>NC_044005.1:52205992-52830992 GCF_900496995.4 Aquila chrysaetos chrysaetos
TTAAAAAAATAAAAATAGTATCAGGACTCAGTGCCTTTCCTAACTGCAGTTTTGCAGTCTCCAGACCATATGTGCAACAAACGCTGCCTGCAAAAGACACGCACTCATACGTTAGTACACCAGCAATCTTAAACTAGCTAAGCAAAGCCATTCTGCAGCTTCCAAACTAAAACTAGCCTGGTCTAGCAAGACTGGGAGGAGAATGCGGATTTCTGCATCTATCCAGAAATGCCCACCTTTGGCTCCCTGCCATTGCTCCGCTCCCATGGAATAAGAGTGCAAACACTGCATAGGGAAAAACCCTACAGAAAAGCGTGATTCTGGTCATTCACGGCACAGTCTCACCACTGACTTTGAAGATTTGTAAAGGAAAGGGACCAGGAGGTTTGCTGGCTTTCTTGTCTGAAAATTACTGCTGGTTAACATCAGTGTTTCACTGAGCCTCAGCTACAGACTAGGAACCCCACTGCACCCAGTGCTGCACTACATCCTTCCAATGAGATTATGAACCAATTAAAGCAGACAGGGGAGTGCTAGGAGCTAAAGACATTTTTGATTAGCAGGGTAGGCAGTGGCTTGAGCCCATCAGTAGCCCTGTCACACCTACATATTGGGGAGAGAATGAGCTCAGGTTTGAGGGCTCTGAGTCTCAGGACTCGTTTATAACATGAGATTTAACTCCCAAGCGCTATAAAAGTGAATGATTCACTTTATGTATTAAATTTCTTTGCTGAGCCCAGCAAAGGAGTTAAACAAGAAGCTGTAGCTACACAATGTCTGGTGCAGAGGTGTGGGATGTGGCATGTGTAAGTAGTGGGGTAAGTAAGTAACTGATGTGTAAGCAAGTAATTGATGGAAGTCTGAAATATCTCTGTAACACTGTCAGGGACTTTTAAAATCTTGATTCACCCTACTTGAAACCTCCTGTAAGAGAGTGCTAGCTTTAAAGAGCATGGAGTTAGGAGGGGTTCTCAGGTGCACGAGACTGAAGAACAAGACATTCATGACCATCCTGTACAAAGTAAAACCTTGCTATTGGGACAGTCACCCAGCAGTAATTCAAATTACTGCTCTGGCTGAGCCAGGGATTAACTTCAGCTGGAGTCTTCCGTAGCATATGAGTGCTCTGTCCCTCTGGCTCTTGTGAGAGAAGTGTTGGGATGACTCAGCCACTTTCTCCCCTCCAAAATTCTGACCTGTGTTGATGGCATGTCAATATAGAACAGGAAAAAATAAGCCCTAACATTTTTAAAGCAGAGGGAGAGGGAGAAGAATAAGAGGGAGTGTCTCCTACCCCACTCCGGAACTCGGACACCAATTTCAGCAGACGGCTGTCTGTGTGTCCATCTGGGAAGTGCAGCTAGTAAGAGGCTGATGTGCCCAGGCCACATACTGGAAGCAATGCTGAATAATAGCCAGATCCTCTGTTGGATGGGACATAGCGTCAACATGAGACAGGTGACCATGGAGATAGGCACTCAGCTGCACTTTCAATGTCATTACTTAACTTTCATATTTTTCCTTCTTTTTAAGGAGGCATTTCACAACCAAGGCCTGTATTTTGTCAGCTTCCTCTAGATAACCTCATTAACCGCACATAGCTATACTATGCAATTCATTTTTCTGCTGTCTAGATCTAGGTTAGATAAACTGCAACGAGTATCCGTTTCCAGAGCTGGGAGGAGTTTGGAGGCAGCATCATCCCTAAGAGGGATAACATACTGCACTACTCAGTAACCCATGACACTGAAAAACAAGGAGCATTGCCAGAAACCTCAAAAAAGAAGCTAGAAATACTAAATGCAAACCATGACATAATGCCATGAGGATGGACGATTGTTAAGTGGGAACTCCAGCATAAGTGCAGACACTTGTTCACCCCATTCTCTTGAGCAGAAAGCCAACACGTAGCCAGAACCTTCTTATGGTCTTACTGTTCCTCAGGAGTAACACTTAAAAAATTTTCCCACCCTGGCAACAAAAGGTACGTAAAAGTCAGAGGTGATAAATGTCAGGTAACGTCCAAAAAAGATCAAAATTAAAGTATCTGTGAATAAGTGTCCCAGGGAAGTATCTTAGCCTCTCCCTGGGAGAGTAAAACTACAGAGTGAAGCTCTGTGTGTGTGCATGCATGCTATAAGGCTTATTTAATGAAGGTCTATAAGCTCAAATTATCTTATATAATCAAATCAATAAATGATAGTATAGAAATTATGACAGAAAGTTATGAAGATGTGAATAACCTTCTATGTCATTAATATCTGGAATAACTTTCTTTGGTTCTGGCCACTTTATACCAGAATAATAGAGTGAAAACAGAAATCCAGAGATGCATGTTAATTATTGTTAAACACATAGGATAATTCCCATTCAGTGACACAGTGGGAAAATTAAGACTGAAAGCAAGGACAAAGAGGAACCAATGAATGGTGCATATTAGTGGGTTTTGTTTACATCTAAGTAAACCTGCAGCTGAGGATCAGTTCTCCATTTCAGGATGCCGTTTGGTATTGCAAAACTGCTGTTCTGAGTCACAGTAAGAACTGAAAATTTCCAACTTGTTTACAAATGAGCATTCTGAAAATACAATTTGATCCAGGCGCATCAGAATATTTAATCTGAGACTCTAAAAACATAATAATACAAAATCAAATAATGTTGAAATGAAAAAAGATTTCAAAATGAAATGCAAGATGGGATTTTTTGTGTTTCTGGAACATTTTTTCCAATATTCTTTTGTAACAAAATTATAGTGAATCTGACAGTTTTATAAAGCAATTTTCATTCCAGCAAAAATACATTCTCTACTTGAATTTGGTTTTATTAATAGAGCTGTGGCCAACTCTATTCCTACTACTCATTCATTTGAAAAAAAATAAAAGAAAGAAGGATATCCAACAAAATTATCAGGCAAAATATTTAACACCAATAAAGGCAAGTACAGCCGTAAGATACAGCCGAATCCAGAGTCTTCACAGGAATCAAAACCAGATGAGATATTTAAAACTGGTAATGAGCATAGGCAGAGTTGCAGTAGAAAACATTTACAAAAAGAAAGATACCATCTAGTGCAGAAGTCAAACGTTAACTGATTAGGGAGGAACTTTCTCTACAAGCGAGTTATTCCTGACTGTCTTCTGTGGTATTTTACGCATTTTTCCTATGAAGTTTCTGGTGCCCCTCAGAGACAGGTAGTGCATGAACAGACAGACGGCTGGCCTGCTGCTGTTTGGCCCTATCTCTGTTACTGTGCATCCTAAAAGAAGTAGGGGAGATGTTTTGCAGGTTTCATTGCTGGAAGGCCCACTTTCCACACACCCTCTGTCCCCAAACCTTTGCATCTGCTGTTTCAGAATCAGTCAAAATTTGGCTCAAAATCCAACAACTCATTCGTCCATAATCATGCTGCTTGCAAAGACCTCTTCTGGAGATACTTTTCCCTGAACCGCTTCCAGAGGTCCCCGGTTTCCTCCGCTAACACAAGTCTAGCCATTTCTTTGTACTTTCTTTACTGTGTTTACTTATTCAGATGACTTTTATGTCACGGCTTGCAAGTCTGCTCATTCCTTTCAGCAGCATTTCCTCCTCTTGTTTAAAACTTGCTGAGTGCCTTCTTACATTTATGAGGGAGCCCATCTACAGTTCAACCAGAACACTAAATATATTATACGTTCTGTTTATTACATGCCCTGGAGAACTGTATTTAACAGTGTAGATAAAAAAAAAAAATTGCTATACTGTTCTCTAAAGGAAAGAATTAAGAGGGAAGCTCACAAAAGTGCAATTCTTACAGCCAGTCAGACAGACGCACTTATCTGTTTCTCCAGCGTTACCTCACAGGCAGTAAGACACTTAGCTGCAAAATTTATCAGCTATGAGGTCATTAATAAAGCTGGTCAGTCTCAGTAGTCACTTTAAAGACGATAGTGCTCAGCGATAAAGTAAAATACTAGAAGATAGTTTTGTTAAATGTAAGTAGCTGAGTTATGATTTTGTAGTTTAAAGGATTTTGACAATGCTTTCTTTGAAATTTCTGGCCTAGATTTTCAGTCAAGAAGCCATTTACATATTCGGCTCTTTCCATCAAGCTGGCTTTAAGAATCAAGGAATACGAGTGAGTCCTCGCCAAAGAATATAAAAGAAAATGCAAGAATTCAGATTTATAGTAGAGCTGGTAGAGCTTAGCTTGGAGAAATCTCACCAGGCAAGCAGGCTCTTTTCCTTAAAAGAAAGCTCTTTAAGCTTGCAAGCTATGGAGAGTTTTACTAATATCCATGGAAAATTCTGATATGAAAGTAGGAAAGCAGCAAAAATTTAAAAGTCTAATTATAAGCTAGGCTGTCAACATTCTCTTTATGCAAGCTCTTTAGATTATGCCCACTCCAGCATTGCCCAAATTCCGCTTGAAGGAGCCGAGGTGCAAGCGTGCCTGCGTGGACCTGTCGTACATAACGTAACAAAGAGGACCTGAGGCCGTCTTGTTCACTGGTGGGAAGGTTTGTGGATTGCAACCTTCGGCTGAGCTCACCCACAACGAAGAGTTAACGTGCCCGTGTGTCAGGCGCAGAGCCCACACACAGACGCCGTAGCTGAGCCCCGGGGAACTCAGTGCATGTCCGAGTGCTTGAGGCAGCCTCATATTCAGAAATGTGGGACATACAAAACTCCCAACGATCACAGTTGCAGATGATCAAGCGTCTTAAAAGCCTGCTCGGGCTCCTAAATAGAAGTGCTCTGCTGAATGTTCCTCTGGACCAAAAGGTTTGCATTAACCTGCACAGGACTGGTGGGGGCTGCCTTCTCTCAGCCCCCCCATCTCCTGCCCACCTTGTCACACCTTCACCAGCAACAGACTCTCTGCCCCAGTGTATAGAAGCTGCTTCTTATCAGAGCCTTAAATATACATATCCTAGAGCTACAGGAAAATTGCAATCCAAATTGTGCAAATTGAGGGCCACATCTCTCGCAAGCCAGACAGAAAACTGCCAAATGCTTGAAGGTATATTTTCACAGTTAACACACACAGCAGATTAGTTTCAAATCAGCTGCCTAATCAGGGGTCCCAGGAAGGCTGCAGGCACATTTTTCAAAGATGAAGAGAAAGGCTTTCCTGCCACTTTAACCAGTCGTTATGAAATCCCGGAGCGCGGGGCTGCTGAGGCACAGGGTGGGTTTCTCCCCAGCGTGTTCCTTCTCTTACATTTCAGGCTGCCCCCTTTCTCCCAAGAAACTCTAAATACAATGTGTGTTTTCTTACCACAGCATTATTTTTTTCTTTTCTTATTTTTTCTTTCATGAAATCAGATTCACTTCTCCAAATACTATGTCACACAACAGTTGATATTTAAGTGTTATTTACACCAAGTATCCAACTGAACAGGGGAAAGAAAAAGGTGAAAAAAAAACCCCTCTGCCACATTTTTTAACCTGTTTATACCGTCATGTGTATCTCTTAATTGTTTTATCTTCTTACTGAGATAATAGACCACAAAAAGAATTACAGTATCAGTATCCCACACTTCAGCTTATTAAAAAGCTTCTCAATTCCCTCCGTCCATGTAAAACTCAGCTATAGGAGTGCTTACCATAGGGAGCCTATGTAGGACACCATGCTCTGTAAAACCATCTCTGAAATACATTTCTCTAAATTTAGAAGTAGTCCCTGCAGACTTATACAAATGGCTCTTCCCAGACGCAGAGCCCTCTCTGTCGTCTTTATCTGCAAGCCGTGGTCTGCCTGGAAGCAGCCACGGACCCTCAGCCCCTCTGTTGCTGGTGCAGAGCGAACTGCCCGGGAAGGTGGGGGCAGCTGGGGTCTGCAGGGTGTCCTCTGTGCCAGAAAGGTCCGGCTCAGGGGAAGGACGCGGAGCGAGGACAGCATCCCTACTCGGGGTCATAGCAAACATCTCCCGCCCTCCGACCCTGTCGGCAAAGCGCTTCCATGAGGCAGTGGCTCTCTGAACTTCTCGGAGAGCTTTACCAACTTCTAGGGTTTAGTCTGATTTGTAAGCTTTTTCTCTGTCTTACGTCGCCAGAGAAGGTGCATGACCCACGCGTTTGACTGGGATGGAAAGAAGCCGCCGTCCCTTGGCCGTTTCCTTTGACCAGTGCCGTGTTGTTTCCTCTGGTCAGAGACCCCTTCTCTTCACAGCCTGCTGCAGGATTATTTACTCTGCCTTCTGGGAAATCCATCATTGTTCTGTAAATAAGATAACGAGTTTGCTGTAAAGCTGACACAGGTCTAACCTGCAAATACACAATTAACATAAATGCCATGCGTGACTTTTGCCAAATCCTCGCCCTGTGTCATCGCTGTGATTGGCATGTTTGCAGCACACATTGCAGGAGCTTGATTTGGTTCACAGCTCTCAGTCATTTTTATGTTCAGACATATAACCTAATGAGGTGAAAATGGAAAGCAGCCCCTGAGCATTTGGCTATTGCTGGGAAAGAATGCAAATTAAATATTTGAAAGAGAGAGCAGGGCACGGGGTAGTGTGTCATGGAGCTTCGGAGTTCCATCAGGTGCCTCGCCAGCTTGCACAGCCTTTGTGTCCACATTGTCTGCCTGTTGGACGGAGCTAAGAGACAGAAGAATGACAGTCTGGGGAAAAGAAAGAAAGACAGTAATTATGGGACGTATGTGATTAGCATGGTAGCCAGAGAAATTAAACCACTAGTCCCAGGAATCTTCCCTTCTATAAGGTACCTGTGGTGGAAGAGAAAAGCTCCTCACTACAGAGTTCAGCTGGAATCCACTCCCTGCTAGTTTAGCTTGATTGCTTTTTTGGATACCTACTGTGGGGGTTCAGTTCCTTGACCTTCCTTTCTATAGAACTATATTGTCCTGCCACGAAGAAAGGCAGATTAAGAATTTACAGGGATCCTTCCATCACTGGACTCTGACAGGAGTGCTCAGGGAGTTCATTTTTCATGGCTTAAATTGCTCCAGGCCAGCATTCTTATCAAAAAGGTTTGGTTTAATGTAAAACACAGACTTCTTTTCTTTCTTTTTAATTTTAGCTCCGTATTAAACAGGACTACAAATTTCCCTTTGAACAGCAAGTTCCTGAGCTGCTTTCCTTTGAATAACATATAAATTTAGACTAAACTTTATTGTTCCTGAGTAAATCAGTCTAGTTAAGAAGTTTATAATTATTATTAGGGAGGCAAAACGTTTTACATAAGAGCTGAAAAGTCTGGAAAATTCCTGGTGTAATTAGACCACGGGTTCATTGTTTGCTTGCTCTTTAAAGGTACCAGCTTACAGGATAGTTTCCAAACTTTGTCTTTTGGGTGCCTTGGGATCTCGACAAGGTCAGAAAGAAAAAGAATTAAAAGTCTGGTAAGCATTAGCTGGCATCCCAACCCTCGCTTCCAGCAGGATTTTCCCCCACACCTCCCAGCACACGGTGCCGTTTCTCCGCAAACACCTTCCCTCCGTCGTTCCCCAGGATTTTCACTACGCAGCTGCCGTTCCTCAGTCGGTGCCCACCGCTCGTGCTTCGGCAGCGCGGAGATGGGGAGAAGCCCTCCGGGCAGCACTTCTGGGGGGCAAGGGGGTCCTCCGGGCACGCCCGAGCATCCCGAAAGCTGCTTCCCCCCCAGTAGCACCACAGGTAGAGTCAGGCTGGGAGCCAACAGTTCATTCCTCTCCCATCCCTTAGGCGCTTTGAACCCACGCTTCGTCTGCAAAAACGCCTGAACTATTAACTGCCAAGCTTCTGGGTACTCAGAGACAGGAAGCTGTTTCACTTTACAGGGAGTAATTAAATAGAAATTTGGCAAGAGAGATGGAGCTGGTGTTAGTGCAATTCTGGAGCCTAGTAAGCACTCATCAGAGAGGATCAGACAAAGCTTTCTGTCCCTGCTCCAAGGACTGCGTGCATTGCCGTAGATTAAACCTCCCTGAATAAAACACATGCAACAGAGCAAAGGGGGTAACCAGAAGCCAGGTCTCCTTCCAGCACCACGCTTACACGTGCTCTTCCTCTTTCTCTGTCCTCTCTTCAGTCAGTCCCCACAAAGTCATGCTCAGATGACCCCTAAGCTAGAGCTACAACATCTCTAGGAAAGTGAGAGAAATAGCAACAAAGAGAAGTGGAGCTGCAGATGAGGAAAGGACCTTTACCCTCCCATACACAGCCCAGTCTATCAAATTTCAGCTGTTCCCTGAAGTTGCTACCAGACTAAGCACTGTGAGTAACACAGTTTGGAGAACACTTATGTGCGATTCTTTTTGAGGAGCAGGTCCAAAATAGGCACCAAACAGCTTAGTGCTCTCAAGGAAAAGGTAATAGCCAGCTGGAGAATTTTACAGTCAGATGGAGAATTTTAACAACAGAAATGTAGGTGCCTAGAGAGTTTAGACACCATCTGAGCAAAGATTTTAAGGATCTAAATTTTGAACCTAGAGTTAGATCCCCTTTGGAATCCAGTCTTAAATTCCTATGGTGAAAGAGAGGCCAACTGCTGCTGAAGTCTATGGGAATTTCACTATTGGCCTCAGCAATGCCAAGAGCTCCTTTTTAGAACTAGAATGGGAGCATTTATAAGATATAAAGAATAGTCTACTTGGCAAATTACATGCTGTTTTCTCTAGCCCTGTGATCACAAACAATACATATATGACATGAAATATAAACATTTAATATGGCAATTATAATTTCCAAAGAACAAATTACAAAAATACCCATTTTTGCCAGCACTGAACGTATGTGTTTGCTACCTTCTACACGTAAAACCTATCTATCTAAACTGCCTGTCAAGTATACTAAAAGTCTGGGGAATCAGTATCACAGTCAAATGCTGTAGATGGATGGTTTCATACTTTGTGGGAAAGACTTGCTTTTCAAAGAAAAAGTTTTAAAACTTCAGAGATATTGATGTATTCTCAGCTAACCAGATGCTGTATACTAACTGTGTGCCAGTATTCTCTCAGTGCTGGAAGAAAAATAGTTGAGACAACATATTTGATGGATTTGTTTAGGGATTTTGTATGCATATGGAAATCATTTGTTTCTCTGCTGCAAAGTATGTTTGATTGTTCAGTATCAACATTTAACTAAGAAAAGTAGCTACAGTGCTCCCAGTTGTGTAAAGCATAAGCTAAACTAAACAAAAACTGAAAAGCAGCTTCAGCATATCTCAGGCTCATTAGGAGAATAAACGATGAAAAAATTAACTGATGACAGGTATGCAGATTTCTGTAACTTAACAGTTTAATGTAAGAGCCTTGCTTGGTTCAGCTGCCCAGAAGGAAATCCTAAAAGACTGATGTGAGTCCACCTGCAAAAAAAGTGGGTTGGTGAGCATCAACAGGTTATGATAGAAAGTTCCACTGGAGCGGTAACTATACAATGCAGTCCCTAAAGAAAGAAATAATATCTTGTTTGTATGTTCTCACTGCAGAAAAACACTGGTGTAAAAAGTTCCTTCCTTTCTGTTCCTGAGGTTGCCAGACGGGAGAATCTTGGATGGAAATAGAGCCACATGTGGCATGCACCCTGTGCAAAGTCATGCATTGCAGGTGGTGCAGGATGCATTGAATTCATTTTGTGCACACTGCAGAGATGCACGTGCACACCCAATTAAACGTATTCCAGACCCGTTAGACTAGTTCACGTGCATATAATTTGTGCACACAGGCTACTGCATGTTGGGCCATTCCAGAGAAATGGTCAAATTATTTCTTCTTCACACAAATTTTCTTTCCAAGAAGCTTGGATTTCCCTGGAAATGTCATCTGATAGCCCTGTTTTTTTCTATTCATGATCGGACAATGGTGAGAGATTCTTACTTTACAGAATATATTCATCATTCCAAAGCATGATTTTGTCATCTTGTTTTACCTTAATTGAGGTTGAAAGTTATAATTACCACGTGATATGCTTTCTTTCTCTGAGTGGTTACATTCAGCTACTTTTCTGGTGTAAAGTTCACAGAAAGCAAATTCAAAATTTAGTTCACTTGTTTTTATTGTGACTCCAGCATGAGATCTGTTTTCTTAAAAACTTTCTCAACAACGAACTTCAAAAGCAAATTTCTTTAAGAATTCAGTAACTACCCAAAACTAATCACTGCCTGGGTAACTTGCTATTTTTCTTTATTCAAATGCATTGTAATTAATTTTTTGCAATCAGAATATGCAATAATATTTCCTAAGGCTTGGGGTTTGTGAACCAAAAGACTTGTATATAGCTGCTTTATGCAACTTAACATGTAATAATTTTGCAGATGTGAGGATATAGCCAAATTGAAAAGGAACAACCACATTTTGGGATACACTACAAACCAGAATGTTTAGGTTTGTACATAAGAAACAGCTACAGATGAGGCCAGACTGCCTCCTAGACTGGGGTCTGAATTAAAATCTCATCAGAAAGTTTTGGTTGTCCTTACCACAACAAATATTTTTAGGATTTAGGACATGGATAGG
The DNA here is from genome assembly GCF_900496995.4 of Aquila chrysaetos chrysaetos. Classification (NCBI taxonomy): domain Eukaryota; kingdom Metazoa; phylum Chordata; class Aves; order Accipitriformes; family Accipitridae; genus Aquila; species Aquila chrysaetos. Next base: position 52,216,431 of record NC_044005.1, read on the forward strand.
TTTAGTGTTACTCCTACAGCTGTATTCCTCCTGCCAGCAAAAAATTGTCAGGTTCAAATTTTCAAATATTTCGCTTAAAAATAATGAACATCCTAAGGTCTGTACGCTTTCCCAGAGGAAAAAACAGGCACCTGCCTGTGCATCCACACTTGCAAGTAAATGCTTCTGCATTTACAAGCTTTGAATCAGTATATAAAATGTCCTACAAAAACTGGAGGTGGAAAAGAGCATGGCCTCACGCTGGAGAAGCACAGCATGGATTTACACAGCTAGTAAATAAAACACCCATCCCGCCACCGCCTTCGCTGTAGTCCTTTCATTCGGTACCCGAGGCTGGGTGCTGGGCTCATCCCAGCGGTGGCTGCTGCCCCCCTCTCCCCTTCCCCCCCTTTCCCTCCCAGCCTGCGGTGCAGGAGGGGGCTCAGATCCACGTCCAGTGGGACGGGAGATGCTGCTCAGCCCACCTCTCTTTGGTAGCTTTCCTGCTGACACGCCAGTGCTGGGTAAAGGGGACCTTCTCCTGCCTCAGCGCCTTCTGCAGCCTCAGAGAAAAACACTTTACTGTAAGATCTCCGCAGAGCCTTTCCCATGAGACTACAGAGCCCCACGGCACTGAAACGTGGTCCTGGCCCCGCGCGAGCTTCATTTTCTCTCTCGCTGTTCACGACCATTTGTCACTGCCTAACCAAGCAAGGGCAAAGTGTTCATGATGGTGACTCCTTTCCCATGACCATACCCAAACCGTTGTGCTGACCGGCTGCTGGCCAGCCGGGAACCTGCCCCCTGACAGCTTTTGCCCCCCGAGCTTATTCAGTAACACTTTTATACCTCAGTAGTACCTCCACTTTGAGGACTGCGACGCACTTTACAACCACAACTAGATATAGCTCCAAAACCCTTCCAACAACATGTGTTGGGCCATTATCTGCTTTCCCGGTGGGGAAACTGACTCCAAAACGGTTAAGGCCACATTTAAAAATGTGTTGCTCAAACAGAAGCACTCCAGCCTTCGTGAAGTGAACGCAGGCTGCCATTCTGTAGGCTCCTGAGGAGATCTGGTATTTCTCTAGCTGGTCAACAAAAGTGGATTTGTCAAAAATGAATGAGTACTTCTGGGCAAGTCACGGCTTTTCCAAGTCCGTGGCAGAGATTTGGATATCTCTTAGTTAAGTCTTGAAAAGAGAGAAGAGTTCTACAACACCCCCAAAATAAACTCTTAACAAACTACTGGCTTTTATAAATTTGGTACTCAAATCAGAGAACACCCAAAACTGTGTCTGAGTCTTTTGCCATCCAGGGGCATAGTTCTCACCCTGCAGCAAATGTGCTCCTGTGGGGCAAGTGGTTGGCATAAGAAAACTGACTGACAGTCAAAGACAACTCAAAGTAGGTATTATACAACTATGTAATTCAGAGAAGACAGTATTTTCATCAGACATTTTCCCAGCAGTCTGTTACTAAAAGGGAGACAGTGGGTGGGAAGAAAGCAGCGGAGTCTGGATGATGCCCTTCAAATTATAGTGTTCTCATGTAACATGTTGAGGATTACATGTCGTAGAGGGAAAATTTGTGACGGACTAAATGGACAAATATAACTCATTGCTTGGGACAAACGTTCTGGGAAATGAATTTTTTGATGATTTCTTTTCTTTTTTTCTCAAACTGAAATCAGGGATTTGTATTTGAACACTCCTGCTTGCTTATGGAAGACACCCATTGCCTCCCTCTCCCCTTTCCTCTAATCCAGGGGTGCCTGGGTGAGGAGTCCAGGGGCACAAATAATTGAAGGCAAGCAATGAATTTCTAAAAGATACAAAGGTCTGCACCGAGGAAAGCTGTATCTAGTGCAGGTAATTATTCAGGCTTTTCTAATCAATGTAAAGTAGGTTAGGACTGTCCCAACCAGCCTGAGAGCAGCTAAAGGAGACACTGTACAGACAGATTACCTTTTTGTTTCTACATTTTCCATCTGACATTATTTTCAAAGCTATTTGAGGCGAAAAGGAAATTTTGTCATGCATTCTATGTACTTGTACACCCATCTCTGGTCACAATCATGTCTCACTAGCAACAGAGAAAATACACTCTTAGGCTTGGAAGAAAAATATCTGCCTTTCCTTTCAGTGAACATGTATCTGTTTGAAGTCCAGTAATTATTTTTATCCAGTTTGACCACTTCTAAGAAGGGAAAATTAAAGAACTCCCATAAGATCCCAAGGGTTAATTTGAAATTACCTTTTTTCAAATATTGAGCTAAATGTAGGGTATTTCTATACAGACAGGCACCAACAGGAACAAGCTGCTTTGTCCACCTGGGATCCAAACGGGCCAGATGCAGAGCAACTTCAAACCAGAAGTGATGTAGTTACGTTTCACAATGCTGTTCTCAAGCTAGGCCATCTGCTTTAGTGGCCAGATACTTCACCACTCTAAATCAAGTCTAAAGCAGCGATGTCCTGAGTCCAGACCATTTGGAAGGTGGCTGACAGTCACCTCTTTCCATATCTGTCTACTAAAAAAAAAAGGAAAAAACACCCTTATATTTCGCTTTACCTCTGAAAGAACATTCCAAGTTAACCACTAACACTTACCAGGGTGCATTTGATGTCCTAGGGTCGCGGACAGCTCAGGCTGGACAGGAGCTCGGGAGGTCTCTGGTCCAGCCCTGCCGCAGGAGGCTCAGCACCGAGACCGGTCAGACGGGGCTGCTCAGGGCTGTGTCCCCTCGGGGCTGGAAACCCACGGACGGACGGACGGACGGAGCCAGCACAGCCTCCCTGGGCAGCCTGCGCCTCTGCCCCTCCAGCCCCACGGGAGAAAGTTTCTTCCTATATCCAGTCTGCACCTCTCTCATTTTAATTTATATGCGCGGTCTCTTGTCCTTCTATAATGTAGCACTGTGAGCAGCCCGGCTCTGTCTTCATAAAGTACAAACACGCTGTGCACTGTAGACCTCAAGGCACAATAAATGTACCTATGCTTACGTTGTCACTCGTAGGTTGGGTTAAATTACTTTTGGGGGTTGCATCGTGTGCTGGCAGCTTCTTTAAACCGTGATGGTTTTTCTAGCCACAGTTTGAGCTGGCCGTGCCTGTGCAGCTCTGGAAGTGCTTACCTTTGCATAACTAGGGTTGTCCCCTTCGTGTCAATGTGACTCCACACTGTGTGGGAAGTAAAACATGTATGGAAATATTTGTACGGTCAGGTTGAGATAATGCAGAAGGATCTTGTGAGACTAAGCAAGCAGTAAAACAGCAGAATAAACTGTAAATAATAATGAATAAAATGTAAAGTGATACAGGGAAAATAATCTTAACCTCATATATAAAATAATGGGCTTTGAGCTGACTGTTACCGCTCAGGAGAAAGACCCTGGGATTATGTTCTATGAAAAGAACTCCTTCCTAGCAATCAAAAAAGCAAAATGAAAGTTAGGAATTATTAGGAAAGGAGTAGAGAGCAAACACAGCTATGCAGCTGTATAAACTCACGGTGTGCCTATGTCTTGAATACCATCTGCAGTTGTCATTTCAAAAAGCATACAGCAGAAGTGGCAAAGGTTCAGAGGAGGGTGACAGAGGTGACCAAAGGTACGGTAGGGCTCCCGTGAGGGGGGTGGCTGAGCAGAGTTGGCTCTGCAGCCTGGAAAAGAGGTGACTAGAGGGGTGTAATGACCACGGTCCACCAGCATCGTGAGTGGAGCAGGATCTGCAGCTCCCCATCTCTTCTGCTGAGGAACATCCAGTGAAGGTAATAGGGGCCAGTTTCAAAATCAGCAAAAGCAGGCGACCCTTGATGCCCAAGGAAGCAGATCTATGGAGCTCATTGCTCAAAGGTGACTTGGGGTAGGACTCAGAAGAGAGACCTGGTGGGAATAAAGAGAGAAACCACAACAGGCTCGGGAAATCTCCCAACCTGAAACTAGTAGGAATCCGGGACAATGCTCAGGAAAAATATCACATACGCTTGTCCTGTCCTTACTCTTTTGAGGGCACTTGCTTACAGCCACAGTTGGAAGCAAGACGTTGGGCTAGATCAGCCCTTGCTCTGACAAGGTATGGCCTTTTTTATGTTCTTTTTCAGGGTCATGGTGTGTTTGTACATTATAAATTCACTTCATGACCATTGTAAGGAAATAAACCTCTACAAGAAAAAATGAATGATAAAAGTTCTATAGCTCAAAAATCAAGACTAAGAAATTAAGAAAATTATTATCATTCAAAGACTTTCTTTGTAAGCTGGTAGTGAAAGGTTTAACAAGAACCAGTGATGGCAGCTGAAGCCAGATTAGATGGACTCAATACAGGAGCAGTTAGGTAACATGCAATGGCCTGTGATACACAGAAGGTCAGGCTAGATGATCTAATGTCCCTTCTGGCCTAAATATCTCTGAGTATAGTACTCTGGCAGCCACACAAATGTTGAAAGCAAACTCCAGCTCAGCATGTTTTCTGTCAGCCACACTATATCTAGATAGATTTTCATGCCAGGTTTTTAAAAACTTCTCCTGTGGATTTTAGAACTGCACTTTATTTCTCTGCTTAAAGAAGATAATACTGAAATTCTAGGATGACTTAGAGCCATGATAACCTGCAACCTTCAGTTTGCATTTATTTGTGAAATACTTGGGTTAGTTTCAATCAATGCAACATTTTCATCTTTGTCAGCTCCTTGGTGTTTTGTTTTTTGAGTGTAGCGACTCAGAAAACATGTTTTTTCTCCCTCAGTGAAATTCTGATTTCCGCATTTTTTTATTTTCACCAGAACTGAAAAACCAGTGAGTCACATACAGATTTCCTGGCCAATCAAAGAATTGCTCATTCCCCACAGAATAATGTTAAAAGCCTGGAAAGTGATTCTGGCGTCCCGTGCAGTGCTAGGATGGGGACCTAAGCTGGTTTTAAAAATGGGAAGAAGAAGAAACAATGATATGAGTAAACAAAAAAATATTGTAACCAAATCAGAAAGAAGAGGAATTCTTTAAAAATTCCCTATCCTTTCCTGATTTAATACAGGTGGTACCAGGAATTGCTATAAGGTTACTGGCTTCAGTCACCCTCCTGTACCCCCTTCCCACAGAACATCCTGAAATCTCTGCCTTCCTCTCTCCTTTGCATGTTCTCTCTCTCTCTGAAACTAATGTTTCAAAATAATTTAAATCACATGTAAAAAGACCTTCTAGTTTCAAGTTTCCTTTGGAGTAGCCTATTAACTCTAATCACCTCTGATTCATAATTTTGGGTGGCATTTACAGATTTCTACGAGTATACACAAAATCCATTGAAGATTTTATTAGTCCTGTCTAATAAAAACACATGCTTGAAATAAAACTGCTACTTTATCTAGCCCATAAACTCTCTGTTTGTCTACTGAGAAGACAAATTGTTAGTAGAAGTCAGTGAAAGCAAAGGTTATATCTGAATCACTGGTATATCTTAAAAAGCTCATAATCTTATCACAAAGCATGTAGAAGGGCAAAGGTTAGCAGCAGTATCCTACTCTTTATACCATATGGATCTGTTTTCAGAGCAATTCTCTGAGATAAATTATTTATAGGCATTAGTCTGTGGTATCAGATTAATACATGCACTTATGAGTAGGTGGACATGACTGAACAAGCTAACAGGACTTTTTCCACTTCTAATTACCAGGAATCTATCAAAGAACTAATGAATAATAATTTAACAAAATCACGAATCTGTGTCCACCAATCAATTTATCATGCTGACTTAAAGGATTCACTAATTTCCTCAGTAGTGACACAACAAAATGCTTACTCTTCACCTTTTGCAGAAAAGAAAGTCTCAAAATCAATTCAATAGTGTATGTGTGATGTGTTAAGAATGAGATAGATGAGACATTTCAAAACGTAGTTGCCAATAGGGAATCATAATTACATCAAGTGATTCTTAGTGAGGTTCCAGGGAACTGATATAATTTCTGGTGGTAGTCAACAAATTCCTGAGACATAAAAACAGCTGCACATTTTCATAATGATAACTGAAAACCTTAAACTTCTAAAACCAACAACCTTAAGTCAGACCCACAAATTGCAAAGACAGTATCCCAGAAACAAGTGCCTGAAAAGAACTGATGAATCAGCAGGTGGAGAGCTGAGCCTGAACTTCGTACGTGGTCTACAATAAAAGGCCTAATGCAATCCTTGTATGTATAAAGAGGGAACCAGTCCCCTATGGCGGGAGACTATGGGATTATGCAGATGAATTTATCCCTCATACAGCGCAGGCCCTATACATTTTAAAGTGATGCACAATGCTCTGGTGCACATTTTAGAAAAGATGGCAAAACAGTAGGGAAGGTAGAGGAGAGAACAACAAAACCAATTCAAAGGCTGGAGAAAATGCTTTCATATACAGTTACTGAGGGAGGAAGAAGTGAAACTAGCTCTGTAGCTTAATTAAGATATACATCTGGGAAAGATACAGATTTGGAGCCATAAGAAAATGACTGTTTAACATCTATGAAATTAGGTATTAATTGGAAGGAGACCAGACTTCTCCCTCAGATGAAAAACTCATTCCAATGACCTGTATAGTTGTGCTTATATTACCTGACTGCCGGAGAGTGCAAGTGTAAATGGTTGCCTGTTCCATACAGAATTCTAAGAGGAAGGCTTTAGACATCCCAGTCCCAGAATACCCTCCAGTGTGTCCAACATCTGGTTTCAGTGTGGTAAGAACTAACTCTGAGCCACTGGAGTGGAAAAAATGATAACACCAGATACAGGGCATACATTGTGCGAAGCCTCATCAAGGAGGCATGGTCAGAAAACAAGCACCATGATAGGTGCTACAACCAGGACAGACATTTCTCAGCCCGGTTTTCATCCCAGCTGCCTTTAGGCACTTACTTCAGTTGCAAGACCAGTATGTAGGAAGACGGCATCATCAAAAGAGCTTGCTGTTCCTCCGGTGACCGTGCGATCACTGCTGAAGACCGAGTGGCCCCTTTCTGAGCGGACCCTGGCTCAGATGCCTCAGGCAGTAAAGAAACTTGAGTGACACTAACAAAGGCAGTGACAGCTCTTCTGCCTACTAGAATTACAAGGCACCAGAGTGGGCACATTGAATTTATGGGTCAAAAGCAGGAATTAGTTGGGCCATGGGCACCTATGGGCATAGGTGTACCGTACATTTCAGCTCTGTGCCACAGTGACCCTGGCTACTTCTGAGCAAAGCGACTCTCCTTCTCAGCTGGGTGCAGGGCACTGGCGAGGAGCTAGCGAGGTGCCGGCAGCCCATCCATGGTTTGGCCCACCTCTGAGCCTGGGGAGGGTGACCAGCGCTCCCACTTGGCTCGCCCGATGAGCTGGAGCGGTCGCACAAATGCAGCCGTCCTGCTGCGGGTTACAGCTCCCGGTCTTCGAGGTCTGTCTCAGGTAGTTCACGACCCCATAGCAATAGTCCAGCTGTGGGTCTGCTGCTCGTGGGTGATGGGACTGAAGAAGGCTCCTGCATGGAAACGCTTGTCATGCTCTTTGGCATGTGCAGAAGATGAACAAAGAATAGTCTCTAATTAAATTTAGTATCCCGCGTGAAACTACACTGGCTTCACAAAACCAGGGGAAGTGCATTCACATTTAAGAGTGAAATCATTAGCTAGCTTGGTTTGAAAAAAACAAGAAATTTCAGGGGGTTTTAAATATTCAGAAACTTGGAATTTATTGCTTAACAAGTGATATTAAGCCCGGTTATCTGCCTTCAACCCAGCAAAAATCCACTGACTTCCACAGAAGCTTTGCCTGTGAAGGAACTGCAGGACCGCATCCATAAACATAAACTAAACTGCTGAGTCTATTACCTAGAATCTGCAGTCATTAATTCCTTTAAGTTCAAGCCCAATAGGTAAATGACAGCAACACCTACCGGTAACATTAAACTTACTAGTTCGTCACTGCTTTCATTAAAATTCCTTTTTTCTAAATTTTAGACTGCAGAAGGAACTTGGCACAAAATTTTCCAGCCTGGAAACAATTTTTTACGCTTGCAGATTTTCAAAGGGATCTCTTTGGCCTCTTTTAAGTTACAGAAACATAAGAAACACATAGTTAGCATTTAAGAAGGGACTTTTCTTCTTATTGTTGCCTTGATGCAACTTGTGTGTGGATGGAAATCCTTTAAAATGCGTATCAGTATATTCCTTAACAGACCCAAGATTCCCTCGTTATTCGCAGAGCACCTGTGTGTGTTTGTAAAGTGATGTAGAGATATCAGCGAGGGGCCCAACCGGCAAAGACCGAGTCTGGATTCGATCATTCTGAGAGTTCAGTGGTTTTGGATCGAGGGATTTAATCTGAGCCCGTTTCTTGTAATGTATTTTAAAGGTGAAAGGGCTTTTCTTCTGCCAAGATGAGAGCGTAGGGCTGCGGGGATTTGCGTTTCTCTTGCAGCTGTAGACATCGCTAGCAGATACGGCCTCAGTTCTGGAAGTGGCTTAGCTCGGAAAGATCCCCACCGTGACACAGTGCTCCATTTCAGCCAGCCGTCAGAGGCAGAGCGAGCCACACGGCAGCTGCAGCACGAGGTCAGAGATGACGAGGAGAGGACACTGCGGTAACCCTTCTGCACTGCCCTCTGAACAGCATCGCAGCACCAGCCTCTGGTATGACCGCCCCCAGCATCGGGGGAGTTACATGTTAATTACATGTTACGTGTTAATTACAGGAGTTACATTACATGTTAGCCCTACAGGCAGTTTATTGGAAATTCGAGGTTCTCACTACAGCTTTATGATTTTTTTTAAAAAATTAGATTTCCAATAGGCGAGACAATAATCTGAGCCTCTGTGGTCACCAGCACCAAGAGCCGAGGGTGCAGGTCCTCCCCTGCGCCCAGAACCGGGGCAGGAGGAGGGGGAGCTGGCGGAGGAGGTCAGAGGGGCACAAGGCAGGCTGTGCCAAGCGACAGGAGCGCTCGATTACAGTTTATCTGCAGGTGATTGTTAACTGAGGACTTATTAATCTCCTTAAAACTAATTTACCTAGAGGCTATTGCTGGAAGTTTCAACTCCTGACATTCCCCTTCCCCAGGGATCGCTCCAGCGAATAAGCCCTCTGAATTTTTCACTGAATTCTCCCCTCCCTGGATACCTTTTTTCCTCAGCCTTTCCTTAGCAGAATGCAACTTTGATTAAGATCAGCACTTGACCTGAACCCTGCAAACCCACTGCCTCTGAGTATCACAAAGCTAGGTAAAATGTGCTTGCGTGTTGTCCTCATCACCAGGGAGGCTGAGTAGGCAAAACCCACATTCTCAGAAACATTTTCATTACAAAAGCTTCAGAATGAATCTTGATGGCAAAACCATCAACTTTCCATCGTGAAGCAGTCACAGTTCCACTATACAATTTCCTATTTACTGCTGAATTCGATGTCTTCTTGTTTTGTCATATTTTTCCCAAGAAAATGAGAAATTCATCACTTTTAAATGATACTATGAAGTTAACTGAACAGCTGTCCTGGAAAAAAGTAATTTTTTTTGTTATAATTGATAAGGCAGGGAATGAATTTCATGAAAGAAAAGCTTATTAGGGACTCATTACAGTAAAGAAGGTCTTTGAATTCCAAAGATTATATTATCAGCAAAGTTATATATATTGCATAGAAATCTATATCTCCCTGTGTACAGACACATACACATTTACACGCATGCATATACATGCACTTCAAAAACTATACTTACTCATGTTTGCTCTTGAAAAATAGATACTCTATGAAGATAAATTCATATGTAACATTGATTGAAGTGTGCTTTCCTTGTATTTAAAATCCAGGAAGCATGTGATGCAACATCCTACAGTCTCTGCGCTACATCTGACCAGCTCATATTGAATACAAGCTCTGTTAAGTTGAAAGGATTTCTGGTTTGTTTCAACTTGAAAGTGATTTAATATGAGGCCCAGAGAGAAAATCTGTCTCAGTAATCAAATTATAACAAGTAAGGATTAAAAGTATTAAGAAGTTTAAGCAATCTTTTAGCTGCCCTGTGTTCTTGAGGTCATTTGAAGCTGGCTGTGGGAATAAGTAAAATAAAATAACAAGAGAGAAAAAAACAAAGTATTATAGAAGGGAATCAAAGAGCGTCCTTCAGGATTAGATTATGGTACAAGAAAGGGACTGAAACATTTTCCAGGATCCTTAATTCATTTTCCTTTGGGAAACATAATTTAAAAAGGGTATTTTAATACTAATCTTTCTTTTCTTTCCTTCTAAACTGGATGTATTAACGCTTAAAAATTTAATGTTTTTATCTAAAAAAATGCAATAAATGCTGATAATGGCCACTAATCACAAAATAAACAGCGTTCCCCAAATAGACAATTTTAGGGACTGGGCATATGGTATTAGGTGTTCATTATTTGTTGTATACATACATATGTGTGTATAAATAAAAGAGCATATTAAGCCTAAATCACTAGTGGCAAATGCATTAACATCAAATAGCTTTACGGCAACTCATGTAAGTGCCTCAGTGCAAGAGACAGTCATGTCTGCTTTTGTAGGTCATTTTAACAATCTCTACAAAGAGACAAACTGAACCAACTCACTACTAAGGTACTGGTGGCATCTCCAACTTGATGCAGGAAAGGGCTGAGGTAGGTGATGCTACAAGGAGATATAAATTTTTCTTTTCTCTGTCTGAATCTGTTTTTCTTTCAATTAGTAGCATCCTTCTGAGAGCTAAAATCACCTCATGTCCCTACAAATGCCTGGCGTATCCTCTGAGATGAATCCCACTCTTACTCCCTCAGCCTGCACCAGTGAAGCCAATTATGAAGTGGAGAAGGTGAGGACTTGCAATCACAATTAATTTCCTCAACCTAATTTTGTTGGGAAAAAAAAAAGAAACATGAAAATTACTTTTAATTTATACTGATACTCTGTTTCCAAGAATATTTTTTAACCAACTCATCCTGAGTATTTATCTATGTGGTAAGTCCTGACAAATCCATATGGATGGATAACTATTGTAGATGGCTGAGGTTTACTTTAGAGCAACAGCTCAGGTGTAAACGATTCTGCTCAGAAAGCACCTTGCCCACCACCATACCCACGTCCACCTCTGCCCACCTCACCACGCTGTCGTATGCTCTGTGGGAAAACCTAACCCCCAAGGGAGCGACCAGACAACACCCCCGTGCTGAAAAGTCACAGCCTGCGTGTTGCCTGGTCGCTGTGCAGAGGGAGAGGAAAGGAAAGATCAGGGCACTGAGCCCATTTATTTATATATAATTAAGGATTTTCATTAGGTTGTGGTGGGGGAATTGTGGACATCTGATCATAATTAGGTTTCTTCTAGCAAATGAAAACTTGTTTGCACGGTTAAAAAAACCCCAAAACTTAACCTATATGAGGCAACACAAGCCAAAACGCACTGTGCAAGCAAGCTGGTGCCCAGGTTTGATCACTAAGCTTTCGAAAAGCAGCAGCCACTTACTATTACATGGTCTTTGCATCAGAAGTTCACTTCCCAGAGCAAACAGTGAGTCCACGCAGTATTACACATCTCTCTGTGTGGAGGACTGTTTTAAAAAAAGGGGGGGTGAGTGAAACCTGCATTGGGTTGAGCAGACACCTCCGGACAGGGCTAGAGTGTGAATGCTCTCGGCAGAGTTAGCTGCTTTGCCTGCAGGCTGGCCAGGGAGTACGGAGAGCAAATCATTTCCAAAGGTGGCGAGCTATGCTTTCTTGCTTTCCTTTTTTTTCCCCTGTAAACTGAGAATATAACTGACTTTGCTTCTGACACGTAAATCCAGCCAGCCACTTTCTTCCACGCTGCCTTTAATTTCATTATCCATGTATTTTAAATCAAGCCGTTACTACTTAGGCAACTTCATTAAGAAAGTCTCCAAGGCACGGGGGCTGAGGGACCTGGCACGGCTGTAACTGGCAAGAGCGGCCGGGTCCTGAGCTCCCCACGCAGCCGCGGCAGAGGGTCCTGCTCCCCGGGCCGGGGGGCTGCGGCGCCAGCCGGCCACGGCGAGGGACGTGGGGAGAGCAGCTTCACGGCAAGGCGTGAGGCAGGTGTACCCACTACATTTTGGCCCAGGCATTCTGTAATTTTGGTCACATTTTTGGACAAGATATTTGTGAAAGCAGAAACAATTTTTTTCTTTAATACATTTTGTCTTTTACGCTCTTTTTTTGGGCGGTCATAGTGCCAAAATCTGAAAATCATCAACCTGCACCAGACAGACCTTCAATAAGTCATTTTTATTGAAACATTGACCCATATATTGCTCTGACTTGCAGAGATAAATATGTGAGGTTTTTTTACCAAAGGTATGGTGTTGACAGTATCTCTTTAAGTTTATTATGCTTGATTATGACAATGCTGTCACTTAATAAAAAAACACATTTATTTTTTACCTAAGCATTTTAGTTTTAGTAGCTGTGATATTGATATGTTCCCCAGTGTGGAAAACAAAGCTCAGCACAGGCTGTTGTTAATTATTTAGTAAATACATACACAAAACCTTATGTGGATGTGTTCCTCTCGAGCAACGAGAAGAGCCATCACCAACTTAAGTTGTATGTGACCGCCTGAATCTCACCTTGTTTTCTTATTGCTACCAGCCTGGATCCCCTTTGGGGAACTCCTTGGTTGTGGAAAGGCTTGGGTCCATGCCTGCTGGATTCAAGAAGAAGTTGTCAGTGAAGGACACTTGATAAAGGGCTGATTGCAGATCTTTATTCAGCAATGACTTCAGAGTAGTTTTTCGTATGTTAAGGGAGCTGGGTCTTGAAAGCTCACTAGGAGGTATGAAGCTCCTTCATTGGAGAAAGAATCTGGTGGGAAAAGCTTTTGATGAGATCTTTTAAAGGATGTAGAGGAGAGGAAAAAAATCTGACTTTTTAAACATACATGGGGCATACCCTACTGCTGTGGTTTAACCCTGGCCAGCAACAAAGCCCCACGCAGCTGCTCGCTCACTCCCCCCCTGCAGTGGGATGGGGGAGAGAATCAGAAAAGTCATAAAACTCATGGGCTGAGATAAAGACAGTTTAATAGGTAAAGCAAATCAAGGAATTCACTCACCACTTCCCATGGGCAGGCAGGTGTTCAGCCATCTCCAGGAAAGCAGGGCTCCATCACACGTAACAGTGACTTGGGAAGACAAACGCCATCGCTCCAAACGTCTCTCCTTCCTTCTTCTTCCCCCAGCTCTGTATTACAGAGCATGACGTCCCATGGTCTGGGATATCCCTTGGGTCAGTCGGGGTCAGCCCGGCCGTGTCCCCTCCCGACTCCTTGTGCCCCCCCCAGCCTGCTCGTGGTGGGGTGGGGTGAGGAGCAGAACAGCCCTTGGCTCTGGGTGAGCACTGCTCAGCAGGAACGAAAACATCCTGTGTTATCAACACTGTTTCCAGCACAAATCCAAAACTCAGCCTCATACCAGCTACGGTGAAGAAAATTAACTCTACCCCAGCCAAAACCAGCACACCTACAGATCTTCATTCAGGCAGTACCTGTGATTTCAGAGAAACTGCTTTGGTGAGCCAGGGGTTTGGTTTCCTCTAGTTACCCTGTGCACAGATAGCAAGGGAGAGAAAAAAAATTCTTATGCTGTCTCCTTGTTGCCTGATTGCTAAGACATTAGCTGTAGGATGAAAATAGGACAGGACAATGTCATAGTTTAAGCCCAGCTGGTAACAAAGCACCACGCAGCCGTCGTCACTCCTTCCCCTGGTGGGATGAGGAGGAGAAACTATAACAAAAATCTTCTCTTGTGGGTTGAAACAAGGACAGGGAGGGATCACTCAGCACTTATGGTCATGGGCAAAATACAGAGTTAACCTGGGGGGAAAAAAAAATCAATTTCATTTACTACCAATCAAATCAAAACAAGGATACTGAGAAATAAAAACTAAACCTTAGAACATCTTCCCCCCACCCCTCCCTCCTTCCTGGCTCAACTCAACTCTCGATTTCTCCACCTCCTCCCTTCAGCGGCACAGGGGGATGGGGAATGGGGCTTGGGGTCTGCTCATCCCACCTTGGCTCTGCTGCTCCTTCCTCCTCAGGGGGAGGACTCCTCGCTCGTCCCCTGCTCCAGCGTGGGGTCCCTCCCACGGGAGACAGCCCTTCACGAACTGCTCCAGCGTGGGTCCCTTCCACGGGCTGCAGTCCTTCAGGCACAGCCTGCTCCAGCGCGGGCTTTCCCACGGAGTCCTGGCCATCTTGGGGGGCATCTGCTCCCCCGCTCCCCTCCGTGGGCTGGGGGGGACAGCCTGCCGCCTCACCGCGTCCTCCCCCGCTCCTCCTCCTTCCCTGACCTCGGTATCCGCAGAGGGGTTCCTCTCACATCCCACTCCCCCGACTCACGGGCCGTTCCCCTCTGGAATCTGTTCTCCCAGAGGCGCTACCACCATCGCTGACAGGCTCGGCCTGGGCCAGCGGCGGGTCCGGCTTGGAGCTGGGGGAGCTTCGAGCAGCTTCTCACAGGAGCTGGCCCTGCGGCCCCTACCCCACTACCAACCCCACGACACAAACCCAAACCAGATAGTAAAGACGTCCAAGAAAGCACAGGTAAATGGGTGCAGCAAGGGAAGTGCACCTCTTCAGAGGAATAATCTGCCTCTCAGTCAGAAGTAGTACCTCAGCGGTGACTTGGATCTAGTCAGCAGTCAAATAGGTCCATAAAGGAGTAAGAGGGGTCCAGGTCATCCACTGCTGAGAGGGTGTAGACCCAAGGCACCTCCAGGAAGAGAAGAGACAACAGAGGGAGCCTGGATCACTAAGCCATTGACCCATAGTAAGGACACAGCCATGACCAGAGCTACTGGTCACCAGCAAGGATAAAACCACTCAGCCCTAAACATGGGTTCTGGCTTAAGAACTAAACAAGGAATCCATGTATGCCTTTAAAAACAGCAATATATTTGCCCACCATCAGGTTTCCTGACTTTTTTTGTTTCAGGGCTGGTGGACTAGTGCTTGCGAGGTCACATCTGTGAAACGCTGCAAGTTAGCACAGAACTGAAATCCAAAGAAATTCAATCTACCGAAGAGAGGATTTTCGAATGCTCTACAGTCTACCATCAGAAGAAAAAATACTCAATAGATGTCTGCTAGAGACATTCAACTCCTTTTCTTTTTAATCCCAGTAACTATCACGTCCTCTGCATCCCATCTGACCAGAGGAAGGTACAAACTGTGTACCCAGAGATGGGAACACACCTGTCACCACCTGCAATACGGCTGCAACCGCAGATGTGCAAAGTACAGCATTTTAAACCGAAGCATTTCTCTCAGTAGAGAAATCCTCTCCCAGCCTATGACTGTGACACACGAAGTTAAATTAAGATTAGAACAAAATCTGGGGGGATGATTTAAAATGAGAATCAAAAGGTTATAAAGCTGAATGCTTTTACAGAGCCAGTGGTTGTCATAGTAACCACTTGTACAACTTTTTTCTTGGAAACACAGAGTAAACACTTATTAAAGTGGGCCTCAGTGATACAGTAAATACATGAATTTATTACTATTTGCAGTCAGAGCTGGGTGAAGAAATCCAGGAGACACGATTTCAGAATTTGTTTTCCTTCTCAAACCAAAGGTCCAATGGTACAAAGTCATTCAAGTGACCAAGGAGCTGGAGATGCATGTTTATTGTCTGGTTTGGCCCATCCCTGGGGCCATCCCCGGGGCCCTGCCGCTGCAGCTAAGCAACCAGCTTCATCTGGGTCAAACTCAAAGACATGGATAGCACACATTAGGCTATCGTGTTGTGAAAAGTCTGACATGATGTACAGCTGGGATGGCAAATTTTATTTAAAGAAACAGTTTCAAATTAGTCTCATTTTTCTGTCCTAATTAGCCTGTGGTTTTTGTTTGCAGCCAAGCTGTACACGTTAAAAGTCTACTGGAAGGAATAACACATAATGCAGGCTTTAGCTGTACGGGGCAAACCAACATCCCATTAAAAAAGATAACATTAAAATTATACATAAAGTATTCCAAGGTGAATGGTTTGTGTATGTTAACCTATGCGCTTGAACTGCCATGGGCATCTACAATTTGAACTTTCAACATATCAGGCACTTTGGATCACTCCAAAAAAAAAAAAAGGATGTGCAGTCTCAGGACAAATTTGTTCAATAAAGATACATGCAAATAGAAAATTCTTGACTGCATGTGAAAACACAGTCAAGTTAAGTCATGTGAAGTCCTAAAATTTAAAACCTAAAAAGGTTTTACAATTAAAAAGATGAAAAACCTTAAAATATTCTTTTAAAGTCTTCTTTTAAAAGATGAACAATCTTTTAAAAATATTTTTTAAAAAATAAAATTGAAAAAGATGTCTGTGACACTCACCCTTTCTTTATTAAGCAGCAGTACTTAATTATAACTTTGGATGTCGACATTCAGCGTCTACCTCAGACCAACATGGATAAAGAAAACAAAGGCAGCTCTGATTAAATGGAGTTGTAAAAGCAGAGGTCAAGTGTTGAACTCCTAGCCATATTTATTAGAAAAATATTGCTGATGTAAACTATATACAGGTGACATCGGATCTACAAAAGACAGTATCCTCATTGCAAATAACACAAAGTAGAGCAGCTCTACCCTGAAGACATGGTAGTGCCTGGCTAGGAGGTTTTGGACATTTGACCTCACACCACTCTCCTCTTACTACTTACTTCTGTGAAGAAGCCTTTTCTTCAGGAAAATAGAGATGGACACAGCTTCACATCTAACTCATAGCCAGAGCTACAAAGTTACTGAAGGTAAGAGAAACTCCTACATGTTCAAGGTTTAGATTACGGCAGTGAGATCCAAGTGTCTGTCCTACATCCCAATGATTGCAAGAATAGAGGAATTGGTGTTGGAAGCAAGGCCTGGAACCCTAGTCTTCCCACCACAAACTGATTTTTTTCTTCGCTGGGCTACGTGTCAGACTTCTGCCTATGTGCCTTTATGTTCTCTCTTAGATGGAACAAATTCTCTGCACTGGGATGCTACTCAAAAAAAAAAAATAAAAAAATTGATGAACACTGTCTCAGCTTCCGCATCCCAATTTCTTCCCCTGAAGGCTGGTTTGAGGGTTGTCCTGTATCGTAACATTTTGGGAACGCAGACTGGCATTCCCTTAGGAGCTCAGTCAGGAGGCAACTGAGTATTTTACGCCAGGATAACCTAGTGGGAACTATTTTTATGGGAGAGGGGAAAATGGAACATTGTGGACATTAAATGACAACACTAACTTCATTTTCTGAAGATCCCGACTTTGGGAAGCGTTTAGTTTTGTCAACAACACCTACTAAACTAAGCCTCTCTGGGAGACAGATAGAAAACACATTGGCTACATCTATACTACTAAATCAAATGAGCGTGGGACTGTTTTCTGTCACTGAGTCCAACTGGCATGGAGCAGCCTACATCCATACTCCTAAATTCTCATCTTCCAAAACATGCTGGCGGCAGCCAAATTGCTTGTGATCTCTTAACAACCTTTGGCCTCTGGAAATCCTTACTGTACTCAGCAATTGTTTGGGATAGCGCTAGCTGGTCCAGGTCAAAACCATACTAGGAACCCTTCTAACAATTTAACAGTTAGATGACTGAGTTATCATGTCCAGGAACAATCCCAATGCAGTCTAATTTATTGATATAGATGCTGTCATTTTAACTGTTCCCCAAGCAGGCACAAGATGTGAGTTAGGAGTTCAGCAGACTAACTGTCAGGACTGGGGTAGTTCTGGGAATGCAGACAGTTAAATTCAATTAAATTTTCTGTGTGGAAGACAGAAATTTGGATTTTGACATCCAGACTTCACCTAAGACTTCACCTAGGTATATGGTGCCAAAATGTCTTGATCTGACTCTATATTTTCAATATAGCAAATGTTTTCGGAGTGACCAAATGAAAGCTTCTAGGCTCACTTTGCTTCATACACAGCATAATTTCCCTCTTATGAAACAAACAGCCATACAGATGTTTCTCAGCTGCATGAAACACAATATAAAATTTCTGCAGGAAACCAGAATTTGTTCTGGTTTTTCACTCCACATAAATTTTGCTACACAACTCTATTTAGGATGAAATTCTAGTTTAAAGTATCTATTTCCCATTTATTGTTGGTTTGTGATATTATCATCTATAACTCTTTGCACCGTTCCTTTCACTATTTATTCAGCTTTTAAATGTCCAAAAAAGAAACATTAAACTTGAGCCTGAATCATGATCTGCTAAAAAGGACTCCCAATAAAATTTGCTAGATTTCTGATGGACGCGTGAATCCATTGTTGCAATGCCCACCGAGGATTCAGAAGTATAGAGCCTTAGGCTAGGTGGTGAACGTGTTATAAAAACAAAAGTAGCCGATGCATGAATATGTCATATTAATTTTTCAGTCTTGGGTTGAACAGCACAGGAGGTCCTCCTACATACTGTGGGGAAGGAGAACACCACCTAACACCTTCCTTTGGAGAACTACAGCAGAGAAAACCTGGTCCCTTCTTACCACGGCTCTTCTTCAGGGCATGCCTGGTTGCTTTGCTGATGGACACAGAAACTCTCCAGCTCAGTTCACTCACCGACTTACCGGCCCTATGAAGTAGGTTGTGATGCTTCCTATGCTGTGAGACCGTATAAACTCTGGGGAGCAAAATGCTTGTTTTCCTCCATTTCTAAGGCTTGTATATGCTCTAAAATGTGTGCTATACATAGAAACAAGAGATGTGGGATTTTAAAGGAGATAAAAAAGTACTGGACTGGACAGGCCAAGTTCTTGTCGCACAGAATGAGGGACCGAAAGACATCTTGATGCCTGAAGCAGAAACAAACTAAGCCCAAGCGTCTCCACCAACACACTGGAAAGTGCCAGGGAAGGCAGGAAGGAGCTGAGTCACCCTGGATAGAGGGAATCAGTGAAAGAAAGGAAAAAGTTGAGATTAGCAAGCTCTCCTCTCAGTATATATCATAGTTATCTAAACCACAAACTTTCTGAAGTTTGTTCCTCACCTTTTTCCAGTGCTGCAAATAGCAGGAGATTGTGTACTTTCTTAATTCAAAGGATAAACATGATCGCTTCAGCATTCGGTGCACAATAATAAAAAATAACTAGCATCTCTCTCCCACTTAGAGAAATGCGTCTGTACACTCTTGTACAGCTGAAAAAATGAACTTGGCAGGAGCCATGGGATAAATTAGACCTTAGAAAGGAATCCAGATCTTTAAATTAGAGCTAGTCAGGATTTTTTTCTTTTTTGACAAGACAATTTTTATGTGCACACATAGAAACATGCTGCTTTAGTTAAATCTAGGTTTTCAGCAAAAACAACACAATCTGCACTATTTTTTTAGTGGAAGAAAGAAAGATTCTCACCTGTTCAACAGTATTCCAAGTATGGATAAAGAAAGAGTGGTACGCCTAACTTCAGAATAGCCAACACATTTGACAGGGTGCATGAAAGATCTAATTCATGTTTCTGGTGAGAAACAGGCAAAACTGCATTTCTACGTCTCACGTGAGTGACCTAATTCCTGGTCTAGTCTATGCTTTCTGTTCTCTTACTGTCCATGAACCACTTTAAAAGGTTTCTGGATTTTTCTTGAGGTAGAAAAGGGCCTTTTTATCTATATACTTTTTGTAAGACAAAAAAACCTTTTTCCTACCCAGCTCCAATTCTGATCTCTACTTTTGCACCCACTATACTGAACATTGCTACAATCGTCTGGAAAGCAACTCTTGAGCCCACAGAGGCAAATCATTGCTGAGGCCAAGAGCTGATCTGTGCAGGAGAGAAAGAGAGTAATCAGGAAGATCTGGTTACGACTCTTTGATTCTCCGCCAGCACTAGCCACGGAGGCAGCGTGCGTGCGTTAAGAGCAACCCTCGGGCTGGTCTAACCTACACCAGATGACAATGGTCTTAAGGTGGCAAACTGCCAGCTGGAATTATCTGGAGCACAGTAGCACTCCGGTCTCATCCCCTCCAGCCTCTGTCATTATTATTGTATAGGCTGGCACTGGTAAGAATCAGAGCCGTGCCAATCTAATGTCTACTAAAAACTCCCTTCTGCTGGGCAATTTTCATTTGGCCAGATACAACTGAACTCCCGAGGCACAGAAAGGCCAGCCTACGGAACTGAATCTGTCCCAGTGTATTTTTGGTTTATCATCTTGTTAACTCACCAGTTAAGAAAATCTTCTCAGCTTAGAAGAGCCCTGCTGTGGTGTCACGTTGTGGCGATCCCACAACTTCATAGTACGCTTTGCACTAGAACTCAATGTCACTGACGCATCTCAAAGTGAGAGGTCACATCAGGAAGAGAATCAGCCAAGAAATCTGACAAGATACAGCTTTCTTGGCACTAATGGAGCCAAGATTCGCAAAAAAGGCTGTTTCTGAAGTCTAAAAGATAGCAACACTGCTGGTGATAACCACCATCTCTTACACAATTGCTGCCGTGGTTACAGAAAGTCCTGTTCAGAGAGAACGTAGCAGAAGAAAACAGGGACTTAAATCAAGCTTTTATAAATATGTGTGCATGTGTGTGTGTGTGTGTGTGTGTTTATGAAATGACACAGTAAGTCTTTTACCCAACTAAAACCCCCTAAAAAACCTTAAAATAATACATTTTCACAAAAAAACCCCTTCTATTTCTAGTCAGTATAAATGGGCAGTTCAGATAAGAAGGCAGTAGGATTATAAACTAACGAAAATTAGCACACAGTTGCTAAAAGACTTTTCCTTGGTAGGAGAAATACTTTGATTACTGAGCTTATCCTCTATGCTCTGAGTAACGAACATCAAAACAACCACCTTGTTCAGGAGATGTAGCAGGGAACTGCTCGTCAGAACCCCATGGCTCTGCTCCCCTCACTGGCATGTCCTTCCTCAGGCAAACTGCTTAGCATCCACGTTCTCCAGCATAGACCACTTTTTTGATTTCCTAGACCAAAAACTTCATTTCAGAGACTAATTCTGGACAGTCAGCAGTACCAAATCACTAACCTATCACAAGGTTTCTAAAAGACCACACTGAAACTCATTGAAGTAGTCAAAGGCAAAATAATTCTTGTACTCTTTGTACATTTAGTTCAAAGGAATATTAGACAACAATTTCTAGCTGGGCAAGAATAAGAATATCCTAGACAGATGTCAGTTCAGGATAATTTTCATGTGACCTGCAACTCAATGCCTGCTTAATTTCCCTAACCATAAACCTTTGCTTTCATAATAAACATAACAAACTCCCAAACCAATTTCCCTGTCTTGCAGGTGGAGCACAAAAGGGTTGGTAACTGGAAATGGCAGCAAACTTAGCTTCTGCTATACTTTATCTCTTTCTTTCTCACTGCACTTCTCAAAAACACCCGCTCATTGATTAAGGTTCTCCAGCAAGTTAAAGGAGAAACATAAGCTCTTTCACAGAAAGGTGGATGAATTTCTGGGTAAAGTCCCCTCTAGGAGATAGCAGTTTTGACAGCAACACAAGCTAGTATTATCCTTCTCTGTCTGCAACAGGCAACTTAATGTTAGATGCTGAACTTAAAAGGCTACCCTTCTTTGTCATGAACTTATCTGTGGTTCTTATCACTGTGGTATCTGCTCCCTAAATTACTAGAAAAGAGTACTTTTTCTTGCAAGAGTCAGAGACACAGATGTAAAAGAAAACAAGCCATCACTTTCTGGTGTCAAAGTTAAGACAACCATGGCCAAATTTTTTCACATACTAAGCATGGCATAACTCTTCATATGTTGAAAGCACAGGGATCAGAGATTCCAGTGACACATGTGAGGACTTAACTTTTCTGCAAATCAGAGCTTATGCTCTCCAGTCAGACACGGAGAAAATGAGTCATGCATATGCAGTAACTACATGCAAAGGACTGGGGATAAATGAAATTTCCACCATCTTATCCCTTTGTAGCAGATGAAAAAATAGAAGCCAGTTCTTTATTGCAGCAGACAAACACCTTCATAATGCACATATGCTTTTAGTTTTGGCACCCTTTCCAACTTCTGCAAAGACTGGGCCTTTTAGACAATCACTACACAAGCCTGATTCATTTCCAGAGCAGCTCCACTCAGTGTACTGAACTGATGGGGGTATTCTCTCGAAACAGGACTACAGACTGAGGTAAATTAAGGTTATCATAAGCCACACATAAGAATAATGGATTAGGGTTCCACAGGAATATACTGGTATGACATTTTTTATAATAGCTTGCCTTTAAAATCTTAATACACTGTGTTTTGGGGTTTGGTTTGGGGTTGGGTGGTTTTTTTTACATTTGTTTCTCTTAAAGCTTGGGAAATCTGAAAAAAAAAACCCAAACCAAACCAACCACCAAACCCCAAACAGATAAATCTCATAAAAGTCCATACGGGCTTTACAGCAGAGCTGGCATCTTTGGTTGCTTGGCAAAAATCTCTGCTACCTGAAGTAACTGGAAGTGAATGGAGTAACTGGGAGAAATAGAAGGCTGCTGTATTCTGTGTGAATCAGCCTCTAGACATGAATGAGAAGCACGCTTTGCATTCAGCAAATACCCTTGAAATTCAATGACACAGTGTAGTAACAGAATTTACTAAGTGCTAGACCTGCATGGAGAGCATTCACATCAGCCAACCTTGGGCAGCTAGCCCAGTCAGGGTTGCTTTCTAGTCAGTGAAGGGAGTTAGGCCCAGAGCTTGATTCAAAAATAGGAAAGTGCCTGGAGAGATCATCTAGCTTGTTCCTTGTCCTAAGACAAGCTCAGCCATTACTTGTGCCTTCCTGATAGATATTCCAACCTGTCCTTGTAAGCTGCTGATTCTGTGAAAGCTTCACAACCTTCCAAGGCAACCTAACAGTTCATAATTCTTGGTGTTAAAAGGTTTTCCTAATCCTTACCTGTACTGTCGTCACTCCAATTCAAGTCTTTTTTTAATTGTCATTTTGGTCCTACCCACAGCGGACACAGGTGAAAGACTCTTTCGGAGAGTGATTCAGAACAAGAGTCTAAGAACAGAGAGTTTAGAGAGACCTGCTTTGCAATATGGCCAGCTCAGATCAATGCCTAGCCATAGAGATAGACCTAATCAGCTGGATTATTCTATTCTAATTATTTTTAAACAGCCGTGTTTCCCTTTAGGATAGAGCTGGTTGCATGTCATGGCAAGAATGAGAATAAACTATTGTTTTCAACACTGAAATATATAAACCCCATGGCCAACTGAAAAGTAAAGAGCAAAGGGAAGTGGAAAAGGAAAGAAAAGCCAGTGGCACACAATGTTTTAATTAATAATAGATTGCTGGAACTGGGAAATCATGAGAAAAGTCAATATCCTTTACCTCATAATAAAAGTGGTTTTAAAACCTTTTAATATTATTAAACTAACCGTTTCAAATGCTTTAAAATTCTATTCCCCACTAGGCTGGAGATGTGAAAACTCACAGAGGAGTCTTTTTCAATAGCGGGCTGGCTGATGTGACAAAGAGTGTGACTCCCTTTTTTTAATTCTCGAGTTATGTTTTTAGTTGGTTTTTCTTTAATGGAAATCATGGGTAATGAGACACATATAGCCTTGGGGAGAATTTATTCACTCACTTCAGCAAGAGTACTTTCTTGTTTGACTGAAATATACTAACTGTGGCCAAAATGGTCTCAATACATACCGCAAAAATTGAAAATATTTCATGAATAATGGCATGCTGGGACCACTACCTCACAGGGCTTTGCGGAAAATCTTGGTGGTCTTCTCGCTTTGGCAGAGGAGATTCAGGGCCAAATCTTTGGAGAGACTGCACTCTGTTTAACACAAAGCCCAGGAAAGGAACAAAAGGTGGTACCATCCAACTGCAGTAGCAGTGTAAAATCCAAGTGACTGAAGGCCTTCCATGCCAAATTAATAAAATGCTGTTAT
The DNA here is from genome assembly GCF_900496995.4 of Aquila chrysaetos chrysaetos. Classification (NCBI taxonomy): domain Eukaryota; kingdom Metazoa; phylum Chordata; class Aves; order Accipitriformes; family Accipitridae; genus Aquila; species Aquila chrysaetos. The sequence continues at coordinate 52,240,312 of NC_044005.1, forward strand.
ACCTTTAATCTCACTGTCAAAAAATAATTAATGGCACTTTAAATTCCCAAAGCACTTGCAGTAACCATAGTTTTCCTAATATTCATATCTCACCCTCATCACCAGTTCCCCCCCACTAAAAAAGTTAACAATGTCTTTATTTTGATGATGTTTTCTAAGGCCAACTTTTCCTTCATTTAGCTTTTCTTGTGGGAAGAAGAAAATGAGATCATATCACTAGAGGCAGCTTTCGGTAAGTTTAAGACTTGCTCTGATCTCATTCTTTAACACAGTGGCTCTCCTGTACGATGTCTAGACTGTTAAGTGATGTTTAGACTATTAAGCAGTCCAAATACTGCTAAAATTCACAAGGGCTGTCCACTTCTGTTATGAAGAGAGACGAAGGCCTGTATTCCAAAAGTCCCTTTTTCTACTCATAAAGAAACATTAATTTTTCATAGATGACCTTTTCCTTTGGTTACCATTAGGAAACAAACAGCACAATTTTACTGGGCAAAGGAGAAAAACATGCATTCAAGTAACAGTTGATGAATACACTGCTAAAAATAAGTCTTCTATTTGTTTTCAGTTGAGGACAATTTCATGGTGTAGAAATACTTTCTAAAGTTTTCTCTTCTCACCAGGGAACTGATTTATTGACAACCAATTAGTGCTTCCAGATAAATCTCTTGTGTTTACAGCAATAGTTCTGCCTCACTTATTTTTAACTGTTTAGTTTTATGTTCTCATAGACTCGTGGAAATTAGTTATTGAAAAAGCTATTTCTTCACTTTTTCCATCTTGCAGGTCAGCGCCAGCGTCTTCCTTATTTTATGGTTTAGAGAGCTTTGTTCAGGCTCTTTTTATATATCCCAAAGGATGGGTATTCTACCACTTTTCTTGGAAAACTTTCTACAGTTTAATAGACTTCATTATTAGCAAAAAAATCCCGTAAATCAGCCTAATTTTCCTATGCTACATTTAAATCTGTTATTCTTCTTAGTTACAGTGTCCTGGACCACTCTGCACAATCCCACATCCTTCCTTTCTTTTTAACATCTTTCAAAATTCTTGGCTTAGTTTCCTGCCCTAATAACTGTTGTTACCTGTTCCTTGGGAGCAAACCCTTTTCTTGGCAGGAGACACCCACGTAAGGCTGGGTATATCCTGTTTACAGACATTTGACAATTTTTAAGAGCAGCTAATTTTTTTTAAAGCTAGATGACATCATCCGATATTGCCCTGTGGTAACTGGGTATAGACAGACCCCAAAATTCAGGTTTGCAGAATGCTTACCTAGCAAAACGTGCTTTATCTGTGTTTACTTCTGCCAAGATGCTCGTGTTTGTTCAACCAGACTGCAAGAACTCTGATAAAAAAGCTGAGAGGTGCTACTTTTCCCTACTCTTCCTCTCAGGATCTTTCTCTGTGAAAGCACAAAACTGAACATCATGAAGAGGACAGCTAAATACCACTTTGTTTCTGTTCATGATGTGTGTTTGCAATGTCTGAGTAGCTGCTGCCTAAAACCATCAGCAGCGCTGCTACTGAGCAGCCAGAGAGGTGGTTACGGAACATCAGGCAGGACCATGAAGACACTATTTTTCCTCTCATCAGCAAAACTAATACGTGACAGAATGTAGATTAAACTATTCTCTCACCCCTAGAGATGGATATTGTAAGGTATATGCAAGATCAGAGAAAAACAACTTTTATGGCACCTCTACTCTTCTGCGTACCTCCCGAGGCCAGCACAATCTAGCTCCTGATAACTTAGCTGTGTCCAGTTTCAGTAGGAAACGTAACTCTGTAAAAACAAAGGTAGTTAAATTATTGTGTGAAATGTATCAGTTTGAAAGAGTAAACAACAAAGTTGTCAGAAACCTCCCGAAAGACAGGTCAGAGCAAGCGGCTGGAAAGCTCCTACAGTGAACCAGTTGCTGGAGGAAGAGGAAACGGCTCTGCTGGTGGCAAGTCCCCTTCAAGACCTTCCCCTTTTGCATCCCCTCTCTCTTGGCTGCCAGTTTGGCCAAACGTCAGATGAACGTTTTAACGTGGTTGTTCTGTAACACAGGACTTGAAAACCTCTGACAAGGACGGGGACAGCATCAAGCAGTGGGGAGTAGGAACCTTTTGAAATTATAGGAAAAAGGTTTAATTTACTATTGTTCGTGAAAATGACAATAGGTACACAACTTAGAGACTAGCATCACTAACAAGGACAATGTATTACTGAAAAAGTCATTTACCTTCTAAAACTTAATTACCCTCGTTGTATACATATCTGAGAAAGAGCAAGAGTTGTAGGAAGCAGGGTCTTCAGCAGGAGTATAACAACCAAATACAGTCACTAGCTGATGAGAACAAGTACATTTGAAAAGATCTCTAGTGAAGTGACAAATAAAATTTTAATAGGGAGGAGAAAAAAAGCTGAAGTCACAAGTTTATATGGTGTAAATAATTTCTAAGAGAATCAGATTTCTATATGGACTTCCTATTCCACAAATCTTAAAAGGTTTAGCCAAGTTCTCTGAGAAAACACTACATTTCGTTCAGCTTTTCCTCAGGTCAAAATTACTTTTTTCTGTCTTCTCGAGCTTGAAAATAACTCTGAGACAAATGATGATACTAGCTTTTTTTGTCTTGCAAATGCTGTTTGAGCAAATGAGATAAATATGCTGCCTATTAACATAATAGTGGGGAAAGTCTTGCGATAAAATTCCATAGAACATTATTGCATATTCATATAACTGGGAGTCTACCCAACACTTATCATGATGGTTTTCCTATAAATCTCAAAATCCTCAAGTGAGGATGATGACTGTATACAAACAGCATTTGTATGGAAAAACTGAGCAAGAAAGTACTATAATAATCTGGAAACAATTCCTCAATGTGCTGTTCCTTCCAATAACACCACTTGTCTACAGTGCACTGTGGCAAAGATTGCAGATTATGATTCTATTAAACGTTTGGCTTACTGTATAGTTTTTTAAAAAGTAGTTCTCTGGGATTATGAAATAGTAGTACGAACTGGAGGTAATAATGGACATAAAGTTTCACTTGGTTAATCAAGTACTTGGCTACATCCTTTTTTTGCTGGGAGAGCAAACGTTCATAGTTTATGAATTTATCCAAGGGTAGCTGCAGAGTTTGCAATGCATTTCTGCTGAGGATATTAAATACTCAGGAAGCTGAAGTGTTTAGGTTCAGATCGTCCACGGGTGTCTGCATTCCTCCTTACACACTTAACCTACATTTTGGCATCTTTGATGTTCTTCAGCTACTTAACTGCCACTTAATCCAGGGAGGATCTAAGTTTCTGCTGGTCTGCATATGTGAAGATGAGCCGCAGCTGCTGAGCTGCCTGAAGCCCCGCCACGCTCCAAGTGGAACAGGAGCTTGATCCCAGACTGCCTGGTCCCAGCTGAGAGCCCTAACTGGGTAGTGGCCACGGAGGAGCAGATCTTTCTCAGTCTCTCCTGACAAATCCATTTGTAGAAACACGTTCCCTGGGGAGAGGGATTAAATTCTGGTTCCACACTACTAATATACAGTTTTCTTCATTTTTCACAGAGGGGAAAATTACCTTTCTGTATGTCCAGCTACAAGAGAGGATAAAAATTCCCTGGGGCAAGATTCCCCGCTCTGTCCTCTCCATCTTTCTCCTGGCAAGTCAGGAAACTCCCTGCTTGTTTCCAAAGATCACCTCTTTGGGTGCCTAACTGTACCACATCCATGATTAAAAAGCCTGGACACCTCACCTGGGACAGAAACTTCCACAACATGCAATGCATTTAAGAGGGAGGTGGTGTTTCACTAAGCACTGCGTCACCTAGGTACCTTAAAGACTTGTCATAAACTCCTAAGCCCATTAAATTCAAAGACAAAACCCTTTCAATATCTTTGAAAGCTCCAGTATCTGAAAGAGAGGTGAGCAGCATGCCATTTAAATACTTAGTTTTAAAAGCAGTCTCTGAAAATGCATTCAAGAGGAGAGACCTGTCGTGGCTCACCGTGCAGATCACAACCCAGCCTGGCATTTACCATCAGACAAACATTCGCAAATTCCTTTGGTAAAAGCAGTGGTAGTGACTGCCCCTTTCACTATTTTCTGCTTTTAGCAGAGTCCTTTTGTCAAATCCCTTATTGTCAAGGGCAAACTGTGATCCTATCGAATTTACTGGCTGAACTCTTACAGCTCCAGAGCAGTGGACAAGAACTTTGCTGGCTCAGGGTCAGCAGTGCTGAATAAGCAAGCACGCTGCCACAGGCAACGTCACGCTTTCCTCTCCCTCTAAATCCAGACCATAAAAGCAATAGCCACAGGTTTTAAACATCTTTTTTTTGTTTCTTACGGCCATAAGCAACTTGCAGAGCACCTAAACTGGCTGGAAACACAAACAAGGGACCATTGCTCCCTTGAGACTAAAAAGTAGACTTTCCTGACATCCCGAAGGGATCTTTCTGGTAGTATTTGAGCAAGCTCCTGCACATGACCAGAAAAGAGGACAACAGGTACATCACTGGCTGCTTTTCGCTCCCTCATCTTTTATGGGAAAAATAGACCAGATTTTGCATCTGAATGTATTTTCATATGGTTTATCTTGGTTTACCCATCCAAGTTAAAAGAAAAAAATCAAATTTCAGGCTTGTGCTGGAGTCATGTGTTGACACGCCATGTCCACCTCATTTCTGTGAGGGGCAGTTGGGACCTATTCTTCTCTTGAAATCCATAGCTTGTAAGCATTTAAATGAATGATTAGCCAGAATTCTCAAGCAAAATAATTATTTGCTTTCCAAAACAGAGAGTTTGGTATCTTCATAAACAGGTGCTTATAGCATTGCACTGTGAATATTAATTTGGATATCTGAAGAGAAGTCAGTAACGCTATTATACAAAAGTTCACTATATACCTTCCTTCCCTCTATTACTGTCATTTAATCTCATTCTACTCTGCTTAATTCTTCGGAATTTTTAAGTCACTAATGTTCTTTAGTATTAGCAAAAGAAAGACTTTGTTACAAAACAGTCCTCTCTATCTGTGGGTATTACTCAACTCTATTCACTCTCCTAGAAGTAGGTTCTAAACACTTGCAAATAATTCTACCAGCTCAAAAGGTTCACATACAGTAATAACACATAAGTTCGACTTTCAGCAGAGTATGACCTATTTTTAAACAAAGGAAGTTAGCAGACAAAAAAATATTTTGAGTGAGAAGACAAAAACTGAATGACTTCACGCATTACTTTAGGAGTTAAACTCTTAGAAAGGAAACAATAAGAATATAACAAAGATAATGAAGAAGAAAGTATAAATTAATATTTGATATGGACTATCTACTTGTTAGTCAGACAAACCATGTCCTCTGTTTTTCTTTTTTTCCTTCTTCACAAGGCGAGCTCTTTCTACAGGAAAGATAACTCAGTTTCAGTCCTGCTCCTACACTACCTTTAAACCAAAGTGGAAGGGTGGAGCCTTGCTTTCAGAGACTGCAGAGAAACAGAACTTCCTACTATTTTTTTCTAAGCAATCTGTAATTCTTTCCTTGGTCTCGCCATGACTACAACCTTTATAAACATACCATAAAATTAACTAAAGTCATTCAGGGGCTTGGTTCCCAAACTTACTGGATTCCCATCAATCATATTCTGCTTGATGGTAGCTGTGAGACTGTTCACCTCTGGAGTGTTACTCAGAAATTGGTGGTAGCAAAATCAATTCCATCGTTATAGAACGCATGACTCTATGTACAAAGAACCTTATGAGCTCCTTGTGTGACCTGATCATCATCTTTGTGTCACCACAAAAATTAGTTTGGTAACTATTTATATTCACTATTTTTGATACAAAATGTTTAAAGAGTTATCACTGCAAGAAGCTTTTTCACCATGAGTTATAATGCTGTGACATGGGTTTAGCTCATTTGCACAGAGTATACATATTCACCCCATGCTTCTCCATAGCTGGGGAACTGGATAGGATAGAAAGTCATAAACCTCAGTACGAAAAAGGACTCGGTCTCTTGCAAAAGGCTGACAACTCTTAGCACTGCCCAGATCAGACAATTCGAAGACAAATTCTTTATCTGTCCTTACGTGTGGGTGTGTATGGTGAGCGGTATATCACTACAAAGGCTAGACACTTTCCAGCTACTACACAGTGATGCACAGTGCAACACTCAAACTATCTGTCCAAAAGATAACTCATGCACAAATGCAAACAATAGAAAATTAGCACAGGATTTCACTATGATTAATTTACTGTGCTTTTGTCACTGCAAGATTCATGAGTTTCAGCAGCAGTGCTAGTTGAAGTAGCTCTTCTCCAGTTTCTTTCCTAACCCTTCAAGTCCTTCTGATCCTTGCACTGCATAGACAACAGCAGATCAGATTATCTGGTCAGATTCAAAATAAATTAAAAAGAGGGAACTTCCCAAACGGGCATGAAACCTATGATTTAGCAGAGCTAACACACTGTCCAAGTCCATGTCTCCGTGGCATTGCATTACCCCGCCAGGATATACTACCAGGCTTTCTCATTTGTGGGATGGCAGGGGGTGTTTTGGCCTCTGCTATAATCAAACTAGTAGATGTGGTTACAAGAAACCATACCATACTGATTTTTTTTTTTTTTTTTTTTGCCATGCCTATGCCCTGAAGATTAGTAATTCAATTGAAGTGACCAGGTGCTTTGCAATTTTCAATGGAACACCAGAGAAATCTTGACTATTTCAAATGATGCACAATGCAGCTTTTTAAAAGCGGGGATGGAGTGTCTTTTTGTTGGTTTGGTTCTCCCCTCCACAGAAGTCCATGGAAGTCCTTATGTACAAGAATTTCCCACATTTTATTCTTCAATTGAAAAATAATTCATCAGCTAATCTTTATTGCACAGAAAATTGAATCCTATTTGGACCAGTTTGTTTTCTGTTTTAGAAGGAAAAGGCTATCATTTTACTTGTCTAAAGAAAGCTATAACTAGATGAGTAAAATGTGTGGAGGAAAAAGCAGCTTAAATACCAGCATGCTGATGAAATGATATCATCAGGATGAAACGATTATGTGGTCTCCTTGAATAGGTGCGCACCCAGCCACTACGACTCTTGCCATTTCCTCAAATTGACCCGAAAGGCTCACATTGTTATGTCTGTGCTAATCTACATGATCCTCCCTTGCATGCTGACTTTGCAAGGACAGCTGTATTTCTGCAATCAGTTGAAATGCTTCTTTTGAAAATGTGGTTATTCAATACATGGTTTTTAATGAAGTACTACTATAAGGGCTGTACTGTGTAGTCCCCCTAAGGATAAACTTACTCCAGATGAAAAGGATCATCTGGTTTAAAATGGTTAAAGTTGAATTTTTTTCTGATTTACTTTCAGCTAAGTATAACAGGAGATAAGATACTTACCCTTTTTAAAACAGGGCCTAATCCTGCAGTCTGCACAGTCTGATTGAAAGAGTTACATTTAGTTGAAAAATATGTATTTGTGAACTGTATCCACAAATTCCAGAAAGGTAGACTGAAAATTAGAACTGAAATGTTTGGAGATCCCTCACCCAATCAAGCCCCTACAAATCTTGGTGTTGACTCATACCATACCTATCAGACCCACTAAAGTCTGGAATATGTGACTGAAAATATCAAGAGAAAGAATCTCCTCCTAAGATTTCTGTTCAAAAACACCAAACGAAGTAACCCCATCATAATGGTATTATGATGTGCCTGCTTTTGTCGTGAAGCAGAACTGATAATTTCAATCAAATGAAAAATAATGTTCAAGGGGAAAATAACCCTCTTATCCAACCTATTATTCTTATAACAAATCAAAAATATTTTTAAATTTTGAACAAAAATTGAAGCAGAGTTGCTCCTCATCACCCACTCCCTTTTCCACACTTGTTCCTCCCTCCCCTGAACTTAGATAAAACCAATGACATTTACTCACACCAGCTTTCTCTTTTTGTGTTTTCCTGCTCCTAAACTCCCTTAGGAAAGACTCAGTGCTAGTTTCTTCTACTGTATGTTTCTTTCCCTTATATTATATAGTACTGCCTCTGGAACCAAACAATAATTCTCATCCTTCTTTACTGGTTCCCATACCGTCAATTCCTGAAATACATTTCCAAACTTTTACTATTTCCTTGACCATTCTCCCACTACAAAATATCTGAACAGTTCTGCAAAGAGCAGATTTATGTATCATAAAGAATGCAGTGTGCAAGTGGCCCAATTATTTTCTTACACCTGTTTGACAGAAAGAGTTTGCATTGTATCTGAAAGGTAATGACTAGTGTATAACCCAAAGCTTTCCCTTCTCTCTGGAAAAAAACCATCCTCAGTTCATTGGAAAGATATAGCTTGACCTTCTTCGTTCAGGACAACTGCATTTGATTCAATTACAGAAGCTTTTCAGAGGTGGGAAGGTTAAAAGAATTGTTTCAGTCTGCATTTATATGACCAGAGTTCCTGCTTCATGCGTTTCCTGCTTCATAATTATCTGAATAAAAAAATCTATAATGATAATTATTTCCCAATATTTTATAATCCTTTGCTTCTGTATGCCCACTGAAAAGTAATGCCGATGTAACTTCTTTAGAAAAGGACACTACAGCATTTTCTACTTGCTTCCAGCAATGCTTTTAATGTAGCTGCTCTTGCTATATCTAATATGTTTAGTTACAGTAGCCATGAAAACCTCAAAATGGGTATAAGGTTTTGCAGCTTCAGCATATTACAAGTTTAGCAGTCTCTGGGAATGATGAGCCATCTACTTAATCTTCATGATAGCACATAAAGTGCCGGAGTCTAACATCAGAAAATTCTTTTGTCAGGTCAAATATTATTTTTATTAATATTTTTAAACCCAAAGAAATTGAATAGCATATCACAATTTTGGTACGGCTTTAAGAATGGTAGATGATGGAATATTTTGCTTCACTTAAATACCTATGATTAAAAACTATGTTTCCTAATAGGGCTTTTGCCTGAGTAAGCCAGATCAGGTTCAGAATTAGCATTTATTTCTTTCTTGTACTTTCCAGCACCCCACAGAAGTCAAGACAGACATAGAAGCTTAAGCAAAGCACAAAAAGAAAACTTTTTACAGGGGCTTATCAGCTAAACTAATCTCTTCTGACTTGATATCTATCTCAATATCCAGCTCTGATTAAAGCTTTCAGGAATTCTAGCAGAGCCCTAAAATTGAGATTTTTTTAGTAAAGCAAGATCCCAAAGCTCAGCCCCAGCACTAAGAACATCCAGCTACCAATCCTTTGCATATCTTAAGGGAAAGAGAGAAAGACCCTTCATGCACAGACATTTACTGAAAATGTATGCTTTTTAAGTTTAATTTCATTAAAACACTTTTACAAAACAGTTTGTTTTAAGATTATCTCCTTCCTCTATCTTTATAGAGAAAAGGCCATGAAATGAAAAGAATACAATAAGGAAATCCAATTATCTCATGGCTCTGCAGCATTTGCTTTAAAAACATTTACCCAACTCCAAATGGACTGTTAGTTAAAATTCAAAAAACTCTGGATCAACAAAGCTACTAGTCCACGTGGGATGAAATGGAAATCAAATGAGAGAAATTCAGGATGACGCAAAAACCTTCCTTTTGCTTTGGAACAATATAACCCAATAAATTTGATATTTGGAAGTATAGGATTATATGGTCTTTTTAAAGAGAGATTTAAACTTACCAAAACAAATTAGAGCAGGAAAATATTTTAATAAAGACAGAACCTATGAAAGTTTTGAAACTGGCTTCATGCTACAAGCTACAGTGTGAATGTGAGATCAATCAAAATAGCAGAAAGGTGAATTGCATCACGTGTACAGTAAGATGAAAGAAACGCATGACATAGCTTACTGCATTGTAAGTAATGTTTTGCTATGTCTAGACCACCCTTCCACCATTTCTTTTCTATAGGCCATGTATATTTTACTTAAACAAATGTAGTCTAGACCCATCTTTAAAATGCAGCGTTTGGGAAAATCCCACTTAACATATCTAAAAGCTGACTTAAGCACTTCTCTGTTTTAGGAGCTCAGGCTTGAAAGCAGCGGCCTTTTAACCCAGTCTCTCAATACATGTAGGACAAGCTCCTTATATTTCTTCTCACAACAGACAACGTTCTTCGCACTTGTAGTACCTAAAAAATGAAAAAAATTATGACTAAATTCTTTTTAATGTAAATTTAGATAACCAGGTGTTAATATGAAATTTTTAACAGCAAGACCCTCCAAATGAATCAGAAAATGCAATGCCGGATAATCTAACCAACCTAAAATTTAACATATGATTGAAACCTAGTATGTTCAGTATATCGACCTGGTAAAAATGGGTCTGACAGGAAATTAAGAAACAATGCTTTAAGTGAGTTCATCTTTACAGAATCATAAGACTCCTCCAGATATTCTGGATATATAATGAAACAGAACCAGGACAGCATAGAACTATATTTAATAGAGGGGACTTAAAATAAAATTCACCTGTATGTAACTGAACACAAGACAGCTTCCAGCACCTCCTGTTGAAACCAAATTAGTTTTTCCTTTCCTGGCTTCAGAAGAGCAACTGGGCTTCCCCATAGCTAGCACAATTAAGTCATATTCCTCAGATGAAGGATGAGAAATAGATTCCAACGGGACTCACCTCTCTTCTAGACGGCATCTTGCTTTAATTACGATTCAATTCAAAAGCATATCCAAATAATGCATGTTGGCAAAATGAAGATGTTTTACTCACTACAAAGGATAGCAAAACCTTCTGGCACTCAAAAAATTCACTCGTATCAGGAGATGAAAGGTTGGAAGTGCAAGAGTCGGGGTAAAATCAGTCATCCTTTCCACTAAGTTTACAATGATTCTGACTTGGACACATTCCCAGATTTCCTTAATAATATTAAACAATAACACGGAACAGCACTCTTCCGCTCATAAATGGCCAGTCATCACAGTTCAAAATTTAGAAAAACCAAACAAAACTGGTCAAGACTTTTTTGGGGGGAGCAGACATAATGTCTGCCGCTTTGCCTGAAATGGTACGAATACTGTCCAACGTAATGCTTCTGGGGTAGGTAAGAGAAGTTTTGAAACTGTTCAACCATATTCTGGATATCAATGGGACTCAAAACACTTTTCAGCAATGACAGTAACTACAGTGACAGCAGCTCATACCTCACTCGGTGCTAGGACCTCTGATGTGGGAAAGTAAGATGAAATGGCACAGATCTGGTTGTCCCCCATGACCAGAATTTAACTGTTTTTGTTGATGGAGTAACATACAAGGACCTCAGTGAACCAGAGAGCCTTTGCGACTTGAGAATCTCCATTTGAACTCCATTCTTGCTCTTCTTTCAGTTCAGAAGAGGTTTACAGTTCTCAGCTATGAGAATGAAAACACAGGACTGTGATCTGAGGCTGTGTCTTGCCAGGACGGACATTCAATGGGCTGGCTAGACATTTCTTCTTATGCATGCATGTAGAAGAGTACCCATACATGTATGTGTTAGCATATATGTGTGTGTGTGAATACTTCACTTTCTCTCCTGTAAAGGCTACAATATTTATGGATTTAAAAATAATGTTCTGGAAGAACTCTTCGGCACTGTTTCTTGGTAGAAACAGTTATCTAAATATTTTGTTCTTGAAAATTTGTTAAGGATTGTCATTCTAACACACACTGAGGCTACATTCATTGAAAAGATTATGCACTAAACCCTTATCAAGTCATGGATCTATGCTGCTACAAAATTGGCTATATAAAATCCTAGGAAATTCCAAAAAACTTTTTTCCCCTTCACGTTAACTTAAGTAGCTTATTTTATATGGCTTGTGATACGTTCTCATAAAATACAGTGAACACTTTAAAAATGCATTAATTTTGCTTTACATAAGAGAACTATGTGATCTTGGACAAAACAATTGGTATAAAAATATTTAATAACACTTAAGATTCTGATGATTTCTGCTTTTTGAGGAATCTAGCAAAATAAGGAGGGGACCCAAGTATATGTTTGTAGACTATGTCATTTTCAATTTATTAACAAGCAGGAAGCAAGAGAAAAAGGATTATATGTTCTCCTTCCCCCAGCCTCTTTCAGGAAGGCAAACTCCCCAAATGGTTGGAAGAGTTCCAGAAGAGGAGTTGAGTTTTGTGTCTCTCTGAATTTGGGATGAAGCAACTGGCACGGCTCTATGCCAAAAAGGTGTTGGCTGCCATCATGGCTGTACCCGATGTGGGCTTAGAAGAACAGGAAAGTGTTTCTATTTATTTCTAGTTGTTTTCTTACTCCTTCTTCTTTTGAAGAAACTCTTATAAAAACGTTTATCTTGTCATCATGTGTAAATTATGTAGTATATTTTCAGTATTAGAGGGTTATGTCCACCCCACTGTGGGTTATATATCAAGATTCCTGCAGCTGTTCTGAAAAGTATTTTACTCTGAAGATACTCCAAAGTTCTGGTTGACTTGAATTTGGAATAAGGATTTTGCCATTATATGCTTTATGAGAGGGAGACTGGTAAATGTCTGGACTTTGGAACTGACTTTGTGATATTTGGACTGCACATACACATCATGTGGTGAATTAGCATGTGGTGTTCTTATGCAAACAATAAAAACAAAACAAAGAAAGAATTAAAAGCGCATTTAAGAAAATGAGTTTCAGCATATGACTAAAACAATCCCATAATAGCAACAACTTTGCGGTAAAGGTACATACTTGCCAAAAATATCTGCTAGTGTGGAAGCCTAGTATTCAAAACCCTCAATTTAGCAGTAGTACAGTTGCTGTTACTTAGTTAACATCGAGTATCATAGAAAAATTAAGTGCAGTGTGGAGACTATGCTTCAGAGCAAGATCCCTGAAACCTACTGGGGCAAAATCTTGCCCCCATTTTCAGCAGTATAATCACTTTGTATGACTTTGGATTTACACCTAAATCTAAACCTAAGTCTAAATGGGGAAAATTTAGCCCAGAATGTACCTACAGACAAAAAAAAGATATTAACAATCCTCAAAAGTAAAAATGGTGGACGTTACAGAAAGTTCACCTAAAAAGTTCTTTATCTCAGCAAATTGAAAATTCCCCTTCAGCAACTGCAATGCCCAGTCAGCTGAGCCCCTAAGAAAATCCAATGCTTAAAGGCAGTGACAAGAACGGCTCCTATTACTGGAGACAAGATACACAATTCTACATTTTTTAATACTGACCTCTTAAATGTTAATAACTTCTGTTATTTACCTCACTTGAACTAAGATTTGGATTGTACTGCAGAACAGATAACAGATAACCAGAGAAAGTAGCTTGCCTGTCTAAATCATAACTGAGCACACAGTATTGTAAAGAAGTTCTCGTCTGCAAATTTTTAGTAGTTGGCTTCCTTTCAGATCAAAGGGCTTCGGTTCTTAGAACCACTTATATTGGAGATTACATCTGTTCTTCCTGAACTTTTCCTAAGGGGAAGGGTTTTCCCCAATGCACATGATCAAATCTTTCATCTACTACTTATGTTCTGTACAAATATGGTATTTTGCTCCAACAAAAAAAAAAACAAAACCCTGAACTTCAGTAAAGCTGTATTATTTATTACACTTACATAGCTCTGCAGTTAGAACTGATCAACTACTATGAAATATTTTCTACAAGTGTTAACTTAGATTTTTAAAAAGATGTATATATTTCAGCTTAGCTTCTCCCAAGTTAATGAAATGAAGTTTTTCATCAGGAATATGGATTTAAGCAGCTTAAGCACACTTCAGAAAGTGTTTACTAAAAGGCATGTTTACATCTGCCTTCTGCAAGCTTCCAGCTAAGAATTATTACATATGTTCAATCAGGACAAAGAAACATAACATGCAAACTAACTGGCTGATTACAGACTGTTGCCTTTCAAATGGCAATCAGCGAAAACAGACTGATCAGTGAGCTAAAAACTGAGACTCACTAAGAATATTCAACAAACAATTCTGAATGGAGAATACACTTGAAGAAGCCGAAATATTCATCAACAATTCAGGGTAAAGAAGGAAAAATTTGTGAATTATCTGCTTAAAAATGAGAGTACTGCAAGCTGCAAGAAAACATTTAAATAAGATACATTTGCTGTTGAAAAGAAATATAATTAAAACTGATAGTTAATGACAAGAATTTCAGAGATACTACAAAATTTGATCAATCAGCACATGAGACAGTCTTATAGGGTAACAAAATCTAATTTCTTATTAGAGAAACCAAAAAAGACACCTGAAACTGAATAATGTGGAAACAGGACAAAAATTATGTTTTTAGTTGTTTAGGATGCCTTCCTCTGTTATCTTGCTTTTCTACTCAAGGGATATATTATAACATATAAGAGCCAGCAATTCTAGCACATGTTTGAATAATAGATTACTGTGACATAATAAGGATAATTTAAGCAATTTTTGGCAAGTCTCCATAGATTTAGTGTTGGGTTCTTTTCTCTTAATAATAAGGAATACTTTCAAACAAGGATTCACACACAAAATTACAACAGGGTTTTCAAACCCAAAGATTTAAAAACCATGTTATTTGCAAGACTTAAGCATGGCTAATAAAACTTTGGGTTGACTCATTTATGTGAGCTCTTTATTTCTGGAAAACTGTATTTATAGTTTTTGGTCAAATTTTCAAATCTATCACCAAGCATTGTGTTAGGAAAAAAGGATTAGAAATAGAAAAACATGTATTAAGATAATACAAATGCTGTAAGCTACAGCAAGTCTATCATAGCAGCAGTTATAGGGCTGTGCATGGTGGATGGGTAGAACTGCACCTTATTTGCCTAGTGCTAGAGCTTGAATCTTCATAGTTTGTCTACTCGTTTCATACAAGCTCAAGCAAGACTGGAGAAAGAATATATTAAACTTTCCTAGTGTAAAGGTACAGTTTCAAACCGGTTTAGGAAGTTTGAAAAAAAAAATTTGTTTCCCTCTTAATCAGTTACCTCCTGCAATGTTTTTGTTTTTAGGTCTCCACAGTTAACAAGGTAGGGAGGACCTTGGTTCTCACTGTAAGGAAAACACTAGGAACAACCTCTCCCCCAGTTTAATCTTCCGTAAGAAGCAGAATTTGGTTGTGTCTTATCAACGCCATCTTAGCCTTGAAATTTGGTGGATGGGTATGTATGTGTCTGTCTGTGTGTGTGTGTATATATATAAACCACTGGAAACAGAGAACAAATTTGACACTGCAATTCAGAAACATTCCCATGCCGGCTGCTCCACTTACGTGCTGAACAACTCTCAGAGAAAATGTTTTGATGTGTTTCTTTATATCCTCAAGAATGTCCTCCTCCAACAGTTCACATGTCTCTGGTGTAGATTAGTTATGGACCTTTCATGCTGATGAGGTAATCCCCTTAATGTACTATATACACCATAGGATATCCTCCTCCTCTGTTTCATGTTCTGACATTGGTAAAGGTCAGGAAAGTGTTTCATGTGGTGCTAGCCCCTATTTAAATGGGAAATAAGAACAGACCAAAATTTATTTTTCTCTGCATTTCCAAGGACAGAACAAGAAGCCTAGGTAAAAAGGGATTGTGAGTGCATCTTGTATTAAAAGTACAGTCACAGTTTTGCTCAAAATTTGGTACTGATCTCTAAAGATTTATTTCCAATATAGTGATTGGTAACACAGTGGTACTGATACAGTAAGATGAGATCCATACTGTAACTGCTAAGAAGTTTACTCATAGAAAATGTAGACTTCACATCAAACAGTAACAACATAAAAATAATTTATGGTGAATGCAAAAATTACTGCTCTAAACACATGACTTTTATTAAAAGTATACTTCCTCTGTAACAGAGGCATGTAAAAATTAAATTAACTCAGAAATAAAGATATTTTGTTACACAAATTATGTCTCAAACATGGTCCACATTTCTTTTTGTCGGGATGCAGACAAGAGTTAAACATACTAAGCTCTAAAAATATTATACAAAAGCTTTTTAAGAAACACTATAATTTTACATGGAATTTGCAAGAGAAAACGTGAAAAAAGTTGGTATTTCAAAAGTGTTTCTTTACTATTATGAGTATTTTGCTTGTTTGTGCAATAATTTCATGTTAGTTTTTTAACAAACTGGTATTAGTACAATTTATAAAGTCCTAGTTGCAGTACCGCTTTAAACATTCAGCTTCTAATTTTTAGAAGTTTCCTCAGAAGAATATGTATTCCACAGAGAAAAAAATATAAAGAAAATGAAACAAAATGTTTTTCAATCAATAATTAACACACTAAAGAAAAAATTAAATTGTCTTTGTTCATATTTACATTGGATCTGATGCTTTCTTCTTTTTTGCTAATAAGGGGGGGGGGGGAAAGGGGGGGGGGGGGAGCATTTCCACAGTTTTTAAGCAAAAGCAACAGCATTGCTAACAAAGGTTCATCTTGTGAATTATCTCCCCAAAGGACCATCTAAGTTTGATAAGGAACATGGAGCATTTGCTTCACCTACTCTGTTCACTATTCAAAGCCTGGTACCTGTTGCTGTTATTGCTTGGGTTCCCGTGTAAATGTTCTGCAACACTGCAACCATCCTCTCCTCTCCCTCTCTTCCCTTTAGCATTGCAGTTAGGGGTTGGAAAAAGAGGAACAGAAAGTACTGGGAAGAAACTCTGCTTAGTCTTCAAAATTAAGAGTATTAGGAATGTTATGGAAACTGGAAGACTTCTCTGGGAGATGAGTCATAATTGGATTTTCATGCTTGAATAAAGGAATATGATATCAAATATTTAGAAAAAAACCTTTAAAATCTCTATTAGCTCCTGTAGTTAGCAAAAAACCCAAACCAAACCAACCAAAACAAAACCTGAATAAAAATTTAAAATAATCTAACAAAAATCCTCTCCATTATCAACCAAAGAGTAGCCTGATATTTTAAATTGATGGGTTCTTCAGAGAAAAAAAACATAGCCCCAGGTACTCTAAGTTCCATCTGGAGTTTTATACATTAGAAAATACCTAGTTTCTGAACTGTAAAAAAAAAATTTAAAAAAAAATCTAAATTTCTTAAAAGTTGTATACTTAAAATCCACTACATGCAGAGAAGGTCTTTACACATCAGAACAAATGCTTTAAAATACAGTTAGTAGAGACAAAACAATACCTTCTTGGTAAATCACCAAATTTCTGAGACATCATTTTAGAAATACGTAGCCTTCTGCTTCACCAGGAACTTCACAAAAAAAGAGCCATTAGAAGAGTTTTCCTTAGAAGAAAGGAGTATCCAAGCTTATCCCATCCTCTTCCCTTGTGAGTAAAAGTGGGCAAGCAAGAAGTAGGAAAAAACCATCTTAGCAGAAATATCCAAGGTACAATTCAGGTCAATACATGAACGTTTGTTTTGGAGAAGTTCAGTGTAATTAAGCATCCATTCTACCCAAGTAAAGATGATTTGGAAAGGTGTTTTCTTTTTATTTCCAGGAAAACCTTGCAAAAGATGCTAGGTTCATGAAAATAATATGCCAAAGTAAAACTGCTGTGCTAGCACTCATCCTGTGTTTTTAATATTGCCTATTCTTCCAACTCTTGGCTATAGCTGCACTGCCAGCTAGCTGTTTAACAAATAAGAAAAAGTTCAACATAAGGCATGGTAGTGTGAAGAGTAACATTAACAACAAAATTTCTTTGTGTTTGTAGGTACAAAATTATAGTGCAATTAACACCACCTCAAGCCAGTAAGTTATTCCATACCTTGTTGAGGCTTAAATTCAAAAATTGCAGTCAACAAAAAGTATCATCAAACCCTAGGTCCTACTTTCACAACCTCACAATGTTTGTGTTTATGCTACATATATACAGAAATATTAAAGTGAACAGGGAAAAGTAAGCAATGGTATTTCAGAAATCTTGTGTAAGGGCTACTAGCTCCTACGCTCCGTTTCTCCCTGAAGACTAATGGTTTGGGAGAACATTTAATATTTGAATTTACTCACGATTTAGGATAACCTAAAGCAAATTAATTAAAATATTCTATATTAATGTCCATAAAAGCACAGAAAAACCTACAGGAAAGGTTAGAAAAAGCTCGGAAATTCTCCAGGGCAAACCTGCCACAAACTCACGTGGACACACACCAAGGCCGTTCCAGTACCGATGTCCAAAGAAACTCCCCCAGGACATTATGGATACAGCGGTGGGTCTCCCAAGACCCGTATACGTGCCCAGAGCAGATCCTTACTTCACACCCCCATGGCTACCAGGAGGGCACACGCCACGGAGCCACGATGGCTGAGACCAGGGGAAGCGTCCTGTTCCGCCTTGACTGGGAGACTGGAGATTTCTTCTTGGTTGGGTGTTGTGTGGTGGGGTTTCGGTAG
Source organism: Aquila chrysaetos chrysaetos (assembly GCF_900496995.4). Lineage (NCBI taxonomy): Eukaryota > Metazoa > Chordata > Aves > Accipitriformes > Accipitridae > Aquila > Aquila chrysaetos. The sequence continues at coordinate 52,258,659 of NC_044005.1, forward strand.
CAGGGGAGGGGGCCGCAGGGGTGGCTCCCGTGAGAAGCTGCTCGAAGCTTCCCCAGCTCCAAGTTGGACCCACCTCTGGCCAAGGCTGAGCCCGTCAGCGATGGTGGTAGCGTCTCTGGGAGAACAGATTTAAGAGGGGAAGCCTGCAGTGAGTGGGGGAGTGGGATGTGAGAGAAAAACCTCTGCAGACACCGAGGTCAGTGAAGGAGGAGTTATGCCAGAGGAGGGGAGCAGATGCCCACCTGCGAGCAGCCGTGTGGTGCTTTGTTGCCGGCTGGGCTCAAACCACGACACTTCTGCACAGGTATCATCCGAGACAGTTGATTTCAACTAATTTCAGACCATTTGTCTGCAAGACATTGTATAAATCTGAAATCATGACAGTGATGGGGCTAGGTTGTGGTTTTTTCCTATCTGGAACCGTTCTTAGCCAACTGTTCCTTCTCTCCTTCCCATTTTATAAGCTCCAGTCAAAGAGAGGAAAAGAAAGCTTCACCTAGCTGTTGATGGCTCCTTTGGAGCTTTTTCCTTAAATTCTCTTGAACTCAGTATACATTTCAAAGCCAACAAACTGAAGGAGTGCCTATTCATCAAGTTAACCATCTTTGGTAACTTTCCCTTCTTTCCACTAAAAAACAAACATCCCACCCCCCAAAAAAACCCACAAACCAATCCCCCCAAAACCACAAGTAGTGGTGAAGAGAGATTCTCATCCTTAATGGGAGTAGTGGTGAAGAGGGATTCTCGTTCTTAATTCTGCAGCCACTTATACACACACTTTATTAATCTATGACAAACATCTATAGGTGAACAACCTGTTGGTCATTTAAACATTTAAATTAAAAAAAATGCATTATTGCCCAAATTCACATTAAGAATACTAACATGCCTTCAAAGAAAATTGATAGTTAATCCATTCTTTTGGCAGTAATGCGTTTTTAAATGTTGTTGCTGCCCTAAAATAAAACTTCACTGTGATCTCCAGTCTTACCCAGAAAAGGAAAGGGAAACAATAAGAGAAACAAAATCAAGATGAATTACCTAAAAGCAGGTAAGTTAATTTACATATACTGTTATGTATTTTGCAAATTTTTAGTAATTCTGGAGAAGTTTCCTGTAAAGCTCTTACACCAAGCAAGATGAACATCTTTTGTCTGCTTCTGATCTGAATTTTCAAGGTTTATTCATATGAATTTGTAGAAATAAACTTCTGGAATAGGTAACAGGAAAAGTACCATCAAAATTAATTACCATGTGGAACTCAGATGACAATTTAAGAAGATATCCCATATCCCAGAAAACCTAAGTTCAGGTTGAACAGACAAAGCACTAACTTTATTGGAAAAAGTTTTAGAAGAGCATTGTTACTTAGAGTACATAAAAACTACTGCCCTCCTCTTCCAAAATCCAACTCTTTATTTCTGGAAAGCACGGGATCACACAATTAAACTTCAACGTGAAAAACAAACTGTGAAACTACAGAAACACAGTTAAGGTTAGCCAGACAATCATTCCCTATGCCATATGCTTACCTTTCCCTTACTGCCCCCCCCTCTTTTTTTTTTTTTAATTAGGTTCTGTCTTTAACTCATTTTAAATTGCTAACCAACCGTCAGAAATCAGTAATATTTAAACAGCTGACCAATTTTGGAAACAGCATTGTACACACATAATTTTCTCTGAAGAGTGAAAACAAACTGAAGAATAAAGAATTTAAACATGTTTAAATGTAAGCCACCATCAGTACGTTAACTTTAGCTTTTATCCACAAGTACCCTCCAACAGCTACGACTAGAGGCTTGCTCGTACTAAGAAGATTTCAGCTACACAATAGAATTTTAAAAACTGGCTTACATGTTACTTAAACATTTTTCTTTATCTGGTTTATTTATAAAACTTGCACAAATCTCATTAAAACTGATTCCAGTTACATAATCTAATCTGTGTGTGTACTTACCTGCTGAAGTTAAACAAATAAAAAAAATTCAAAGTAGGCTGTCAGTTTTAGAGCATAAATACAATTAGACCAATTTAAACCTGATATAAGGGATTGGAATCTCCAGCTAATCCAACCCTATTCCTTATTTTAAGTATTTGGAAGTGTTTGCCCTTTCTAATTTTTGATTCAGGATCTGTTCCGTTGCCAAAAGACATCTCTTCCTGTGCTTTCTACACACTTAGGAAACAAAATAGGAGTGTTTCTGTATAGCCTGACCTAGTACTAGGAGGTTAAGAGCAAGCCATTCCTGTAGGAAGTGCTCTTGGTTTTATTTAACTGCTGCAATCACATTATTACCCAGTAGTAAGACTGTGTCTACATTTCTTTTGTAAACCAGAGAAGTAATTTTAGGGCTCTTTAGGCGTTTTTCTATGCTCTACCAAGTTCTCCCCGCACTGAAATCATTCCCCCAGGAAAGTGACCTTCTCCGTAAGAAACTTGATCTTACAGGTATCAAATGACCTAGAAAGATCTTTCAGCAGTTTGGTCAGGATAACATTAATAACCCAGCCCACAGGAGAGTATTATGTACCAAAGCCCGTGTGAATTTGATGAATGTGGACTGTAACGAAAGTGACATACCCCCAACATTATTCACCAAACAGTTAATGAATGAATTCCAACTGACTACATCTGCAGAACCACGAGCTGTCAGGTGGGAAGACTCTTCACCAACTCCCTCAAAACGTAACAATTCTGTATTTAGCACAACAAAAATGCTGTCAGCATCTTCTCACCCTAGAACTGCAACTACTCAAACATGCAAAAAATTTGTCCTATTAGCTCTTTTATCATAGGCAAGTAGGCTACCACAGCAGCTACAAGTACAGTACCATTAAAATATATCAAGGAATCTATGTTCCAATACATATATATAGCATATTGAACTGAAAAACAACTACACACTGTGCTTTGAAACAGTCTGAAGAACTTAAATTTGACATATAGTTTACAACTCTGGAAAGAGGAATTTTGTTTTACTGTAATCAGCACTTTTATTTGTAATATAAGTCACACTTTCTAAATATATACTCATAAGTCATGACCCTCAAAACCCTATGTATTTAGGAGTTACAATGCCCTATCATTAGTTGTTCTAAGCTGATAAAAGACTAACGGAATGCCGAGTCAGCAATTCAACCAATACGAGCTATGTTTTATAGTTAAGGCTGCTATATGAGCAATGTCCTGTACAAAAACCTCTTGCATAAAACTGCCCATAGAACACACCAGTTTCTAAAAACAGGGCTATGTTGTACAAATAACTATAGACCTATACCTAACAAAACTACCTGATGCTGAAACATTGGGCTTTGAAGAAAGAAAAATCTTCAAGATGCACCAAAGCCTCGCATATCTAACTTTTACCTTCTCAGCATGGATCAAAACACCCTTTGTGTGAATCAATTTTTTTTAAACGTTAATTGCCCTACATACGTCAGCAGTGCAGGCTTAGTGGTCTTCAAAAGAGTATCTGGAAGTGTCACAACCTATAGTATACTTTTTAGTAGGCATAAACAGATTATTTTCTCTAACGGGAAGTTACTGCAGGGAAGAAAGAGACAGTTTTTGCTCTATCCCCACCTTATGGCTAGAAAAAGAATTTTCTTATTACAGCATACATATTTCTGAATTTTTTTCCTTTACTGTATCACTATAGCCAGACATATTTACTATTTGTATTATGCAACTTAAGATTCTTTTTTAGCAATGATGCACTCCTCCACATACAAGCACAGTGAAACTCCAAGGCACGAATGTCCTCTCTAGCACATGTGCCAATTTTCTGAATCAAAACAGTAGACTTGATCCAATATAACTTTAGATTCAAATAGAACAGTGATTATATGGGCAGGCCCTGACCCACAAAAGTATACAAATTCATATATTCCTGTTGACTCCATTAGGAGTTAAACAGCTAGATGTCTCCATAGATCTAACCTTCACTGATATACCATTCTTAATAGTCACACTTTTTTTTTTTAATAGTTTTAACCTAATAATCAGGTGATTTATACCACTCAGAAAATACTGAACTTACATGCCCTACAAATTAAAATAAAAGTATGCATGAATCTAGTTTTAAAGCTTTCACTACTATCTTCTCTCTTCGCTTATCTTGGAAGCAAAATGATGTGACCATGAGAGCTGGAATAGTGCATACTCCTCACGAGAAGACTTACTCAAGTTGGAAAAGAGCAGATCCTCTTTCATCAGTCACTCCATACATGAGATGAAACAAAAATAGCAGCAGCACCACCCCACCAGGGAAAACAATCTCTTCCCCTCAGTCACCTGCTTATCAATAAACACTTTTCTTCTTTTGTGCCTTATTCACTCACGATACCACTCACTGGTCCAGGGACTAACATTAGCTACATGAAAAGCTGAAAATGAAAACAAGGGCCACCAGAAGTACTTTTGCCAAATTCTTCTGCTTCTTCATTTTGACTTTTCCCCTCTTTCATTGATGGTCATAGTGAAAGGGCAGGGTAGGATGTGAAACAGAACAACACTGGGAAAGCTGCAAAGAGAAGAAAGATAATGGAAAAACTGGATAATGTCTTAGTGTGCCTTTAATTTTTCAGGCTGCCTGTCTTGCTTTCCTGAGGAAATCAAGAGTCATAATGGTATTGTCTGAGCACCTCTCCTTCCTAAAATCTCTTGAATTTACCTTTAAAACTAGAGGAAATTCAATAGTGAGTCAATAGTCTCAATGGTTTCTGAACACTAAATTCCTCAAGGTTTCATGAAAACAGTTGAGCAGAAGACACACCTTACTAATGCATCAGCATGCCTCTTTCCTCAATAACCCTTGCCTTTTTCCTCCTAACAGCAGAGAATCAACCAGGAATTCAAATATGAGAACCAAACTTCATTAGGCCTTCTACCACAGATCTAGTTTAAAAAGACATTTTTCTAGAACTACGTGCTTTGATGTTTCGTCATTAAACAGAGAGTCAATAACAGAAAAGAGATTATTAGTATATCCTCCAAGGTTATATTAATTGGAAGTGTTCATGGGTATTTAGACATTGCTGCTGTAAGGAGTTTTGTTTTTAAAAAACAAAGTAAGGAGTACTGGGTAGAAAAGACCCTATGTATACATGAAGGAGTACAGAAGAGCTGCCAAATGTGAATATAATTGAACATAAATTATGATGAACATTCAAGAAGAAGATACTAGAAAAACATAATACCATTGTATATTTCTGAATGCTTAATCACACTACATCAACCACATTAATTTTCAGTATGCATTTATTTAAAGTTTAAGAGAGAAACCTGAATACCTGGCCAAGCTATTCAGGTCTTTTGAATACCTGCCTGCTTCAGCTATCACGAAATGTTCACAAAGTACTGGCAATCTAGTGACAGGACAGATTCTGACTGAGACTTCTCAGGGCTTATAGAAAAAAAGTCCCTCTCCTATAAAAAAAAAAGGCACCTTCTTAACCATGAATACAGGCCAAAACCACTGTATAAAATATTTAAAAAGTACACTGGTGGCTGGTTTTAACCCCTCCTCGCCTCCCTTCCCCAATGGTAGCTGATCATCCATTTACCACATGAGAATGAGAACATTCCACTAATCTCAGAGTGGATCTTGCTCCTAGGCAAATCAAAACAGAGTAAGTTAAAGTGGATATCAAAACAAGTTCCAAAAGAAGCTACAGCACTTAAACAACTGTACAATGAGGAAAGGTATGTGGTTGTACAAGACTATAAGAAAATATTTCAGGGAAAAATTAAGAGAAAACATTTATAACAAAGGAAAATCTAGTGTTGCAATAAAATTGTTAAATCACAGACAGTAATTACAAAGAAAAATATAAATACCTAGTCAGATCTCCCTTATTTCTGAGAATGTACTTCAGATTATTAAGTCCAAATGTCCTCTACACATATATGTTCTCAGCTTTCTTTGTGGATTCCAAGGGAGTAAGAGGAGAAAATGCAGAATAAGGAATCTAGTCAACCTTACAAGCAGCAGACTGAACTAAGCCCTATGAGTTAAGTAAAGCAGAAGAGTCATCAATCCTTTCTGCATACTGTAAAAGGATGACTTTTCATAGGTTATATAGGAGTTTTAAAAGTATGTGGACACGATATGAAATTTGAAGTTCTGGCATTGCTCCAGTTTCCTTAGACTATAAAAATACTTATAAAATGTAATTCTTTTTCACTGACTTTCTAGAATATACTCAGTAACGTGTTAAACAAAATTAGACTACTCAATACATGTTTTTAAGAATTCTTTAAGAATAGCTCACTGTGCATATGAAGGATCAGCTACCACATATTCCACAAAACTGTATTATCAGCTCAAACCGTAAGATTCAGCTACATCTTTATTAAAAGATTTATTAAGCAAAGTGTTCAGCAACTGTTTAAAAATATCAGATTAGGAATAGAATATGATTTTAATTTAGAAAGATATTCTTATATAAAGTACATTTCCAGACTTTTGACAAGTTAAGATGACACTCAAAAGGGGAGAGGAAGTAGCTTGGCACTCATGCCAACTTATCTTCACTATTTGTACAGGATCTAACTTCAAAAACATCAGCTGTGCCAAATCTTTTCTTTTCCATAATGCGCATCTGTCCGCACCAACTGAATTAGAGACCACCAACTTGTCTCATACACCACATCAAACAATAGGCCAGCTTAACAGTTCAGAGCATGATTTAGAAATACAAAATATGTATTCTTTCCCCAGAACAGAGAAGTTTTAGCCTACTTTTCAAAGTAATTTAAAAAAAATGTTAAGACACTTATAAATAAATTAAAGCCAAGATATTTAATACACTAGTTTGTACAGCAATTGTTTTAAAGCCACGATTTTGTTTAGCTAGTAAATCTGCTTTGAACTGCATAATCTATAATGGATTTAGTGAAACCTGCATCTTTTAGATTAGTTTCACACTTCTAAAAATAAATGACACATTGTACCTGAAGAGTGACTATGGTATAGGCATTCCTCCGTTGTTTTGGAAGAAACAAGGCACATGAAAAGTCTTAAATGACAAGTGACACACATTTTAAAATTACGCATGAAGTGTATGAAAATATACATTTTAAGATTCTTAAATTTATTTTTTTTAAAGAAACAGCAAGATACTCAGAGTCAGGAGACAGACATCAATAAAACTAAATACTTCCAAAAGTGCAAAAGCTGGCTCACAGGATCTCACATTAGTAAGAAAACACAGAAAACATGCTTTGAAATTCCAGTGGTCTGTTTTCTAGCCTCTGCTTTTCTTTAAAATAACCTGCAAAAAGAAAAAAGTATATTTATCACCACTTTTATCACTACAATCCAGGCAGCAGTAAGAGATCCAAGTAAGAAAATGCTAGGCTACTCAGACCAAAGGTTCACCTAGCCAAACAATCTGTTTCCAAGAACAGAGTCACCAAGGGTAAAAGTCTAGGGAAAAGGTTAGAAATAAAGCAAAAGCATACAGAAAAGTGCCATATCAGAAAGTATTTTTTTTAAATAAGAACATTCATCACCAAGAGTTCTGCAAAATAAAAGGCTTATTTTAAAAATGAATGCTGAGAAACGGCAATAGCGCTCTCAAGCCCTCAGCAGATTCCCTGAAGCTCTTACCCCGTTAGGCCTAGACAAAAAGAAAAAAAAGTAAGATTTGCAATTATACAGCTACTATGCTCAATTTTTGTTTGTAATGCCTTATTTCTTTCTATATCAAGAGTGCCCAGACCCTTGGAAGGACATTTTTTGGTTTGGAGTTTAAGTTGAAAAATGAACTTCAAAGCCCAAGTGGGACCATTTAAGTGTTAACATTATTAAAATACAGGCAGTTTTTCCTTTCTTCTCATCTTGAAAAAAAATAAACGGAACACAAAAATGTTCAAATAATGTTAAGATTGCAGTTAAAAAGAAATTACAAATGCATAAGATTCCAACTGTAACATTCACTTGGCTACCATACACATCCTGTATATATTTCTGTTACTATAGTAATAGAAAGTATCAAACTAAACATTTCACCAGAGGAAAAAAAAAATACTGAAGATAAACAGAAGCCACAGGACCCAAATACTAGATAACACTGAGTTTTGTTCTTCCAATTTGCCTAGCAGTAGTAGGTAGTTGAACAGATAACAAATTAAAGGGACTGAGCTCCTTCATGAAACCTAGGTGAAGCAGACATATCCTAGAGAGCGAAACCAGCTACAGAATACAAAAGGATTTCGGTCATACTTTGACACTACTCTAATTCTTTCTAGAGAAAGCTGCATAACGCCTTCCTCTTTCCCTTCTTTTGCACGTACACAAAACTTACCATGCTCTGTAATGCAGAGGATTCCTCCTTCACAGATATTCATACAACAATTTTTGTTATGCTGAACTACCCATATAGCAATCCACAGTTTAATCCTCTCTTAGTTCTTCCCTTGCCGAACACAACACCACACAGAGAATCTGTTTGTTCAAGCAGTAGCCACACAATGCTGCAAGAATCCACTTCAAACATCCTTCAGACTAAGCAGGTAAGAACTGAAGGTGTAAGATATTAGAACCTCTTTGAACTATTTCTCACTCGTTCCATAAAGCTCCATTTATATTACTGAAGTTAAGACAGGAGGCTTCCTTGATATAGTATCATCTGAAATAAAGATCCTCCAACTTTGGAATTTGCTTCTGTTCCCTGGGCTTTCAGCCCACAGATGCTTGCTGGTAGACTGCTGTGTAGACTTTCCCACATATTGAAACTATGAATTTAAACATGGAATATTCAAGAAAAATAGGGCTATATTTAATAGGGCACGGAGAGTTAATTTGATGTCTTGGTAACAGTGAATTATGCCAATGATGGACTAAAGAACATCACGTTTCTACAGGTTTTGGATTATAAAAGCATACCAACACTAATACAGAAAACTTTTGTATACGCTGTCATAATACATTTTGCATTAAACAAAAATAAAAATATTAAAAATGCTTTATTACCTTTGCTGCAGCTATAGTGTGTTCAGATTTAATTATTTTACTTTTGTTCTCAAAAGCATTTGTCCTGGCTTCTTCTGCTAGCCGATGGAGAAACAGTAAGAAGTTCAAATGCACCTTTAAAAGAGGGAAGAAAAAAAAAAAAGAAGGATTCAAACTGTTTAAGCACAGTTTGGTTTCTTATATGTTCATTGTTTGACACAGAGGATTCGCATATTAGACTGCTTCCAGATTCCTGAAAGGTGTTTTCAGGAAAACAACGTACTCAGTTCAAGTCTTAAATTCCCAAGACATTCCTTCCTGCAAGACTCTTGTAGATATAGTTAAAATTTAGTATATTTAAATTGTAAAAGTGCTTTAGAAACAATCATGCAAACAACAACTGACCTAACATAAGTCACATCTGATTTTTATTAGCAGTTTTCTATAATAAAATATAAACATAAATATCAGAGAATAAGACGGAGCCTTTTTGCTTACTAGTAAATATAGTCAGCTTTCAGTGACTACAACAGCCAGACTTCTAATGAACAGCAAATTCATCCCTGCCTTATCACCAAATGGACCACAGACAAGTTCAAGGACTTCTGCCCCTTTCCAGTGCAAAGGAGCATTGACATTAATTTCTCCAGAACAAGAAATTCTGCACTGTCAGGAGGTTCCATCCATTTTTTCCCAGCTCATCACTTAACCTTTTTACATGAAAAGAACTGGTAGGGCAGTATTCCGTTCAATACAGAATGCTGCTCTGCTAGTACAGAAGCAGCAAAAATTTCAGCAGGCAAGGAACTACTACTCCAACTTGGACTAAAAACTTCCAGCCAAAAGCACCCCTGTGTAATAAGGAACCTATAATACAAACCTCCAGCGTTATACAGACATTATGTGAACTATTTTAATAGTCCAACCTGAAAAATTGGTAATTGCACCTTTTGTAAATTAAACTTTCAAACAATATTAACTTTGCTATGTAAAGTGTACAAAATACTTTTTCAATCAAGAGCTCGGAAAAACATTACTGAAATATATAACAGTTTTATTTATATGAATTAGGTGATATAGTTATTGTGCCATGCCTGATCTGCAAAGCCTAGATAAGATACAACAAGGAAAGCTACAAGTTAAGAGTTTATAGGAAACACTTTGGCAGTGGGTTTGCAGCACAAAGAATCTGTTAGAGGACAGGCATTTCAGTGTTCATATGACAAGCAATTTAGGTTTGTTTTTTTTTTTTTTTTTAAACTCCTGAACTAAATGAAGCCAGCGTGCAGTAGATAAATTGCATAATATTTGGCATCGTTTGGAAGCATCTACTACACAAAAAGCAGATGTTCTTGCAGATTTATTTAGCAAAATATCAAAGCCATTTTTAAACTAGTCTTTAGTTACTCACACAGAAATAACCTCCGACAGAATCAAGCAGTGACACTAAAATAGTGTTCAACATTAGAACTCTCATTATTAGACTTATCAACATGGAGATTAGATTTCTGGAAACAACCTGGGGGAGAAGAGGGAAGCAGAACAAAAGCTTCCACACTTGGAAGTCCTCCTGCTGAGATACCTAAAGGCAAAAGTGTTAATTTTAAAACCACCTTTAAAAACTGCATCTTCTCTCAGAATCACTGTACCTTTATTTTCCTATTTTCAAAGTGAATTGTTTCATGTGGAGAAGCTTCCCCTGAACTCCCGTAGACTTAAACATAGTCACATAACTAAAATCAGAACATTCCACAGTAGAGCACACGTTAATAAATATTCCGGATTATTCAAGGCAATTGAAAAAGGCTAACGAAAGGCAGAATGACTGAATGCCATGAATGGGACAGTTACTGAAAAGTACCTACGTGATACCACATTTGTTTAAAGACATTGCTTTACTGTGTATTAGATTATTGTCCCTCTGCATAAAATTTAAGAACAGTTTTGAACTACTCATGAAAACCACCTTACACAACAGAATGCTTATTTCCCATAAAAGATAGGTTGTAAAGTTTTAAGAACATATGTAAAAACTCACAACTCACCACAAAAACTCACAAGTTGCAGAGCAACTTCCACACACCTGTTCAACAGAACTAATGAATAGTAGGGACAAGCTCCGTAATTTTGTTTTGCTGCCATGACTTCAGAACAATTCTTTAGACTGATATTTTGCCTTCACTGTACACTTATTCATCATTCTATGCCGATAACAAAGAAAAAAGGGGTCATTCAATGCAATACTTTAAGTTTTTTCTGCAATGTAAATACGAACCTGCCCTTCTAGCATAAAACAAGCAGCTGAGTTCCTGCTTTTCTTCTACAATTTCAAGCTAGAACAAAGTTTGCAGCTTTTTCTTCTCAGACCATTGGGGGGGGGGGGGGGAATATCTGAACTTCAGTACTAAAATCTTAATCTTTACCTCTTATTTTCAAAAAGGTAAATAACTGAGTGGTAAGAGCATTGGACAAACCTTAAACACTATTCCTATCTCTTCTCTCAAAGATATTATCACACTCCTTGAGAAAGATTGATGAAATCTGTTAGCTACACTGCACACAGAGAAAGATGTTAACACTTAGGTTCTGACAAAGCTTCAAATTTCAGAAAGAGACTTGATCAAAAGAATCTGAAAAATGAAGAGGAAACTCCATGCAAGTATTTAACAAAATTATCTGAATTCTTATGTCTTTCAAACTTGTTAGTAACGATCATGTAAGAAAACATTGGTTTATTGAGGAAAAATAATTGCTGAAGGTCAGGAAAAGGAAAACAATCTGATTATATCATAAGCCAGGTAGGCAGACCTCCTCAGTGGATTGGCTAAGTACCACTGTAGACTCAAACAGAAAGCATGGATCATTCAGGAAGATAGCCCAGAAACTGAACTAGCCAATTCTCATATTTCCCTGCAGAAGACACAAGCACTCTGCTCAAAATGTATATGGTTTCATCTTGGTAAGACAGCTACCATATAATTTTCTAAAGTATGCAATCTAACCACTCTTACAAGGTTTGTAGGGAGTAACAGAGACACTAAAAAACATACTCTCAAAATTTGTTACTTGTCTAACTACAGGACTAAACCCCCCCCTCTTTTTTTTTTTTCTTCTTTTTTGAAACAAAGCAAAACTCCAGCTGTGTTGATTATTTATTCATAGAAATAAAGAGCTAAAAAGCTGTTAGCCACATGCCTAGTTGAAGAACATCATGGGCAATCACCACCCTGGACATTCCTGTTTAAAGGTAAAATAAAAAAGCCAAGCCTCCTAACATTGTGTCATTTAATTTAACATCACCAGAAGAGATAATCTAAGCTTCCACTACATGATTAAAATTCATTCTCACCTCATCCTTTGTGTTGGAGTGAGTATTTGCACAGCCATATTTTAAACTAGATCAGATTGTTGTTGTTAATTACTTTCAGTCAATTCAGTTCACTGATTGTCTTTTGCAGCCCACAGAATGCTGGTGCCAGGACAAGGAAGAGATGGGAACCAATGGCCAAGATTTGGAGGACGGTCCCACTTAGCCCTCTTCAGACAGCTACACTACCTGTAGCATGACCATGGAAACACAGACCAACTGTTACCAATGACTACAAAAAATGTTATTAGTGATTATGTAACTTTGATTAGTTGACTACTGCATTCTACTGAGTAAGCTTTGAGTGGGTCTGAGCAAGGTGCCAGGTCCCTAGTCCATAAAAATACTTCAAAGATAGCAAAAGCAGTAGGAAGCGCTCCTATTTTTATTAGGTCAATTAGAAAAAATAAGTACTCTTTACATGTAAATCCTCTCATGTAATTACCATATTGTTCATATTAATCTCATTAATTTTGTATATTTACATTTAGCTTCATATATCCAGATACCAACCTTCAAGCTGCTGCAAGACACAACTTTTATACACATACGAAACGTGGACTTACAATTCAAGTCAGGGACCACACTAGTGTACAGTATGCATTAATGCTCTGACAATCACATGCATTTGAAAACAAGAAGGTGTGACAGTCAAGCAAGCTAAGCCTATTAAGTCCCTTCAAAGAATATTTTTTTTATGCACAAATAGTGGGGGGTTTTCAGTATGGCAGCTACCACAAGCTCTCTTTAGGTCAGGTTTCCTTGCTGTAGTCGAGTGATTTCTTGGTGAGACAAACCCGTCCTGTGCCCCAAATCCCTTACTGCAGGTCAGAAGGAATCCAGCTTTGTTGGCCTCAGTTTTCTGAAACTTGTTTGATATGGCTCTGTTATCCCTACACCTTTATGGCAGGTGTTTTTAAACCATGAGCAGAACCCCAACACCTTACTCTCCTCGTTACATTACTAACAAGAGTTGTCATTCCTTCATTTTGGACAAAGATTACTTAGCTGGCCTTCTACAAAAATATGATCAGTTAGGATGCCTTAACAGCTTAGCAACTCATTAATCACAATCCAGTCAATGGATATCTGTACAACCAAATTGCTCTACATAAACAACATCTGTGCATTACAGCCACATAATCCAAATTCCTATTTCTCAGTCCGTCTACACCGAACTCTTTGAACAGCAGCGTGTACATGTAGTGACACAATATTTATGCATCAGCCTGCCCCTGAATCTCCAAACTCACCGTCAGAAACGTACACTACAGTAGCCACCAGCGAAGCAGGAAGCTGCAATCGCTACTTATTAGTATTTTATTAGACTAACCAATCGTCTCTCTCCCCGCAAACGTTGCCTCCTCTCTGCCTGTACCTCACTGCAGAAACACCACGAGTAGCAGTAACTCGACATCCCACTACGCCGCAGCAACTCCAACGTGCTCCAGCGCGCACAGTCCACCGCGTCCACGTCTCTCGAGCGATAAAACGTTTAGACCAAACGTCCCCGACTAGGGACACCTGCCCCCAGGCAACCACAACGGCTGCAGCCGCCCGCCACCGCCGAAAGCACAACCGCCCCCGGCCCTGCGCCACGACCCCGGGGGTGCCCTCCTGGAGCTCGAGGATTCACCCCTTGAGCTCGCCGCGCTGCCCCAGCGGCAGAGGACGGCGGGCCGGCCCCCGCCCGTACCGGCAGAAGGCAGGCTGGAGGCCGCCGGCGCTGAGGAGGCGGGCGGGCGGGCGGAGCGGGCCCGCACCCAACTCCAGGCCGCAACGCTCGGCGCCCGCCCTTCTCCTTCCTCACCAGCAGGTCGGCGTTGGTGGCCAGGCGTAACTGCGGCTTGTGCGTCTTTATTATCCTCCGCAGAGTGCTGCGGGGCGCCGCACGCTTCATCCTCCTCCTCCTCCTCAGGCCGCTACCGCCGAGACCGGCCCAACCGCCGCCGTTCGAATCCGCCGCCTCCGGCGCAGGCGCGCTCCCGCCGTGACGCACTTCCCGCCGGCGGCGGCGACGCCCCCCCCTTCCTCCTCCTCCTCCTCCTGCTGTGAGGGGAAGGCGGCGGCGAGCGGAGCCCCTCTCCGCCTCCCCTCACCCGGCCACCGCCACAGCGGCGGTCCCAGCCCGCTGCTCTCCCCAGCCCCTCGGGGGCGCTGGGTCTGGCCCTCGCCTCCCCGTTCCCGCCGAGTGCCGGCGGCTGTCACGTCCCCACGTACAGCGGTTGACCGGCTCCAAAGTCCCAGGCCGGGGCGCGGAGGGTGCGTGAGTGAGGTGAGAAAACCCCCCACCACCCCCCCGAGCTGGTCCCAGGTGATAAACGAGACCCTAGTGATAAACAAGACCCAGGTGATAAACGGGTCCTAGGTGATAAACAACAGCTCCCAGGTGGACTCCGCGACCGTCCTTCCCCTCGTGAGCAACTACGTGTCAAACCGCTTGGCTTGCACGCTCACGGAAGCTTTGTTTTAGCTCCGGCTTTAACAAGTTAACGTGAACCTCCACCCAGGGCCTTCCTTAATCAACGAGAAAGAAAACGGGCATGGCGGTTTCCTGACGGCCTTTACCTCGCCTTCAAATCTGGCTGCTGCCACGTGCAGAGGTTTCCCAAAATGGAGGGAATGTGGCGCCGGTCGGAGGCACCGGCGCGGTGCTTGGCTGCCTAAACAAGCCTCGGGCCGAGAGCTGTGGACTTCAAGCTGGCAATCATCTCCCAGGCGTGATAGAATTCATTTGCTGCAGCAGAGGGAGTTGTACAACACACTTGTTCTCTCCTTCGTTGCCTTGTGTGACCCTGCTGGGAGATGTGACACCAGATGGCCCGGTCGGGGTGGACTGCAGCACCAGGAGCCTAATTAGCACCATAAACCTGCACTAAAATGAGCCTAGAGTGCTAAATTATGTTCTGCACGTAAACCCGGATAAAATGCCACGTTAGTACAAGTATGGCATTGACTTAATTGCACGCAGAAACGCACACTCGTTGTGAAATCGGCCACTGCTTTAAAGTGTCATCCTTTCTCTAGCTGTCCCTACACTTCTGTTTTGGCTGACGGATGCTGCTGACTGAAATACAGGTTTCCCCACAGAGGGGCCCCTGTAGCTTGGCATTCTCAGTGTATTTGGACTGTGTACTTAGTTGGAGAAGGGGTCAGGATTTCATACTGAGGTATGGAGTTTTTCAGCATATTTATTAGTTTTTTGTTTTCTTTGGCCTATGGGATGTTTGCAGATTTAAATGTTAAATCAATAAGATAAATACATTGTCTTAATATGTTCAAAATTATCAGCACCCAGATAGGAATCGGGTTTATTTGAAGCATGTTCTTAAGTTTGTATGATTTGATATTTTAGTTAATTTTGCGATATGCACAAAATGCAGTCCAAGTAGAAGTATGATATCTGACAGCAGGAGAGAATTTAAGATTTGCCAGTTCTTCATACTCTGTCAGATATTTGAAAATCAGGGTTTGTTCTTTCAGCTTTGACTGTCACTTGCCATTAATCGTCAACAGCGATGCAGATCTTAAAATCAGGGTCTTAACATTTTTTCTGTGAATGGATAAGCACACTAAAACATAGGGGAGGGGTTCTGCAGTTTAATAATAATCACAGTTAATGGCTCAGCAGCCGTTCTAGAAGTAAACATTTGTTTTTTCAGTTAACTAAACGGCTACAACTCAGGAGCTACATAGGGTCATCTACTGTAATGCTCATAGTATACCCATAGAAACTTGCACTGGGATCAACAATAATTCAGCGTGTCAACAGATTCAAATCTACAGCTGGGATAAATCTGTAGCTCCACAGGACCTTACCTGAGCTGAGAATTGGGCCTTGCAATCTCACACTGGGGGAAACTGGTATGGGCAAGCATTTTACAAACTGTATGAGTTGCAAAAGTACCTCCGCTATAGGTCTAAAACTGCTAAAATACATAACACAAAGTTGAAACTGTGCAGTGATCTGCATAAAATGACAGATGCTGAGACTGAAGACTAGTAACTATATCTTTTGTCATGTGCTTGCTATATAGAAAATGACTGAATAATAAAATCTATTAAGTCTAATACTATTAGACTTTTGTTGGTTCTGATAGTTTTATGTTTCTAGTGGACTATTCTTTGTTTTTAGCCACAGAAAATAGTAATTTAAAGTGCTGTCTCAAATCTACTTATTTACCAGATTTCTTTTTTTCTTATGTTTTGAAAATTATGACATTAGTTACTGCAAGCAATTGATAACAGAAGTCCAATGTAAAAATATTAAATTATAGGTTCTGTTTTACTGAACAAGCATGAACTTCAATAGCTAAAATTTCTCCTTGAATATAGATCTTCATCTCTTTATCAGTAAATATTTCTGTAAATATTATTTTTGAATAGTCCAATTTTAATACAGGAATATTGTAGAACAAGAAAAAATTATATTGCTGTACGTTATGCATTGCAATGGACAAAAATTATAAGTTAACTAAATGACTAAATTTCATAAATATCACAACTGTTTAAATAATTTGATTTCTATTAACACATGGATTAATGATTACATTACAGTGAATCATAGAAGACTGCAAACTCACATTATGTTTCTGATTTTGAACAGGACTGTTTTATGTCTTTCTGATAGAATCCACAATGTTCTAATGCTGTTAGGAAATATCATTTAAATACCTAAAAGAATAATGCAAAATGTATTTTAAATTAATTCTTGAAAAGTTGAAATTGTTAATTTTGTCATGCTTATGCAGCTTTATAAAAAGGCAGTTCTGTGCCTTATAGGCACATTTTCATGTTTTGCCTGTTAAAAAGCTGCAGCAGTTCTGCATCTATTTTCTACAAGCAGTTACCTTATTTTCAAATATTATTTCAAGAATTTTATATTTTTCACTGTTTAACTACTGCAGTTTTTAAGCATACATGAGTTCATTTTGTGAACTGGATGTGTTTCATGGCTTCAGCTGCAGCACAGCATCTTCCCAGTTTTCCAGCAATACTGAACTGAGTTTTAGAACTAAATACATCATCTGGTACCGATGATAAAAGCTAGGAAAATTCAGCAGTTAAAATGCCACCATCCAGGTCTGACTTCTTGAAGAAAACAAACCACTTTTGCAGTGTTTTTGAATGAAGGCAAATTCAGTGACATTATTTTGTCACTTTTGCTTCCAGATTATGTGGGTTTCTTGAAAACAGTTCCATACATTTCAGTGACTAAAAAGAGGCCAAGCTTGGGGCCATCACTGCTGAACTGCAAACCAGTAAACATTTTGTTCTCTGTTTCTGTAAGGAAAGAAATGAATTTAAAGACTAAATTTATCCACTCCTCTAATACACTGTAAGTTGAAACAAGGGTAATATTTGGAAATGTAATTGAAAAGCAGTGTTTCCTTTCTGACGTGAAACTTTTATAAGTCCATCTTAACTTGGTAAATTGGCTCTCCCAGCCGGTCCTTCCTAACTATTAGTTTAATTATTTTGTTTCTGGATTTTGACATTATCTTCAGTCAGACTCTTCATCAGCTCTTTGTCAATTCATAATTTTAGAGTCAACCTTCCCAAAGAACGCTGAAGAATTCCATTTTAAATGTGTGATATCTTGAAATTCAGAATCACATTTTATAGATTCTGGCTAAGCCAAAGGTCCCTCTGTTTCTTCTCTGGTCAGGTAGAGACTGTTAAATACTTTCTGGTGCTAATCCTGTTTCAGTGGTTGATGAAAGACTTTGAAACTTATCCTGGATGTGAATCTCAAAGCCTGCAATCTTTTGATGTTTTCTTCAGTGGTGAAAAGATATCTCTAAAACAGAACATAACAATTCAGCAAAAGTAAACTCTTCTATAATGTAGTTGATAGGCTTGATCATAGTGGTTGGAGTACACAGACTGACTCTCCTGTTACAGCTGTATATTCTTTCTGTTGTTTATAGGATAATTCAGGTGTGGTTGAATACTTTCGTACAGAAACAGGAAAAGAGAGAATACAAAGGAGCAAATTGTATGTTTTCCTCTCCTCCATGGAACTTAAGCAAATCTCTTGCTTGAAAAAGAAGATGGAAATGACAATTTTAAGAAGAAACTTTTCTCTTGTGGCTGTCACTATTAATATAATGGCAATCATTTAATTGCAACAGTAAATACTAGAAGCTCAAAGATGTGTTTGGCATTCACCTTTTATTTTCATGAAGAAAAGAAAGAAGTCTCTAGGATCACTTGTTTTTAAGATTACTTTTTTATTTATTTAGGCCTGTTTCTGTCTGTTCTCAGGCCCAGTGTTGAACAGTGAAAAATAAGAAAGGCAAAACACCATAAATTATATTTGAAATTCAGACTATTTGCTGATTTTAGGGTTTACAATTTAAGCTTCAGTTTTGTTTTTCAGGACATGCTGTATATCAGCTCTCTGTATGTCAGGCTGTGAAGAACCTGCCTGAAGTCAATTGACTTCCACAGGCCAGGCACCATCTGCCTGTTATAACTGTTGGGATTGCATTCATAAAAAAAATAAAGGCATATAACTCACAGCTCAGCAGTCACTCTTCAGAGACATTCCTCATGCACTTGACATTCCATCAACTAAAAGCGTATCAGTTTAATTTATTTAACTTTGTAAGAGAAAATTGTTTATTTTAGGTGTTTCCAATGAAATCCGTAAAGATGAATAAGTAACACCAAAAATAGTTACTTCAGATACCCACTTTATCTGCATTCATCTAACTTTTCCCATTACTTTTTTAGATTTTTTACATTTTTTGCATTTGCTCCTGGATCTACTACACCCATTTGATGCCAGTCATACTTCCTCCCCCAAATTCCAGAAGGAACAATGTTTCCTCTGCAAATGTCATGCTTTCCACGACTACATACAAGCCAGAAGGATCTTCCAGCACCTTGACTCTGATCAGCTAATCCAGACCGGGCAAAAAGGCCACCTTCTCTGAGAACTTTCACGAACCTAAACAATATTCTGAAAAATACCTGTTGTCTGTCTTCCAAAAAAATATATTTTATGTAAATGTATTACAGAGAAGAAAGGAGAGTGCAAAACTTAAGGACGTTCCCTGGGATCTTACTTTACTGAAAACTGGTCTAATTAGCATAACATATTTAATAGTAATGGCCATCAATGGAGAACTCAAACAAAGATTGATAGATGGATACATATTACTGAACTGCCAATTTTTTAATTCTGTTTATCAGGGAGAGTAGATCAGAGGTGTTGACCACAAGAAGGCCTGAGCCCAATGGTTTTTCTTCACTTTGTTTTTCACATGAAGGGTAGCAATACCGTTTAGCTGCACTAGGAGAGACGTTGGCTTTCATAGAATCATAGAATCATTTAGGTTGGAAAAGACCTTCAAGATCATCAAGTCCAACCATTAACCATGCCCACTAAACCATGTCCTGAAGTACCCTGTCCACTCGCTTTTTTAATATCTCCAGGGATGGTGACTCAACCACTTCCCTGGGCAGCCCATTCCAATGTTTGACAACCCTCTCACCTCCCACAAGGACCATGCTTTTTCCCCATTGAGTTTTTCTTCAGTCAGAAAGAAACCCCTAGAAGCCTGATATACAACAGTATTTTTCCTTCCTCTTCATTGACTTTCTTCAGGTTATGTGTCATGGTTTAACTCCAGCCAGTAACTAAGCACCACACAGCTGGTCACTAACTTTCCCCCCACCCAGTGGGATGGGGGAGAAAATCGGGAAGAGAAGTAAAACGCATGGGTTGAGATAAGAACAGTTTAATAGAACAGAAAAGGAGAAACTAATAATGATAACACTAATTAAATGACAGCAGTAATAATAAAAGGATTGGAATGTACAAATGATGTGCAGTGCAATTGCTCACCACCCGCCGACCGACACCCAGCTAGTCTCCGAGCGGCGATTCCCCGCCTCCACTCCCCAGTTCCTATACTGGATGTGACGTCCCATGGTATGGAATACCCCGTTGGCCAGTTTGAGTCAGGTGCCCTGGCTGTGTCCCATGCCAACTTCTTGTGCCCCTCCAGCTTTCTTGCTGGCTGGGCATGAGAAGCTGAAAAATCCTTGACTTTAGTCTAAACATGACTTAGCAACAACTGAAAACATCAGTGTTATCAACATTCTTCTCATACTGAACTCAAAACATAGCACCGTACCAGCTACTAGGAAGACACTTAACTATCCCAGCTGAAACCAGGACATTATGTCAGCTCTGAAATGCTAAATGATGTGCTACAGAATGCCCTCCTTAGCTATGCACCTTTCCACCTGTTTTCTGGCAGTGACTGCAGAGGAAAATGGGTGATCCCAATTTGAGATATCAACCCCTGCAGCAAAAAAATTAGCCTCTTGCTGTTTCTGATTGTCACTAATCCTCAGCTCTCCTAAAGTAGTGGAGGAAGCAGTCATGAGGCCACTGCAAATGAAAAATGCCCGCTTCTTGCCTTGTACTGCCTGCATGCCCTGTGAATGTACTAAAACAAAGGGACATGCATCCGTATTTGTTAACATTAAAGCCAATTAGACAACTGAACACATGTATATCTCAGGCCAAAACCATAAATACAGTTGGGTTTTTTTTAATTAATAAACAGTAGGTGATAACCAGTGGCCTGCCTGCCAGCTGATTTGCCCCAATGCCCCGATGATGGATTACAGCAAACTGAATTCAAAGAGAACCGATAAAGTGGCAGGCAGGTTATGTTCCAGATGAGGTGAATTGACTGCTGATTACTTAAATATCACTTCATGTGACAGAAGCCAAGCCATAACATTATTGTTATATGTGAACATGGTAAAAAAAAAAAAAAGAAGAATGACAGCTAAACCGGAGCAAGACTTTAAATACTGACTTTCAGGCACGTGGAATATGCCTGTAACTCAATAGGAGTGGTCCTTACTGCACAAAGTTGTCATGTATTCTGCATTCAAGAAGACATGAGAGGGAAAAATGAAGTAATTTTTGTTTATTTCTTTTACCATCATAGGCAATAAGGGAGTTAAAAAAAGAACATTTCAGATAAAATATGAATAATTCAGAATAGGCTGTAATCAGAATATGTTTTTTTCCATGCAGATTTTCAGAAGTGAAGAGGTTTTGTTAACTGCCAAAAGGAACATACAGTCCCCTGAGAATGAAGTGATACAATTTATGCCAAACAGTTCACCACAAATGGTTCCTCAGTGACTGACCTTGTTTAGCAAGCAGACATAAAATCATTGGTCTTCAAAATTATGTTAAGAAATTAATGATCTAATACAAGCTATCAAGAGTGGGATGCATGGAGTTCAACTATCTATTTTTCTGGGAAAAAAAGTGATTGAAAATTTTAATGTCAGTTAATGTGTTGCTCTAGAGAACAAGAGAATTACTCTTTAGTTTCCATCATCAAGGAAACGCTTGCATTCCTTTTGAGTGCACAGAAATCTTACTGAATATGACTCTATGTCATGCTTTTTTCAAATTTGCAAACACCTTTTTTAAACAACAATAATAAGCAAAATATAAAACCCTGTGAAAGTATTCTAGATTGTATTGAAAATCAGTAGCTTTCTGAAGGTACCTAAATGAAAAAGATAAATTTTTAAAAATTGCTGCTGCTGTAGCATAGACAAAGGAAAAATACTTCTTTGGAGAATACGGTGAAGTATAGGA
The DNA here is from genome assembly GCF_900496995.4 of Aquila chrysaetos chrysaetos. NCBI lineage: Eukaryota > Metazoa > Chordata > Aves > Accipitriformes > Accipitridae > Aquila > Aquila chrysaetos. Next base: position 52,280,629 of record NC_044005.1, read on the forward strand.
ATTACTAAAGCCTTTTCCTTTCGGCTAGTTAACTGCAAATTTTATTCTTAGGAATGTATTTTTAGGACTTTTTTTAATATCTTGCTATATAGTGTATAGAAAGAGGCATCAAACATTAATTATCCATTGAACTAAAAATTCTTTTATTAGCTTAGAATCATTTTCCCTTCTGGGGATAATAGCATTTGCAGTTTCAAATGTGATTAAATGGAAGTAGTAGTTTACAGAGTAAAAGATGCTGTATATACTTCTTTGAATGTAAAACAACACCAGTAAGTATTGCTTAAATAAATTTAACTTTGACCACAGTTTTGTAAATAAACAACTGCTGATGCAACCTTTTTCTTTTCCTACAGAATAAACACACTTTCTTCAAACAGTGCTTGACACAAAGAAAAATCGTGAGGGTGTAATGCTTCAGGTTAATAAAACCAAAAGATAGGAGCTGCAGCCTTGCACAGAGGCAAGATGCTGCTCTCTGCTGTAAGAAAACGCATTGGAGCCTTAACATAAGAATAACCATATTGTCTGTGGAGAGGAGAAGCCATATCGAGTTTTCTTCATCTACCCCAAACTGCTGTGTAAGCCTGCTGTTAAAACAGAAATGTATGTGGAAGCAAGTAGCTAGTAGAAGTGGTTTAATAAATGGAGGTGCCATACTGTTTTTCTAGAGAAAATGAGGCTACGTACCTGAGCTTACATAGTATAACTACCACAAAGCTAAGAAAAAGATCTATTTTAAGCTGAAAGTCACACCTTTTGCATCAGCACAAATACAATTGTAACAAAACTAACCCCATAAAAACACGGAGTGAATCACAACACAAATGCAAGATTTTTTTGAAAGAGCATACTATAATGTTAGCTGACACACTTGGAAATCAGAAGTTGGCTCTGAGGTCTCTCACCTTTATCCCAGGTGTTGCAGATAGGCATTTTGTATTTAGACTACCTAGCCTGAATATTAGCAAAGGTTAAGCTTGGTTTTTCAGTGTGCGCTGATGTTCTTCATAGTAAATAAGGTTGCTGTGATGTTTTTTAAGTACCTTCGCCTGGGTGTGGGCTGTGGCTCCTTAATACCACCAGTGATGCACCAGCTTCCAGATGTGCTATGGAACAGTTCCCTTGAGGCAGGTCAATAGCCTCAAACTGCTGCTAGTTACCATCCCGACTGATGGCACTTTGCCCCTGTACAAACCAACTACTCAGTGCTGCCATTAAACAATGCAGAGGGAAACATAAAATTGCAGTTCAGAGGCAGCTCTTTGCCTGAAAAGCTGGCAGGTGTGTGCTTTTTCAGTTAGTTGTGTTTTTTTAATGGTAATACATTCATATTGAATGCTGCCCTGCTTTGTAGAGTGAATAAAAATATGCTTATGCTTGACATCAGGATATTTTTTTCCAGGATGCTTTTCAAACTGCTCTAAAGATACTTGCTGTTCTGAAAGCTGAAAGATGTGTTTGCATCTCTCTAGCATTCTTCCTACTTTTATCTGATGATGTAGTGATATCACCAGGTCTACTCTTACGTGCAAAGTGTCCTGGAAGAGAGCCATCAGGAGAAAGAGAAAAAAAAATAAGCACATACAAGAATATGGAAAGCTGGGCCTAGACATAGTTCTTTGGGGGGGGGGGGTCCAGTGTAAATGTCATTCGGTTGAAGGCCCATACTCATTGGTATGCTCAGCTGTTTTGCAGTGCTGCAAGTAAGTGAAACAGCTGTAAACCTAGCTTAACTCTCCAATTAAGCTGAATTTATGACATCTTTACAATACCAGTGCAGAACAAAGCAGCTGGAGACAATGAGTAATTCTGATCCTAACAATCCCTTTTTAGGTTTTATTTGGCATTCTTTAGTCAGGCAGAAGTTTGCCAGTTTGTCCAAGATTAAATTTAGAGGCCTCTGAGAGGCCTCGAATATTAAACAAAATTATACCATAGAACACATGTTCATAAATGCAAGACTTTAAATGTTTCTTTGTAACTTTATATTTTGAGCAGATTAATCCAATTTGGGTGCCTTGTGAACTTAGAACTCTCACTGATTTCAATAATTACCTGGATTGCACTTTAACTAGTTTTGCCTATTACATTTTTTTTTTTTACAAAGAAGTAAATAAATTTAACAATTGCCTTCTGCCACAACTCTTACACTTGTGAATTCTTCGTGTGGATGACAAATCTTCATTTGCCCTTAGCTACAAGGGTGCTGAAATATGGTCCTGAAATACGTATGTTTGTATAAAGAAGCCACAGGCATCAGTATCTTGATGTACAGTTCACAGCCTTACTGCTTTTCTTGGTGATTGCTGGCACAGAGGACAATTTGAAATAGTTTGGGGGAGGGGGAGGGGGGTGTTGGTTTTGCGGTTGTTTTTTTTTTGCATCTGTTCTTTATTTGTGAGTCAGTTGCCTTTAGTGAACCCAAACAGCAGAATCTGGTTGTTCATTCAGAGTGAGACTCTTCTTTTTGATCTCGTAGGCTAGATCTGTACCTATGAGTATAATGTTAGGCCTAGTCTTGGGTCTGAAAGCAAGAGGCATGCTACACCCCGGGTACCTATGGCTAAATTTTCTTCTCCCTAAATATAGGGAGAAGTATATAGTAATGATTGCAGAACATTTGTCAGTGGGGCTGAAAGTTAGAGTCCTAAACAAGAAGTTGCATGTCAACATCAGAAAAGCTCAATGGTCAGACTGAATAAGGAGGCTGGCCCACGTCAGGATTGTTTCTGGGTTTTCTTTTGTGCTCCAACTAGCCAGGACCAGGGTCCAGAACATGGATCTCCTCTGTGCTTGGAGACTGTCCTTACCACTGACTGACAAGATCAGCTACTTGTGCTTTTTCTTTCTAGTCCTGTATCATGTTCTGTTTGCTACGGCAACCGTATTTCAACAGGCAGAATGGGAAGTAGATGCCTCTGCATGTCCACAGCCCGGTGGCTGGGGCATGCTTCTGGGAGGTGGGGAATGCAGTCTTCAACCCCAAAATTCAAGGCGGAAATGGACTGAGGATCCTTCTCCCAGGACAAATGTACTCACCACAAAGGTATCATACAGAAGAGTAAGTAGAAGTACCAGTTGGCAAATGGGGATACAGAGTCTGGTCCACAGGCACTGCCCTGCGCTTCAGCCATTGTAAGCGATTATTTTTGTTCATTCATTGTTTTGCCATGGTTTCGTTTCAACAGTATCAGTTGCGGAACTAAACTGTTCTCAGTTTTTAAGCAGAGCTCAGAATTATGCTGTCTGACACTCAAAGAGTTGCTTGATGTCAGGGGACAAGCGCAGGATAAGGAATTTATTAAATCTTCCATGAAACAGTTTCATTTCAAAATTTGACTTTACCTTACTGCAACGGGAAACAACAGTGCAATAGCACAGCAACAAAATTAAACCTGCAAGTAAGTGGCTACAGGTCTGAGCATAAATTCATGGGAAAATGTGTTCTGTGTGTTTGTGTAGCTGTATATACGAAAGATCTGAATTCTAGCAGCAGTGTCTGGATCCAGAGCTTTGATTTGGATTGTGTTCCTCTGGGGATGCTGTTCCATACATATATAAAACTGAATTTAGCAATTAAATGGGAACTTCTGCATTCTGGGCCCATGAATACCTACTCATAACAAAGTACAAGATTGGGTTTGGAAGTTCTGTCTTTGATTAGATTTGATTCCAGATTTCTAGTTCTAGCATTTCTCTGATAGCTTGAAGTCTGCTATATATGAGTGTGCTGTACTATACATAGAAAAAAGTCTGCCTGAACGTATCAGGGATATGAATTGCTATATGCATAACTAGATGATTAATGCGGTGTTATATAGCATTACCTGTATTCTGGTATCAGGAATCAGTGGAACCAAGTACATGAATTAATATCACATATACTGTTTTGCCAGTATCAGCCCTCATTTGTCTATTATCTGTGCAGGTCAACAAATCTACACATACATGAACAGAAAAGCCTTTCCTTAGGATGCCTCCTGAAAGGCATTGCTCCAAGCAGAGTGAACATATAGATCCTTTTCCAAATCTAAATGAAATTTTAATATTTTAATACATTTTTCAGTGCATGAAGAGCATCATGTGATCCCAAATATTCCTCCAGTCTTTAAAGTTTAGGAAGCATCTGAAAATTATTAGTGAAGTTCTCACCTTGTACCTATGCAAAAGACAATGAGGATACTGAGGATACTTTGCTGATGGCTAACTTTTCCACTCTCTAGTTAACTCTTCCTCCCATCAGGAAATACATTAATAGATTTTATTGGGTAGTTGCTAATCATTTGCAGTAGTTTTTTAATATACTTGAATTTTCCTTTTAGATGCAAACAATGAAAGCTACAAATATAACTTCAGACATAAAATGCTCATGACATCTAATTTGGTGTCTCAGAGACTTGGACCTTTTCAGGTGATACAGTTCTATAAAGCAACATGCTCAGAAGTTAGTGAGATAGAAGTTTAATACACAGTTGTGTCTTGCATTTCTTGTTAATGAAGTTCATGTTTGAAATACAACCAATCCTACTTGTTACTCAACTTAAATAAAGGCTACAGTCTGCAAAAGAAACAGAATCTTTTCTGAATTCTGTAGGATTAGTTGCACCCTCAGCATCTATTATCTTCATAAACCAATATCTTCACTATCTAATATGTTCAATAAATACAGCTTGTCTTTTACAAGATGTCTTCTCCCATTGACTGCTGAATGAAGCCCAACAAAAACGTAAAAAAAAGAATCCTCAATAGCTACATGAGTAGTTGTCCACTTACTCCAGAGATCAGTAAAGCGTTTGGCAAGGAAGACGTCGACTGAGCACTAGCACTCATTCACATGTCAAAGCCAAAATAGAAAATGTAGTTCATAGTGGAGTGCAAGGACAAGGGTGCTGGAAAGGCATTTTTGCAAATACATGCTACAAAGCTGTACTGCTCTCCACCTTCTCTGTTGCTTTCATGTGCAGCTCAACTACATTTTGGTAAAATTTGGTAAAACGGTGTGCCCGAATGCAATTCAAGAATGTGTATGTCTTCTCCCGTGAACAGATGCAGAGCCAAACACCAACCTCTGTATCAGTGTGTGGACATACTGCACAGCTGGAAGAGGAATTGCAGCTATTAAGAAAAAGCATGTGTTTTTTCTACTAGGTTATCTAAAAGCTTGATTTATAGTGTGAAAGTGTGTTTTAAACATGATTTTGACCACATTGAGTTTTGCAAACTGAAGACAATGTAAATTTAATGGTGATGTTTAAGCTCTCTGAGGTCTTAACTGCATGACATACATTAGCAGTTCAAAAACAAGTTGTGTAAAGTTCTGTAAATTTAAGTCATTGCCTGATACATGGGTGCTCACGCACTGAAAAAGCAGTGTGGGGAGCCGAACAATGTAACGATCCTCTATTACCTGCCTAAAAAGGTGGGAGGAGTGCGTACTGCACTGTCAAAATCTCTACCTAGAGACAGTCTGAGATGCATAGAGTTGATCACGGGCAGGAGGCAAAAAGGGGAAAGGAAAAGGACAAAAGGAGAAGTTTCCCCCCTGGCTCAAGGCACCAGTAACACCTTACCTCGCCTCCTATTCCCCCTAACTGCAGATTCAGCTGAAAAAGTGCTGGAGTATGTAACAGGGACAACACCCCATAGGCAGGAGCCCGTGAGTCTTTGCAGTCTCCGAGGCACGAGCTCCATGGGCTTGGCATTCATTGCACTTGACTGTTTGTCAGGGCTGCCTTGAGGTGTGTGAGGCGGTGCTCGAGCAGGCATGGGAACATATGCAGATTTTAGGGAAGTGCGATTTCAAAAAGAGACCTTAGACATTCACATACGTAAAATCTACTTATTTTCTAAAATTGAGGGGGATTAATTCTGATCTAAGTTTATATTAAAAAAAAAATTAAAAACTAGAATGGTTCTTAATTCCTTCTGAGATAAGCAAAATCAAAGGTGCTTCAATCCTTTTGTAAAATCTAGTCCTTTTTTTCCCCACACACGTACATTGATGGCTTTAGCACTTACCAGACCTTTACAAACAAGTATCTAGGCATCACAAAACTACAGTAAAGTTGATACAGAAATCATGATCATCACTTTGCAGACAAGGTAACTGACTCTAAGATATTAAGAACAAACTGTTACCCTAAATCTGAACACCTGCAGACACAAACAGGTGATGTAAGAGTTATCAGGACTGAAAACATCAAACACTACTTAAGATCTATGGAGATAGATACCCAAGTCTGAAAACACTGTTTATGTTTAGTTTCCAAACATTTAAACCATGCGTAGTAATATTTATTTATCTGAATGCATTTACAGACACTTTAAATTTGTTAATTGTTTAGAAATTTTTTCCATGAGACAAAGGTACCTTTTTCAGTAGATTTGCCTTTTGCTTCTTCTAGAAGAGGAGTTACTTCTGGGCTAACAAATGTCCATGTAGTAATGCATGAATTTTCCTCTTGTGAAGCTAGATAGTTTTTCCATCACTTGTACTTCAGTATTTCTGAAACCAGGTGTTAATTTTCAGGGGGATAGGAGGTTTCCAAGCAGCTGCCAGGACTAATATAGCAGCCAGCAGTAAACGCTGAATAAGCTTAGGTACAAAATCTATACCATCTGGTTTCAGGAGTCCCCAGCCAAAAAATGTGAGGCCAGTTCCTTTCATGTCCAGAAGTCTTCTCGTTCATTGGGAATTGTGAAATGGATCTTACCTTTGCATTACCTTTTAATTCACAACTCGGAGGAAGATTCAAATAATGGTCTTAAGAAAACATTGCATAACTGTAAAATGGGAAACTAAGTAATGTGCTCAGGTTTCATCATAAGGAAGATGACTGCTATTTGACAAGCTGAGATCAAAGTCCTTGCTCAGCCTCACAGTAGCCCCGTTTCCCAAGCTGCTGTTTCTCAAAGTCAGTGATAGCTACCAGTGCTCAACACAGAAACAAAGTCCCTCAGAGGCGTGGACTCTCTAGACCAGTAAGTCAATATGGAGATACAAAATGAAGCCCTTCAGGTTTGATTTAAGACCAGGGAAGTAAGGAATGAGGTCCGTCTTGGCTGCCAGTGAGGAAATACTTCTGGTTCCTTAGGTGTCTGTAGAGATCGACTGTGTTCTACAGAAAAAATTGCTATACTGAAAATTTTGATAAGACCGTAACTCAAGACTTTGTTCACAGACATGAGTATGAAGGCATAGATATAGTTTGGGCCCCTCTAGAGATACCCGAGGAGATCCAAGCAACAGAACTTCACTGAAGAAGTGTGGAAAAGGAGTGTTTCCTGCAATTTTTAAAGTTCCAGTCATTTCACCCTCTCTCTCAGGCAGTCATTTACAGCTATACATAATCCACAAGGTCACTTTCTTATCAAAGCCCTGAAGGTAACCAAGCTATCATCCCATCCAAAGAGACATTAGTATCTCTTAGCTTTTTATGTCTGGCTTATATATAAAGAACGGCATATAATAAGGAACCATGCAAGCCTATTTTTCTTTTACTATCATCACTGCTTTCAACACACTGATTAAATCATTGCTTTAGCTGGATGATTAAACCCTTTTGAGAAGGGACTGCCATGTTACCGTATTTGGCTAGAACAGAGGATAATTCCCCAGTCCATAGGCACTATCACAATGCAGATAAAACAGCAATGACAGTGCTGTTGCATTCTTGGTAACCATGGGTTTGTCTACAATGCTGCATAGCAAGATTACCCTGAGCTCCGTACAGCAAGTTAGAATAGCTCTATCACCTGGTCTAGCAGCAGGTTTAACTGGAGACACTTTTAAAGATGGGCAGATGAATGCAGATCTGACTAAACTGAGTCAGAAAAAATATAATTTTTAAAGCCTGTTTTCTCTCAGCACTGATCTCCAGAAGACTTAATGTTCTGAGGATTCATTCTGAATCCTTCGTGGCCAGTAGTCAAAATATTTTTTTGTATCTGTGTCTAGTAATAGTAAAGTGATGATCCTTCTGATCATATACACTGCAATCGCGTTTGATCATAGAATCCAGCCAGAAGGCATTCTGAATTAACAATTTCACATAACAAGACTATTTTATAATGCACTGTGAATAATCATTTCAGTAAAGGCAGTGATTTTGCTGTGTTCATGCCCTGGAATAATAGTCCTAGTATAAATCCCAAGACAGCACTCAATGTACTTTAAGAGAGAACTTTAGTCACCTTAAAAAAATTTAAGAGGCTGTGGTCCAAACTTCCACTTATCTCTGAATGTCTGATAAATTGTTGATCCACAGATAGAGAAGAGTCTTCTGTATTGCATCCATGAAGCATCTGTAAGTGATAACTTAGACAACTGCACTGATATTTTTCAAAATGGCAACAAAACACACATCAAAATACTGACCAGTCACTGGCTAACTGAGCATTATATTCCAGAGCAGTGTTTCCTCACTCTTGAAGCTGTAGGCCCCACACATAAAAAGTAGGACTAGTCCACAGACTGCAAAACCACTTAAAGAACAGACATGCCACAAAGTTCAGCCAGATCCAACAGTCTTTCCTGTTACTAATTTTCATCTATTTCATTATTTAATGTATGTATTAGGATCTTCCTACTTGACTATTTCTGATATTATGAAAGGTTTGGGGACTAAATAGTACCATTTTTGGTATTATGGATCTTTATTTCACATTATCTGGCCTAGTTCTCAAAATTCACAAATCACTTTTAATACCAGAGGGAAAATACTTCAGTGAAAGCAAGTACATGCACAGCCTCTATCCAAGAAGAAGAAGCAGCAGAAATTTTATCACTCACTCTTCTTCAGTGTTAACAGCCAGAGGGAATACACTCTGGAAATCAATTTTCTTTTACGGGAACTTGATGTGGGTAGTTGCTTGATGTGTTCAGCTTCTGTATGGCCCAGATTCAACAAGACACTTAAAAGTGTGGCTGACTTTATTCATGTGGGTATTTAGGTATGTGCTTAAGTACCTTGCTGAATTGGGGCTTATGTTAGGTCGTAAGTATTTACTAGGTCAAGCATCCAGGCTAAAAATTTCTCTGTTTTTCCTAGTTATGCTGCAGATAAGTCCAGTCACACACTACATTTGGAAGCATCTGCAGTGAATTTATCAGGTGATGTTACCCAAGGCAATGGAGAATGCATTCTTGCTCCGTTGGAGAAACATATTAATTTGCCTCCTCAGTACAGACCCTGCAGACTGCTGAGAGGATCTGCGTGGGCCAGACTTCAAACATACAGGATAATAGAGTAACATTTTATTTGAATATTTATGCTGCTGCAGTATCCAGCAGTTGAAGCCAGTCTTATGCCTATTGTATTAGGCCCCATAGAGAAGCATGAGGTCCCTGCTCCAAGTAATTTACATTCATAAGAAGCATTGCACGCCAGGGCTAAGTAATTGGAGAGCCATACGTTTGCCACAATGAAACACCTACCAAGATAAATCAAAAAGCAGATAATTTAGGAAGGAAAAATTAAGTGCATGACTGCTTTTTTCCTCTTTAAACTCTGGCTATTAGCCCAGACATTAGCCTATCTAACCCACAAGTGAATAAGTTGTTTAGGAAACACAGTGATTCCAAGCGTTGAGGGAGTATCACTGAGCAAAATTTTTCTATTTTCTTGGAAGATGTGATTAAGATTGTGCTCTAGTCTGCTCGTCAGCCCTCTGTTACTGACTTCTAACTCCGTGGCACGTTTTAGACACAGAGATACAAAGTCCCCATGTGTTGTTTGAGATCCCCTGGCAGAAGAGAAGATGACCTTTGCAGCTGCTAGGTGTTGCAGGCCCTATTAGCAGGGCGTAGAGTCTGGCTGGGAAAACTGGCACCTTGCTCAAGCTTTGACAGTGTTTGCAACTCACACTCACTGCAAGTGAACCAGGTTCTTTTTTCTTCTGTACCGCTGCGTACATTTTCTCTGCATAAACTGCGCTATCCCACTCTGCACTTTACTATCCTGGCAAAAATACTTACAAACCCTTGAATTAGTGCTGTCTCTGAATAAAAGACTGTTACAGCTCAACCAAGAAGATGTACCCATCTAATCAATCTATGCATATAGAGGAGCCAGTCAGTGCATGCATGGCTATAACAGAGCCTGAGCACATGGGAAAGAAAGACTAGGAGATACGAGAGGGAGCTGCAATTCCCAAGGAGAGTAGGACAGAATTCCTTGTGAAACCCAGTTTCACCTGTTCCGTTGCTCACTTATTGCATAATTATCTTCCTTGACTTGCTTTCATTCACCTGTAATCTACAGAAGTGTTTCTCGGTGTCTTGATTTTGCTTCAACATCAAGACTTCAATCCTTTGTTTTTTTCCAGGGCAAACTATTTTGGGACTGATTGCTCCTAAGTAATTCAGCAAGGTTGAACGTTGGTCTTGTGAGTTGTTGTGGTGTCTTTTTCTTTTTCTGGAACCAGTCCCCCACAACTCTAATATGCTGATGTTAACTTTGTGAACTGAAATGTCACTCTTCCAATCTTCATTCAGACTTTCTGTAAAATTTGATTGAGAGTGTCAGTTCATATTTTAAGGTTTATTCATGTCTTGGTGGTATGAAAATTCTTTGCTGTTTGCAAAAAGCCACAGACATATTGTCATGGATTTTAACAGTGGTTAGGTACTGTTAACATCGACAAAAACAATTAGTGGAGACCATTTGAGCCACGTTTCTTTTTTAGTGTAAATGGGATACAATGCTGAAAAAGGGGAAATCACCATTAAGTTAGCAAAACTCCTGCCTTACATCTCACCCATCTTCACTGTGTTTTATTCTGCTAATGAGATCTGGATGTATTTTGAACTCTAAGACTAGTATAAACTGTGAACATCTCGAGGAGGGGGAACACACAGTAATGAAATGATAGAACAGAAAAAGAATGAAGCTGAAAATTAGGCCAGAAGATTGAAATCAGGACAGTTTTAAATCATTCTTTGCTATTTTATTCATCTTGGTTGTCTGATAAACTACCAAGCAGGACAAAGTTCAGGAGACTTGATATACTGCATGTTAAGTCTTTGTTGTTATAAGGTGAACTCCCTTACTCCAGCTTGCTCTCCTCGTCTCCCACACTTGTTGTTTTAATACAGAGGAAAGTTCAACTCCCCCTGCTTAACTCCAGTACCTCTTAATGAGGGAACTGTAACACTATCCAGTCATCTCACCACACAGCAATCAGAATTTCATTGCTTTGCACAGCTTGACTTATGTCAAAAAGGGTGGTTAAAATTCACCCAAGTCCTGGAAACCCCCTGTTGAGTTAAACAGATCACGTCTTGGCTACAGGAGGATTTTTTGTTTCGTTGGTTTGTTTTTTAAATGGTCAAAGGGCGAGAAGTATTATTTGCAAAAGCTCTTTCACATACCTGGTTCTTAGGATGCTGGCATCAGCAAGATGATTTACATATCATATAGGTAAAGAGAGACAAGCAATAGAGCTTCACGTGCCAATAAAAAGAAACACCATTTACAAAAAATACAGTCTGATCATATAAAATGGATCCTTTAGTCTATTGTGGTTAAGAAAATCTCTTAGAGCATCCTAATAGATTATCTTTGACAGTGTGGGCTTTACATTTACAAATGAGCAAAAATCTGAACAGAAGACTCAAGGCCAATAAATTTGAGTCACGGGAGGCAATGTTATTTATAGGCAGCAGCACTTGAACTACCATCTCTGAAGCCTTCAAGACAAGCCTCCTTGAAGGCTCACATGCACATTATATGGTTATTGCAACTGCTACAAGAGAAACAGCACAAGCAAACATTTGCAGGCACTTGGCTTATGCTTGCTGTAGCTCAAGTTGTACCTTCCAAGAGTTTTCAGGCATGCTCTTTTCTTCTAGTATGTTGCTTCAATTAAACTGAAAACCAGATGCAAGACAATGCTCTATTAAACTGTGAAATTATTGTATTGCATTACAGGAAGCCTCCAAGTTTATACCAATAAGAATGTCTTTGTGGTATAGGGGTAAAAGATTCTTATTAGCCCCGTTTACAAGACAGTTGAAAGGATATCATAAACAATTACTTCTGAAGTGATAATGCTATGGATATTTTTCTGTGTAAGTAGAGTCAGCACAAGATGACCTTTAATAGTGGTGGCTCTATATCCATGAAAGATTAATTATCCAGAGAAAACATAAATTGCTTATAAGCAACAGCCCTAGAACCAGAAAAATTAATTATATTTTTAAATGGAAGTTCATTTAATGATCATTTAAAGGTACAGGGAATGACTGAGTAGGCCAGTCTTCTTTATTCTGGAAAAGAGACCACCAAGGGAAAACATGAAGAGCTTACAGAATCATAAGGAGCATGAAGGTGAATAGGGATCAGCTGCTCACTATTTTCTCCAGTGCAAAACCAGGAAGGCATCAAGTGAATACTGTAAATTCTGATCCAAACAAATATGAGAGCGTGGTTCTTCATGCAATATGGGCAGTAGTGGATGTTGTACACAGATGGGTTTGAGGGGAGACTAGACCGGTTAGTGGATGAAAAATCCATTACAGGTTACTAAACACATAGAAACTACACCTGATTCAGGACATCTCTCAGCTAGTGATAGTATAAAACTGGGAGTCCTCAGGGCTACTCATATTTGTTTGCTCTGTTCTTAGTTTTCCCTGGGCGTTTGCTTATGACCATAGATTTCCCCTTAGAGACTTCAGTTCATGTCTAATACCAGCTACCCAGCCAGAGTAAAGGATGATGAAATGAAAAAATCAGCAAAAAGTTACAGAGACATCAAAGAGGAAGAGAGTCAAAGGGTCAAAAGTAGAAAAAAGTAGAACATGTGAGTCGGGGAGAGGAAACCCAAAACAATTCCAAGAAGCGTGTGCCAACAGCATCACCACTCCTTCGAAGCATCCCGCTCAAGGCACCAAGGAGATAACTGGTATTGCTCAGTGGTGCTCTTCCCAAATGCAAGGGACAGAACAGCGTCATCCTGCACACACCAGATGCCATCAAGTTCCCTTCCCTAGAAGCTGTGAACAGCTAGCATAGACAGGGCCAGGAGGAGGTTGACAATAAGGTCTTGTGACTTTGTGGGTCCTCAGGTGAGGAGGGTGCTAATGTGAAGCTGAGGGGAGAAATGCAGTCACAACCTCAAGGAGCGAAGGACCCAGAAGAACTGCAGGGTTGTGCACTCAACGAATGTGTACGCCAGAGCCCCTCTCTCACTGCAATTAAGTCAGGGACGTTATGAAACACTTTGTGCAACGCTAATTAACGTCCCTATGCCAGCTCCACATTCTCCCTGAGTACAGCATAGTCTGCATTCACTCTCTGCGTTAGTATTTACCAACAGTTCTTTCGGCTGAAAAATCTAAGCACCGATTGGGGCCAGTCCGTGCTGGGGTACAGACTTGATGGAGAGGCTGCCCATCATCCATCCCAGTTCTGGTTCTCTTGGCATGTTTCTCTCTCCACATCTCGCACGAAGCAGGGCTCACACCTTCTGAGGAGTGAATATTGTGGTAATCATTAACATGGCCAGTGGTGTCTGTGTGCAAGGGAGGACGGGGTTGTGTTTGTAGCACAGTACACACTGCTGATGTGCAGCAAGGACAAGACCTATCCTTCCAAACAGCCGAGACTTAAGCAGTGCAGAAACAGGCCAATCCATCTTGTTTAGTCAGGAGGCACGCTTTGGTGTGAATATCACCAGCAATATCAGTGTAGCTAATAAATAAAAAGAAAAATGTAGCAATGCGCTTCCAGCACCTCAGAGTTCAAAACTCAACATTTAGACAAAGTAGACGGAATAATTGTATAGCGGATAACTGAGGTGAGTCCAAACAGTGCCCTCCAAATAGCCAATGCTTTTATCCTTCACCTCAAATGCAAGTTCTTCCATATAATTACCATAGTTAAATGTGCTAAGGAAGAAAAACAAAGCACTTGTGCAATCTGGCTGAGAAAACTGGGACTTCTGGGTGTTTTTAGGGTGTAAGAATTATGAATCGCTCTCGGAGGAATCCAGCTGCATGTGGAAAGTATGAATGACTTGTTACATGCAAATATTGAAAGCTTGTTTAAAGTTATTTGTTAGTCTTTGGGTAGGGTCTGTGCTATACAGATTTATGACCCACAAAGCCACGTAGTCTTAGGCCAGGCCCAGTTGTGCTTTCAAAGACAGCGTGATGTAAGATAAGAAACGTTAGCATATACACCCTATGCTGCATTGTCCAAGTGCAGTGCAAACATTGGCAAACCTGTTTTCAGAATGGGAGAGCCATGTCGCACAACAGCTTATATCCAGCTATCTCCAAGGGCAAGGCTACACTGCTTGTCACGACCCTGCGTCAACCTCTTTTCCAGGGCCTGGCTGCCTGGTCTGGGGGCCGGCTTTCAAGACAACTGTATGGCCTTGAGCCAGAGAGGTGTGGGGAAGGAGCTGAGAGGTGGGTTTCTACCCTTCTTTCCTTGGGAGATGCTTTTAAACACAGACCCTCACCCTTAATTTCTGCCTGAGTGATGTTTCCAGCTGTGCCCGAGCCTGACCATTGCCAGCTGACTCAACTTCCCAGCTTGACCTCGAACGTGCCTCCTCTGTATGGGTGTTTCAGGTGATCTGGACTCTTGGGTGGCCCTGGTTGCTGTCAATGGACCTCACCGCTCCTGGCGCAGCCTGGAGAACCATCCTGTGGCTGACGGTGGCACCAGTTTCGCCATTCTCACAGACAGGCAGCCAGTCTGGAAGGTTGGCCCCAGGTGATCTTGGAGACCGTCCCAACAAGCGGCATCCCACAGCCTTCATCTCACCACCAGGTTTGCCCAGACGGGCTGTCCGTGAGCCGCCTGGGAGGCAGCTGTGTCAGGGAGCATGCCGGGAGCATGCCAGGAGCATGGTTCCGTGTCAAAGGTTGTATAGACATAGGCAAAGTGATTTACAAAGCTCAGTGAAGAGAGAGCTAAGTCTATTCAAATATCAGATACCATAATTCATCCTGATTAGCCTGGGATGATTCAACAGCTGTAACCATTTAGGCTACAATTCAGAAAGGCAAATACTTTAATCTAATGCTAGCAGGGGATTGCCAAGGAAAGGGAGGAACTGAAAAGAAAATATATCAAAATTTCAAACTTTGTCCTGGAAACAGAATTCCAAAACTTCATTAAAATGCTTATGCTGAATGTATCAAAATATAACTCAGTTGTACCAAAAAAATTTGCTTCCAATTTGTTGAGAAGGATCGAGAGCACCCAACATGGATGCAATGTAGACAAAACTTATGTCTGAGAAAAGTGATGAAGAAAGCTATTATCCAGCAGTGCCTTATCATGAAGGCATCTAAAATTTAGCAGGCACCTCTATTATGCCTTTTCATGGTCTTAAAGCTGCCTAAATGCCTGCATATCCACAGTAGGGCCTCAGCTGTAAGGCACGTTCTTGCTTCTTGCTCTACCACGATCCAGAGATAAGGATGTCCGTCTACAGCTGCAGTCCATTACAGTCTGTTTCCAACACACATAGAGTGCTGAGGTCAGCATGTAGCACAGCATGGCCACCTACTCCAAAAAACCTGGCCAGTGCTGGCAGCAGCCTTTCCTCTAAAGGCCCTGCCAAAGGACAGAGAAGAGCACAAGATTAATGTGACCTGGAGGAGTCTGACTCTGCAGGTGAGGTAGAAGATATGGGTGTGATTTTTACCAGAAAGGGGCAAGATGGGTCAGCCCCTCACTCCCGTGTGAACTTCTGTTAAAAGAACCAGAAGAAGCTGCATCTCCTCCACCAAGTCACATTTCTGGTAGGACACGAAGACTCATCTCCGATGACTGACTGGTTCCCAGGAACTTGTTTCTGCCAATGCCGTTCCTCAGACCCCGTGATAGTTCGGTGTTATGCAGAACTGCCGCTCCAGTGAAAGGAAGGGAAGGAGACCTGGCGTCTATGAAGACTGAACCTGGACACGTAGCATGCTGTGATTGTACTATTACTTTCCTCCAGTGTGTGCAGGCTTTGACATAATGTTCATTTTTCACCATCTAACTGTCAGTGTAATGCAGCTGAGTCACTGAAACGATACTAGGGTTGACATAAGCTTTCAATGTGTAGTGCCCTTTTGAACTACTTACTAATCACTATTAAAAAAACGTAGTCGGGTAGTGTCTTTCTGCTCCTTCAGTTCACAAGATTAATTACTTGTCTTCAATAAAGACCAAAAGGAGAGGCTCATGTAGCTCTGGATCCCAGTAACTGCAGCTTTGTGTTAAGAGACATCGCCACTAAGTGAGGATGCACTGATAAGATCAGTGTACGAGAAGAAGCAGTTAGGTCATCTTTCACCCAATTTGTTCTTATAAATTGTTTACTATTGTTAAAGTAAACAGGTTTTAAGATAAGCTTTCTTCTAAAAACCTTTCTGTCAAAGACAAAGTGAGTAGTCTTGGGATGCAACTGGGTTTTTAAGGCAATTTGATATAAGCTGCTTTTCCTCCAAGATACTGGTTTTTGGTGGTAGAGGAAAAGTTGACCACCTGCTTGCACACAGTCAAGAAGAGTACTAGGGCTCAGTCTCCTAGGTGTTCATATTTGGCATTAACTGCTTTGTGCAAAATGGCCATCCTCACACTATTTCCTGGCTACCCATCATTTCAATTTTTTTTTTTTATCAGCTAATTTCCAATAGGTAGGGCAATATCAATGTATTAACATCAATGTATATGCTAAAGATCTGTGGTTTGTGTTATATGAACAGTATAGCTATATAGCTGCAGGCTCTGGAGGTCTTCCCACCAGGAACAATTTCCCAAGTCTGCAGCTTCAAAAACTGAGCAGATGCATAGTGCGATGTTAAAGTAGTACATTTGAAAGGGAGCCAGGCACCTTAAAATAGAAATTAGCTAGAAAAAATGAATTGCTGAAGACTAGGTAAAACTGCTTAGATTATTTCTTTTATGTTTAAGAAACTACAGAAAAATTCAGTAGAAGGAGCTTGTGGTACACCTGTGAGTGTACTGGTACACCTGGGAGAAGAATCAGGTAAGAGCTCCGCAATG
Organism: Aquila chrysaetos chrysaetos; assembly: GCF_900496995.4. Classification (NCBI taxonomy): domain Eukaryota; kingdom Metazoa; phylum Chordata; class Aves; order Accipitriformes; family Accipitridae; genus Aquila; species Aquila chrysaetos. The sequence goes on from NC_044005.1 coordinate 52,297,647, forward strand.
GTGACACATGTAGATTACATTTGATATTTTCTTTTGAAAAGTGGCTTCCTTCCTAAATTGTGTTCTTAAAAACTGAGCATAATCTGATGTATATAGGGAGAGAAAATAAGGTGTGACACCAGTAGAACCTGATTTTTAAACAAACTCCAAACTTGTGCTGTTTCAGTATCAGTAGGGAGATTTAAATAAAGGTGCCTCTGAATTTCTTGAGCTAGTACTACCCAGACAGTGTCAAAATACAGCTGGTATAAACCATCAGATTGTACTTTGAGGGTATATTCAGGAAAAGTCATTCAAGTAGTACTGATCCAAGTTAGCGATGCATGGCACCGTACAAACTCAGAGAGACTGTTCTGGACCTGAGCTGGCTCAAACTGAGCTAGGTTTGACGTCTCTGCACAAGTTTCATAGTTAATGCACAACCTGAAAATCCACTTTTTGATAATCAAAAGCTGACTGTATCTATCATATACTCGGCGGGGGTGGGGGTGGGGGGAAGAAGCAAGGTTCCAAATTCTGACCACAGACAAACTTCAGGGGATCAGAGGATAGCTAAGGTTGGAAGTAACTTCTCACAATTGTCTAGTCCACCCCCCTGCTCAGAGCAGGGTCAGCTAGAGCAGGTTGTCCAGGACCTTCCCTAGTCAGATTTTGAAATATCCAAGGATTGATATTTCCACAGCCTCTCTGAGCAACCTGTTCCAATGTTTGATCATCCTTACCATAAAAAAGCTTTTTTCCTGTGTTTAAATGGAGTTTCCTGTATTTCAGTTTGCACCCATTGCCTCTTGTCCTTTCACTGGGCACTAATGAGAAGCATCAGGCACCCATAACACGCTACCTGGTTCCCCTACTCTACCCTCCTAGTCAAAAAGTTTTTTCCTGATGTCCTCGCAAGCCACGTTTGGTGACAATTGACCCTTCTTATATACCTTGCCACAAAAGATAAAAGTTTGGCTCTGTCGTCTTTGTAACTCTGCTTCTACTGCTATTAGATCACCCTTTAGGCTTTTCTTTACCAGGAAGAAACAAGCCTGGATGCCTCAGTGTCTCCTCAGAGGTGATGTGTTCTGGGCTCCCAACCAGCTTGGTAGCCCCTCTAGTCTCTCTCCAGTTTCTCCCTCTTGAACTGGGGCCAAAAGTAGACTCTCTATCCCAGGTGTGGCCTCCCAAACAGCAAGTAAAGGGTAGTTACAACTTCCCTTGATCAACTAGCCATGCTCTTCTTAATGTAGTCCAGCATGCAGTCTACCTTATTCACTCCTTTATTCTTCAGTCAAATCCTGTCCTTGCTCTAAAACATAAATATTTAACCATTGTTTGAAATGAATCAGTAAGTGTAATGACACAGTTAACCTATGCTGCTCTTGAAAGATACACCCCAGAGTCTACCGTTTCATGTTCCAGCGGCAAACCTGTGGACCACAATAAATTAACATCACAGAAAATAGTAAAATAGTTCAATCAAACTGAGCATTGCTGAGCCAGTCTGATACTTGGCACAGCTTCAGCGTTTGCATTGACTTACTCTGCCAGTCTATGTCATGGGTCAGAGCAGACTTCTGCTGTAAGAATGGAGCCCATCTGAAAATCAAAGATCAATCTTTCTTAGTCAAGGAGGTCAGGCAGTAGCACAAATCCCAGAATCGGTGTGTGGTATATGCAGAATCTGTTTATCTCCAGAAAAGTAGTTCAAAGCCAGAGCATGACTTTTAGAAGTATTGACATGTACCTCCACCCATCCCTTCAAAAAATCTCACTCAAAACCCAAATCTTCCACCCTGGCCTAGATGAGAGATCTTGGCTGAAGGCCCAGCAGTCCTTGCAGTCTGCCTTAACCAGGCTTGGGTGGACCCTGAAATGAGATACAGTCTCTCTCTTTTCATTGTAAAGGCAATGGTTTAAAGATAAGCAGTGAAAGAGAAGGAAAATGGAGAGAACTGTTTTCAAGCTGACTGTTAGGAACTTCAAGAAAGTGTAAGGGTTGGGGAATGAAAAAATGAACATTACCTTTTCAAAATAATGAAGAAGGAGTAAACTGAGAAAATTACTTTTTATTTAAACAGTAAGCATCCTCTGCAAGGCATTTAATAGCTTCCACTCCCAGTAGCTTCAGTGGGAGAGGCTGCACCTTGTCAGAAGGAGTGCCTGAGTGGAAATACACAATGAACAAGAGTGGAAATAAGTAGGTGTTTAAAAGTACTTGTGCTCTTAAGGACATGGTTGTGCGAGTCCCTGACTCCTTGAGCTATGGCACTGTTTTAGAAAACGCTGCTATCCAGTGACACCTGTCCCCTTGACTGCCACCACAGCCATCGAACCAGGAGCTTCAGAAGCATCTTCAATACTGGAGCACGACCCAAGGGACACAGAGAAAGCGTGCTCCCAGTGAAGCAGCACGGACGAGGCCCTGGAGCTTGTACCTGTCAGAGGGTTACAGTCAGGGAGCAGCAAGAACAGGATTGCCCCATGAAGGAGGACAAGTCAGCAGCCAAGGGTGACCCCAGCACAGGCTGTGCCTTCACCAGCAAGGCACCATCCCACAGGGGCTGAGCACAGGAGGCAGAGCAAGGGGCTGTAGCAGGGACCACCAACAGCACCCAACACGAGTGAAGAACCAGGGCCAGGGTCCACCCGGGGACGCCAGTCAGGAGCAGAAGAAGATGGAGCTGGAAACAGGGCTGGAGATAAGCTGCGACGTATGACTGAGGGGTCCATCCAGGATGCAAGCTAACTGCAGAGTAGGTCCAAGGTCCATTGGGGATGCAGGGCTGGAGACAGGCACACCTACAACATAGCTCAGGACAGGACCTGGTGCCCATTCCTGACCTTATAGCGAGCCACTGGGCAGAGGAGGTGCGGTTGAGCGTCCACGTGAGGCCAGTTGGGGCCATTAAGGCCTATCAGTGCCCTCAAGGCACTGACGGTTACCTCACATTGGCCCTAATTCCAGTATGAGGCGTTTCACTATGTTATAGAAAGATGTCACGTCAGAGAGCAAGAGCAAGGTGGAAGGACAGCAGCCCAAGCAGGAAGCACAAACCATCAACCTGGCTCTCCTTGTTCATAAGTACTAAGCACATGTGCCCAGAGGGGCGGAATCCCATTTGCAAGAAATCATTAAACAGTTGTACTGAGACCAGCTGATATTAGTAAGGCCTCACAATCCCCGTTGTCGACAGCTCATTCGCATAATTCATGGCTGCTGCCAATTATCTGTGGGAGATTTGCAAGCCGGACTCTCAGCCTGCGAAGGAGGTTCCACATGGGCAGGCGCTTAATGAACAGATTGGATTATAAACACTAGCTAATCTTTCCCACATGTACACCTGAAGAATATCACAAGTGACAGCTGTTTAAATTTCCAAGTAAATTAATGATTCCTAAAGAGGCAGGGCTTATCAAGGCTTTGACTGGGCCTGATAACGGACAACCACCGAGGGGCAAATTGTTTATAGTAGTCTGTAAGTGCCTCATTCTATGGGTTCATCTTGGAAACTTTTATTGACATGGTCCCTTTTATTAATGTTTGTGCTGGCAAAGACTAGAACAGCTTTGTTCAATCTACTGATGATATTAGGCTACTAAAGCCTCTAATGAGCATCTCATATCTTCAGGTCACAGTCAGTTTAAAATGATTGGTACTGGGGCCAGGATACCATGTGCTCAGCTGAACCCGACGAGATGACTACATTGTGCCTGCCCTGTGCAGAGCTCACATCCTTGCGGGGCCCATCTGTGAGACTGCTAAAACATTAACTCCTGTGCGGTGGGACATTTGCTGCATTCACTGTCTTGAGATTCGGGGCTGGGAGGGGGGTGGTGGGAAGAGGGTGTTGCAAATATTCTGGTAAAGAAATCAAAATTTAATCACATAGAAGAGTTAGGTTTGATTAAGAAGTAAAATTGTGAAGCATAATGTATAGGATTGTTAAGTTTGAAATGTAGCCATAGAAACTTTAGGAACTGTGTTATGTGTGACTATAGGAACCTCAATATTGTTAAAGTTTGAAGTAGCTAACCATAGAAACCTCACCAGGAAGTTACTGGTCTTTCTATGTTTTGTTTCAAGAAACGAAGGAAACCATCGTGGACACCAGTTTGCTGCTTGGAAACCCCCTTCCCCTTCCCATCTTGATTTGAGTATCGAAGATTCCAATCAGTAGAGCTAAGTGTAACTGACCAATGATTGTTTTTAAATAATAATATTGATAAGGTTATATAATCAAAGGACCAATCATTATAAAGGTTAAATTTAAGAACGGGCATAGTATGCATTTTTATGTAAAGAGCTTATGTAACAATGACCTTACAGAAAAAGTCTATAAAAACTGATGGATTTTGATACTAAGTTGGACACGCCTTTGGAGGAGTGATCCCCCGTGTCCCCAGCGCTGCAATAAACGAAGTGCCTGCTGCTTAACTTCTCATTGCTGTTAAGGAGTTTTATTCCAGATTTTGGTAACAAGGGCAATCCAGGTTTACTGCGAGACTATAACCAACCTTGTCTAATAGACCACATATGGAAAAAGAAAGCCCCTTCCTCCGTCCCCTTTTGCAGAAAGCCTGAACCTTTATGTTGGGACACAAAACCTCCATCAGTTGCCCTGGCGTTCCTCCTTCCCCATGGAGCACGTGGCAAGACATGTTCTCATTTCCAAGGGGACTGTTCAAAGCCTGGTTCTATTTCAAAGAAGGCATCATGAAAAAAGAGCATCCACACTGGCCTGTGAAAGCAGCAACATGGAAAGATCTTTGTTAAACTCAGAGGTCAAGAAGGAGGAATTAGCTAGAGCAAGTCATTCTCCTCAAGCTACAAGTAATGCAATTCCCATGCAGAACTGGGTAGCTATGGGATTATTTTAAAGTTCAAACTTCTCTTCTTGATGAATGAGTGTTTCACAAAGCAGCATGGAATTAATCTAAATTCAAGACTACAGACAAAACAAATGGCTCACAAATAGTTTATAAATGATTTCTTGCATAAGAATAACTCTGTGATCCATCACTGAGTTCACTGCTGAAGTGTCTGGCCACAGCAAGGGACCTGTTCCTCCTGCCACGCTGGTGTAAACCAGAATTGATTCAGCTGAAACAAATGGATGAAGGCGATGGTTAAAGTCAGGCTAAAGCCAATGGAACTGGGAGGAGTCCAACTTGTGTTTTATCTAAACCCATGCTAATATTACTGTCTGACCCATTGCACTCAAGCCAATTTTGGATGTGTGTCATATATTCTGCAAATCAGCTCTTTCCCAGCTTATATTCATATAATTACACTGACTCTGCTTGGTGAAGGTATGGCCCAGTATTTGCGACTTTAATTTCTCTGTCATTCATCATCAAAATTAGTTGGGGGCTTCACTTAAAGAATATTGGAGCCTCCAATGACTAGATAAATAATTTCTGTATGGGTTATTTCTTGTGCTTTCTCTGACTAGCACAGCATTTTTCCCAGGAATAAATATGAAAGAGAAGTAAATCACTGACCTTATGATTGGATTAATAAATAATGGATATTTTAAAATACAACTTTCAGGCAAAAGATGATCTATGTTCTCCCAGTGCACATGCATACACACACACAGACATCATTTCCTCAGTTTTATTTTAGGATCTTGCCTGATTGGGCTTTTTCTTCAGATGGTGAATATCTGCCACAGAGAATGTTCTATTATAACCATAACAATGTGATACTATATTAGGAAAGGAACTCAATTTGTAGGACATTTGGAATCTTTGTTAGTTACGATTCAAGCCTGTTTGCTTTCATGAGGAGAAGAAACCAAGAACAGCTAGCCTAAACAGGAGATGTTGCTAGCAGGTAGTAGGACTGCCTTGGTCAAATTGACTGTTTACTAACTTTCTGCTGGATTTCTAACAAAACAAGATTCTTGAACAGTGTACGGCTGTTCACTTGTCTGGTTTGTTTGAAGTTCTATATTTTGTTAAGGGTATTTCTGCTGCAGCACATGGGTCCCTCAGGGGCTAATACAGTACTTTTTAATCAACTTTTAATGCCTCTTTCCTTAAGTAACAAAGCAAGTGTAAAGAACACATACGAAATGAATGTATGTGTGACACCAGGTGGTTTAAGGCAGACAAGGGCAGTGCTGAAGCCATGTAGAACAACTCAAGCCTTTTCCTGAGCTGCACCTTGCTTTTTCCTCCCACGTTTCTGTCTTCTGATATTCTAAGTTTGTCTTGAACAAAGACTCTGCTCCATCCCCTGACCCAGGGAGACCACATCCCGAGAAGCTGGACAGAACGGGCTGACCGGTGGGAAAGGTATGGCAGAGACCCGCTGGCACGGCAGGCAAGAGAGGAAGAAGTGGGGAAAGGGAGAACGACTTTCCTTCTCCCCATGGCTCTGCAGCCTTGCCACTGTTATCAACGGTACACCACTCCTGTCTTAATGCCACTAGTTTTATAATACACCTACACACCGCTCCGGGGACTTCTGCTTTCAAGGACCGCTGGTCAAATGCCTGTGCCTGATTCTTCTCAAGGTCAGATAGCTCTATCTGGTGAAAGTCTCCTTGTGGCAGAAAGTCCAAAAAAAAAAAAAAAAAAAAAGGAAAAAAAGCAGTGACTGCTTCTGATGGATCGCATAGAGCTGGGGAAAAAGACAAACTCAACAAAACCCTTTTCTTACAGGACTAAAAATTTGCTCAAATGGGCTGCGAGAGAACTTGCAAGACCATGTACAACAGTGCCATCTGATGGGCTTGCTCAAAAGGGTAAACAAGGTGACAAAGTAATCTGCAGGCCTCGCAAGGTACCTTCAGTCCTAAGCAAAATGATGTCACCAATAGTGGATGTGATTAAAAGAAGGTGCTGGCCAATGAATTCTCATTTACATACGAACTACTTTTTAAAATAAGTCTATGGATAAGTCTATGGGGTTTTTTGATCAAGGTAGTAGGGTTAAAATAATTTCCATGGTGGGATATTTGATTTAGTACTGCAGAACATTTTGGTTGAGACACTATGGCAAATGAAACATACAGGTCAAGTTAAATGCACTTATTACTGGGTAATAGACCCTGGTGTGTCACAGGGGAGACTACATAGCTACCTAGGGTGACAGAAAAGGAAAGGAAATACTATATAATTGATCAGCATTTGTGTGTTAATACCTCTTTGACAATGTAAACAACTGTGGGTTTCATCTTTGCAGAATACATTGCCCTTAAATAGTTGCTAGAAATTTGTAGGACAAAGTTAATGTAGGGGTTTTTTTTAAATCTAATTCATTCTTCTCCAAGACCCCAGTCATGTGGCTTTGTTTTGAAGAATGAGGCGTGTTCATTACCTGTTAAAATAAATGTAGAAGTGAGGCTTCTGAGTTTTAGTCATGACTTCTAAGTGCTTGTTGTGGCTGCTTGTCACTAGACTGCCTTCTCCTAAGCCTCTGCTTCCTATAGTGCATGAAGTTGTTATTATTATGTCATTAATTTTGAAAAGGTGACTCTTCTTAGATCAATTCTAAATGTAAAAGTGACCTTTTAATTGATTGGCATTTTCATTACTGTATTACAGCATAGGTAAACCAAACGATTTTCCCCAGGTCTGAATTCCTGTGAACATGCAGAAGCAGACAGCAAAATTTATTTCATTTGCTGCAGTGAAATAACAGGAGCCATCCCTGGCCACAGAAATCAGTTCATGGCCCTGTAATGTAAACAGCTTTTATCAATGAGCCAGGAGAAAACCTTAAATCATTATTTATACAATCTCTAAATAACACAAATACTGGAAATATATATAAATATTGGAAAGAAAAGACTTTTGAAACAGACTTGGACCATTTGGTAAGTAGGGTTCTGTATATTGTTCAGCACAGGTAAATGAAAAACTTGGTGAAAACACAGAACATCTTTTTAGGACTCACTTTATCTTCAACAAGGAGTCTACGAAAAATGTTTGGAGATTACAATAAATAACTGGTTAAATTTTAACTGGCTGCTTCTGTGTTTGTCTTCAACTTCCTTCCTAACTCCTAACTTTTACAAACAAAAATCCTGATATTTTCTTTTTTCCACAAATTGATTAGTCTCAGAAAGCAAAAGCAGTGCTGGACCATTGTCATGAAAAATATTTTTTTCCAGAGACAAAAAATAATATGAAAAATTTTGCTTTAGCACTTGATTTTCTTTGGAGTTCTAACCCCTGTCTAGGGAATGTTCGTGGAGGAAAGCCCTGTTCAAACATCTGTCTCAGAAGGGGATTAGGTGAATGAGATATGAAAGGCCAGAGTAGAAAAAGGGGTTGTGTTGAACCAGGAAAGGATTGTTTCATTTATGACTGTTTGGAGGGAGAGAAGGAAACAGGGAATGATGGCGGGGGCAGAGGGAGTGGGATTGGTGAGATGTAGGCATCTCACACATAAAGAAAGCATCGTTGCTGCTTTTGGAAAACTGAAATTAAATATGCAAACACTATGGCTGAGACATCTTATTGTACTTGACATTTCCTGGATCTACCCACATCAGTTCTTGATATTAACGGGAGAATAATCAGTTCTATGCCAAAAGCTGTTAATAACCCTATTTCATAGGAAAGCTCACTTTGTAGCGGTACCTGGAGATAGTACTGATAGAGCATTTAGATTCTATGATTTACACATTGGTCCTTATTAAATCCAGGAGCTATTTTTCAGTAAAGGCATGACTGAAAAACTCAGGTAACCAGGCTTTTCTTTTGTGTGCCTATATTATGTGTGCAATTTAGTTATGCAAGTAAAAAGGACCAAATCCAGATGTCCTCAGCTGACATAGCAGAGTGTGGCTGAGAAACACCAACGCTTGCTGCGAGCGGAGCCGCATTGCTGGAGCAGGACACAGAGGTATAATGCATGGTTATCTGGTTTTAGCTTCATGATCTAAGGAAAAGTAGGAAGCAAATATGCAGCCCCATATCTGTGCTTTAATCTACTTTTGTTATTGATCCCCAAATCCTCTGGGAGCCATTCTACAGTGAGTGATTGATATTTAAATTGATGTTTACCAGTTAATCTTCTGTCTGCTATCTCCTTTCGCAGTAAGTCTAGGCCTGGATATAGGCTACAAGGCAAGATGGAAATGTGAACTCCAGACAGTAACATTGTCAGAGGGGCTCTAAACCTGCTAAATCAATAAAACCAGAGGCGAAGGCTCATAAATCTGTGTGTGTGTGTGTGTGTGTGTGTATAGCTGCTACGATCCAGCTCCTTCTGGGAGCCTGCATGTGGCCTCCAAATAGAGTTCCTGGCAGTTCATCTTTCTGGTCTAGAGGTACATCTGTGATAAAGCACGTTTAATGGGGAAGACCTCGCAGCCGAATAAGCTGTATGTTTTCTTTGTTCCCTCTCACCAAAAAGCTAATATTCAGTTTCTTTCCTGTCCAAGTCAGATTAGCTTCCCATAACAGCACTCACCCATGACAGTCTCCACTATTTTATTTCATGACACATTGATCTCCATGAACTAGAACACTTGCTTTTGGAGCTGACTGCAATGGATGCTGAAAGAGCCTTGAGCATTTGCACTTGGAAAGGGGCAAAGCTCTGTATTTATTTTCTAGCTTTCTTGCCTGCGTGTCTGAGTGTATATGTGATCTAATGCCAAACAAGAAGGTTCATCTATGAATTGCAACAGTAATGTAATGTGCAGTGCATATGGAAAACAACAGTTTCATTTATGGAGCATGGAACACGGTGATATCTGTAATCCTTTGGTTTTGTTAGCCAAGAGGAAAACAAATCTTGTGATTTTTTGTTTGTGAAGAATCAATATTTTTAGCAGTTTCTCAGTAGAAATATTATACCTTGTACTTCAATGCTGATTTTTAAAAAAAGCTATTGAGTTAGTCCACTGGTTTAGAGAAGGCATTAGCATATTCTTTTTCTAAGTAAGTCGTGTACTTTTTTTAGCTTTTCTAGTCATAAATACAATGTTTCACTGCATACTTAGCATAAGTTCTACAGTTTCATGGGAGCGTTCAAAACATGAAGAATTCTTATGAAATAGAGGCAGGAGTGAAAAAAAAATTAACAAGGTTTCAAATGCATCAGAAGCAAGCAGCATGGCAAAGAGTCTGTAGAGTCAACAGATTCAGCTGTAAAAGCAGCTTTCCAGAAAAATAAGGCCATTAAAGAAAAACTCAATTAAATCTTTACTTAGTAAGGGAGGTTTCCACCACAGCCTTTCTTTACAGAGGGCTGAGTCTGATGGGCTGTTTCAAATTGCAGTGTCAGAAGAGATTTTTGAATAAAATTTGTAAAATGAGAAGTAGGAAATCAGAAGGACCAGATGGTGTTCACCCGGGCTTTCTGAAGGAACGCAGGTACCAATGTGAAAGTGTTAAGTGTCACTTAAAATCAATCTCTTTCCTGGAGAAACAGAAAGCAACAAATGTGACACCATTTTTAAGCCGTCAGGGAAGATTTGGGGAACTATAGATCAATAAGTCTCACTTCCATATAGGGGAAACTATAATAAAATTTAGAATTAGTAGCCACATGGAAAGATTTGATTTAGTAAGGAAGAGTCAAAACTGCTTTTCTGGATGGAAGTCACAGGTCAAATATTAAATATTTCTTCAAAGTAATTAGTGAGCATGCAGACAGCTTTCCAGAAGTGCCCGCTCTTTGTTTCAGGCACAAGGAATAGAGGGGAAAACGAAAACTTCATTAAACCACTGTATGAATCCATGCTGAGTGCCGCATGCAGATCTAAGCCTTGAATATCAAAGTGTATAATAGTCTTGAAAAACATACAGAGAAAGAAGTCACGTTAGCACAGCAAAACTATGAAGAAAAGACGGCTATCTTGTGACACTGCAATATCACTGAGAGTCAAGCAGATTAATTTTATTTGAAAAAGCATTTTCAGATTACTGATGTCAGGAAAAGAAGAATCTTTAAAGTCCTATAAAAATGTCATTGACCATACATGCAAACTTCAGAGACAAATAAATTGCCATCTGTTTCAGTCTTTCATTGTGTTTGTACTTAAAACAGAGTCATCAGAATAAAAAATGTCCCCAGGATCTCTTGAGCTGTGAGCAGGGGATGACTTTCCTTAGCGTAGCAAAAGGAGCTTGAAGATAGCTACTGAATACTTTTTGTGGAAAGAAAGGACAACAACTTTTCCCCAAATGGAGAGGAAGTAAAAGTCTGAAGTAAGGCTTTGAAGTTTGGAAGAGTTAAAACTCCGGTGAGAATGGGTGGTTTAACCAGAACTTTTATTCTACACCGCTCTTAGCAGTTGTTTCTAACATTTCCCTTTCTGTCCTTCAGGATTATCTTCTGCAAAATCTGTTTCTTGCAGATACAAGGAACTGCCTGTGAGGATTTTGGGGGAGATGCTAAGCCAGGGAGCAAGTAATGGGAGTGGGTGGATCCTTGTTAGTGCAAATGAATTGATCCCATGTGAGAAAGAAAGATACTCATCTGCAGTGTAGCAGAGCAAGCCCAACATCTGAGCAAGCCCAAAATTCCTAGGCCTGTTTCCCCAGTATTGAGAGATCATGACACTCATGGCTGTATTTTCTAAGATGCTACAATCTTGTGATCGATTTTCATGGAGCTCAAAAGCATCCATAGCTGCTGGGGGAATGGAATTATAGCACCCCCGTTACTAAAAGGAATTAGATTTGCAGCAATACCAGGTATACTTGCTCCTTCTTTCCTTCTGTCTTTATTTAGATTCATGTACATGGGTAAGCATCTATCTGTATTGTCTAGGGGGTTTTGTTTTTAAAATGGTGTTATAACAAATATTTACAAATAATACTGTAATGAGCAATTTTAGAACCTCAGCCTGTCTTCCCCTTCCAGCATTTTCTCTGACCTCTTTTACAAATGGGTCTTTTCATCTATCCCAAGGCTAGTGACTATGACAATTACTTTTTAAAACAAACTTGCTTATGGCCAGCGTCTCAAAACCATAGATATATCTACGTCTAAGAAGAACATCATACACATAGAAGCACACAGGCACTCATAACACCACTGGTCATGTTACAACAAGAAAGTATTTCTTTCCCCATTCTTGTGCACCAGAAAACACCTCCTTATATACACACTCCATTCCCACTGACATCTTGTGCAATTATGTGCACAAGAGGTGGGTGTCCCAGTCATATTTCTAAATCTTTCACTTCACAGAAGGAGTCATTGCTGAGTGTTTTCTTAGCAAAAGGCAAAGCAAGTAGCCTCTCGTCTTGATTAAAACCCTCTGACTTTTGGAATCTTCTGCTAAATTATATTTGCCATACAGGAAGGGTGTAGGAGGGAGGAAAAGAATTGAAAAACTCCAGTCTTGTGTCAATTATCAAGTGTTTTAAATTTAGAGATTTTCCCATCAACTAGAAACTAAATCCACTTGTTTGCTGCCAGGGAAAATGGGTGAAGATGCCATTTCTAAAGTGTGTAAAGACTTTGTGGTTCATTTCACAATAATATTTGTTGAACTTTTGTGGCACGCTTTCAGAGGAAGCAAGACGGGGCTGTGTTAGTCATGATTCGCTAAATAGTACGTCCTAATCCTTCCTAGTTTTTGTTTATTCATGCCTTGCTGTGGGATTTACAGTATTAGCTCATGGAAAGAAAAAGAAAATCCTAGCAGATAGAGGAATGCAGCCTTCCAGTCCACTGCTTGGAGGCAGGTTTAGATTATCTCTGTCAGGAGGACTTGCTTCACTTCTGGCAGAAACCCGAATGCGCAGGGAATGGGGAAAAGGAGCAGAAACAGGGGGTCTGCTTCCCAGGTGCAGGCACGTCAGACCCGGGAGACCAAGCTCGGCACACGAGGTGACCTTGACGTCGGAGGCACAGCCCAGGAAGGCAACACGGGGTCGGGCTGCACCGTTCTTTCCCGAGAGCTCGTCGTGCTCCTGCCCACCGCCTCCGACAGCCGACGCTGCGGTCAGGTAGAGCCCATCTAGCTCCGAGTGCCCCAGGGCACCTCCGAGCCGTGGGGGCAAGCCGTTGTTTCAAAGGTCGCTTTCATCCTCCATCTCTCCAGGCTGAGCTGACTGGTAAAGGAGCTCCGCTTCTTTTTTCTCACCTGCTCTGAAACGAGATGTGCTCGTCATGAAAGGTCCTTTTGTTGGGAATGGGGGGGGGGGTGTCGTCTTTGTTTGGTTCCCTCTTGACTCCCGCTGGCCGTAGCCTCGGTGGAGGAGGAGGAGGGAGCCGCGGCGCTGCCGTGGGTGGCGAAGCCCCTTCCCACCGGTGGGGAGCAGGCGCGGAGGGGTGGCCAGCAAGGGAGCGAGCGTGTTGAAATCCCGCCTGCGCTTTTCCAGCCCAGGTGATCCCATCAGTGACAGATCTGGTCTGAACCTCTGCTACCGCTGAGGAGGGCGAAGGCGGAGGGAGGGGAAAACCAAAGCCTGTGGCGCATAATGAAGTCCTTATGCGCTGAAAACTCGTATTCGATATGCCATAGACGGAGATGCTGACAGCCACGATCTTGGAGGAAAAAGTTTTGAAGAGAAAATAATGCTGCCTTTGCAAATGCTGGCACAGAGCCGGTGGGGCCTGTGGAGTTTTGGGTCTGTTCGGTGATGACTCCTGTTAGAGAACTAAGGAAGAAATAGTTTGATTTTTTTTTTTTTTTTTAACTTTAGTACATAGCCAAGTGTGCAGAACAAGGACCACAGCATCCAGGAAGGCTGGATTTCTGTTCCTCAGCCTGTCATGGTCTTGGTGCATGAATTTATGCAAACTTACTCTGTTCTGGGCACTTTGGTTTCTTCATCTCAAGTCTTTGCAGCTCTCGGGAAGCTGAGTATCAAGTATTGTTATTAACTAAAGTCATTCGATGCCATTTTTAGTCTTGGTCAGTCTATCAGTCCCCAAGAAAAGTCACAATTTTTACAAATCTCTACCTTCCGGTGAAAATGCATTTTCCTACACAGGTTACTGTGAAAATGATGTGGTGAGACTGCATAAACAGGACAAATGTCTGTTCTGTGGATAATCTGCGAGAGAGAAAAGACTCCAGCTGCCTCTTCCTGAGCTGCTTTGAAGTGACTGGGATAACAGGACTCAAAACCATGTATAATTCATTAATTTAGAGCTGACCGTACCTTGCAAATTTTGTTATGATCCATTAATTTGGGGGCATGTATTCTTGATTATAACCCAGGATTTTAACATGCCTTTTGAGTTGCAGTAGAAACTTCTTTTGGCTCAACTGCTCCAGTACATTGTGGATCCAGTTCACACGTCTTTTATCAGTAGTCATTGCTAAGGTTATCTCACTTCATTATTTCTCTTCACTTATAATATTGGACTCAGATTTGCAGGACCCAACTTGTAAGCACAGGTTACACAACCTCTCTCTAGTTGGCATGACGTGAAGTAGCTGTTCTGCCACTGCAAGCTGCAATACAAGTATTTTCACCCAGAACTGGACAAGCAAATTAGATGCACTTATATAATAGTATTGCGTTTCTGCATGCAAGCAGCAGTTCTGGGGTATTCAGCATTAACATTGTTATGTTTCATTCACGGTGGTAGAAAAATGTGCATAAAAACATTTGGGTAAGCATTCCCCATGTTTTGAGTCTTTTATTACAACAAAACAAAACTCGGAATGTTTTTGGACAGCGGAGACTTGCACAGACCCACTCACAATTTTGGAAATGCTGGGATTACATGATAGCATGGCCTGCAGAGCTTCGGAAACTGCGTTCATTTCTGTTCCTCTCTGTTCAAAATTCAGATGCTTTTAACCATGTCTTTTCTTTTCAAAATTATCTCACATTAATACCTTGCACTGTGGCTGCTAATTTATGTTCTTATGAGGAGTAAGGAGTGGGTTTAATTATATAAGAAATATCTTGTACTTCTGTACATACCACGTAAATTTTAATTATGATCTACCTTCTCCATAGTACAAAACATGTCACTATCAATACAGTACAAAAGTAAAATAATTTCTACATTAAAACAGTATCCAAAATCATATCTCACTCTTTGTGGGAATGTCATGAGGTAGCCAGCACTACCTACTTTCAGTTCAGCTGGTGAGCTCCCACCTACCGACAGTCCATCCCGCTGGGAATGAACGTCCACGGGCATTTGCAAATTTAGACCTGACTCCAGAAGTATGAATACAAGGGGGAAAGTTATTATTTCCTAACTAGATCAGAATATCAGATTCATGTCTACAATTGAGACAACACGTTGTTGCACAAAGTTTTCATTTTGGAAAACAAGCAAATAGTTGCCAAGCTGGAAAGAGAGACAGAAAGTGGCAACACAAATATGTCTTTATTATCTTTTCCTTGAAGCATTCCTACCATCCAGATGTTTCTGGTGACATCTGTCTTTGCTCAGCAGATGCATGTCATTGCACAGTCTCATCACCTTATGCTGAGCGATTGAAAAATACAACATATACTCAGATCAGCAACACCCTGCTTACAGGAGAAAAGCTTTAATTTCAGCACTTTCAACTTGGAGTGCTATTTGGAAACATTTAGCTCATAAAAAGTCTTACAGTTCATGCTTTGACCTCATTGTGACCTGAACATTTTGTTAACAAAGTACCCTGTTAATGTTTTGACCAAAAGAACTAATGTACTTGGGACTGGTTGTGTTGCCAAAGTGGTGCTTGCTCCTAAAAAGGGAAAGTTTTAATTCTATTTTCAAAAGCAACGTCTTACTCCTAACTATATATGGAAATGTCATCAATCAGTCCTGGAAACAGTGTGCACTGCAGTGCATTCTAATAGCTTGTGGTTTTGCATTTGGTGTAACAAATCTCACCATACCATAGCTCGCAGCGGAAGTCTTTTGCTCTGTCTATTTTCCCTCTACCAGCTTGAGTAGATGTGAATATAACTTTTGTTTTAATCACCAGCAGTGAAGTATAGAGTCACAAGCTAATCAAAAGAGGGGATAATAAAACACATAGCCACTGCCAGCCATATTTACAACAGAATTCTTTGACTAAGGTGGTTTTGCTCGTTTTTTGTTAATTAAGATGTAAACCACCTGAACCCTTCACCCTCCGTGGGTGCACCCTTCTGCTGTTGGCTTTTTTAATGTAATAAACAATAATTTAGCTAAAAAATTGATTCAGAACGTTTTTATCAGTGCCCTATTAATGCCTACCAAAGGGCTTCAGCAACCGAAAACCATCTTCTTACTTAAAGAAGTATGTTGTTTGAGCATTGGGTCTACCAGGAATGCCAAAAGGTAGGTGGTTTTGAAGTAAGCAGTGAGCTCAGACTGTTTGGTCTTCATCTTTATGAACCAAATCCCAAGAAATCCCTGACTGATAAATTCAGCAGCAATGAAAGTAGCAATCACATGGAGATACGACAATAGTAAAGAAAAGCAGTAATTAAGAAAGGTTGTATTAGACAAATCAGAACCGAACTCTGCTAAAAGACACAGTTCATTGGGAAGTAATGCATGTGCAGTTATCATTTACTAGCCACTTAACTGTATTTCATCTGTATCTTTTAACTTTTTGGTAAGTCTTGGTCAAGATTAAAAAGTAATATATACTATGCATATTTTAAAACAGTCATATTAACTCCCTTTTTTTTGGTATGGAACTCATCAAACATTTTGTATTCTTTTTTTTTTTTTCTCATTGTCAGTCATCTAACTTACTACTGTCTCCTTTGTATGGGAATAACAAGCACTTCTAGGTCCTTTCAGAATTGCATTTTAGGAACTCAAAACAGTCATAGTTGATTGGGTTAATATGCAAAAGGGGGTTCTACAAGCCCCTGATAGAAGAGTTCTCATGGAAGAAAATATCAGTCAAGTAGACAAGATGCAGGAAAAAAAAAGTGAAAGAGGATAATAAATTGGAGGGTTTGTGGCTTCTTAAGACATTGCCAGCTAAATGTAGGACAGCAGAGACCTTGTCAAAATTAGCAGTCAGCATGATGTAAGTGTGTAGGATAAAATCTATTTTGTTGGTGAGGAAAAGACAACTGTCATAACTTATTTAGCTACAGGATATTGTTTCTGACACTTCATCAGTATGTTTTTATTAATACGGAGGCTGAGCATTATTCATGTCAAAATTGTCACTCGGAGCCCTCACTTCGCAGCAGACTTCAGTTTCTTAGTAATCTGCAAACTCACGCAGTTATTTTTATTTTGGGGTTCAAACTCTATTTGATGCTAAAGTAAAAGTGGCAGATAAACAGAAAGAGACAGAAACCCTCCACAGAGCTCAAACTATTGAGCACAGATTCCTAAATTTAGAGTATTTTAGGTAGGAAGCCTGATGATCTATCAGGGACAGTTCACCTTACTAGAAAACAGGATGCACAGTTCGAGGGACTTCTTTGGAAAAGTCTTTACCCACTTTTGCAGTACCCCATTCCTCAAAGAGATTATACTATATGTTTCAGAAAGTTCAGCTAATTAAAATGCTTACATTAAATACTGAATATCCTGAGTTACAGTAGGCAGATATAAAACTTTAGGAGAACAATTAAATGTGTTTTAGATTTAAGCCAATCTCTGTTAACCAGGGTTTGGGGGAAATCTCCTTCAGTGAGCTTATTTTCACGAACAGTCTAGGTGATGGAAAACAGAAAGTCCTTATTAAATCTGCAGACAATAGGAAGGGTGGAGCTTCAGACATGCCGAAAAGCTCAGAATGATCCTCAAAACTGAAGTTACATAAAAAACCAGAATGGTATTCAACAAGGAAGAATGCAAAGTACTACACTTAGCCAGGAGGTATCAGCTTCTCAGATGCAGGATTGGGAACAACTGGTTAGGTGGACAAGGACAGAAGAGGATCCTGGAGCTATAAAGCACTGCTGGCTGAGTATGAATCAGCCATGTCATCCTGCTCCGGGCAGGCCAAACGCTAAGCTAGGTCTCATAGACCGGAGAAAAGACATGCGGCAGGTTCTGTTCTCCTCAGAAAATAGAACCTGCTGTTCTGCTTTAGTTTCGGTGTCTCCGCTTCTCAGTCCACTCTCGCTCTATTTTCTAGGACGATTGTTGCTCTTGACTTCGCAGTGCCTTCTTCAGAGGACGTGGAACCAGCCACCGTTGGTGAGGACGCGCGGGATGAGTGGGGCTCCTGCGGTTCCTCCATCCTCCTCTGTAGGGCTCTGCTGTACACAGCGCTGCTCCACGGAGGGGACTGGGCTGCTCGTTTTGCATCGCCTCTTTTTTTTTTTTCATTTTCCATTTGAGGAGGTGGGCCCGAACCCCCGATCTGGCAAGAGTTCTGAAATGTTTCAGCTCCTAATTTCTCCCAAACTCTAGGCTCACCTCCAAGTCCTTCAGATGGGAAAACATCGTAGTACATTTGTATTGTCTTTACTTCAACCGTTCTGCAGCACCGCCAGGCCAAACATACGTGGGATGGAAGGGGAGACTGGGGAAGGGATAAAAGGTCAGGTCTCCGAGTATTGCACATAACTCATTAAGGGGAATGAAAAACTTTTACATTCATAATTTTATTTGAGTTCAGGCCAGTCAGTAAACATCCTTATTCTGAAAAACATGTTGCACAGCTATTGAAATCTCACATTTTGTTCTGTCGGCTTTTAAACCCCTTCCTTAGATTTTGCTTTTTCTAATTTGTTTCTGATGAGAATGAAGACATTTACTTGGTCCGACTTAATTTTTCTTTATTCTGTAAACTGCATGCCCTTCAGAAAGCAGAAGCTGGCTAGTCACAAATGAATTCTCATAGACTGCATGGGGAATGGCTTCATGAGGAAAAGCAGCCACTGCTGCAGTCCAGTATTCCCTTTCGCCTACAAAAGACTTAAAACTTTGATATTTCTATTGCGAGCTAGTAACAGCACTGGTTTCGGTTCCACCCTCCAGACAACGCACCACCTCCCTCAAGTGGTCAGCGAAATTAGGGTTGTTTTCTCTGCTTCAAGGGCTGTTTTTTGGCACTGCCCAAAGAATGTGTTGAAGAATGCACTTTTTAAAAACATTATTAATAGATCAAGTTTAAACCGTTCTGCACAAAAAAAAGTATTTTGAATGGCAGAAAGAGATAACAATCTCACAGAAACAAACACTTAGCTGGCATCACTTGGATGCTGTATGCTTTTGATGAGAAGAAAACTGAAATAGCTGCTTTTTTTGTGGATGGGCCCTAATAGCTTTCTGCCTGCGGTTACAGGCATTCAGTTACGGTCACTGCCACGGCAGGGATTGTATAAGCACATAAGCTAATCAAAACAGTGGCACATTTGGAAAAGCAGCACTGTTAATTCTGATGGCTTGCTCAAATCCTCATTGGAATAATTACAGTTTTCTTCTTTTGTTCAAAAAGCTCCCCATTTAGAAACAGTTCTTTTGTAATTTGCTGCCTAATATGTGCTTGCAGAACAAACTGGAACAATGCTGGGGAAGAGCTCACAGGAACTCAAACCAGAATTACATAAATTACAAAAACAGCAATAATGATGGTAAGATAAAAACAGAGAGGAAACAGAAAGCTTCATACTTCAGGAAGCAACCCAGGCATGCCCTGCCAGGGTTCAGGATAAAATTTTCTTATGGAACAGTATGCTATAGAAGTGCCTTGCAGAGAGACGTACACCCAACGCATGAAGCAATGCCTTTGTATGCACGTTGGCAATATCCACCGTGGCAATGGGTAAAGAAATTCCTGCTCATGCAGCCAAATCAGGCTTTTCTACACACCACTGGACACCTGTGAAATTCTGTGGTATTATCTGGGATGAAACCAGACAGTCACACAGACCACTACCCTGTCAGTGCCCAAACACTGGGATTTTCAGCGTTACATCATATGAGCAAAGACTGATAGCAAACACAAAAGCAAAGCACTTCAGGTAGAACTGAGCAAGCAATGAAGAATCAGGAGCACTATAAAAAAATATCTCAAATTATAGTCTGACAAAAATTATCTAAATAAACCTATCCAACAAAAGACTACACAACACATAGCTGTAGAGATGAGGCAAAAAACCAGTGATGCTAAGTCACCAAGCAGGTAAATTAGTTAGTGCAGGAAACACAACCCTCATATTTCAAGGCCTAAGTCACTCCCCAGCAGGAGTCAGGAATAAAAATGTGAAGTATGACACATATAGCCAAATATATTATAAGCACTGCTTTTGCTAGAGGCAATGTTCTGTTCTAGGATGTAAATTTTGTGTTTCTTTTGCTGGATAAAACTGCAATCAGGTAGTTCCAACCACTTCTTTTAACAAAAGCCTGCTAATTAAAGAAACACTACCCAGCCTCCTTCTTGGCATTAATGAAGTGCCAGAGGAAGGAAGCCTTAAGCATTTATTTTCCTCTCACAGGTTCTAATATCCCACACTACAGCCGGTGGAAAAATGGTAATACATTTCCTGACCAAGAAAAGAAAAAAAAAAAAGAGAGAACATATTTATCATAAAAGTTTGAAGTACAAAGTTTCTTTTGCAGTCTGTCTGAAAGCTGTTGAAAGCATAATGTCCTCTGCATATTTGAAAGAAACATAAGTGGTATGAAAAAAGGTCCTTCCTGCCTTACTACAGCACCAGGGTGGTTTAGGTTGGCTGTTGCAGGTCTCAAAAATACGGCCAAATCAGACTGTACACAACTTGCAGGTGTTGTGACAGAAGCACAGCTAAGGACAACAGCCCTTGACTTGTAGTACAGATGTGAAGAAACGCAGAGGAAGAAGATAGCTTCAGATAGCTTGCAAGGTCATCATTGCTAACTTGATGTTATCAATCTACAGCTATGACCCCCATCCGGTTGTTGTTTGCTGTTTTCCCTTATTCTACTGCTCCCACCTAAGAGCTGCCTTTCATTCACCCTGGTGTCTGCGAAGCCTTTAGAAAGAAAAGCAATTCCTTGGTACCAGATGCAAGCCAAACCAAACTCCCACCTCTAAATATCCCTGCAGTTTAGAATTGCTTGAAATTTAAACTCATATCTAGATCCAAATTTGGCTGTTTGAGGTCATCTTTACACATTTTTGTTTAAAAAATACCATTGTCTGTTTCCCCCAACTTTTTTTGCTTCAGCCTTTTGGGTCATGGTCAGATTGGCTTACCAGAGGCTCTGGTAACCTACCATACACATGCCATTCCGCCCCCCCTTTTCACTTCATAATCTTCCAGAGATGAAATTCAAGATTGCCCGCTAATTGTAACAGGACAGCTTCTCAGACAGATGACTTTCCAAGTAACCTTCTCATTCCACTCATATTCGGGGAATGAAAAAGTATGCCAGAGCGTTATGTGATGACGGATGAGGGCCAACATTACAATTTATGTTTGTGACCTGGCACACAGATGGAAACACAGAGTATGATTCAGTGGTTTTTGCAGCCTTAATCCCTACTAAAGAGTGGCTCTGCCAAGGTAAACCTGACATTTTAAATGAAACTGCTTTGCATACACTGCATGGAACCTGAGATCCCACTTTTGTACTGCGGTTTCCTTCTAAAATGTAGCTACTGCCTGACAGGGCAGAGTAAGCGTGCAGTCTGGGCTCCCCTGTGCTAACAGTGTTTGGTCTGCTTCAGCAAATGGCAGTGACGAGCAGAGCGTGCAAAAGGAGCAAGACAAACGTTATTTGAACACGTACATTCCCAAAGCTGAGAAAAGGAGCAAAATAAGGGCTGGATCCCACTTTCCTTCCCCACCCAGGCAACTCCCAAGCAACAAAATCCAAATTAGGCCCCACATTTGTAATAACATCATATTTCCTGGTAAATCAATCATTAATCTACAGAACTAGGAGAGGCAATACATCTTGTCATTATGTCCACAACTCGAAACAAGGTCTTAGCACCGGGAGCAGTTTCCTCTTTCCCCTCGCCATTGCTTCCTTTGTGCTCTTCCGGAAAATAAATTATTGACAGCTTTAAAAAAGAGGAAAGAGAAGGAATTCAAGTCATTTAGTGCTCATTATAGCACCAGTCAAACCCAGCACAAAAAGCTAGCCTCTGCTTAAGTATACAAGTAGTCAGAATCAATGAGGTTTATCCAAGAGCTTAAAGGTATTGCACCAAAACCTGAATATATCCGACTGAGCCTCTCTGTACCAGTGCGGCAGAAAAAGCACTGGTTTTCATCAGGCAAAACCCCACCGAAACACCCCACGTGCAGTGGGCAGAGCTATACCACAAAATACAGCTCATGTCCCCACTGCCTTGCTCTCCCAAAAGCCCTACTGTGAGCATGCAGTGAGATTTATTTAGACTGAGAGCCAGTCATTTCACCCAAACACCCCACGGTCATCAAATGTCATCAAGTCATCGTTATCTCCGAGCGTCACTGGCCAGACCTGGAGTCAAAGGGACAACCTGTGTAGTGTATACATCTCCAAACACTGCATAAGCCTGGGAAAAGAAGAGCGCAGGAGACGACTGGAGACAATCAGCTAACAGAGTCTTCCTCAGCCTGCTCATCTCTGCCCGGAGAGAACAAAAAGCATTTAAGTATCCCCGTGTCTTACCTCTCATCCACCCCCAGCCACTTTCTGTACTTTCCTTCACCCAGGCATAGTTTACATGCAAACAGGTGAAATTTCAAAGCCCCAGTAAAGTCAGACATTGCCTTGGGCTCCGGGACGGAGAATCAGAAGTACAAGATGCTATTCAAGAGCTCGCAGGTAGCACTCCCTTGTCCAGGTTTACCCCACGTGCACCTTTTCAAGCACCAGCTTTTGAGCCTTCCCAGGAGCTCCCCTGCCTCATGTCCCTGGCCCTGCCAGAAAGGAAAGAGAGATTTCTATTTATCTTTGAACATGTGGCTGTCCTACGGGGACCTGTTGTTAAGACTCAGGAAGCTGGTTTGCCTTTGAAACCAGTTTATTCCTTATGCTGTACTGAATGCATACCGATAGGGCTGGAAATAGCTGCAGTGGTAATTTCTACATTTCTTTGGTCAAATATAACCAGAACAAGACTATTTCCAATCATCTATTTGATCTAAGCCTACTAATGAAAAATGCTACCGCCTGACATTTTCAACCTCTTAACGCTGCATTATGGGAAAGAAGTGTTGAGAAATTCCTTTTCTTTCAGAAGAGAATGGTGGGGAAATGGCAAAACAGTTCATGAAGAAATAAAAATCAGAAACATTTGAAAGACATGATTTTCCATTGAACTTTCTTAACAAGATTTTGAAGGAAAGGAAAGGGATTAATCCCATGGATTCTTCTAAAGTCAAACAGGTATGAAATGGGCCCTTCCTAACATCCCACAGGTGCCAGAGAAGTTGGGTATCTGCCTTCAGCATCCTAAATGTTTTAACTTAGTCACTGTTACTCTACCACCGCTCTCCTCTAGCTTCCTCAGTAAATCTGTCCCTGACCATCTGTATGGAAATACTACCTAGCAGGGATAGCACAGTTTTCTGACCCTCCTTTCTGCAGGGTCAGTTTGCACTCCAACCACGTTCCTAGGCAGCTAGACACAGCCTCTCTCATGCAGCTATAAGCTTTTCCTAATGCAGTGGAATCTTCTACTACTTAAATAATTTTTTCCAGAGTATAATTTAAAGAGGATTGGCCATAATTATATATGTTTTCGAAATTGGAAAAAATGTATCATAGGAAATGTATGTCTCCTGCTTTCCATTGCTAATTTTGAGGCTCTCCAAAGAGGTCTCAAAAGCTTTGAAAACTTTTCTTCTGCTTTTACTAATCACATCTTTTTGATATTAAAAGTCAGAATACAGCAGTTTACAAGTCAGCAAGCCCCGCACGTTTTCTTCGCTATACAACATCACAGGATTGCATTGCAGGAATATTTTCTTTAGAGCAGAAGCACAGACAAAAAATGAGGTGAAATGCAACTAGCAACAAGGAGGAGAAACAGGTACAGAGGGATGTATCAAAAAAAAAAAAAAAAGAGGGAAAAAGACACAGGGACATAGAAGCACATCCACGTGTCTCTCTATCTTTCTTTAACTACCAGCAGATCATTGCATCTTAGGAATACTCCACATTGGAAAGGGGGAAAAACTAAAAGCAGCTTTGAAATATTGTTAGCTGTAAAGGATATCCGGGTACAAAGATGTATAACTGAATCAAGACACACTCAGCTCATTACTCCCTAAACTTTTCTGCAAAGACAGAAAAAAATATAAAAACATTGTAACATAGGAAGATGATTTTAGTTGGCTAAGCTGTAGTATAAACTTCGTAAACACTAAGACAGAAGATGTTAAAAATCTTTGGACTGTGCATTAGCACTTCTTTTAACTGACCATTTAGACGGTAATTTTAGAAGCGTATCACACATCATAATATTTAGGAGCAGATTTAGCCATTTTTTATTGATATAAGAACCCATAAGATTCATGGGTCACTTGTAATTTTTATTTCCAAGAAAAGAAAAACAAGAAAGTTGCAAACAAAAGCCCTGCCAATATTCAAACAAGGAGAAATGTAACCAAAGTAGTGGAAATCTGAAACCACACATGCGTAGTTGTGTGAAGGTGCTGGCATACAAAAACAGGTCTCCAAAGCACGTGCTGCTTCTTTTTAAACCAAGAAGAATTCTTGTATGGGTTCCCGAGGGACTAAAACAGTGACGGCTACTTGGAAGGACTGGAGCACTCCAGGGTGATATCTTGAGCAGCGCTGCCTGTGAAATTCTGCAGATGATCAAGCGGCATCCTGTTCTTTAAATCTTACCTGCAAGCACAGGCAGATTTGCACAAATGTTATTCCAATTCTCCTTCCACTATTTAACCCAGATTCATTTGTTCTTCCTATATTAATGCTCCTTGGGCATTTCCATCTTTATTCACTTTATGTCCAAAGGTGCGTGCTCTGCAGAGACAGGCACGCAAAGCTCTGCTGCAGAATCGTTTTGGTGCATGAATACTGTACCTGAACACCGCACAAGTCTCTGGGAGAAGCACAAAGAGTTAAAGACGGTCAGAAGTAGTGTTGGTATCTGCCTTTGGATAGTAAAGGATTAAAGCAGGAAGCAAAAGGGACTGATCAGCCTAAGAGGGATTAAGCCCGCTCACTCCCTAAAAAGTTGTCTAACCACCAGATCATAGGGTACGCTGGGCAAGAGCATTCCTCAGTCTCCCTCTTGAAACTGAGCCACAGCGCAGCCGGGCATGCAAGAGCTATGGAGACAGCCAGAGAAAAGGCAGCAAGGAATATAATTGTAAGCTAGCGGTTAGGGCACTCATCATGGAGAGGGAGGGTTGAAAGAAAGGCCTAGCCCATTCTCCCAGGTCTGTTCTGGATTTTCTTTAACCCACAACTAGTCCAGTGACAAACGGAAGGGAAATGCATACCCATCCCAAGAAGTAAGGTCTAACCCTCAGCTTCCTCCCTTCACAAGGCAAAGTAGCTAACTGATCGGCTGAAGTCAGCACGTCTCTTCGCTGCTGGTTCCTGTGGTTCACCTTCGACAGAAGGAAGGGATACTCTCACGTGGGATGCAGTATGGCCTTGCAGCTCGGTTAGTTCTGCGAGGGGACGAGAGAAGTTTGCTCCTTGTCCTTGTCCAGCTGAGCAGACCCAGCATTCAAGGCATCCCACTGCCCGTGAGAGCACTACGTGGAAGGAGTGCCCCCCCGGTCCCCTCTCCCGTTAGGTACCTGTCCTCAGACGAAAGGTATGCAGATGAGGTGGTTGAGTAGAGACGAGCACCCAATATTTCCGACAGGTCTGCTCTACTCTTAGTGGAAGAGGTAGGGACCTGAATTAGGTGACCTGGCCGACCATAAGAGATGGCACTGCTCATACGACTGGCGCTGAATGGGATGGGGAGGCCGAGCAGCTGAAGAATACACCTCATGCTGGTTTGTGCATATGTGTGTGTGTGTTTGAAGAAACATGAGCATCTTCCAGTCTAGTGATCCCTCAGGTAATGTCAGGAGAAGTTAAGACACACACATGTACAGACACAGTGTAATGATCCAGCCAGACTGCTATAAGATTTTGGTTTCTGCTGATACAAACCAGATGTTGGCGAGATCTGAATTTCTGAGTTTGCTTAACTCCTTGGAGCATCGTTTTAGAATAAACACACGAGACATCTTTTCTCGCAGCTCTCTTTTCTCTCACATCAGACTTACCTCAGCTGAACAGGTTATTTATCGTCCAGTGGGAAATGTCAATTACACAGCTTCATTTGAAAACTTGGGAGGGAGGAGGGGACAGAAAATCGCTTTGAAATTTTCCAGGCAAAACTGCATTTTTACCCTTCATTTGATCTGATACAGTGGTTTGCTACTGTCAGCTATAGATCCATTGATATGTTTAAGCAGACCAGAGAAACTCGCACTATTCAGCATAGTAAGATAAATGTGAATTTAATGTGCGGCTCATTGAAAACTGATTTAGGATTTTAGTCAAAGAATAATATCATTCTCGTGTCCCTTGTGATTTATTTACTGCATGAGGAACAGGTGCTTGAAGAAGGACTTAAGATAGTGTGTACCTGGATAAAAGAGATCAACATCTGTCCTGTTGCACTTGTGTGAGGTAGCATGCAACAAAAATCTAGATTTTTCAACACCATCTAGAGCAACCCTGTAATTTCACAACTAGCATAAAGTGCCTTGAGTTATGCCATCACAAATGTGGTAATACTGATGTTACAATGAAATTTGGGGAGGGGCAGGTCTTGAAAGCGACGTTTCAGAATTTTAGCTTTGTGCTTTGCTTTTTGCTCCCACGTGGCAAAGCTACCCCTAAGAGTCTACCCAAAGCTACTCCATGGGAGTCAAGAGCCAGCAAGGAGGAGGAAGCGTGCCCCCAGCAATGCTGCTGAGGTCAGCAAGAAGTTTCCCCAGGGTCTATCCCCCCCCATAAATGAACACTGAGCTCTGTATACTATTATGTGGTGCTCCCCACTACTCCTTAAACGTCTCTGTCCAAAAAGGGCTGGGAGGAGGAACGGGGAAGAGTAGGAACCTTCCTGTGCCAACTCTCCCCCCTTCAGACTAGCTGCCCCAAATCCACTTTGCCTCCCAGATGTCTGCAGTCTGTGTCTCTGGCTCACAGAGAGGAAAAGCGACCTTCTTTCCTGAAGGAAAATTGCTTCAAACATGGAAATTGTTGGAAGAGGCAGCAGACCAGACTATATGGCATGGCAAGGTCTCTGACCAAAATAGCCTAAATTGCACTTATAAAGTGGACCAAAATAGCTTAAATTGCACTTATAAAATGAACAAAAGTTGTGGAAAAAAGAACATATGGATGACCTATAACAAACTTTTCATCTAGGAAATAGAGTATTCTTTTTGCCATTTCCACATATTACTGAGAAAAACTGTTGTTCTGCAATGCATCTACATTTACAGTTTTGCACAGATGTTTAGTGCAGTGCTCTGCGATAGCACACTGCTGCCTAGCTCACCAGCAGTACACGGGTGGAGGAGTTGGCAGAACTGACTTGATCGTTTTCACTTGAACTGATAAGTAGCCCCCAAAAGTTTGTAGGAATTGTAACGGTCCACACTGCAACTATCTCTTAGCATGTAAAATATTAGTGTACAGCTAGCTGTTCATGAAAATCAAATTAATTTTATGATCAGACAACCCATTCACATAAATATTGCAAAATCTTTTATTTGGTCTTTTTCTTTTTTTTATATGAAGCAGCTCTCCCCAAATCAGCAAAAATGATCTATCTATTCCAGACAGAAGAGAAGATTTAGAGTAGCCTAGTAGAAAGCAAATAGCTGGAGAGGCCACTTCTAAATTGGGAGGTGCAAAAGCATGCAGCAAGGCAGATCTATCGATCACTGTCTTACAAAGCCATGGAGGACTCCACTGTAAGTGGATGCAAAAGAGATGATGTTTGCAGTGCTGCAGATGTTGAATCCATTCAACGAGTAAATAATAGTAAAATCAGTCTACTGGATGTGATGAGTCTGCAGGGATATATACACATGTGCAAGGAACACCCTTCTTTTATTAGGATCAGAGAAGAAGAATCCTGAAACTCCCTCTTTCTGTGACTTGGGGTCGCAGTCTGGAAGAGATTGAGAACCACTGTGTTAGAGAGCCTCAGTCTCTGGCACTAATCAATCCAACATCTCTCCCGAGTGGTAGAAGAGGTGATAACCCATCCATACTGCCCATAGATCACTGATAGTAGTCTAGCAGGCTCGCTGATCAGCCAGGCATCTGAGTAATATTCAAAACGAGACAAAATAATTAGCTCCAGCTGTAGATTTTGAACATACATCTAACTAAAGCATCTCTCTCTTTAAAAAATGTCCTCCTTCTGTCAACGTTGTAAAGGCTCGGCTCGACAGGCCTGGGCTCCCTGCTCTCTGTGTGTCTGACAGCCCTGGTACTGCCAGCTACTCTGCAATCAGTCCCATTTATTAGCTGGAGGCTGACAAGTCCATTGAATTCCACTCAGCAATAAAGCATGTAAGGAGTGACACTGTCTTCTGCTTCTGGGATTACTCACTTGCTTTGGTTTTGAGCAGTATTTAAGTGCTTTGCTGGAGCAAACCAAGCCACTCAGCACCATCCAGGATCAGGCTCTGCAACGCCGGAGACCGCAGGCGCACATCCAGCACTCTACACCGAGTTGCATGGAGGGTAGGAAAAGGTGATGAGTATTCATAGAAGAGTAGGTAAATCGCGGAAGATTTGAAGGAAGGTGATCAGAAGGAGAGTTACACTGGTGTAATCTTTAAAGCACGCAAAGAAAACCTTCAAACCGGGTGTTTTAAGAGATCTCACTCTACACGGAATACACTAAAGGGAAATAGTCCTGGTTTGACAAGGTACAGGATGTCCTGGAAGAGTCTAACACACTGAGATGTGAAATTTAGGCTAAACATCTGAAGTTAACTATGAAATCAGTTGAGCAGAAGTGCAGACTCTCAAAAGAGGCAGATGAAACCACAAGTTCTGCAGCTATGCAAGAATCAGTAAGGTACCACAGGACTTGAACCAGGGCATGGTCCCACAAACGTAAGGGACCCTTTTCTGGATCACCTAGGTTGATGTTAAATTTTTCCCAATCCATTGATAGACCAAGCTTACTTCCGTTGAAGGCAGTGGGAATTTTGCCACTGACTTCCAAGGGAGCAGCAGCCCTGTGATTTGGCTGTGTACAATTTCAATTAAAAAGTCTATGAATCACATCATTCTGCCCTTGGCAGCTGAAAGATTAAGACAGCGGGATAGGAAAAGAGCAGCTCAAGCAAATGGAAATAATTTTTTTATTGAACTTTTTTTTTTAAAGGAAGATACTCAGTGTAACTTATTACTTTTTTTCTCCTGTTCTGTTACTAATAACTGTCCGGTGTGATTAAAGTGGATTGCTAACACCTTGTTTACTTTTCACTATCTACAGGTTTGATCCTGTGAGATTTATTCACCACCGAAAAAACTCATTCCTATACAGAAAAAGCTGTCTTGTTCAGGGGTCATTCAGGTCCTCACTTAGCTCAATTTTGACAGTTAATTTGGGCTGTGGCTAATGGCACACCCTTGTGAACAGGGCACGGGAAAGCCTCTCAGAAGTACTTCTGTGAACTTCAGTGATGCCAGTAGAGCCAACTAATTGTTCAGATTGGACACAGACCTCTGCCCTTACGCTGCCTCTGGGTCTTGAGCACCCAGCTGGTTTGAAACATACCATTGAACGTGTATGCTTGCATTATAGACTGTGTGTGTTGAAGTATATGCTACGAAAAAAGGCGTCCTGAGAACACAACTGCAGTTACACAAAGAACCTTCCTGTGCAGTGTTTTCTGAAAGGACGTAGGAAGGACACAGGGTAGTGCCAGTGGATATAGACTGATGTTCAGATGGCCTTGGCTCAGCTCCAGCTTTCCTAAATGCCCAAGTACAAGTCATTAGGAAGATGCCAACGTAGCTCAGTAGACAGATGACCCTGCTGATTCCATTAACGCTACATTCAAAACCGAAAAAAACCCCCAACCAAACCCCAAAATCAGAAGGCTAGAGGAAAAGGGTACTGACTGAGCATAAGTGAGGCTGGACGGGGGTGTGCCTGTCTGATCAGTCTGTGGAGAGGCATTCCTGGGGGCTCGGGGACGTCGCTCCACAAGCCAAGCTACCCTGCATCCCAGCCCGACCTGGCTGGCTCACCTCCGCCGCGCGGTGCGGTGCCGGCGGGGGCCAGCCTGGCCACCGGCATCTCGGATGCTCAAGGCACTTGGGTGTTTGGCTCGCACTGATTTCGGTGGGAATTAGGTGCATAAAGCGGGAAGCATTTTGGAGGATCTGGGCCTCAAATCCCTCTCTGTATAACAGAGACATTTGCCTTTTCCCATGCTTCATACTGTCTGTTTTGATCTGTAAGACCTTTAGAGTGCTTTCTTGCTTTGTGCGTGTGAAATGTTTAGCACAGCGAGGCTGCAGCTCCTGCGAATGCTCAGTAAACATAAACCAAACATAATATTAGTAAAAACACCGTATACATTTTTATTGTAAAACAGCATTGACCTTGAAATAAAACGTCCCTAAGCCTTCGGAAGCAGTAGCTAGCTAGCTTCAGATAAGTACCACCAAATGTCTCCAAATATAGCTAGGGTCATTGCCAGTTGGGTTGACTCAAACATACTGCAAAGATCTTTTTCAAAAGTGTTTTTCTAGAGATAAAATACTACTCCAGCCTCTTTCTCCCACTAGCATCCATATTCCGTAGCACTGTGACCTTGTCATTACGTAGTAAATTAATGGAGGTGTGAAGATAACTCTTCCTCTTGTAAGAAGAAAAGCATCAGAGCTGCAGCAAGTCTTAATCTGAGTGAAACACACTGATCTGAAGCTGAACCAAGAGAATGTGAGATAAAACACTCAGTGCAGCAATAGCCAACAACCTATTTTAGCAGAGAAATATTTGTTCTTTTTTTCTTTTATGAAGGCATCAAGTCATGAAGGGAAGACTAAAAATCTTCCGCTCTGTAAATCCATTTGTCCACAAGGTCTTCTTCACGTGGGTGCCACGTGTCCCCTGGTAGTCTTCCTATTTAATACCCATAATCGATGCTCTCTTTCCATAACACCCATAATCCTTTGATACTGCGCAAAGCAGAGTTCAGAAGCTTTGCAAGCCAAGACATTTTTAGGTGATTTATACAGTGAAGTAGAATTTCCTCTGCCCACCTGCAAAAGCTGAAGCATTTCTGTGATTATAGTTCATTTTTAAAAGTTTCCATTCATGTAGGGTTTTTTATTAAAAAAAGAAGCACATTAAAGGGATTCATATATATGTGTCTACTACTTAAATCTCCAACAGGTCTCACAGTGTGCCACTTGGAAGAACAAATTTGATTTCATTTGAAACAATCTGCTTGCTACACGCAATTGTTTTAGCTGTAAATTGTTTTGTTACACTATAAACAAACAGAATATAGGAAAGGAAAATATCAATTACACATGCAGAATTTTTCCTCTAATAACATCACCACACACTTGTTTTTATTGTAGAATGAAGTAGCAATCTGTTCATTTTCATTAGCAACGTCACACTCTTAACAGCTATTAAAATTGCTTCTTGAGGATCAAATTAGAGCAATCAAATGCAAAAAAAAGCAAAACCCTTCTCATACAGAAACATTCCTTTAACTTCCTCAGTCTAGACATGGAGTAGCAAGATAGTGGCAAACATTTTCATATCCCATTGCCTACTCGTTGAGCCATGCTGTCCCTAGTTAGCAGAAAAGAACCTCAGATTAATCAAAAGAATACGTATCAAAGAATATTGCATTTACAACAAAAGGAGACATTATTAGCAATGTCATAAAATTGCAGCTGGTAACTTAAATGTCTGCAAGGATTGCAGACAAAGAAGCAATGCTCAAATCTCTAAATTAAATGCAAATAAAAGACCTTGTGGAAAATTAAGAGAAGTGCCCCTAAATTAAAATAAAATGTATGGAATAGGATGTTGAAGGAGCAAAAGCAGCAACCATGGAAGAAAAATTATTACAGGGTACATAAACACTAGTTAGAGGAATAGCATGGCCTTCTTCCATCTTGGAAGGCTGTTATGTTACTAAAAGGCAGCAGTAAAAGATCAGAGCATTGTTAATCAGCATGAAAGGAGAAGATCAGCCAAGAACAGCAAAAAATAAATATATTTTTAATGGCTATTAAAAATCGCAGGTCTTCTGGCCAAGCAGGGAGTCTGGGCTGTCTGGTTACCTCACTCTAGCAGGAGACACGGTAATTGAATTTACTCTTTGGTGCTTACACAGAGGAGGCCAGTTTTAGCCGCACCTGAGGTACATAGAAGCAGACAGCACTGGGAAACCCAGATGGCTGCTTTGTCTGCCCTCTTGGTGTTGGTTTTGGTAGGCAACGGCTTCATCTGTTTGTACAGAGCGGCCAAATAACCCCGAGATGCGGTGGCACTGAACCGCCATTCATAACAACGGTTTAAGTCCACAAAGCCTAAACTCCACCTACGTTTAATATAGTAGGTAGTATTTCTTACAATATATAGAATTTCCTACATAATTCCCATGCAGCACATACCACGCCTACATGTTTCCAGCTGGGGCTGGGCCTTTCGAGACACTTAGACAATAGAAAACACTGGAAATTTTAACTGCTGGGAAGACAGTCTGTAGAGTTCAGCGAATGAGCAATACGAAAAGCAGCACATCAGTGCTTCAGTAACTGTCAGCCTCACAGATCAATGGTATACCCACTAGAGGAGCAGGACATGGAGTTGCTATGTTAAATAAAATATTATCTAAATCCTACCCTCCTGGAGGAAGATCTCGCTGCTGGAGTTTTGATATCCCCTGTGGTCTTTTAGGAGCTGCCAGACATCTCTCCAATGAAGCTTCAGGCTAGACTTATACCCAAACACCATCTCGCTAAATGTTTTTGGCAGGAGGGCATACAAAATGAGCTCAGACAGCTAGCTCAAAGGTATTGAGTATTGCTCACGTACTAAAGAGAATTGTTCTGCACGTTGCCGCTTTCCTCACTCGCTTTCTCATGCAGAAGTTGATCCATCTTTCACAGGAGTTTCTGAAGTGAAACAGAGTTAAAAGGCTTATTTCACAGGAATATTAAATAAAAATAATGAAGTACCTTACACCACATAGAGCTATTGCTTCAGTGGGACTTATTGCTATACACATAACACTGTGACCGAGGCATTGCACAGAGCTGGTGACACCCTACTCCAGGGAAACTGAAGACTGAAAAATAAAAAGCATCTAAAACATGATACTTCTGGTGAATCATATGCCAGCAAACTGTCTCACCCATGGGTCATTTAATACGCAATTTCAAAGCAGATGTATTTTTCCTAATGCTATTTACAGATCTCTCAGACTGCAAATACAATTCCTTTTGTTGTTCAGCCTTTTTCCCTGCTGAAATATAACACTGATACAAGTCTGGGTGTTATTTTAGGATGTCTCTAATCTTTTTATTTTTATCTTCCACTCCTTGTTAAAGTTTCTTTGGCTCCCATTTAAACATCTGTGGAAAATACAAGTGGATTTACATTTCAATAAGAAAGTTTCATTGATTGTTTTTTCTCCTGAAAGAAATCTCTCCTCCTATTTTCATGTTTTCATGGGAGGAAATCCAGTTTTCTTCTGCAATTCCTTATTTTTGTTTCGTTCTTTCTGAAACCTTTAAATTAATTCTTATTCTTTAACTGGTTTAGAGAAAGGAAGAAGGATTCCTTTACTCACTTCATGTTTTGGCCATTCATTCTTAGCAGGACCTCAAAATTATATAGATCTTATTCTGAAGTAATATATTGTGATATTTTTTACTTAGGTAGAAATTACTGAGGCAGCTTTGGATTTTTAAAATTCCGTCTGTTGTTTAAGCATAAAATTCAGAAGTAGGGATTGCATTGATCTATGTGAAATGCAGCATACTCTAACCAAAGGCAGTTCAAGAAAGCAGCATTCAAGATCCACAGTACCTTTCAGCTGGGGTTCAGGGTCTGGATCTGAAACTGAACCAAAGCCAAGAACAATGCTCCATTTATTTCCATGGCTTTATTTCTCATTTAGATTAAAAAGAAAAAGAAAGAAAACACAGAAGTGCTTTAAATCTCACAAACTGAATGTAGTCAGAACTGTAGAGTATAATCCCACAAGTTCAGATTCAGGAACTAGAGTTTTAATTTTCAAATGCATGGGGTTTACTTTTGATGGTGCACTTAAGATGGTCCAATCTAGCACTTTACTGGATTATTTTATCCTATTTTTTACCATAAAGTAATATAAACCCTGGGTCAAATGTTCTTGCCTAAAACAAACAGTGTGGTTGCACAATGCTAAAATCAGAGTAAGTCTTCTCAGGAGCAAGCCATTTTGGCAATTCCTGTTAGATGCCGTATAGGCTACAAGGATCTGCTGCATATAATATTGCTTTAATTCATAGCACCAGCAACAGGCTATTCTTTGACAGTTCTAATTTCATTCAGTTTTGATGAATTCTCAAAGTTAGGCCTACCCAAAGCTACAAAGTGCACAGCATGAGATTAGAAATCTTTTGGAAGTGGACTTTACCACCTGTTTCCTAGGACTTCATGAAAAGTCCAGGATTTTTAATAGCATCTCAGGACCTGTGCTTTCACTCCTGATCACAACCAGAATAGCAAAGAAATTTTAGAAGTGCTTCAGCATCATACTGCTTTACTCAGCTTCAGTTCTGGAAATAACCTACATTTTGCAGACAGAAGCACAGGGGAGTCAGTTATGACAAACTAGTTCATCCGTCTACGGTCTGTATCACCTGACTCCAGTGCTTAATAAAAGCAAATATCTTATGTGTACTGTTAAAGGTGACTTAATGCCAAATATCCTCACTTTCTGTCTGCTCAGGCTCCTGTCATCCCTCCTCTGCAGGACGAAGGCAAAGATTGCACATCCTCCTGCTTTCTATGTTCACCTGCAACTTTGAGAAGCATCTGTAGGACAGAACCTGTTTGAACAGCGAGAAGTTTGGGTATGATAATATAAGGCTGTAAAAAATATTTGGCCCAGGGGAAGAGGTGAGAGAAAAGCTAGATATTTTTCTTACTCTTTTTCTCCATTTTTTTTTTTTTCTGCAAAAGGCTAACTGCACGCAGAGAAGTACACACAACCAAATGAAACCTGCAGATTCAAAAAGAAAATAAAATTCTGGGGAATCCTGTTTGAGACAGGAGTAAATGGGGACTTCCCATGTGCTTTTGATGACAGCGCACTGTCTGGTTCTCCAGGTTTCTTTATTTACTAGGATCTGAAAACAGAGACAAGATTTCAAGGTTGTCACTTCATAAACATAGTATAGAAAATTTAAAAAGATGGTAGATCCTATGGGAAAATAAGCCTTTACCTTCTTGCTGTTTTGCTGCTTTAAACTTTCACCCAATTTATTCTGATTGTTTGACTCTTATAAATTAAGGACCAGATCTGCAACACCTAGTAAATTAGTGCAGCACTGCTAACCAAGTCAAGTTCATTTACAGGAGTCCAGATCTGAATCCTCTGTTGCCTTTGGGTATGTCTTCTGCAGTAAGTGATTTCCCCAAGCTGTTTAATCACTTGGAGTGTTAGGATATTTTTGCATGCTATTAATGAGATTAGCTTTATTTGATTTACCTAAAGTTTCAAAAGATGATGTAATTTTAAATTACTAGAGCAATAAAATTGAGGAGGTTTTTCTTTTAAAAAAAAAATCCTAACAAGTTTGCCAGAATTGTAAAGTGAAAAAGAAGCAGACAGAACTGGCAAAAGATGCAACATGGATGAGGCAGGTTATGACTGGGAAATATGGAAAATTATTTGTCCAACTGCATAATGACTTAATAAAAATATGTACTTTACACAGTGCAGGCTACTATATCACCATTTATACTTGTAAAAACAATCTCCTTTTATCTCTCCAGGCTGTGGAACATCTGGTAAGCAGCTTCCATTCTGCATTCTTTGTTGCCCACTAAAACTTTAGGGTTTGAGGAAAACCCATTACCCAACTTGCCCCTAAAAAGTAAATATTTTAAGAGATCCACCAAAATGTCTGAGGATAATTCACTTATTTATGGACATGCTATTAACTTTATAGTTCAAGCCAGTTCTGCCTCAAAGGTTCTGCATCTGATGGTGGGAAACCTGTTTTTCATGGCAGATGGATGGGAAGAAGGATAGCCCTTCTCAGAAGGAATGCTTTTAACAACTTTTGAGAACTGAGCCGTACAGTGCAACTCAATCAAATGTAGTAAGCAGATCTGAAGACTGGTCTTCTCAAAAATATTTCCACCGTGACTGTCTTTGGAGGGGAATTTTCTCACAAGTATCTTCTTTCTAGCTCTTTTCTCTCTCTCTCTCTCTCTCTCTCTCTCTCTCATTGAAAAACTCAACACCCAAATGCTAAAACTTCTCCTGTCTGACCTGCCGCAGCAGCGTCCCTCCGGACAGTCACGCTCTTCCCCACCTCCCTCCGCTGGTGGTGCTTCCCTCTGGTCGTCCCTGCGGGTGACACGAGGAGAGCTATGGGGAAACCCCGGAGCTGAGCTTGCAGGGCAGATTCAGAGGGTCTCCTTCAGAGCTTAGCCTGATCTTGTTAAAAAGTGGAGGACACAGGAGTGGAAAAATATTATCCAGCCTGTTCTAAATCAAACCTACAGATTTAGCGCGGCTATATAACCCCTCAATATTTTTACGTTCCCTTTGCTCCAGAGCAGCGAGTTTTGAAACACGCGTATTTTTACGTGGTTTGACGTTTGGCCAAGGTACTCCCGGCTCACGAAGGGTAGCTGGATGCCGTGAGATAGCGGGAGGCAGAGGCAGCTCTGCAGCACGCTGCCAAGGCTGTCCCAGGGGCTCGGTCCTCACCGTGCTCAGCAGGATCGGAGCCCAGGGACCTGTCGGGGGCTTCGGCAGCACAACTCAGGCGTGCCTGTGCCCGGTCCTTCCAGAGGAGCCGCATCAAGGCTCGTAGAAAGGATCTCAATGGCTTTGGGCTCTTAGCCCTCCATACACTTCTAGGGCCGGGCCTGGCTTCACACCAGAGCAAATTCATAGCGATAGCCCGACAAAAAGCTGTACAGGGGCGGTTGCTCTGACGGGAAAATGTCTGAGTCGCTAACCTTAGAGTTTTGTGGTAGGAGCCTGGGCAGGATAGGCCAAGTAACAGCGTGGTCCTGAGGATGAAAGGCATTGAAGTTACATCATTTCTAGACATTGCAAAAGGACACTGAAGCATGAATCTGAAAAGGTTTGCCCCAAATTAACATTGAAAACACATGCACAGGTCCTAAATTGAGCTCTTATGGCTCGTACGATTTGTTATACTGGCACTTCCCGCCCCTGGCTTTGTTTAATGTTACCCAGATGTGCAGTACTACAGAGACCCAGACATAAGGCATGCACATTTACTGCTCCACCCCAGCCCTGCAAACTGTCCGGCAGGTGGGATCGCTGGAGAGCAATATATCCTGCTGCTACCAAATGAAGACCAAGAGGGAGATGCTCTGGGTCAACAGGAAGATACAAGGCAGGGAAAGGAAGTTTTACTTGTTTTAACAACTAAGTGGCGGGAATCTCTGGAGGGGGCCCATGATGCCAAAGAGAAGGTACAACCCTCTCCCATGACCTCCCTCCGTTCCCCTGCCCCCATCTCAACTGCCTCCTCCTTCCTGACTTTGAAGAGGAGAAAGGAAGAAGATCCCTCTCTTGTTCTTCTCATGAAACAAAACTCTCCCTCTTCCTCCTGCCCTGTGCTGTGGATGAAAAGGGAGGACGAACCCACAACATCCCCTCCCCTGGGGCTCCCAGGCGGGGTAAGGAGGCATTGCTGGCATGGCTTTCCTTGTTTTACTTTAGGCACACAGGATTGCATTTATGTCCTTAGCTTTTAGCCTGTTTCTTTTTAAGAGAACATACTGGATAAAAGGCATTGCTTAGGGCAAAAAAAGACACTGGGCTTTGAGTTTCATTCAACTTATTAGTCCAAGCTGACTTGTGGTATAATTGTAATTGTGCCAGCTATCTGGTTAAATGTCCAGCTTGCTCCGGTTCTGTGACTGTTTCTCCTCCGAGTAGCTTGTAGCTGTACAGAAAGGGTACAAATCTTAACACTTGGAGTAGACAAGGAAAACTATTACTGTTAAGTTCACAGATTTCAATATTTAAAGGATGGGGTGTTTTTAATCTGCCTATGCTGCTCTTAAAAAGTTCTCCTTTGCCATTATTCCTTCAAAAAGATCTATTGGAATCCAAACATAAAAAAACAGAAGAAATCAGCAGAGAATGGCAGCAACAGCAAAACGCTAACAGAGGAGTAACAATTTACCTGTAAGAAACAACCCCAACATCAGAAAATAGGATCCCGCTAAATAAACAAAGTGAAGCACTAGCTTAAGGTTAGCCTGCAACAGTCCTACAGACCTGGAAAAAGGACTCGTGGTCTGTTAGCATAGCTACTGGGAAAGCAGCAGGTCCTGGGTGGGGGGAGCTGGGATGCTCTGCCTCCTTCGGGAGCCAGGGTGGAGCTGGCTTCTCGGCAGCACTCATCTCCCTTCCCAGATCTCCGGGAGACCTCTCCGTGAACACCGATGGTGGTTTTCAGGCATCTCTTTATTTGCAGACCCCCCTAAAACGTTACGCTTGGAGAGGCAGAGTACATGATACTGCCTTAAATCCTATTGCCACTAGGCTTGTTTTTTTCTTAGTTACCATTCGCTGGCCTTTTCAAAGTAGTCCACAGGCAGTTCGGAGGTGGAAAAGCACTGCCCTTGGACCCTCGCTTGTGGCAGCAAGGGAAGGCAGAGGCAGTGCCAAAGCTGAGAAAGCCTATGTCCCTCACAAGCGAAAATCCAGGATGGGCAAAGGTTCATAAAAAATCTGTTGAGAACTTGCTATACCCCTGCCCAGGAAGGTCTTTAGGACTGTCCTAGGGACTGCTTTTATGTCAGGAGACACTCTCTTAGGGAGATCAATACGATGGTAGAGTCTATCAGATATGCCAGAAGATGCTATACAGGGAGCCCTGCTTCTTCTGGTACCAGACTTGTATGAGGTCAGAGGCAGAAAAAACTTTTTCAGGAAATAAACCTGCTCTCTTCTGATGACAGGGACACGGTCAATTCTGCTCTACTTCAGCCCCTCCTGAAACAGTAAAGATTTCATAACCTGCACATACATGGGATACCAAAGTACCCAGAAAATACACAACTGAGAAAGGGCACATTGCTCTTGAATTCAATGAAAGTTAATTCACTATTTTCAAAGAAACTAGCAGCAGCCCTCTTCAAAGCAGAAGTATCTCGCCAAGGGCCACAAGGATGGTCTGATGAGGCGAGAGAGGGCTTTGTGATTTCAGGATCAGGCCCTTTGGGAATGAATAAAATAGAAGGTTCTGTTATGCTGATAATATTCTTCTGTACATTTCAGTCTCCATAATGCTCTGGACACAAAGCATTTAATTTAATTAGGGATAGAACAAGAAGGCCATGTTATGGTTTTGGCTTTGAAGAACTACATTAGTCAGGTTGTGATTTGCACAACCCAAATTGGAGATGGTTTAAATCCAGGTTCCATTTTTAGCCAAGCCACCAAAGTCCAGAGGGGATAGAGGGCCCAGATAAAAGGTTTTGAGTTCAGTCTCATGTCTATAATGGACAAACTGGAGTGGTTTGGGTTTGAATTTTGCAAAACCTCATCACTCAGGTTTTGGTTTTGCAAAAACAAAAACAACTTGGGTTTGGTTTGGATGTCGTTCTATTTTATCTGAATCATTAAATGTGGGGGAGGGGATGGGGTTTGTTAAAGGCTCCATTTATGCCCCATCTCCAGCTTTAACAGCATTGTTGTGATTGTTCCTGTGATTTTTCAGGAGACAAAGAAAAACAGCTTCCCCAAAAAAAGTAGATTATGAAGTCAGTTTAGGACTCAGTCTTTCGAGATGCTAAGCAATTCTGCAAGGCGTGGAGCTAACACAGCTGCCAGCACCTTTACAATATGTTGAGGGCACAAGGTATTTTGTAGTGGACTAAGCCACCGGCACTTTACAAGTCAGGCCCTTGACTGGCAGGGCTGTCACCATGCCTCTGAAGCTTAACAGCCAAGGATCTGCTCCACTGAACCAAATTTCACTGTTGTAATCAAGCATGTAAGTCCCATTCATGAAGTTAGTCAACTTGGATGGAAGTAATTGGAACCTAAAAGGTTAGAGATTTAGGAATTCAGATGACATTTGAAACTGAGAATTCATATTCTCTGAGCTGAAAGGTTAACACTGTCCAGTACAGGACGTGTTGGGAATGATTAGAAAAAGAACATCTGAATCACAGTTATGAAACAACTCATTTAAACAATACTATTCATAGTGTAATTCAGTAATGTTTTATTATTCTTTCTTCGTCCTCCTCTGGTTCTGTGTTGATTTTTCTCAAATGCAAATTCATATATAAAGCGAGTTGCTGACATTTTCAGAAATCAATCCTAGTTGTGTCCTCTAGAACAATTTTCCCTCCCCCTTCTTGATTGCTCTATTTTCAGCAAATGAGAAAATCAGATATATATATAAAAATGTATATTTATATAAATATAGACATTATCAGTGTTACTAAGAATCAGACCCAAGCTGTTAAATTTAGGTACTCTTTTAATTTGGAGTAGAACAAATGCCAATACAAGATTCATTGAAGATACCTCCTTTGCTCAAATCAACATTCGATCAGTTAGTA
Organism: Aquila chrysaetos chrysaetos; assembly: GCF_900496995.4. Taxonomy (NCBI): domain Eukaryota; kingdom Metazoa; phylum Chordata; class Aves; order Accipitriformes; family Accipitridae; genus Aquila; species Aquila chrysaetos. The sequence goes on from NC_044005.1 coordinate 52,338,248, forward strand.
GTAGTAGTAAACAATTACATGTCTGTAGAGTGCTATCAGATAAATGAGTGAGAAGATGTTAATGAAAGCTAAAATATTTCTGTCATCTTCTTTCTAGCATTTGATCACTAGATCCCTCTTCCTATACTGCTACATCCGAACCCTTCTTTCACACTCAAGCCCTGCCTCTTAATTTTCCCCAAATGACTGCTTCTTCTCTGGATTCCAAGACTTGATGATTAATGCAGACTATGTGGTAGAGCTGGGCCAGCGGAGACATCTATTCTCCACAGTTTCCTGTCCAACCTCTTCAATACATCCAGGTTTCCAAAATGCCAGGGTCTGTAAAGGAGCACTCTGGAAGACAGAGCAGATTGGAGGCACCTGTGCTCATTGTCTTATGATTCATTCTTGGTCACTGTTAATGGCTATGTAATACATTAATCAATCTTATTGTAAGTTGTCTTACCCATTTTCTAGCTTTTCTGGGTCTCTGTTGTTTATACGTTCTTTTCTTCTTTGTCTGTTTTGTCTTTTCTTTCCCCTCTTTCATTTTTTCTTCTTCGCTTTCCCAACTAACTTCAGACTATGCCCTTTTCTCTCCATCTCTTACCACAGCTCCCCCATACCCTTTCTCCCTCTTCCCATCCATATACCTATATCCTTAATACCAAGTGCCCATCTCACCCCCTTCACATGAACTCATGACCATTACACTGCTCTACTATAATGACAGCAAATTACTCGAAGGAGTTGCATGCCCCCTCCTTCAGACGAATGAAGGACTGTGTCTCCCAAACTTTCTGTAATTGTTTCACGCACTGCATTCATCCCTACACTCCACAGCTCTGTACTGGTAAGGTTTTTTACTTAAAACTCCTGAATGCGGTTTTCAAAGATTGGAAAGAGATAGCATGATTTCGCATTTTGTACCTACATCTAGATACATGTCTGAAACAGAAGCATAACCTTATGTCTTTGCTGAGTGCAAAACAGCATTTTATGTTGTAGTTGTAAGCTCTACAAATACCTTGGCTTTGCTACGCATACACTCCTGCCAGATGTGTACCTAGCCTCTAAACCACAGCTTTGAGAGTACGAGGTTAGTAGGCACCCTACATACTTTAGCCTGAGACCCCAAAATTCCTGTTGATGTTGCCTTCAAATACACAGGGAGCCTCACAGTGCCTTTCTGAATGGGGCATTGCCTGTTGTTAAATCCTTTATTGTTATCTGTGCTGTGGAATGAGGTTTGATGGGGAAGCAGATTAACTCGAAATAGCAGCTCTGGCTGTCCTGTGGTCAGCTTCTGCTCCAGCAACTATTCTCTTATCAGGAAAAAAATGAACTGTTTTCCTGGTGGTATGTGGTTGCCTGTTGTCTTCAGGCCCTAGACCTTATTCCTTTCCTGCCAAAAGGAGGCTAAGAGCTAATTTTAATTGGGGGGGGGTGGGAGGATGAAAAGTATCAGACACTTTCCAAAAATGGTTCTCAAAGAGAGGATTTCTCAGGTAAACAAAACCAACATTGGGCTGTGATAACAGTAAACTCCTCTCCCACTTAATGTTGTGAGAACTGCAGAAACTCTTATGAAATACTGCTCAATCTCAGTGCACAGATAAGAGCATGAAACCTTTTAGTCATGTGCATGGTGGGGATATAATGATGGACTGTCTCGCTGAACAAGAAGAGGATGCTGATGAATGCCAGGTGATGCACGCTAGTGGGAATGGAGAAATGAGAGATTGCGTGGAGGCAACCAGTGTCTGAAAACAGGAAATTGTGATACCTGCTGGAGGGAAAATTCTCCTTTGTAATTCCCAAAACAGACCTGATGTTTACATATTCTGGCATAACTAACTTACACAGCATGAATATTAACATGGATTTTTCCAGTTCCCTACCTCAACCTCATCCAGACTTCCAATAGCACTCTAGACTCACTATTGAGTAGACCCAGGAGAAAAACAAAAAGGTGGATAAGCAGCAAAAGCTTCTTTTCACAGAGAGCAAAATAAAAAACAGAAGTCAAGGGAGATGCCGAATTTTGCCCAAGACCAGAAATAAATGCCAGGTTTCAGGGCTCTCACTCTGTACCCTGAAGACAATTTCACCTTTCCAGAACTCATGTGGAACAAGTATCAGTGTGAAAATGATAGTGGCAGGAAGGGCATTGCATTTCCTCAGAACTATTCAAAAAACATTTTGCTCTCATCGCAGTAATGAAGGATACATAAGAGATTTGTTGGAAAAATGTTGAGCAGAGCTTTAAGATGGAGAGGTGTTAGTTTGGCAAATTTTGTCACAAAGCCTTGTGGGAATTATTTTTTCTGCCTTTAACTAAGGAAATGAAATGCAAACAAGTCTCCTTTATAACTCATTTGAGATTTTTAAGCACTGAGAACTCAAGAATTTCATTACTAACGTTCCCACAGCAACTGTAACTTGTCCATACTGCACATGTATATGGCACCATAAAAACTAACACTCCAGACAGTAATAGAAAATTTCTGAACAATACTTTTGTATTGTGGTAGTTATTGCAGAAGTTAAAATGCTGATTTCCATCATACATGTTGTATCAAAATGTCAGCCAGAAGGCTGAATTAACATTGGATAGGTTTCACTTAACCGTTAAGGCACTCTCTCAACTTCCTGGGAGGAGTTCCCTTAACCTCTGCATTGTCCTTGAACTTTCTCCACCTTCACACTGTCCTTGGCCATGTCCATCACCATAAGCCATGAGACGAGAACAGCTGCAGGTCTGTTGCATGCATGGGAGAATGCAAAAGGCTGGTAGCACAGCCGCTGGGATTCATCATTGACCCCGTTTCACAGGAACACAAGAACAGGCCAAAAGAGAGGTGTCATCAGTCACGTTGGCCAACTCTTTGGTCCCACCTGCAGATTTGAAGTGTTTGATCATTCTGCTACTTGAAAAGTGAAGCTTCCCCCCAGGCTATGGGGTGAATTCCTCTCTGTTATGCACAAATCCAGCATTCAAGGCAGTTAATCACAGTGGCAACAGAGCTTTGATGGTTTTTTCACATGGCGTCAAGGTTATGCTTGGCCATCAGGCAGGAAGTCTTGCTCAGTGCATCTGCATTAAAAAAAATACTAATAAACCTTCTGTGAAATGTATAGTGTATAATGAGCGAGTTGTTGTGATACCATCTTTCACCTCTGCAATAGCAGCTGAGCTTGTGGAAGCCAAGCTGAGTCAGGAAAAAGTTGGCTTTATCTTTGTGTCCGTCCAAGAAGCACCATCTGGCATCCACAGCAGGAGAACCGCTCCAAAGCTTGTCTTGGTATCACCGTCTGCCAGCTGGAGGCAGAACAACCATGTAACATGTTCAGGTGACCCAATTCCTTGAGTCGACCAAGGGTACTTGCAGGAATGACCGAGCGTGAACAGTGTATAGGTCCTGACCGGCCACGGAGGAAGGCTTGGTGCTGGAGCACATAACTAGCAGCTGTCAGGAAGCCCACTTCTCCTGCACTCACGTCCCCAGTTTTTTCGCTTGTCCTTTCTGAAACATCTCGGCTGCCTTTTGTTCTTCTGCCCCTCCAGCCCTGCTCCCGGGATGGGTTTTGCTGAGTGTCTGGCTCACTCCTCCAAAACCAGTTCCCACCAGCTAGAACGGGCAGACCATTGGCGATCGGGACTGCACGCAAAGCAAACCGAAAAGGTCTTTCCTATTTACGGCGTACCTTCTCGTTCTGGCCTGCCGCCGGGGAAGGGAGCCGTGAACGGGGAGGAGATCGCTGCTCGGGCCAAGCAGGTCATGGGGACGAGGGAGCTGGTAGTTTGAAGGGAAGCTGAGGATGTTGGCCAGGGAGCAAGTGGAAAGATGAAAATACGGGAGACTCCTGCTTCAACTGCGTTTTTGGCAGCTATGGGACTGTCGTTGGCTCAGAGCACGGTACATGACTGGCACAAATAGCTGTTTGGAGGAACAAGGGAAAGGGAACACTGTATATTTCACATACGGTTTGACCCACCATAATCAAATTTGTTAATAATAACCAGCAAATAGCTGAGCGGTAATGAAATGATACAGAACATGTTCTGTGGAAATTTCTAGACAGCACCAAAACTCTCATGCTGAGTTCTGTAAAACACCGCCCTTTTAAGGAGGGAAGAAGCCATTTGAAAAACAGCCTTCCCATCCTCCCGTCGGTCAGATGCAGCAGATGGATTCAGTTATGGCAAAATCAATAGAACGAAGAAAGGAATTAAAAGTAATCAGGTACCTGAGCACTAGTATGTCCGAGCAATAGTGTAAAGACAGCAAAGGAAGACATATTGCCAGTGATTGGGAGCTGAATGGGGAAAATGTCTGAGGGAGAGGGAGAGGAAGGAGAGGAATCTGTGGGAGAGAAACAGCAAAGCAGAGCTAGAGCCAGACTGCCGGTCCTGGCGTTTCCCCAGGCAGCTCTGTTCTATGGCACCGCACAGGCACAGTACAGCTCTCATACTGGGGAGCAAGGTGAGCTGGCCTTGGCCATGAAGCATGGTTCGGCAGATCCCCCCAGCGAACTCGGCCTTGCATGGTGCTGGGCAGGCAGAAGACCCTGGGTCTGAACGTACGTCTACACGCAGAGACCTAACAGGAATATAGAGAAAAGTTTGAGATAGACAAGTCCACTGAAGCCAAATAAAGATTGTAAGCAGTGAGGAGGGAAAGACAGGTAGCGCGCTAGTCTGATTTTTGAATCAGATAAAATAAAGTCAAGCTCCATGAACTGCCACTCAGTGATTCCTATATATATAAAAATATAAATATGTATGTATATATACATATAGTACTCCATGACCCACATGATGGAGAAGGTCAGAAAAAATTCTCATAACGGTCTTTGCTGGCCTTATACTTTATGAATCTCTGAATTTATGAATTTATATTTGAAAGTACAGCCCTTTCTCATGCCCAGCAAGATACACTGTGGCTCCAGCAGCACTTCAGTAGTGAGCCAAGTGGGAGCCACACAAGGAGAGTAAAGTCACGAACAACCAGGCAGTGGGGCTATTGCAATCACTTTTTATGCTACTATTTAGGAAAAAATCTTAAAGATTTCCCAGTATTTTTTCCGTATGTGAAAAAAATAGCTGCAAGATCCAGGTCACAGCATGGGGATGAGTATCCAGGCCTGCCTGGGAAGGTTCTGCTCTGCAGCTGGTCATTGCGCACTGTTCATCTCGCAGCTGCCACGCAGTTTTGTCAGCACAGTGCTGCTTCCTGACTCGCACACTCCATGAATCTTATCTACTGTCAGTGCATCATGCAGAGAGGATTTTGTTTATATACACACATGCCCGTGTGACACAGAGCTCCCCAGAGCTGCGTGCGTTATAACATGTGCTTTGACCTTTTCCCTTCACTGGCTTTGATCAGACTGAGAGATTTTTGTTGCGGATTTGCTATATATGCAAAGTAGATTTTGGGCAGCGTGATAAGGATAAAGCAGTGGGATGCTAGCTGAACAAACAAACAAACAAGCAAACAAACCCCAAACCGCTTCTAAAAATTGAATTTTGCTGTCACATGATTCTATTTGGGCTTCTGTTTGCAACATGTAATGATAACCACGCTGGCGGCTGACCTTGAAGAGCCCAGCTGCAAATCCCCCTCTTTAACTTCGCTGGGTTCCTCCAGGTCATCCTATAACCCTCTTTTCTCTCCTTCATATTTTCCCACATAGATCATTGCATTTGCAAGTGTAATATTTAAAATCGTAAGCACCGAATTGTTTGCCTGCCTGCCTTGGAAACGCTGCAGCCGCTCCACCCATGTGCACGTTCATCTGCTGTCCTTCCATTCCACTTCAGCCCCTTCTGAAGCTGCGTGCTGGTTGTCCTCGAGGCTGGCTGGGGAGACCGTGCCCTGCCCGAGGGAAGGATGCCCTCAGCACCGCTCAGCGAACGCGCATGTTGAGCCGGGTCCCAGAGATGCCCTGGTCCCGGGAGGGGTTTCGGTCAGGGCTGGTGCCTGCTCAGCCATGGGATACAAACCATAGCTAATTAGGCTCATTCATTCCAGCCCACAGGGAGCCAGTTGTTTTTACAGGGAACTACATAGATCCTGGTCCCACATGGAGTGGCTGTGGCCCCGGCTGGGGTCATTTGGGGTGTCGGCAGGGACACGACTGCAGTTCACAAACGTGTCCCAGAATGAACCAAATGGAGGAGAGGCTGCGGGAAAGTCTGTTCCCCCTCCCCGGGCACCCCCGTCCCGCCAGAAAAAGCCCTGGCAAGACAGGGGAAGCCGAGATCCCTCCCTCTTGTATTGTTGTTGCCTTGTATTTTGGTTGCATTTGAGAGTCCTGGTCAGAAATCAGTTAAGCTCATTACACAAGGTAGTGTGAAAATAAAAGTGGAAGTTCCTGCCCCATATATGCCTCCGTCACTTCTCTATGAGGTGAGGAGGTTTTCTGATGTGCTGTCTTCCTTTCTGTTGTCGGTCTTTTGTACAATACCATGCTCAAAAGTCTCCGAAGCTCCACTTAAACATAAACAGTAAATTAGATCTACCCAGACACAACTGTCCTTATGCCTCCAAACAAATCTGCAGTTAGAAACTGAACTCGGGACACGCAGTGACCTTTGAATTTTACATTACACATCTGAAAAAGCAGTGACGCCCAGCTTGCTACAAATTATTTGTCTTGGATTTAGTTCTCAAGTTATCATGCTTTGAAAATGAGGAATGGAGGAGAAAAAGTGCAAGGTAAAACCTGACCAACACTTCATAATGATCGCTGCAGTGATCACCCCATCAGCCGAAAGGGCTGGCTTCCAGGTAAGGCCTCTGACCTATAATATCCCTATCACTGACAGGCGTATTTCCTCTGGGCTAAAATCTTGGCGTAAGAGGTCTTACAGCTCACGCTTAAAAGCAATAGCTCTGAGAAGGGCAGGTACCAGAGAGTGTAGTTTTTTAAATCCCTGTTATATTCCTAACGCTTGCACAATGACCATATCCTGAAAGGGGTGGATTTTCTGTCTTTCTCAGGCCTGATTGATTTAGATCAGAATAGTTATTTGGTTTTCAAGAAAGAGTTATTGTTCCCATGTGCAGCGATTTTTATATGGCCAACAAAGCTTTGTGATGTTTCTAGCATATGGCGCGAGTACATTTACTTGACAGCTCACTTTATATTTAGTCCAGGAGCTTGGGTTAGAAGTGGGAAAACACAAGCAGTGATTAGAAACTCCTTAGCTCTCACCTGGCTCTTCTCACTGACTCCCTGTGTGGCTTGGGATGCTGGGCTAGAACAATTTTTAAAAACAGCCTCTGAGCGGGACTGCCAAGTTTCTGGCTAGTGCGAGACACTGTAGGCCTTCTCCTTACATCACTGTAAAAAATCAAATGTTTTTTCTCTCCTGAAGTGTTCACCTAACAACTTAACCACCTAAAAGTTACTGGACATAAATGTTGATACCAGTTTCCCCATTTCTAAATGTGGTATGCTTCATCAACATGCACCAAGAATCAGTTATTTAAAATCTATACAAAACTTTGATGTTCACTTTGAAGCAGTTCATACTCAGTCTCTCAATACAGAATTAAAGTCAGGTTGAATCGGGATGTACATGTCCTATACAGCATAAGGAAACCTTCCTTTACTGACAATCCAGAACGGTCTGATTTCAGCCCAGTTCTGATGGCAATTGATCGGAGCGTTTACTGCAAGTCCAACAAGTCTGCAAGACTTCTTGTGCAAATGTGCAGGTTGACTATTGCCACTTAGGCCAAGTGGCCTTCGTACAGGATTTCTGGATGGCTGGCAGACTGGGAGCTCGATTTCCAGCCAAACAAAGTGACAAGGCAGTAGGGAATTGCTAAAATCTGTGATCTACCACCAAAGCTTATAGAGCCAGCAGGGGTAGAATAACCCCTGACTGTATCTGCAAAAGGAAATTCTTCCAGCATAAGCTGTCTCTGGATAAAGCCACGTTCTGGTGATTGCTTCAGATGGCTTTACTCGCACAAATCACGGGCATTTACTTTTTTTCAACCATTGTTGCTCTGCTGCATCTGATGAAAATGGCAGGGTTATGAAAGGGCTGCCCGGCTTCCTTACCGCAAAGCATTAAGTGTCCAGGATGAGAGCATTTCAGAAAAAAGTGTCATAAAAACAATCCGCAACTCACAGGTGACCAGCCAGAGGGAAACGCCGGCTGCTCTCAAGTATCTCAGGTGCTTCCCAAGGCCTTCTTCTCTGGGTCCTCACCTGTCAGTGCTGAGGTGAAGAATGTTTTGCTGTGTTTCCACTTTGTCCACCGCAACGAGAGGCGTATGGGGAGGCCCCTGGGGCTGAGGTCTCCTTACAAGTCATCGTGATGGGCTCTGCTGCTTGACTGGGATTTTTGGTGGGCCTGGGATGAATGGAAGCCATCCCCTTCATCCGTGTGATCACAAAAATTATACACTTTCCACAGAGAAGATGTTAAAGCAAATTTAAGCAGTAAACCTCTATATGAGGACAATCAATTGTATAATGCAGCATAAGGACCAATGCCATCGTTGATCATTTGATGACAAGTAGCTCCTTTAGCAAGTATTGTCCTCTTACTGGCTGCCTACTGTTGTATTCCTAAAATTGCTAGGATCTTCTTAAATCAATCAGACACGTGCGCTTCACAAGCAATTGCCGGTTTCTGAGTAAAATTTTCAGAAGTACCTTTGTTACTAAGCCCTGTTGACTTTGAGTGGTACTTAAAGATCAAACACATGGTCAGGTTACCCAAACTTGTCCGGCCAGGAGTTACCAGAGGTTGTGCATAAGCTGAGTGGCAGTAAATGTCTGTGTGCGTACAAATGCAATGTAATTTGACCTAATTTAAGCCTCTCATATTATGAGGTAAGTTCAGAGCTGCCACAGACTGAAAGCAGACACATGGCGAGGTATTGCAGCTTAGCGGACACGTGGTAACCTGCTATGCCGCAGGAGTTCGGTGGTTGACCTGGGCTCTTAGGGTCTCAAATCCCTTTTGAAAATGGAACTTGGGCACTTCCAAAAATTGCACAAATCTCGCTTGTGTGTCGACAGCTTAAAGTCAGCTTTGTGAGTGCCACGTAGCTTTGGAGGGACTTTTAGAGATGACTGCTACCAACCAATAACAATAGCACTTGAGGGGAAAAGAAAAAAAAGCTTTCAAAACTAAAAAGTAACTCTGACAGAGTTTCTCCTTCCCCCAACTGAAGGGACTATGGGACCTTGCAACTTGCAATGATTTCTGACTCCCATGCAGAACACAACAATTTCCCTCAAATAGTCACAGTGAGAAGATAACTTGGTAGTGGAAAACTGAATTACCATGTACTTAACTTTATTTTCAGAGAGGTTTCTAATGAACTTATCATGTAATTTCCATAACAAAGTGTGTAATTATTCCTCTTTTTTATAGTGGAGATTTAATATTGAGTAGTAGCCTCAGGTCTATTGCTAAACCACATGCTACAATAAAGCTGTTGTTTTGTTTGATTTTAATTCTTAGACCTAACAAAAGGACACCCTGGCAGAGCTTTTTTAAAGTGGAAAATTGGCTACATCCCTTGTAGCTCAAAGAAAATATAATTTATTATACAGTCTTCTCAATGTCTTCATAAGCATTGTCCATTTTCTGGAAAACCATGTCAATAAATCAGCCACTAATTGTTGTTTGAAGGTCAAGCTAAAGGTTTTGTTTTTCTTGCAGTTGACTTCTGTAGGTGAAGAAACATTTGGCTTCATGGCTAGACATTCTTGGAATTAATTTTCCACCAGTTCTTATGCTACTGAATGTCAAATATTTCTGCCTTTGAAACTGTCACATCATTCTGAGGAGCTAAATCTAATTGCCACCTCTTTGAAATACTTCTTTGAGCATTTCTGTGGCTTTTTAATTTTTGCCTGTATTCTTTCCTTTTCTGCCTTTGGCACTTTTTTTAATTTTTTTTTTTTTATTTTTCTCCAAAGACCCTTCTGAATCTAAGTAAATGCCTTGTTAGGAGTCAGGCTAAAAACAAAAATTGCAAGTGAAGCTTCACTGCTGTGTGCTTACCTCCTTAATACTTTAGAAAAGGGTCTCACCTGCCCCATTGGGCTGAGACGGGGAGCGTGGTGGCTGGATGGAAAGGCAGCCACGAGAGTTTGCTTCACAGATGCAATAGTCTGCATGGGAATAGATGTAGCAGATGACTGGAGAGAGACAAGTATTGACAGGGGCTGACGAGAGGGATCCAAAGGAGAGAGCAACCCTGGAAAGCTGGCTGGCTGAGGGTTTCCAGGCTCTAGCTGTGGGCCCTGGGAGCGCTTTGGGAAGGGCTGTGCAAGAAAAGGCAAGAGGCCATAATGAGAGTCTAGCAGACAAGGTAACCTGGAGCCTGGATACCTTCAAAAGGAGAAAAGGTAATTACAAGGATGCAACTCTTCCCTGATTTCATCTCATACAAGTTGCTGCTGGAGGGACCTGCTGTACGAAGGACGTTATCGCAGTTTCTTTCCCATTGCGTGGGCTGAGTTATCGTATACCACTTAGCACCAGTCCCAGGGGACTGGCTGCACCCATGTGCATGAAGCTCTGGCTATGCAGCCCATTTCTTTGCTCCCCGTGGTGACTCATGGTGGAGGACTGCCACATCGCTCCTGGCACGGTGTGCGTTGCAGCATCCCTTCTGCTACGGCCACTGAGGCTCATCTCACCTACTATTAGATGCCAATAGACATCTACACCTGGACTAGTTGTCTAAACTCACTCTAGAGTTAATGGGGAGAAACAAACACATCTAGAATGCAGTTCACCTCTTCCTAAGACAGGCGTCTTAGGGCAGATGAATTGCTCTCCCAAGACACTTATTTCTTTCCTTTGACTCTAAAGGCAGTAGGCTCTGTAAGCCTCTAAAGTTAGTTTAGGAGAACACGCCCTGCATATCTGTAAGAACTAATTCTCTTTGTACAATGTCGACATGGCAACATTTTTTGGATTTTTTGCTTCTTTCTACTATTTGTTCTTTTCCAGACCACTGACTCTTTTTCATATTTTAATCTCTTTGCCTTTGCTATATGTATGATGCACGATGCCTGTTGCTTCTCTGTTGCCTTGTTCATTTACTAGATACCAGCAACATGATTAGGTGCCAGTTCCATCACAAAATATTCACTCTGAATTCACTGACTGAGCAAAAGTAGATCTTCCAGTGTAGTTGTTGACATTTGGCCCAGTGAATCCCACCCTAGGTGAGACTTCTTAGGTGCAGAGCCTGGCAGTTACACTATGTTTTAGAAGCAGAGAGAAATTCTACATCTTTTCCTGAAGACCTGGTCTTCCAGCTGAGAGAGGCAATCAAAATAGCAAGAACCACGCAGCAGATTGGGAACAGATGATTTCAGAACAGAACTGAGTTTTGGGTGGGAGTGTTTGGATGTGTTGGATGGAAAATAAAATCTGGGTCCATTCTTCTAAGGAGGGAAATGAAATCTCTGCACATAGACAGGAGAAAAGACTAAAATGAGAGAAAGAAAGAGGATGAAGAATATAGGAAATGAGTGAGGGCAGTCTGCGGAGGGTGTCCCTAAACCTCTCTCATCTCCTGCTCTGCTACAATCAGACCCAATTTTAGAAATGCCTGATGGTGCCCTGCCTCCTTGTGCCACCTCTTCCCGCAGGCAGCTCACGGTGTCATGGTGCTGCCCCTGCCCACGTCCCTGAGGAGAGAGCCTGGCCTCCAACAGCAGCCGAGGTGAAGGGGTGGGAGGGAAGGACTGCACGGAGAGAGGTGAAGAAACTGTTCAGCTTTGTTCAGCTGGGAGAGGTTTGTACCCTACTGAGATCTAGAAAAACAAGTGGAAATAGTAGCCATAAGTTTTGAATAAATAAAATAAACATTAAAAAAAAAACAGTTCTGCAGTTCTAAGGAGAAAATAATATTTGATTAAAAGACAAAACATGTATGGGGTAACTTTTTCATTTCCTGTTCATGATGAAGGTATTACTGACATTATTTAAGCTGTGTTGAAGACATATAACTAGAGTCTAAGCAGATATAAATGTTCTTTTGGAATGTTATTTATAGTTCCTTGGTACCCAATGCCAAACGTTAATAAGGTTTATGAGAAACCAGTGGAGACTGTAAATTGTTAGACTTCTAATTTAAATCATGTTGCTGACTCCATTTGTTTCCTACGCATTGATCTGACATTCAGATAAATCTGATAAAATTCTCCAAGTTGGAGAGAGATTTGTTTTCTGTCAGTGGGAATCTAACTATTAGAAAGACAAGGAGTGAGGTTATTGGGAACAAAGCCACAGGCAGTAATATACCACACTTGAATCCTTCTTTTTTATTTATTTAAATGTTACAGTGTTTGATAAATTGCTTATGCAGCCATTTAACTGACTCTTCTGGAAAGTGTTTATTTGCAGTCACCTCAATGTCAGCAGTGAAATGAGCTGGGACTGAAATTTCATTAAGAAAGTCATATTTCATTATTATGGCCCCAGCGATCATCACTCTGTATACATTAAGTACAAAACCTATAGAATGTTTAAATAATAATACAGCTATGGCAAAAAATGGGCACGAGCCAGACAGGATATTCACTGTTAATGCACCGGCCATACCAACAGCTTGAGCTCTTGTGGGACAAATAGCTGAAAGAGCATGTGGGTTTTAAACTTTGAATTTCCTTTGATTTGCCCATTTCAAATTGCAGCCTTAATTTCCTTCAGTGCAAAGAAAACCTCAGGGTACCCGCTCTGTGCCAAATTGAGCCCTCCTGCTGTAAAACCTGAAGGAGAAAGCCAAAAAGGGAGGGAGAAGTTACGCGGATCCTCCGTAGGATGCCTCGTCTGAGCGCTTCCCTCAGGACAGAAGGTGGTTTCCCTCCCGTGAAGGGTGAGGTTTAGGGAGGTGGGTCAGTCCCCCGTCCCCTGGACAACCACAGGGTCTGGGCCAGGGGCTCCAGCTTCCGAAGCTCCTACCATCTTATTACCATTTTAGAACAGCTAAATTCAGCCTTTTTCCAAACTCCTCTGTAATGTGTGTTTACAAACCAGCTTGCCCCAGTTCGGCTGAATCAGCTGAAGCATTTCTTCTCCCAGACTACAAGTCTACGTTGTAGGGGTTTGGTATTCCTACGGAGGGACGTGATGCAGAGCCTATGGAGCCAACAGAGAGAGGGACGGACAGACAAACAGGCAGGCAGGGCTGCAGCAGCCATGCCGGCCCGAATCAGGTGAGAGCCCACGGCACAAAGCTCAAGGCAGGGGAAGGCCCTGCTGGGAAGGACGCTTTGCCCAAGCGTAGTCTTGCACCTTGATTTTTCTTCCCATCACAGACCCTGTCACCCAAGTGGTCCGGTGCACCCCAAATGTCACCCGCTGACTCAGAACCAAGCCACGATATTTGCATCTGACTGTGTTATGAAGGTAACTATGGGTTTACAAGTCTGATTCAGAGGAAAAAAATACTTGGAAATAACAGCCTGTTAAGAATCAGGAGATAGAGCACTTTTATGGCTCCTTATGCCTTAGAGAGATTAATGATACGTGGAGTTTTATTCCTATTTTCTGTCAGTCAGAAAAGTCCTCAAGGAAAACAGGCATACAGAAATGAACACAATTTAGATATAGTAAATAAAATAAATCACAGAAGGTAGGCTTATATTGTTTTTTTTGTTTGTGCCTTTGGATATACTGGCATGAACCAAATGAAAATCAGAAAATCACAGGAAAATGGGACCAAATGGGACCTTGAAAGACAAGCCGCTCTTAGACAGCTTATCTACACCTTCCCTCCCAACAGTGTGATTCAAACCCTGCAGAAGTCGATGTGTGTCACAGGCTTCGGTGGCTTTAACTCAGCTCCTCAGTGTTTTACAGTCCCTTTGCAGCAAGAGAAATCTAGCTTGCCTCCTCCCATACACCAAATAAAGTTTCCAAAATGGCACCTCTGCCTTGCTGACTATACTCTTTTCTTTTTTAATTGTACACGTGTATCCCTGAGAAACCTCACTCCAAGTTCAGGATAAACTCATGTTTCCTCTGCTTGCCAGAAGAAAATGAAAAGTAAAGCCCCATCAATTTTATTGCTCATAATTGTGGATAAAATGCAATATATTTGGCTCATATAAATTTGCTAGCAAATTATATTCAATAAAACCCTGGTGAGCAATTTAAAAGCATAAATCCCCCCATGCTGAAAAAAAGCTCATAAATTATACAAGAAAAAGGAGTGATTTCATCAAAGAGCCAAGCTCTGCCCATGGAATGTTTCAATAGTACTGGATTTATAGTTTTCTGGGAGACGATTTATGATCCCTAATTTTCTGCAATAAAAAGCTCAGCAGGGATTCTCTGAATGAAATATCTTTTAACAAAGAAATAAATAATAAAATAAATCCATCCGAGAGTGAATGCAGACAATGCCATTCTTGGAGAGCTGCCCCTTTTGTGTTCCTGGTCCAAAATCAATCATGGAAGACCCTAATAAAGATTGCATAGTGCAAAAGGAAAGGAAGACCAGTAGACTGAAATAAACACATTGCACGGTTGGAGAGGGCATCTTTAGTAATAAATTCAACTGTGATACTTTACAGCCATTGTCTTTAAATAAGAATAAAATGATCAGACTGGTTTGAAGGAAAGATTAAACATTTCTAAAACACACAGGGATGATTACATTATATAAATAACCTAGAAGGGGAGGTTGTGTGTGAAGCCTGTGCACAGATGTGACGTGTCATCACAGCTAGAGGCACAGAGAGATTCACTCATTTCCCCTAATTTTAGGGCTCTGATTCCCAGTCCTTGCCAAATTTAGTGGTGGTGGCTGAAGATGTTCCTGTTCCCACGGGCCATCAGCCACCAGGCAGCAGGGACCATGAATCAGAGCACCCATCTGTTGCAGGTCACAGACCAGGGTGCTAAGGTGAAGTGAGAACGACAAGATTGAGGTCAATGTGCCAGGCTATGAATTATGACAGCTGAGGAGGAAACTTAATGTCTCTTTGACTGCTAAAGGGATGGGATGGAAAAAAAATCTCCAATCACCTCTTAAAAACTCCCACATAAATGACCAAGGTTGTGACGAAGAATTCCTGCTTTGAGAATCTGCTACTGGGTGGTAAGAGAGAGAAGACAGTGGGCTGGATGGCCATTAGCTGTAGTACACCGTGGTTGTTTCTCAAGGTGTTATTGTTCCCATTTTATTGATGAGAAGCTGAGGCATAGAAAGATGTAAAGACCTGTGTGAACGATCAGACAAGCAGATTGACAATACTGGGATCTGAGTGCATTATCCTACACATCAGATCGAGGACTGTCCTCCCTCTCTACCATACTAGTCACCCATACACAGTCCATGATCCTAGTACACAGGGATAGGGATAGCTGCCAGGGCAAGTGGGAGCAGCGAAACTACCTACTGCCGAGTACCTACATCGCTGGGGTCAGCAGCAAACACTCAAAATCTCTCACTGTCCCACCAGACTTCCAGACTTTGAGACATAGAAAAAGGCTGAAGGTGCAGTTCAAGCAGATTTCCCATTTCTACCCATTGGATTTTCCCTGCTTATTTCTCCAGTGGGAGGGCTCCAATCTACACCCCCACGTTTTCAACTTCCATGGCAAAAAATACAGATGCAGGCAGTTAGGAGCTGATCCAATGCCCACGCAAGCCTATGGATGAAAGGACTCTATTGCCTTTGCTAAGTATTAGATTGAGCCCTTGTCTAAACCCACGTAATACAAATGAAAAGAAAATGCACAAAAACATTTTGTTTTGACAGCAAACAATGGGCAGAAAAGGTCGGTGAAGATATTTGACTGACCAGCCTTTTTCTCATCAAGTTTTATCATGAAATAGAACAAGAATTACTGAAAATAACCTTGGTTCCACCAACTCTTTCTTATATAGCACAGCAGACTCAGTTGACAGAGCTTGAGGAAAGAGGGGTAAGAAAACTTCAGCAAGGAGGAAGATTTTTTCATGAAGTTAATTTAAACTCACATTGCAGCTCTGGAAGACTACCAGCTAAGAGTGCTGAGGCAGAACAGCTGGCTGAAAGGAAGGAAGTGTGTCTTTGGAAAGGTAATTTATAAGTATTAAGCATGCAAGATTTGCTACCTATCATCTATCCCTGCTCCAAAACACTTTACAAGCACCGGGCATTTTGCCCATGTCTGTCCGGCAGGACCTGGGAATACTTCCTAGCTCCTCTGCCTAGGTATTCACGCCAGCTCCATCCAATGCTATGTTGGGAGCAGACCCAGCTACAGACTGGTCTCCTCCACCCCATGGAGTGGAAACCCCGACTTACGGCCCAGCAGGTAACTGCAAAGTGCCCCTGCTGCTCCCCTGATCTGGACAGAGAGTGCGTGCCTGGAGCTAACTTACCCTGTACCCTTACAACATTTGTGGCTGAAGCAAACCAGGAGAAGGCATTCATCAACACCTTATTCATCGTTCCCCTAGGAAAAAAAAAAAAAAAAAGAAGAATAGACTGCAGCTTGATCATTCACTGCTCTTGCAGAGCTGATTTGGGGTTTTTTTTTTTGTTGGTGTGTCGTTGTCCCCCCCCCCCCCACCGAGGATGTGGACTGTATTTCAGATTCATCAAGAATGCAAAATAAGACTTTATCTTTGCAGGTATAACTGTTCTAGTTATCTACAGATATTCCAGTAAATATATCTATATTCTTTTCACCCACTACTGATACCGAAGAGACTTTAGGGAATGTATACATGTAGCCATATATTAACACATCTACTTGGCATCCCAGTGTACCAAAAAAAGTAGCATTTTCTTACGCAGACAGTGGTATCTGGCTTCCATTCCAAATAGCAATAACATTTCTTTGACATAAGTAGAAACATCCCTACAAAACAACAGCTCCCCACAAAATAAAGGCATTAAAAACTAGAGCTCTGTGATCCGTTCAGTCAGCTGACTAGATTAAATTTCAGAGACAAAACGAAATTTCTTTTTTACATATCTTGGGGATAATTCTAACATTTCAGTAAATGAGACTTATCCCTGATGCTGCAGTGTCCTAGTGTGTCCCCTGAAGTACATCAACTGGCCGACCTAGGCAGGAGCCGTTTCTGCTTAGGAATAGCTGTTCCTGAAAAGGCCTTTAAAACATTCCTTCTGTGGATCTGTCCAGGACTTTGACACAACTGGGGGGGGGGGGAAGAAAAGGGGGAAAAAAAGGGAGGGCGAAAAAAGCACCATCTCTTAGTTATTTATCTTGATCCACAGAATAGATCCAAACCTACTCTCCAGACTTTTACTTGATACCATATGGAAACTCAGGTCAATAAACATGGCAATTATTCATGGCATTGTGAAGCCTTACTGTGTTAGTACAGGCTCCCAGTGATCTGTAACAACAAAAATAGGATTTTTGAAGAACCTGCCCATTATTAGTGCCTAAAATAGCAGAGCCGGACCCCAGAATAAGTTATGTTCAGAGAACTGAAGGAACCCTGCCTGAAAGCTTTCCCCTTCTCTTGCTCAGCACAGTCTAACTGACCTGCAAGAGATCTTGCAGCTACTAAAAAAGGAACCAAGCAAATAAGAAGCCAATTCCTCAAACTGAAATGCAGAAAAGGACATACAAAAGGAGACAAAACAACTAAAAGACAAATGTACAGCAGACATAAAAGAAGCAACTTGAGCTGGAGAACAGTCCACTTATATAGACTAAAACCAGGCAGAGACATACTGCCCGGGGAGGGCTCCAGCTTGAACAAACAGCCTCACAGGCAGCAGATGTAAAATGCAGGGTAACATTTTTGCATAGTGAGTTCTAGTAAAGTGAGAGTCATAAACATCCCAGAAGCAAGGCTGGAAGGGATCTCAAGAAAACATTTACTCCATGCTTTTAATGTGAGGCAGGCTAAATACAGCTGAGAGCGTATGTTCAATCTGTTCTTAAAAATCTCTAACAAAGGTCAAGCCACAGATACATGTGGAGAGTAAGGGAAGGAAATGAATTCAAAACACACTACCTGCCTTGCAAATGGCCGGGTTCCCCAAGCTGACCTACATGTTACGTGCAAAGTTGCTTTATGGAAGCAATAAGCAACGTCTTTATTGTCAGTTACAACCATAAGTACGAGGCGTTGGGATCAGATCGCCAGTGCTAATGCTGGGTGCCCGTATTTTCTCCAGAAGAGGATAAGGAAGAAGTGGGATATGTCCCCTTTGAAAACAAAATCCACTGTTACTGACACAAGAACAAGAGCAACATCTCAGTACGACGATGAGTTGGCAACTGGATCCTGATGGCTCTTCAATGTATCCGGGAAATTCCCAGAGTCATAGGCCATGGCACTGACTATCCACAAATCGTGAGTTATGATCCTGAAGTCAACCTCAGCAAGGCCAAGATGTGCCCACATCATTCAGATTTAATGCAAAGGTTATTTTTTGTTTGTGATTTTTTCTGAGAGCTGAAGGCATAGGAGGCTCTTCCGAAATTTTGTGAAGTATGATCCAAGACCCAAATGCCATACAATCAATATTCAGCAGCACCCGACCACTAAGCCTTATGAGTGGAAAATATTAAAGGGAAAGGAAAGGAAAGAAATGCTCAACAGTAAAAACAGGTGCTTACTAAATAAGCCATAAATGAGCCAGGGACCTCTGGCCTAAATATAATGGTGTACTTATTCCTTTCTCCACTTAATTTCAGACATAACAAGGCTGAAAATGGCTGAAAAGGAAGACAGAGCAAGACGTGACTGTGTGCTTTACCGAGGGTCAGTTCTAGGATGCCCCTGGGACTGAATCAATAGAAAGCAAGAGAAAAATTAGCTGGAAGGAGAGCACTAACCTGCCTACATGCCTGCTGGGGCAATCAGATATCTCACGGTGATTCTGGGCTACAGTGAGACAAATTGGTGCTGATGTTCATGCCAAGCCACAGATACCACACTCAATTTGTTAGGGAATAACCCCAGGTCTTTCCAGCAAAATATTCACTCCCTCCATATCCTGTCAGTGAGCAATATGGAAAAATTTCCCTCTAATGGGTGAGTGCTGTGTCCTAAAACAAGACTGGAAAACCATAGCTTGTACTTCGTGCATGAAAGTACTGGACAATTAGAAACTCAGCTGAACCATGCAGATTGTCTGCTGATGAGGGTAGACGCTTATTAAAAAAGCGTGGAGGAATTTATTCTTTGAAGTTTACAGCTGTTGCCATTTCAACCTCAAGGCCAAGTTTACATCCATGACAGCAGAAAAACATAGCACAGAAAAAAGAGATCCAGCTTGCTAGTTACATGACCATTTTCCACCTTTCTGAGGGAGGCTTTTGTTTCCTTCTATTTCAGTGGTTTGTCAGGGCAAAAGATGATTTGTTTGGTACCCCAAGGAAGATGAAGTCACTTGTTGTTCCCCAAGATGGGGTAGCTGGGACAGGAGGAGTGTCTTGGAGCAGTTTCTGTTCCCTCTGGGTGGGAGGCCAGGCTGTTTTCAGTACGAGTGGGATTGCTAGTCTCTCCTCTCCATAATGCCTTCTTCCCCTCACACTCCCCGTAAAATGTCCTCTACCAAAATCGTACTTCCCTCCCAGAGGGGAGCCAGGATGGGACTCAGCTAGAGATGAAAGAGCACATTAGTGTCCATGCTTATTTTCTTTTTGGGTTACCTGTTAAGATCCAGGAAAGACTCTGGAGATGTGTTTTTCTTGGATACCTGGATAGAAGGCTTATGCTCTCTAGCCACTGCAATGACACTCTGACATCATGCGTTTAACGCAGTCCATTGAACAAATGATAACAACCTTCCCCTACCTTGACGTTATATCCTTGATTAAACTGAGCTGCTGCCTATTTGTACTTCACCTCAGAGCTGGGTGATCTCTTCACTGTTGTTCCAAAATCAGTGAAAAAAGATGAAGGCCATCCAAGACCAAACTTTAACATTGCCACACAGCTCCGGTTCCAATCTTCTTAACAAAAACTTTTCGGAAACACCCCTGAACCTGTAGATTGCTTACTCTGATCAGAAGAGCACAGGTGTCGGGGCAGGCGTCTCTCTACATTCATCATGCTGTGCGACTCTAAAGTTGATGTCCTAGGGACATCTGTATATGTGATGGACAAGGAGAAGCCTATTGCGTATTTGGCTGGGTAGCGCATGGTGTGGTGGACTCAGAGCTACTCCGCAATAACTTTAACAGTGTGCGTTGGCCTGTTTATTGCACAAATATTTTGGTTAAGTTTAATAGCAGACGGTAAGGAAAACAATCAGAAAAGAAGAAAAATGGCTTGAACTCAGCCAGCCCTGCAGTTAACACAGGACAATGGGAAAGTCATGGGCTCGCAGGAGTCTGGTTCAACTTCCTGCAGGGCCTACTGAACTGGTTGGGAAAAACGGAGCCAAAAGTCTGACAACCGAGAAGCGCAAATGAGCTCTGGCTGCATCAGCGGGACTCTCTTTTCAGAGCCAGGGAGATCTTGGGGAGCTGTTCAGGGGCACCAGACCGAGACTCAGGCACTCGCTGTAGTGTCTGCAGAAGCAAGACCTGCCTCAGTTGCCAAAGGGGCAGAACTTTGGATAACTTGGAGGATGGGGAAGAATTGCTCATTTTATACATCCTTGGAAAAGGAAACAATACTATAGTCTCGAGAAAGCGGTTTTGACATTTTGTGGGCATCAGTTGTCACACTGTCCTTGAGGAAAAGTCCACAGGCATCCAAACATGGCTGGATACTCTGGTGAAACCTTTCCTCCCTGTACTGCAGTCCCTGGCAACTCAAGGAGAGACGAGACACAAGCTCTTGAAATCTCCCCCAGCTGGCCAAGGCTAGGTGCCCAACGTGATGTCAAGACCCAGTTGCCAGTAACAAACTCTTGTGGGAGACGTTCTCTACTGGGGGACGTAGAGGCTGCCCTGTGAGCCCCACAGCCCAGCTGGTCCTGGATCACCCTGCTCAGACACTGGCAGTGGGCTCCTCCACATCTGTCCTGCCAAGAAGAACATCAGAGAGAGCCCGATGTCTGAGCCAAACTGTTTTCTTCTCCTCTTGTGGGCTTTGCAGCCCATCAGAGCCCCAACACCAGAGGGGCAGAAGTGTTGCTAGCCCTGCAGTCAGCCTGGGTGGGACAGAGTGTGCTTAAACAGATGCACGGGGCAAGCTTATACCAGCAGGAGAAACCATCACCTACTGGTGCTGAAGAAGGTAACGCCTCTTGCTAGGGCCTAGTATCCTTTGCTCTCCTGCAAATAAGTAAGCTAGGCTAGTTTAAGTCACCCGAAATCATGTTTAATCTATTAGCTTATTAAGGATTTTGCATTACATGTGCAACGCGGTATGTGCTAGGCCTGCTCAGTTCCTGCCTTCCAGCTCCAGGGCAGTAACAAGAAGTGCTAATGCATGTCCTCCTTGTGATCATTTGAGCATATACCCACAGCATTGCTTTTCCGTGCTGCATTTCAGGACTAGCAGTTCTTCTCTTCCAAAACCAAACTGCTTATTTAGATGAAATTTCATTGAGACTTCTGTGGGCATTATAGATGTGCATCAGTAAGAAAGGACACAGCCCTTGCGGGACAACAGCGAACACCCGCTGGCTTATGTATATGAGGACAAGTGACTGCTAGGTCATATTTAATTTACCCTTACCACACTGACCATAATTCTGTCTAACCAGAAGAAAACATTGCATGATAGGGAAAACAGGCAGACCGCAAACTAAGTATACACCACAAAATCCAGTACAGCATGTTGAGTAAGCAGATGCCACTGGAAGGAAAGTACAACACTGTAGGTACTGAAAACCTTCAACTGACATCTGCATTTCTTTATTGCTATCTAAAGGTCTCCTTTAATAGCTGGCTTCATGATCTCATTTTTATTCTTTCAGATGTAAAATGGTGAGAGCTTATATCTGCAGTTCGCTGAAAGACATTTTTCTCCTATTCAGAAAATCAGGTATCTTCTTGTTACAGGTGAATTAATGTTCATCTGACAGACGATTTCTGACCAACACTGGTGGGTTACTTTAGAGAAGGTCATATATGATCATAAAGAAAATGACATTTAGCTGAAGAAAGAATTGGCAGCAAAACCAAAAGGTTTGTCAGCCTTAGATAACCTAAGCAGCACCTTGTCCCTTAGCAGGGAACTAGTCTTGAAAAGCAATACTAACAAGGGAAGAACTCGCCCATAAGAGCAGTAATCCTTTCTCTTCTGTCCACAGTTGCTCATAGAAACTACAGCTCAAAATCTCGGCAGGGAGCTGGATGCCGAGTACTTCATGCTTTGGATGCACAACTTGAGAAATATTACAGGGGCCCAATTTTAAGGAGTCCTCTCAAAAATCAGGCTTCATTTTGGCCATCATAAGCTATTCAGCATCACCAGTCAGATGCTAAGATCCTGGCTAGAAAGTACATCTTCCCATAAGCAGTATGCACATCTTCACAACAGGAACCCGGTCTGCTGTTTGTAATGCTTGGCATTCTAACCTCAAGTAAATACACCAAGTAATCTGCAGGATATGTCTCTGAGCATGCTTAACATGGTAATAATGATGTTAAAGTAGAACGGCCGTATGATTTATTACGCCTTGTGAAATAAAGCAAAGCCAATCTCTTCCCACCATGGGAAGTACCATTACAGTAGAAAATGGAAACAAGAAAAAATGAAATACCACCCAGGCCTGGTTCAAACATGCAAACTTTCTAATAAAATATCAGAACCAGATGCTGCTAAAGATGAGTGATAATTAAAGAAGATAAATTAAAGAAATGTTTTTCCAGGGAATGACTCTACTGCACACAAATTGTTTCAGCATGGGGAAAAAAATATAATAAAATTACTGCTGCTGCCTGTTTTCAAAAGTTTCCATTAATGAGTCAAGGCAGGTTCCCTGCTAAATTCCCTCACATCCAGGCTCCCTCTTTGCCTCTGTTGGTTTAATCTCGGTGTGGTTTAGCAGAGTGAGCAGAGGACCGAGCGCCAGGAACTCGGTTCCAGCACTGACTCACTGTGTGGGCTTCCCTATGTCATGCTCAGGGCAGGTCAGCCCTGGAAAGCACATCTCTAAAAAGGGTCTTGAGGGGTCCAGAGCCTGACAGTCTCCCCACTCTCTCTGTCAGACGTGCACAGTTCACCAGAGGGTTTCCCCTGACTGCCAGGCCAGCAAACTGATCTCGGGCTAAGCTGGTGTAATGTGATTTTTTTTTTCGGTTTGGTGTCTCATCGCAAGAAATGAGTACACTGGAAGCCAAATTATGCAGACACCTGTGCAAACTCACAGCAGGAAACACGGCTGGAGCGCTGCAGATGAAGGGCGGATTCGGCAGACCCTCTAAGACCACCCTGGAGCTTTACGTGCCCGTGTACAAACTCCTCTTAGTCCAGGTTGTTGTTAAGCCTCATCCTGGCTAAGCACAAGATGATGTTTAAGCCCCTCAAAGACTTTTAATTTCTTTAGATTTCTTGCATGCAAAAAGCGCCTACCCAATTGCCGCAGGCACTTTTGTAGCAAATAAAATAACGTGCTGCACCGGGAAAGGAAAAGAATAAAATGAAACCATGTAAATACATGGCCTAGTTCCCTTTTAACCACATGTTCCCCAGGCTCATAACCTCTGGAAACGCCTATGAGGAATAATGTGGTTTGCAGTGTGCCTTTAAGGTCAACAAATCTGGCCCGTTTCAGGCTGAACAAGGGCTCAGACACAAGATCGGGTTCCCCTTGCTTAATGAGCTGCCGTGCGGCGAGCGTCTGCGTGAGCACGCGTCGCCCACGGTGAGCGCAAGGTGAAACGGCGCGGTTTCAGCGAGGTCGAACTTCGTAGAGTTCGGCGGCCGCGTCCCCGCTCGCTAAGCCGGGGTACCGCAGCTGCGAGTCTGACGTGAACGTCAAAGCAAAGAGAGCTCCGTGAGGGACACCGGGCTCCCAGATCTTCCTCCTGGACCGCTAAGTCAAACCGAACGGGTGAATGCACGTGCAGAGTCAAGAACACGGACAGGCCTCCCGAGCACGCAAGCTCCTAGCTATTTGCAGATATTTTAGCTAAAACTGGAAATTTATACTCGGTTGGAGACTCCGTGCAAGCTACATCTGTCCGCAGGCCATCGTCTGCCGGCCCCAGCCCAGCCGCCCACGTGGCGAGGCCAGCCGCGCTTGCGCCTTCTCCTTCCCAGCCCGCCGCTGCCGCCGCAGCGAGGGGACGAGCCGTGGGTGACGGTACCTGGGGCTGCTTCCAGAACAGTAACGGCCCCGATCTGCTGGCCAGAGGGAAGAGCAGTGCTGACCGCAGCTCTCGCCTCGTCCTCTAAAAAGGGCATTTATTAAGACCCTCTACTCCCTGCAGACCTTTGAACTTGAAATAAGAAGTATTGGTTACACATCCCATAGGGAGCCTGGCGATCTCTCCTCGGTCTCTGCTTTGGTCCTCGTGCTACCGATGCCGCAGGGCATCTGCCCCTGAGTCACGCTTCTCGCCCATGGGACAGACTTCCCCGGAGACATTGGATGTCGGAGTCAGTGGCAGGGGGAGGGAGAGGAGAGGCGAGGTGAGGAAAGGAGAGGAGAGGAGAAAGAAAAAAAAAAAGAAAAAAGAAAAAAAAGAGAAAAGAGAAAAGAGAAAAGAAAAGAAAAGAAGAGAAAAGAAAAGAAAAGAAGAGAAAAGAAAAGAAGAGAAAAGAAAAGAGAAAAGAAAAAAGAGAAGAAAAGAAAAGAAAGAGGACAAGAAAGAGAAAGAAAAGAAAAGAATAAGAGAAAGAACAGAAAGAAAGAAAAGACAGAGAAAGTAAGAAAGAGAAAGAAGAGAAGACGAGAAAAGAGAGAAAGAAAAAACCCACAGAAAGAAAAAAGAAAAAAGAAAAGAAAAGAAAAGAAAAAAGAAAGGAAAAGAAGAGAAAGAAAAAGAGAAAAAAGAAAAGGGAAAAGGAGACATGAATCTGGGTGTGTAATTTATATATGAGGGAAAGTTTAAACCAGTGTGATTGGCAAGAATACAATGTTACTAAAAGCCACAGACATGCTAATTGGTGAGTCATTTAAGTAAACCCTATTGATCTTGTAAGTTTGCCAGTTTTCAATTTTCACTTTTGCTTGAAAACAGCTCAGAAAATATGACTTAATCAGAAACTCATGATTGGTGACTTTTTAATCCAATTTTTTAGCAAATGTAACTTACCTGTCTGGAGGGGTGTTTTCTTCCTGACCAAGGGCACGGTTACAGAGAGCTTCCCTTTACTCGCCTAAGCCTCCCCCAGCGCGGGCTGGAGATGCGCTCTCGGGGCAGGCCAGGTCCTACACGCTTTTCTCCTGCAGTGGCAAACCAAGATTTTCTTTTCAATGGTGATCTTCGCTGCCAGCAACCAGTTTTAGGTGTACGAGGAATAACCACCAGGGGCCTGTGACGCCTCAGCAGCGGTGGGGGAATCCAAATGGTCAAGCTTGGCTCAGCTTGAGTTCTGCAGTTCTCACAGCCGTGCCCAGCACGGGAGCTCTGAGCTGCTCAGAAATTTGGCTGATATCATCATCTTGCTGACAGTAAATGAACTTGACTGGTGTCTAACAGTTAGAAGATGAGTTTAGTATGGCAAATCACGTAAAGGAACACACAAAAAAAGAAGCTTTTATCCCATTATCCCATTCCTCCTTTATTAGTTGGGCTGTAGCTAAGGTAAATTTGATGGAAGTGCCCAAAGCAGGTATCCCTGGCCGTCCACCTGCTCCTCTGCCACAGGTTAGGGAGGTCTCGTCCTCCCTGAAAGGAGCACCGTCGGCTGCCAGGCAATCCTGAGCTGCCGTGATAGAGGGACGGGCTCCTTCTCCCCCTCAGAGAGAGCGTCAGTAAGCAGGCACAGGCTTTCCACATTCTTAAGCAAAATATTTACTTTACAAGCGCTGAAACAAAATTTGGAAAAGTGAAGAATAATATTTATTTTGACAATGTTAAATTGCATTAAAGTTGAAAGTGAAAATTAGATGCATGCACATACACCGAGGGCATTAGCCACTAATCACAGGAACATAAAAGAACTGGAAAATACCCTCCTCCACTGCCACTAGGAAAGTTGGTCTGGACTAAATTACAGGCAAAATGTATAATTAAGCAAGCTATTATTATCCAGTGTCTTAGCAGATGCTGACCTCGTTTATGGTGATTGGGATACGAATTCAGCTGAGGGTTGATTTTCCAGCTGTGTCCATGGTGCCTTGGACCTGTTGTACTGCCCCAGAAATTCCCAGCATGTTAGCACTGGTGTCTAAGTGCAGCGCTTATGGTTTCGTATCCTCCTCGGCTGCTGACCGGGGAACTTTTCTTTAGCTTCTTGGGAAAGAGAAAATGGTTTTACTGATCTGTCAGCCAGGCTTTATACTTGAAACCTGCGTTTAATTACTTTGAAGAAGCTTTAATATTCCACCAGCACAAGGAGGGGGGACCTTCCACTGCTGTGTTATTCTCTTATTTTTTATTTTTTGCAGGTGTAGGCTTGTGGCTTAGTTACTGAAATAATAATTCTGTTGGAAATATCATTGGCATGAGAGATGAGCTGCCAAAGTGTTATGGGCTCAGTAATTTGTACATGGAAATGAGGATCCAGGGAACAACATAAACATCAGTGGCCCGAGGAGCTTATGATTAAAACATGATGCTGAGCTTTTATGATTTCTACAGCTAATTAGCAAGATTTATAAGCATCTAACAAAAAACAAGGCTGAGTACAGTAATGATCCTTATTTTCCACTTGGAGCAGAAAACTACGGGGCTCTAAAATAGCAGGGAAAGGAAGAGAAGAGCACCCTTATCTCTTCATTTGCCCACCATTTAGCCCAATTGCTCCTCTCTTTTCCATAGGATGAGTGGATGTCTCTCAGGTGGCAAGCATGAAGCCTGTGACTTATTCACATTGATGGCAATACCTCATTGATTTAATAGAGAAAAGGTTTCCTGCCGTTTCTTTATGGCTTCAGACTAGTACCGGCTTTGTTTTCTAGCAGCGTGTTGGGGGGAAAAGCCACTTCGACCAGTATATACTTGGTTGATTCTGTTTCCCACAGGTGCAAAAGGAAAAGGAGGGGGGGGGGGGTAGAGGGGGGAGAAGAAATACCAAGCTAGCCCGTAGAGGAATGAGAGACTTAGTCTGCAGCCGTAGACCCACGAGGGCCCCCGCTGTTCCCCGGAGGGCTTCTGGCTGGCAGCGCCGGCGCGACCTGCTTGGGAAGTTCCCGGTGTGCACGGAGGGGCTGTGCGTGACCTGAGCCCTTTCCCTACGGCTTCTGCATTTCCAGAAGCCCAAACATCCTCACCTAGTCACGGACTGGAAAACCGCTGGCCAGTGTGTCAAACTCTTCTGTTCTGCCTGGACAAACCTTTCAGCCAGAAAAGGAGAGATCCTCCAGAAAACTTGGTTGCATGGACACCTCATCGCATAGGATGAGCCTTGCTCAAAGCGTAGATAAAAAAAGATGACTGTTACTGAAGCCATTGGCAAAGGAATTGCTCCAACGCAGACCCGCAGCAACTGAAGTCAGATGCGATGACCAGTTTTGTTGTGATTGCAGCTAGCTCCTGTGCTGCTCGTCACCCAGAACGCAGCTGGCGGTTTTGGCCAGCGTGTCCCTCGCCCAGTTTTGCCTTTGGGAAGAGGCTCTCCAGCCACTGCAGGCGTTGCCCATTTTCAGCATCTGGACCGGGCACCTCTCCCGCTTCTAGCCAGGAATGCAAGGACCACAGGTGGGTCTGTGCTCCCCTGACTGGGAATTGTGACCCATGGTGGGCGAGTGAGAGCCCCTGCCGGGCCCTCAGCTGCCTGGGCAGCAGTGCTGCCCTTGGCACAGAGCTATGTGGAGGGAGATGTGCTGTTCGTACAGCCAGCCCAGGCAAACCTGGCCTTCAGAGGGCTGTACTTCATTCTTTGCCGGTTGTAAACTTCTAGGAGCAGGCACAACATCTTCCCCTGTCCATGGGAAGTGCCTTACCCGTTCTGTATGTCACCGCAATGTAATAATTAAAAATACACTGTCTTATTACACAGTTAGTGTGACCACAAAAGTCCATTTATAAAGCTCCATCTATTTATATTGTAGCTGTGTTTCCTCAGCTTAGAGATATACAAATGCTGGTATGCCATCCTTAATAGTATCCTAGTATTTTATTATTTTTTAATGAACCACTGTCATCACCTCCTCCAGTGTTGGTTTTTTTTCTTGTTCCCATATTACTAGACAGTTGGCCTAAATAGGTATAATGGAATAATTTCCACTCCAGCAATGGTTTGGCGCTTACGTTAAAAAGTGCCTGGTAGCTGGCACATCCTTAAGACCCAGAGTTTGCCGAAGCTTATGGCGAGAGCCACACTGGAGTGATGCCACACTCTTCATTTTCACCTCCAAAACCAGTCCGTTTTTTTGGTGACATGGAGTGGGGGCAATTACAGCGAAACATTCTTGGAGAGTTTCTGGTCTAACGTTAGATAGGGAGGTTGAGCCAGCAAAATTCCACCAAAGTGGCACCTGGCATCCCGCTTTCTTGGCCAGACGGGAACCTCACGTCGGCATCTCCGGCTGCAGAACGTCCAGGGAGAGGAGCGTCAGCAGAGCTCGACCTCACGGTACAAACTCAGGGCTGCGTACGGATGCAAAGCTCTCCCAACCGGGCTGCGGGTGAAAGGCTCTCGCCCCGCTGCGGGGACGAAAGCGGAACGAAGGTCTGGGCTCGGCCAGCCTCGCCAGGACGCCGGCAGGGCTGGGGCTAGTCCTGGCGGCAGCGGGAGGGGAGCGGGACGGGGGGCGTCCCGCCGCAGGGCAGCCCCCCTCACCCTCCGGCCGCTTTTACAGGTGCGCGGGGAAACGGGGGAGCGACGGGCTGCCGGGGCTCTCCTCCCGAGCATGTGTGCTTCCAGATGTGCCAGCAGCCAACGCCAGCCAATACGGAACATTATTTATAATAACAATAATAACAATATTAATAACATAAGAACATCTGGTAGCGTTTTTTTTTCCATCTACCATTTGGCTGGAGGCAGAGCATCCGGGTGACACGACGATCGGTATTTCTGGTTCCAATTTAGCCCCAGCTCAGCCGCTGCAGTGTCTCGGAGACGGGCGCTTCCAGGGACGCGGCCCCAGCTCCCCGCAGGTGCCGCTCCTGCCGCTGCCGACGGCAGAAGCACCTAAAATCCCCTGGGTTTGGGCTTCCTTTGTCAGCTGTTTCACAGGAGATTGCAAAGGGGGTTTTTACACGTCCACGGCTCCTTTCCGTCCCGCCCTGTGAGGAAGTTACCCAACTACAACTGTGTGCGGTTTCAGACAGAAAACATTAGCTAGCTGTTTTGAAATCAAAACACAAGTGGCTCTATTACACATTTCACGCTATTGAAAGTATATTTGACTAAATACACATTTAAACCATTTTGGTACTGTTTTGAATTCTAAGGCTTCCAAATGTGTCCAGTAAATATACCACTCCCACCTACAAAGATTTCGGTTTTGACACACAACTAACATCCGGCCTAAAAAATTAATGCTGTGATTAAGAAACAGTCCTCTAGCTTTTCTTTCCTCATTATACTGACAGAAAGCTAAAAGCAAAATTACCATGGGAGCTGCAGCTGCTGCTCCTAAGGTGTATATAGATAGTTGTAGTAGAAATCCTTTTACCCATCCTGCTCATCATCAGTTTCTCCCAGCAAGTTGTAGGCTGGAGACTTGATTTCTTCGGGATCTAGTGCGCAGAGGGTGGATTCCTCAGTCGTGGAACAGGCTCTTGCTTCAAAGCAGATAACGCATTGCGCACAGACTCTCATCTGCTATAAATTTATACAGGTCGATGACAAACTTAAAATGTGCACTATTAAAACTTCGTGTTCAAGAATAATGTTCATTTAAGTATTTGAACGTTCTCCCTCAAGTCATTAAAGACTGAGATTTATGTAAAGCAAATGAAGAGGCCCCCTTATGCCTTTGGAAGCATGTATCCCGTTCCTGTCCTTGGGGTCAGCCAGCTCTGCACATATGCTCAAGGACAAACTAGGCCCCAACACTCATTATCTTATCGAATTTGCATATGAAGCAGCAAAACTTGCTGATAAACAGAAAATCTAGGCCTTTGGCTCAGCACTTGTCCAATTATTAAAATCAGTTGCTTTAGATGGCATCTTAAATAAATCCATTTCTCCTAATGCACTTTACACACTGCTCTGTGAATAATAGGTTAGATTAAATCTAATTATGCAGCTAGACCTCCTAGTTTATGCAGCTGAATTTATAGGGCAATGCACGACTGCTCCCATCAGCTTTGGCTCCAGTGCAGAGATTCTTAAAATACATAAGGTGAAAATGTCAATAGTGCAGCACTATTTGTAACTGGCAAAAGCCAGGAATTTGGGTTAATTCTACCTCCAGCCTTATTTTAATCCCCACGTAGGTTCCCTGTTGTCACAAATATTATTAGCATACGAAATCTGCTGACTGCTAAAGTTTGGGGAATTCCAATAATGAAGGAATTTCCATACCCTTAAGTCTGTCACATTTTCTGAAG
Source organism: Aquila chrysaetos chrysaetos (assembly GCF_900496995.4). Classification (NCBI taxonomy): domain Eukaryota; kingdom Metazoa; phylum Chordata; class Aves; order Accipitriformes; family Accipitridae; genus Aquila; species Aquila chrysaetos. Next base: position 52,368,738 of record NC_044005.1, read on the forward strand.
CAGATGCTCAGCTAATATATATTACAAAGCTCCCCTGGTTGTTTCAACACTAACTCAGAGTAGTCGAGAGCCTGGAGCTCTGGCATACAAATACAGGGCCCGACTCTCGGCCGGGAGAGCCAGCGGCTCCCCTTCCCCTTGGGGATGCTCGCGATGCCACCCAAGTGGGGACCCAGCACCCGCCTTGCTTTGGGATGCCGTGGCTGGCCCCGGGTGCAATCATTACAGGGCAGCACACAGACAGACTGGAAATTCGGCAGCTGAGCAGCCAGGAGAGATTGGGAAGCAGCAGAGTGGGAATGAGCAGACCTGGGAAAAAGAAACTGGGAAGGAACAAAGAGAGAGCTGTAATCGGAAATCATCTGAAGTGATGCTGTTAATATGTTATGCATAACAACATCCTTGATGACGGTCCAGGAGTCTCGGCTCGGGCCAGGGAACTGTCAGCTAGAAAGGAGTAAGTCGTTACATAGGTTCATGCTATTAATAGTGAGAGTGCTCAGTAAATCTTACCTTGTGCACTGTAAACAAGTTTTTATTCCTGTGGTTCAGGACAAGTCCTTCCAAATTCAGAATTTATCTGTGTCCCAGCTACACAGACCAGCGGTCCACCTTTGCAGGCAGAACTGAAACACCGCAACACTGAGCACTGCACTGGCTGTATACATTTTTTTAGCATAAACAGGTAGGATTCACCTTCCTCTTGCAAGATGTTGAGCCTCTCAGTTCAATTTCTCCTCCCCTTCCCACGTCCTACCTCTCTGAAACAGGGTCTTCACTCCATTCTGCAGGGCATTGCCTCGCATACAAGCTCTTTTGCTTTATATGAACTAAAGAAGTATCTGTGACAGTCATCTGGGAGGGTGAGAAGCGGGTTCCTGCCTCCGTCTGAAAGATTTGGTGCAGTGGGAGAGTGGCATCCAGATCTGCATGGTCTCCAGAGAGGTCTTGCAGCCTGGCGAGACAGCCCTGCCTCTTCCAGTGCTCCCTCTGAATGTCATAACTAAATCCTTGAACCCAAAGATGACAGCTTCAGTGGGAAGACTGACGTCCCCCACCTCAAAGCTTTCTAAGCCTTTTCTCCTAGAAGGTGGGTTAAACAGCCCTGGTTCCCCCTGGCAAGGGAGGGGTTTCAAACTGGGTGTCCCACAGACTGGGTAAGCAGGTAGAGCTGGACGTGCCTAAATCCCTTCTCCGTCCTTTGGGGTCTGTCTTACTGAACCGTCAGAGGTAAGCAGTGAGCCAGGCAGTCTTTGAACACCGAGTCTCTGTGCAGTGGATGACTGAACACCTTCAGGCAGAGGTGCTCTGCTCCCCAGTCCAGGGTTTCAATAGTCTATTACGAAACAATCATAAATATCAACACTGTTTTTCCGGTAAGATTTTAATTGGTTTTTAAAATGCAGGTGTAGAAGGTGGACGAAAGGTCCCCAGAGCAATGTGTGTTATGGTGTCAACATCAGAAATCTAGAGAGAGCATCAGTGATTCGCTCTCATATTTCTGCAGGCATGTCATCTGAAGGAAAAGCTGATTTAGTGCTGAGCATCATACTATTATAGAAGGACAGAGAAATCAAGTAATAGGATAGGGCACACACACTTCTGGCCACACTGAAAAATATCCCTAGGAATAAATATTGCAATTTATTTTTGTTGGTTTATGCCTCTTTCCGAAGGTTGCCTTTGAGCGTCACTCACAGGCAAGACACCTTCCTCTCCTTCTAGGCAAAAAAAAGAAAAACCGCTCTCCCAAAAAAGGCCTGGAGGGGAGTAGACGCAGTCTAGCTGGCAATTAAATCTGGGAGTCTCCAAGAGCTTCAGGATCTTCCAATGCATCAATGCCCACAAACTTGCTTGAACATTCAGATTTGTTCTTGAGTGGAGAAAAAATGTCAACTCCATTTACCCTTGATTTCCAAAAATAATCTATGGGCTCTCTGAACACCCGTGCATGCACTGCAATACTTGACGCTTCCTCCTACATACTTCTGAGTGTTTCAGCCATGGGACCACGGATTACTCTGTCTTCTCAAAGAGGACGCTGCTAGCAGCAAAGCTCCCTCCTGACACCAGGTTAGCATTGCTGTTAGTGAGCTGTGGGCTCATGCTGTGGGGGAAGGAAGAGAAAATACTTGGATTAATAAAGAGAGGACCCTGAAGCGGTCAGTAAATGGGAGAAGAAGTGAAGATGACTAGTGTCATACTGATTGCTGTCAGCAAGTGACTCAGAGCACAGTCCCTTCCAACCTCTTCATAAGGAAGGACAACAGGCTGGGGCTGGGGAAGAGGAGAAGCCATCCAGCCCAGTGAATCAGGATGGACAGTCCAACTCTGCAATGGGTAAATAAGCTGGTCCAGCTCCTACCACAAAATAGCAGAAGCTGGAGGGCTAAGCCCACTTAACTTTAACCAACTTTTGCTAATGTGGGACCTTAAACCACACATTTTGGAGGATCAAGAAACAAGAGTGCTACTGGCTGCATTACAATGAACAAAATGAGCAGCAAAGTGACTGCATGTGGGTAATAAAAATAATAGCCGGTGGGAAACATGAGGAATCATTTAAATGATGCAAGAGAAACGATATACATCTGAGTATATTTTTCATAGGCAAACAGATGAAAACTGGTCCTCCAGCAAAGCTGGGGTACAGCCAGGGACTTAGATGTTGCAATGTTTTAATTTGCAGATTTCCTGTTGCCTAGCAGACTCCTCAGTCAGGAATTAGACAGTCAAGATACAATTCCCGGGGAGAATTAGGTGCCTTAGAATAGTATTCCTAGAAACCAGCACACTGAGCACGAAGTTATTTACACTGGCCTGGAGAAACCACAGAAGAACAGAACAGGACCACAGTCAGAGACAGCAAAAATCTCTCTCTCTGCTCAGTCTTGAATCTCTTCCTGAAGGTAGGTGTTCAAGCCCAGTTAACTCTTTGTCACAAAAAGATACTCTGCTCTTTTCGTCGCCTCCCATTGCACGCGGCGTCTCGGTAGCTAGATTACTCTCCACAAAGGCGGCAAACCTGCTTCAAACCTCCATGCTGCCTGATCTGCAGCAAGGATTTGGTCCTGACTGCTGCCCATCACAGGCGAGCATCCACATCAAACCGGGTTCGCCTGCACCCTCTCCCTCGCCCAGCGACTATGCAAAGTGAAACAGCTTCAGCAGCAGAAACTGAGAAAGGCTCACCTTAAAACACCAGCTGAATGCTGACAGAGGGTGTCAGAGGACGGCATTCAAATTTTTGTTCCAAATCAGCTAGAGAGTGCGAGTTTGCAAAAATACCCCACTTCCCCGGTCAGCCTTCTGTCTGCTGGGTAACGTCTGTCCAATACATCCCAAAAAGCCTAATTTATGGCTGCTTGCAACAGCAAGACCCAGTCTGAGGATAAGTGTGAAAGCCGAGCTACAGCTGCGGTGGGGGGAGACATGCTCCATTGGAGAAGTTGCTCGGCAAGAACTTGGAGGTGAGCGAGGCTCTGAAAAGACAGGCCACGCCAAGACTGAAGCTGCGGTAAATGTCACAACAGCCAGAGGTTTAGGTGGACAGCACGGCCTTTCAGCTGTGCCTAGAAATCAGGATTTAGGTGCCCTGAGAAAGCTACCCATCTGATACTAACACAACAATCCCACAGCTGCCTGTGTTACTCACGGTAACATGAAGATGCAGATAAACTTCGTAAAAGCTTAATGGGGAAGAGTTTCACAGCCAGCTCTTTGTCAGCATTTTCTCACCCCTGTATTAGGCGTGGAAAACCAATAGACAGACTCTTGATATCTTCCCTTGTGCTTGCTACCTGTGAACGGAGGCCCTGCTCTCCCTGAGGAAGAGAAGCACAGCTGTGTATTTCTTTTATATTGGATGCAATATCTGTTGAATTCTGCCAGAAATTTACCTTCTCCTTATGCTCCCTTATTAAGTGTACAAGAGTAATAGAGAGCTGCATCCAAAACCCAACTATCCCAAAGAATATTTATGTGATTTTATCTAGCTAACAGTAAAATGCTTCTCCATGAGCAGAATCTATTTATGTAATATTATAATATGGACAGCTGTATATTGCTTGCAGGCAACCTCTCCACTGATTTTGCTTGGTATGCACACCTTAAGGCACCGAAGAAACCTCCTTTAAAATAATTAAAAGTATACTTCTCATTGTGAAATTTAGAATAATCTTGAAAGTCTAAACTTAGAGAATAATTTTGAAATTGGCATGAATTATATATGCTTTAGACTGGTATTATGGATTTTTTGAAATTTAACATAAATGTGCACTAAATCATTTTCATAATGACGTTTGCAATGCAGTATCACTCCGAGTCTCAGATTCAGTGGATTTCTGTCTCTGTGGCTGCCAGTGAAACTCTTACTTCCTTCTACAGGCAAGTAATTTTCAGTAGTGTCTTATCTAGCTCCTTAAGACAGGCTCCCCTGCTAGATAAACCACTGCAATTTGAAATCACGGAAAAGAAAACTGCAAACCTCTTTGCCCAGAATGACTGTAAACATCCAAGCAAACATGCTCTCAATAAGCAAAAGAACCTTTGAGTTAATGACGACGCATGCCAATAGCCATCTTGTTTTCTGCTAAGAGAATATTCTAGACTGGAAGAATTGAGATAAGCAGGACTCAAACAGTGCTGTTGGTGTAGATGTTTGATTTGACCAGTTAATGAAATGTGCTTCAGAAAAATGTACCAAATCTGATCTGAGTAAGAAGAGTCAAAAACCAGATCATTTTTCTGACCATACGAGACCATCTTCCACCTCTCAACAATACCCCAGACTACCCCCTTGTTATAATTAGGGTTATGTGGGGTATTACTGGTGGCAAAACTTTGTGAAATAAACAGGACCTATTTAGCAATCAGCTGGACAAAACAATAGCAAATAGACCATGAAAGCAATAATCCTGTGCTGGCAGAGATGGACACTGGATGATCTAATTGACCTTCTGCATTTGAACCTTGTCATCTATCACTGGCTACAGGCTGCAGAAGAATGAAAAATGTGTAAGATGAAAACAGGTTTAACAACAGAAAAAGAAAACACAAATGCAAACGCCGAATGCAATACGATTGCTCAAGATGCAAATTATAACCAGACCCAGGGACAGATTAAGAAATGATGAGTATACTCAGAATGCCAGACTCCAAATAGTAGGTTACTGTAATGCCTCCTTTTTAACCCCACTCAGTCACTTAGCCAGCAGTAAACTTCCTTTGCAGGACTTGGATCTCCTCATGTTCAGGACGTAGGTAGAAATGCACATTCAAAACTCCAATTTTACTTCTAGGTCTACGGCACATTAGAGACAACAAGCTAGACTTTGTTTTACAACTGGAAGAGTCACAGAAAGTAGCTCATCTCATCCGAGGCAGCTGAAGGCTGGATAAAACCTGTGTCTGTGGAAGATGGTATAATGGACACATCACCTGTGAATACAGCTCTATACACTCTGATTTCCCAGAGTTTATACTAGCGGGTATGCCAATGGTAGTGCTGCAATTAGCTGAAAAAACGCCTTGGATTTCTACTATAATCAGCCTGAAAATCTTTGGTTTGTAGAAGAAGTTAACTGCGTTGCTTCCATTTCTGCTGATTTGTTACCACTTCGTGCACAACCTGCAGCCAGCCCCTTTAGGCTAGCCACGGCCTAAGGACAACAGCATGCGAAGTGCTTCTCAACGCTCTCGCTCCTTCAAGATGTAGCCATGGGAGGATTCTCCATCCTCATCCCCAGGCTCAGGCCCATCACCCCACCAGGCAAAATACAGGAAAAGAGACTGTTCTCCTGCTCTAAAACTGCTCTCCTTCCTTCCTTTGGGAAACACTGGATTTGCTTCCCAATTCCTGGTAAAGAAGCAACTCTAATGCATCTCCACGTTGTCCAGCTGAAGCTCAAAAGCAGAAATTTTATAGGAGAGAGAAAAGAAGGAGAAGTGCTTGTGATGGGCCACAGCTCTGCTCTTTCTCATCTCTGCTACTCAGCTCGAGGTCCATAGAGCACCGGGGTTTCTACGACATCAGGAGGTGGCTGGTAAAATGACGACACCTTGCTTCAAACATACCCATGGCTTCCAAGAGGGTTTGCTGGGAAGCGTCACTGCCTGCTGGAGAAAACAGTAGAAGAAGCCAGTCACTCAGCCATCAGTTTTTATGGGTTGGCAGGACATATTGGCAGGTGTAAAGACATTTTTATTATCAACACTTCTAATCAAATTGTTTGATTACAAGGTTAAGCTAGGATTTTGCAAAGTGATTACCTCAATTGACAAAGATTTTCTTACTTATTACTGACCCTTTTATCCAACAAAGAGTAGGATACAGAAAGGTTCATAGACATTTATAAGACTACATCATTCTTCAATTAAGAAAGGTTGAGAAATACTACCCTTATTCAAAATATTCAAAGACGTTACAAATCCCCCTGCTCCCTACCACATGACTTTCAAAGCCAGATTAAGAAGGGAAAAATATAACCTTAAAACAGACAGATCAACCTCTCCCAAGACCTTAGCTGCAATAGAAATGGAGATGGAAGTATATGAGCGACTCCTTATTTTGCAGTTTTGCAATTTCTTCTCTTGCAAGTAGAATTAATAATAAGTTTAGGTTCATTCTATTTCTTAGACTCTTTAACAAAAGCAATTTCTGTCCTCCATCTCTAACAAAAGATCCCCAATCTCAGCATTCCCCCAACAGCTCTAATAAACAGTTATGGGTCTCCAATGAACAATTTCTTTGCAAATCAGATTGACACAGAACAATTTCTTTGGCCAAGAAAACCAAGAATTCAGCCAAAAAAAGAAAAAAAAAACCCACAACCTTTCCCCTCAATTTTCAGGCAAACACACAACTGTAATAATATTTGAGCATATTTTATCATCAAAATCAACTACTTCACTCTTGAACAACTTACACTATTTAGCCAACCATCCAACTAAACTGCTGGTCGGTCCAAACAATTAGTTATATTTTAAACCAATGATAACAGGCAAGATCGTGGTTTCCATAATAAATAAAGTGATCATTTTTAGTAGAAACCATACTTTGTATCTGTTTCTCCAATATATATGTTATTGTATGTATATCGATGTAGTTAATACTCAGATGACAACTGATGGAGAATAGAAAAGAAACCAAGGCTGGCGTAGATCCTACCTCATCCTGAGTTTCTGCTTCTGGGACAGGAGTCAGAAAAATGAAAGGTCTTGGTAAAGTTCATTCTCTCATAAATAACGAGGAGGAAAGAGGAAGGTGAACCCACAAAGAAACCAGAACAAGATGAGACCTTAGGATTTCAAACTCTCTTCCAACTCATATAGACAGAGGCTATTTCCTTTGGGTTTAAATCCCTACCCCACCTTATTGCTCTGTTGCACATGATAAGTAGAGGTCCCAACCATTTACCTGACTGACTTACCACAATACCTTCCCAGAAGAACTGCTGTCACCAGGAGAACTCAGGTCATCAGCACCCAGCCCAAGAGATCGGCTGCTCTACCACCCGCAAAGGGGTGGGTGGTTCTACTGGCACGAAGCAGACACGTTTGGAGCCAAGAACATGGCACGTTTTGGTCCTTCCAAGCCCTGCACCTCAGGGCACAATGTCCTGCTTCAACAGAAAAGCTATCAAGGCACAAAATAAAGCAGCTCAACACACCAGTGCTGGTTTCCTACCATGGTGGAGAGAAGGAATATCTGTCTTGACCTGTGACACCCGGGCACAGATCCCTTTCCCCTCTAGCTGCCCATCTAGTGCTAAGAGGGGACCCGTGGCTGGCTACTGGTGGTCACCTCAAAGCCGGCCACACCAGGACCCCCTTTCTCACAAGGACCAGCTGAAACAAAGACTTGGGACCTTCAGAACACAAACCCAGCCTTTGGTGGGGTTTTGGGGGGGAGTGGGTTTTGTTGAGGGTGTTTTTTTTTCAGGCAGACATTTATGTAACAGGGAGCACCTGAACTAACTGAAATCCTAGTAACGATGTGGGGAAGGGAGAGGAACAGGGAAAGGAGTGAAAAAGCTTGGTCATCAGTAATTCCTTACCTGTAATAATTTCTAAAGCTGGCTAAGCACCTAAGCATGTGCAAAACTGCATAGACTGAAGCCTTCCTCTGGATCACCTCCAAGACATTAATGCATACACAGTTATAATTAATGAGATTACAGATTTCGTGAGATCCCATCATTTCCAGCTCAATGTAAGAACAATAATTTTGGAGGGGTCAGTTGCCCTTTCTTATCCACAGGACGTGCGCCAATGTAAAATTACTAAGTGGGAGGAGAATTAAAGCATGTCACTGGAAACTGGACAATTTAAGTCTCTGGAGATATACATCTGGTTTTATAGTTCATTCTTTGATATTTTTCTTTAAAAGCCTGAAAAAGTACAAGCAATTGAATACCAATTAAACCATTACAGTGTCTGCAGGGCTTTTTTTCCATTACAGGTTCAATAACCTAAATGAGGCATTTTAGTTACTTCTACAGAGTCCAGATTTACAAAAACATTCCCCCCCCCCCCCCCAAAGCCTTTGAATGCTGAAAACCCTGGTTTACAAAATCACATATTGAGATCAGATCTGAGGAAACTCAGAAGCAACAGTGCAGTTATATATCTGATAGGACAGCCAGCAGATAGGGATAATTTCGAAGACAGGCACCCCTTTTGTCCCACTCAGAACAGCTATATTTTTGACAGTCCGTCAAAGTGAAGTACATTCTGCCATTGTAGCTACAAAGGCATCCTACAGTTATGGCAGGGACTACTGCAAAGTTACAGCACTTGTGCTTTGAGTTATAAATAAAACCACCTGTGGGACTGGGTGCTTAATGTTTGCAATTCAACGGATATTCTTTACCCCCTTTTTCAGAACTTAGGTATTAACACAACAGATTAGTTGGACGCTTTAAAGACTGCCCTATCCAACTTTCCAGGTGCTCCAAATCTACAAAGCAAAAGGCAACTGGTACCAAAATAGAGTCTTTGGGTACCAAGCTTACAGACGGCAAAACCTTAAGCCAAGAAGCGGTTAGATTTCCTGCTCTCTGCCCAGACTATAAAGAGGATGTAATATTTCATGGTAAAATATTGCCATGGAAGATATTTGCCTGCACTTTTTTTAATAAAGTCTATTTGGCAGCTATAGGGGAATGGACCATTAGGTATTTTTCCATCTCTAGCATCTATTATTCTAATTTCATCTACGAATAGCAGTCCAGTATCCATCAGTGAAGGCTAGAAAGGTAGAGTTAAGCACAGACATAAAAACACAGGCTGCTGGAACAGCCAACACGATCAGTTGTCCATATCTGGTAGCCAGTAATCTGATAGTTTAGCCTCCTACCTTTAAGACTGAAAATATCCATCATCGTAGAGTGGGAATTCATTTCTAGAAGAACAAACAGAAAACTGAAAATAATCTTCTAGGCATGTGCTGGAGGTACCTCACCACCCCGTCCTCTGTCTTCGCGCTGATGTGTTGCATCCTGTGAAGAAGGCTAAGACAGACTCTCTGAAATGTTGTGATGTTTTTCTCTTCACCTTGTCACAGCTCTGCTGAGTGACGGACGAGGATCTGAATGGTCTATTCTCTCTGGAGTGAGAGAATAGTGTCAACACTGCTCTAGATTTCAGATCTGGCAAAACGTGCCTGAAGGTGACATGGAAGAACAGTAAGTTTTAAATGACATCTCCATTCTCATATGACTCCTGTGAAGGTCTGCCATTAATAAGATAAAGCTTTCTTAAAAATTAAATGTTATTCTTCTGTCTCTCATACCGAGTGTCTCAGCTCAACACTGAGTTAAATAAGGCAGGCACTTATTTTAGATGTGGAGTGATAAGCACCAATTACTTAACCAGTTTTAATGAAATTCTATGAGTACATTTTAGTCCCAGCACCATCGGTGCTCAGAGACTAGCAATGCTCCACAGATAAATTAGTCTTTCTTGACAGCAATCACAAACATTCAGTTTTTTTCTTTGGAAACCTAACAGAGTTAGGTCTTTAGTGGAAAAAAACTTTCAGACCAGCTTTGAAGATAACCACTACAATAAAGGATTATTTCTCTTAGTTTCCTAGGTCTTGATCTGTTTGTTGTAGTTTGATATAAAATAAAGGGTACCTTCCTTACAAATGATAAGTCGGAGTGAATGAAACCAGTTGTGCAGATTACAACCTTTGAAGTTTTACTTTAAGATCATACTAATTGTCCAGAAAAATCTAACAATCATTGACAAATCTGCTTGCATTGTTGCTCACGGTACCAAGCCATTTACATAACCTGTATTTTGTTCAAGAGAACGTGCAGTATATTGTGGACAATTACTTTATAGTTCACCACGAATTTCCCCACTGATTTTAAAATCAGTCTTTCTTTCATGTATTTTCAGTACACTCCTATCCATCTCTGGTTGTTTCCAGTTAGAAAGCAAATGAAGGTAGTGCCCACAAGCACTAAAATATTAAATGCTACAACAGAACCCTACAAAATTATTGGTTTCACTGATAGATCCAGATTTAGATTTACAGATCCAGAACATTTTGCTTCCCTGATCTCCTAGCACAGAAAAAAATCCCAGTGAATGTACACCATTGTGAGTTGGTTGTGATCAATCCTGGAGGAAAAGATGGTGGCGTGGTTTGGGAGCTAGCCTGAGACTTGGGAGATGTTCATTTTTCTGCTCCACTATGATGTCATGTATGACCTTGGGCAAGTCACATTTCTAAGATGGGAATAATATCTATTTCATAAGGATCTTGTGAGGACAAATGCATTCAAGAATGCAAGACACTCAAATCATAGAATCATAGAATGGTTTGGGTTGGAAGGGGCCTTAGAGATCACCTAGTTCCAACCCCCCTGCCATGGGCAGGGACACCTTCCACCAGACCAAGTTGCTCAAAGCCCCATCCAGCCTGGCCTTGAACACTTCCAAGGATGGGACATCCACAACTTCTCTGGGCAACCTGTTCCAGTGCCTCACCACCCTCAGAGTGAAGAGCTTCTTCCTTAAAACCATTACCCCTCATGCTAGCACTACACTCCCTGATAAAAGATCCCCTCTCCAGCTTTCTTGTAAGCCCCCTTTCAAGTACTGAAAGGCTGCCATAAGGTCTCCCCGGTGCCTTCTCTTCTCCAGGCTTCCAGGTTCTCCAACCCCAACTCTCTCAGCCTGTCCTCATAGGAGATGCGCTCCAGACACCTCATCATCTTCGTGGCCCTCCTCTGGACCCGCTCAAGCAGGTCCATGTCTTCCTTATGCTGGGGGCCCCAGAGCTGATGTTTTATATAAATACATAAAATAATTACGCAATTTCTGTGGCTGGAAGCTTTGCAGGATAGGATAAGGAGTCCTAGGTTCCCATATCATCTGTAGAAAGAATGGCCACAGCACTATATAAAACGAATCTTCACCCTGCATTCCCAACGGCAGATGTTCCACATGGGAAGATGTTCTCAGCCTCAGAGATGAATGCCTACTTGCATTTCACACACAGAAAACCCCTTCAGGCTTCAGGCAGGACAGAAAATTGGGGGTACCCATGGCAGTCACAACTGCTGCTCTGTCTCTCTTGTACCGCTTCATCATCTCAGCATATAAGGTACAAGTACCCCCACGAGGACACACACAGCATCTCATCCCAAACACCTCCCCAAACTCCTCTGCATGCTGCTGTTGGCTGGGTAACTGACTTAACCTGCTACACAACACTGCTGCTCCCCCGTACTATTCAGGGTGGGATTAACTAGTCAGTGATTTCACACATTGAGTCTGGTTTATGTCCTGCTACTCAGACCATACCCGCACAGACAAGGACCGTCTCACCAAACCGCACTCAGAGAGGAAAAAAAAAAAAAAAACAACCCAGCACATCCTCACACCAGCTACCCAGGCATGCTCTTTGAAACGCCTGGGTCAAAAAGTTGCAGCATCCAAACTAAAGGAATCCCAGGTCACCCCTCAGTTGAAAGACTGAGAGCAAAGAACTGACTGCTCAGTAAAAATCAGTAGCCACTGAGATGCAAATCCAAATAGGACAAAGACCAAATCTTTATGTGACCAAACACATTATGCTCCAAAAGGGACAGTTTCACAGGGTTGGAAACTATTATGAATCAAATCAGCTTGGGAAGAGAATTTGTGAAAGGAAAACAGAAGTAATAGGAGGTATTAGAAAAGAGAGCACTGAATACCTAAAGATTCACAATCACACAGAAAAAAAGGAGATTTTTGCTGCTGTGACACACGCTGTGGCTGGATTTTTCTACACCTTAAAACCCTCCAGAAGAGAGGCTGCAAGTGCCCCAGGGCTGCAAATCTCTTCACGCCTCTCCGAGGTGCTAAATCCCATGGACCAAAAGCCCAGCTGCAGCTCCACTACTGATCCTCGTGGTTCCTCTGGGTTAACCTTGGCACACCCTGTCCCTGGATCACAACAAGAAAAGAAAGCTTTCAGCAGCCGCAACATAGCTTTTCATTTAAAAGAAAAACACAGTAAAGGGTAAGTTGCAAGTGAGTAAATAACCCCCAAAGGCAACCCTTCTCACTTGAGTTTATCTTTCCTTTTCTCAAAGATGTGGCCAATCTGTGCTGAGAAAGGCAGCTAATGACTTTTCTTCTTCTAACCTTCCACAATTTTAACAAAGCCCACCCTTACACAAAAGACCATCGGCTGCTTTCTTTCCGCCAGGAGGTTCTTGGGTGATTCAGCGAGGAGCTGCACAGTCTCTGCAGTCAGCCTGAGGTCTAGGAGCAATGTGACAGAGACCACAGTTTCACGACCACAGCGAGCTGATCCAACAGCTCACCTCCAATGGAAGGCAATTCACTCCCTTGCAGTAATCTTTTTTCCAGCAAAAAGAATAGTTTTCTGCTGGCTTAGTAAATCGAACTGGCAAAAGAAAGGCTCTAGTAAGAACCAGAGTCAGTGCAAGAGCGGGCAACTCTGCTGAGCCCAGCAGGAGAAGAGCTAGGACCAGGGAATAGGGAAAAGGCACAAATCCCCGCTCCTTTCAGCAGCACTGCACTGTCACATTAGCTTCCCTGCTTGTGAAACCGCAGGCTGAGGACTCGCTGCAGAGCAATAACTCATCTGCAAAACCTCTCATGAAATGTAATCCGGCACTCCCAAGCAGGATTTGTATCTCACCCATCAGCTCCCCAAAGTATCATACATATAAAGTAACAATCTAGTGAAAGGGGAAGTAAAATTAGCCGTACAAATATTTAGAGAACTCATGAAAAAAGGAGAAACAGGCAGCAACTCATAGAAATCATAAGCCAGAAAACTGATAAGGCGGCCAAAAGGACAAAGGGAAATAAATTCTGTAACTGCCAAAAGACACTAAGAAAGAAGAGATTTTGATGTCTGGGTGTTTGCTCTCCCATGTGTTTGTTGAATTCTTGTTTTTTGCTGTATTTCAAAACCAAATTGCTTCCTTTTTGGAAGGACAAAGTAGATGAAAATGAAGAGGCAGAACTATTTCATAAATATTCTTACCCAGCATTATAGAAGCATCAGCTGATAAGCTTATATGAAATGAAGGTGAATTAACTGGCCTCACTGTAAACAGAGTGTTTCAGTAAAACAGACGTTACCAACCAGAGTAATTCTTAAATGAGCAAGTCTGAGCCGTGCACATCCAAGAGCTCTAGACGAGCAGACTGACAAGTGCTCTGGACTTATTCCTCTCCATGGACTAGAAGGAGACTAACATGACTGTGTTAGATACAGACCTTGACATGAAACGTTGGGTGAGTCAAACCTCAGTCTAAATATTGATTGTCAGTCTGTTGCAGAAACTTAACGTATCTGGAATAAAGCGAATGTTCTGCCAGTTTGGTAAAAGACAAAGTACTGGCCTGCCAACTTGATCAGTGGTACCAATCTTGATATGAAACCCAGTTAATAAAAAAAAATTAAAGGAGATTAAAACAATCAATGCCACGCAGAATGGGTATCTGGAAAGAAGGCTTTCTCAAACTTGTAGCAGTTCCTGAAAGCCTGCTATGTGAAATTCTAAAATATCAGGGTATTGTATGGTTTAAACAACGCAAATTTTGAAAATGTCATTCCCAAACCATGCCTGATTTCCATAAATCATGAGAGACTGAAGTATCATGAGAAACAATAAACTATTTTGTCCCGTTGATTAGTAAGTGAGTTAAATGGATAGCTCTTGTTAATTAGGTATACATTTCTAAAGTACAAATGATTCTTAGTGAGATGAAAAAGCAGAGGAAGGATTCAAAAAATCTCCCATGTCTTATTCTTGTAGAGTTGAATGAATTAAAAACTTTTATCACATTAAACTAAAATTGTATAATATTCATCATTTACTTGGTTACTTTGTTAAAAGCTTTAGCTTTTTCAGGGAGTTCATTTCAATCCATTATGGGTGTAAGGATCACAGAGGCCTTAATGTCAACAAAGAACTTTCTGTATTACCTTTTACCTAAATTCTCTTTTCTGAGTGGCAGGTATTACCACCACTGAGTACAGTGAGAATTGCTCATGTAAAAATGAATGCTCCTTGTGGCTTATGCTATGGACTTTTAGATTCGGACATGTCAGCCTAAGAGTCGCAAGTCGATGGAAAAGCAAAGCAACCCATTAAAATTTTTTTTTTATTATTTCAAAAGCGGGATTCAAGACCTGCTGATTGTTGATAATTAAAAGATGATTAGACAATATATCTTTAAAAAGAAGCATGTCCAAATTCATGCCTTGTTTTTGCACTAATACTACAAACAGGTAGATTGCGGCAGATGTTTTCAAAGGCACAATCTGAAGGCAATAGCTTTATAAAGAACTTGTAAGGAGATTATCCTGAATAACTCTTTCTGCTCATAATAGGCTAAGTAGAAAAAACCCGCGTGCTGTTACAGAACTCAAAAAGCATTTGCAAAGGTGGCCGTCAGGGAAGAAATACTTCTTGCTCACAGACTGCGCACACTTGGTATAGAAACACGCAGGATGATGGCTGAAAATACACGCCAGTGCTGCCTCGCCTGACTGAAAGACAGGCTGGACTTCAGCTGAGACGTTTCACTTTCCTCTTGCTGCCTCCTTGAGTCTACACTCATCCCTACCCCAGGGCATCCCGAGAAGGAAAGAAGAGCTCGGTCCCTGTGCATTCCCCCAGTTCCTCGAGGCAGCTGGGAGGCCAGTTGAGGCAGCCTGTCAAGCATCTGCTCACGCCTGCTGAACAGCCAACGGAGAAAACCAGCAGCTAATGGTGACGAGGAGCACGCCCTTTAAAAACAAAGCCCTCAACCCAGGGGGAATGAGGGGAAGGTCTCCTGTGGGAGGTCAGAGGGGTTGCGTGGCTTTCTGTGCCACTGGAGATGCTGCTGCCTACACCGTCCCCCA
Source organism: Aquila chrysaetos chrysaetos (assembly GCF_900496995.4). Classification (NCBI taxonomy): domain Eukaryota; kingdom Metazoa; phylum Chordata; class Aves; order Accipitriformes; family Accipitridae; genus Aquila; species Aquila chrysaetos. The sequence goes on from NC_044005.1 coordinate 52,384,129, forward strand.
TAACGCTTCAGCAGTGGCCACCTCCTTCACCATCTTCAGGTTTGCCAGAAATTGTGAGCGGTCCACCTGGGAAAGCTGCTCTTGCTGTTGTTCATCATGATTAACAGAATATGCCATAAATATAACTGGTAGTGTTCATATTCCCTCTTGGTTTGGGTTTGTGTGGTGGGGTTTTGGTAGTGGGGAAGTGGGTTACAGGGCTGACTTCTGTGAGAAACTGCTCGAAGCTTCCCCGGCTCCACGTCGGACCCGCCGCTGGCCAAGGCCAAGCCCGTCAGTGATGGTGGTAGCACCTCTGGGAGAACAGATTTAAGAGGGGAAACCTTCAGCAGCGGAGGACGTTAGAATGTGAGAGAAACCCCTGTGCAGATACCGAGGTCAGTGAAGAAGGAGGGGAGGAGGGTCGCCGGAGGAGGGGATGCCCCCGCAGCCCACGGTGAGGCGGCAGGCTGTCCCCCCCAGCCATGGAGGGGAGCGGGGGAGCAGATGCCCCCTGAGATGGCCGGGACTCCATGGGAAAGCCCGCGCTGGAGCAGGCTGTGCCTGAAGGACTGCAGCCTGTGGGAAGGACCCACGCTGGAGCAGTTCGTGAAGAACTGCAGCCTGTGGGAAGAACTCGCGCTGGAGAAGTTCATGGAGGACTGTCTCCCGTGGGAGGGACCCCACGGTGGAGCAGGGGCAGAGTGAGGAGTCCTCCTCCTGAGGAGGAAGGAGCGGCAGAGACAGCGTGTGAGGAACTGACTGCAACCCCCATTCCCCGTCCCCCTGCGCCGCTGGAGGGAGGAGGTGGAGAAAATCGGGAGTGGAGCTGAGCCGGGAAGGAGGGAGGGGTGAGGGGAAGGTGTTTCAAGATTTGGTTTTTACTTCTCAGTATCCTTGTTTTGATTTGATTGGTAGTAAATGAAATTGATTTTTTTTTTTCCCCCCAGGTTAACTCTGTGTTTTGCCTGTGACCACAAGTGGGGAGCGATCCCTCCCTGTCCTTGTCTCGACCCACGAGCTTTTTGTTATATTTTCTCCTCCTCATCCCACCGGGGGGTAGGAGTGACGACGGCTGCGTGGTGCTTTGTTGCCGGCTGGGCTTAAAAACCACGACACCTCTCCGTGCAGGAGATGCTCCAGGCAGGTCAGCAAGGCGCTCAGAGCACCTGCAGCAAGGAGCTTCTGCCATCCCCGCCGGCAAGCGCTCCATCGAAGCCGAGGTGCTCACAAGCAGCTTTCCGACGCCCCTGTGAGCTGCAGCCTCACGCGTGGAGGGGCTGCGCCGGTGGAGACGGCACCTCCTGGCGAGGTCACGGGAAGAAGGTGTTAGCGTCCCACGGCACTGCCCGCGGTCGGAGCATTGCCTTCGCTCTTAGTGCGGTCACGAAGAGAGAGGAACACACCGAGCAAGGTCTTCGTAAGCTCCCAAGCTTCCAGAAGCCTCTCCTGGCAAGAGCGAGGAAGGGAAGGAACACGGGCCGCTTGCCAGAGGATTGTCCAATTTAAAGAAATTAATTTAATTGTTTATGGCAGCAGAAGAGCTTGCAGCTGCTGGCTCCGGGAAGCCTGGACAGTAAGAAAACACGGCGTCAACGCTGCTAGAATTAAGCAGGCGAGGTGAGCACCTAGCAGCCGGGACTCGGGAAGCTGGGTGGCTTCGTGTCCCTGCAACGACAGGCTTGCACACCCATTTTGAACAGTCACTTCCCAGCGTGGCAACCCTCTCTCAAATCCACGCTGGCTGTTAACACGTAGAGTCGCCAGCATGAGATCGTGCTTAAAAAAAACCCCACCACCCTGCAAAAGCCAGAGGTCTGTCCCACCAAGGGGAAGCCCAGCAGGCTACTCGGGCGGGTGGGAGCCGCCGGCACCGTGCTCCGTGCCCTGCTCGCCCCAGCCCAGGGAGGGGAAAGGCAGGGAGAGTGCTAACAACTGTGTAATTACAAAATTGGGTTTGCTTGGGGGTTTTTTTCTTTCTTTTTCTATTTTTTTTTTTTTTTTTTTGCCTCAGAAGATAAGAACAGTTGGAGAAGTATATGCTGTGGGGCCTCAGCAAATCTACTGCCAGGATTTGCTGTTTGAGGCTTTCATCCATCCAGTTTTAATCCAAATTAGTAGGAGCTTCAGAATGGGATTCTGGCAAAGTCACAGCTGGAAAGATTTTCATCATTAATTCTGCCAAGCATATAAAAATACAATTAAAAAAAAATAGAGAAAGGGGGGTGGGATATAACAGTTATTGGCACAAACATGTTTTGCTTTGCTTTTAGAGTAAAAACAAAAACCAAAAGAAATTCTATATTTAATTAAGAAATAGTCCGTATCTTTGTCGTCTTTGACATCTTTACATAAGGCTAAAAATGCTATGCTATGGTTATTATAAAATTAATTTCTTACTGAGGTAGAAATTTGCTTTGCTTTATAAAGAGGCAAGGCAGCCGGGGGCGAGAGGGGAGGTCCCGCTTCCCTGGCCCCCGCGGCACGGAGCCTGTGCGGTTTTTTGGCAGGTCATTCCCCGTAGCAAACAGCAGTAGTTTGTCGAGTTCAGCCCGCAGCTTGTCAGGTCGCTCCAGAGAACACCAGAACAGGGAGGCAGAACAAACACAGGTGGTGCTTGGGCACTTGTGCGTATTTGCCCAGTATGCACAAATATATTCGCCGCTGTCCGTACCGGCTGCTTTGCAATTACGGGACCGAGCAGAGGCATCACGCTACCGCAGAAGCTGCCTGCCAGGAACCACTACCGAAGAACCAGCCGTAGGTGCACACACACCTCTGTGACAGCTCCTGTTGCAAGCCACGGAGACAAAACCATGACATTTTGCAAATGCCAACTGTGACAAATATTTACTGGTTAAGTGAATCAGCCCCTTTTCTCATGTCATTTCATTACCTTTTTGCAGGGAATGTTAAGGAATGAGGCTCAAGCAAAGGCATACAAGTACTCTTTGCCACATACACGTTTTGAAGAGAGAGTAGAAACTTCCCAAAACTTTCCTAAATGGCTAGAAGTTTGTTTAGTAGCAAGACAGAAGGTTCTCTCCAAGACAGAGCGTGTGCCCTATGGTGCTGCTCGCGATTCTGGTTATCCTAGTCTCTGCCACAACTGGTTTTGCAACAAACACATTGCACCTGTCTAGCCCTTCTAATCTCAGGATCTCACAGCTTTATGCAAACACCCTCAAAACAAACCTGTAGAGCAGAACGATTTATAATGGCATGAACTGTGGCCAGAGAGGCATCATTCCACCCATCACATACATTCCCACGAAGAACAGGACCACAACTCAGTGGAGAAGACCGCCTGTGTGTAAGGAGCTATCCTTCCAATTGAATAGATCCAACCACGCAAAGGATTTTCTCCACATAGCTGTGTTTCATCTCTAGCCAAAAATCACAGTATTTTATGAAACTTCCCTATTACTTGTTAAGAATTTTCACAGCTAAATTTATCCTGTACTGAAATCACCCACTTGCATTTCTCCTAGTGCTGCATCCAACAGAAAAAAAGATATAACGAGGATTAGTCTTGCCTCCAAAATGCAATCATCAGCATAATTCCCTGTGTTCAGTGGAGATCTCTCGTATCAGTCTCAGGATAAAGCAAAGACACTCTGGGCTGTCCAGTCGTGGCACTGAACACCCATCCTTAGTCATCACTCCACTCGGAGACAGCCCATCTTTTGGGACATACTCTTACAGAAGTACGTACTATGATTAATTGCTATATGACTATTTTGCCAGTAGTATCTCCTTATGGAGATGAGATTGTTTAGTTAGGAGTTATGTATTTGATTAGAATTAACTACTTATCCCATCACATACAGTAACATGGCCTGTTATTTTGCACTTTATTAGTGAAAAGTTTATTAGAATGAATCCATGAAGAACAAGTTTTAAATCAGAATTTTACACAGCAAGTGGTATTTTCATTGAAAAAAACCTGAAAAGTAATTTTTAAATAGTATTTAGTTTTGGAGAGAATTAAAACAGTGATAATACTATGCTGTTTTGACATCTTTAGAAGGTAAGATTTTTTTTTTTATTTTAACCACTTTTATGTAAAGCAACAGAAATTTTGGATTAGAATCTCAGATAACCATTAGCAATCATCATGTCTTTGTACAAAATAGTCTCTTTCTAGCACCCAAAAATTAAATTTGAAAAAAATAACTTTGGGGGAATTTTAAATGAAGCAAAATGTCCTGTTCCTACCCAGTTGTACTCAAAATACTCCTTGTCAAACCTGACATGTAGGGTCGAAGCCTCCGGTGCCTAGGTCTGCTGTGGGTCATCAGCAATCTGTATCGCATCTCCTGGCCACCTGAGAGTACAGGTACCCAAGATCGCAACAGCGGCAGTAAAGACGGTAAGATCTCCCTCCTACCAATGGATTTTACCTTTCAGCTGCCCACCTCATTTTAAGCAACCTACAAGAATTAAAAAAGATCTTACCTGGCAAACCTGTCTTGAGGTCCGATACCCTTAGTGTAGCCAGACAGATCGTCCTTTCTCTGAGACCTTGGCTCTGATGAGGCCTTTGAGCTAACAGAGAGCTGCGTCTCTTTTGAGTGGTGTCCTCCCCATCCATCGGCTCAGGAAAGCTCTAACTGGTTAGAGGCACTGGACAAAATAACAGCAGCCATAATAGAAAACTATAATGAAAACAGTTGTGAGGATACATACCTAAACAGAGATTTTTACGGTAAAATAAGCCAATAAGAGAACATCAGAGAAATTATTCAAAAAGGTAGCAGGCAGGCAGGCAAGATACATTTTGCTGGTTTAAATTATGTGACCACCAAAATCAATGATCTAAGAGAACAAGGTTAAAAACCCACATTTTTTCCAAATAGCAAACAGAAGAGAGAGGCAGAGAGGGATGCTGGCCTCTTCCTTCTCCTGGGTACCCACAACTCCATTTTTTTTTAGGAGCAGGGAAGAAGTTTCCAGACTGAAAAGGCAGCCTTGTTCAACTCTGGACCTCAGTTTAAACTGCAGACCAAGTTAAACAGCGAAGAAAGACTGCATTACATTTTTCTTCTCAGCTTCTGTGATGGGGTGGAAAGGAGAGTCAGAAAAGAGAAACATGGTGGTGACGGGAGCTGAGCCAGCAGAGAACAACCTTTGCCTTTTGGAGACTTCATCAGCCGCCTGCCAGCTAACCCCAGAGCTGCTTGTTGTCCGACGGGGAAACCCGATACCACTGCGTATCAGCCGCTCCAGTCTTGCCCACTCCAACTGGAATTTTTGTCTCTGGAAAATGTGTGACCAGAGGACAGTGCAAAGTCACAGGGTCACCATCTCTGTGACACCCTTCTCTGGCTGGCGCCCCTGAGGCTATGGAGTTCTTCTGGGGACAGTGGAAATAACCACTAAAAAGAAATCTTAAAAAGCAGTGATAGAAGGAAAGAGAAGATTCAGAATTATTAAGGTGTTTCCTCCCTATAACACATCTACAGTTAACAAATATCAAAACAGCCTGAGAGAAAGCTCGTACTTTATCTTCTTAGCAGCATTTTTCAGTGTTTTTGGACAGGAGAGCCTTGACTGAGAACTCAGAAAAATTTGACTGCCTTCTGCCAACTGCCATGTGTATGGATACCTATGACCCTCTTATAAGTCACAACTCTGAGCTAGTCTATATGGAAAAGGAAGAGACGCCAAACAGTTAAGGGCTTCTACCACAGTCTTCCAGTCCTGTTGAACAGGCAGAGAGAAAGGAAGGATCCACCAAAACCAGACTTCAAGAGTTGCTGTTGAAGTGCCCGTACCCAGTGAGCGGACACTGCCGCAGCGCATGGTCCCAGCACAAAGTCCAGCAACAGGCGTTGTGGAAACAAGAAGCCTGCTCTACTAGAGGAGACCCAGAGTTGTTGTTGTCCCAATAACAGACACCAGTTTCTTAGGCTGGTTTAAAGGGTGGACTGGGCTCTCCTTGAGATGTTCAGCAAGCTGACACAGCTGCTTGACTCCACTCATCAGAGCAATAAGGAGAAACTACCGAGTCTGAGCTCTTGTGAGTTGGTCTTGTAGCTTGAGTAGATGTGGTAAGTTCAGCCGAGACCATTATGTTCCTTCTAAAAAAGCTCTCTGTATGCCTTCATTTGAGTCTTTTTGTTTTAAAGAGAAGATCAAGAAGCAGCAGGACCAGCACTGGTTGTCGCAGCAGCAACAAAAAACATTAGTTAAGAGTTTTTGTCTCCAGGTCTTGTTTCCATGTGGGTTCTCTGATGTTTAATGAGGGTGGAACTCATATTACAACCTGTTCCCTGGAAGAGATTAACTAGGTCTTTTCTCTTCAATACCTCTGCGTATTTCAACAAAATTTGTAGCTCCTTGATACCTCTAAGACCTCACTGAACCTTGAACTTCTGTCAAACTTGTTCAAACTGGCCACTAATTAAAAAAAGTATTAGAGAGAGATAGCAGGTAGGGCGCACAATTAATGCAGAGAAAATCGATTTCCGCTACTTTTCTGCTTCCTCTTCCCACAGCTATGTGGGAGGCTTGGCAGCCAGGAACACCGCCACCGGGTAAAAGGATTCTGTGAAAAGAAGACACGCTCTCCCTCTGTCGCCTCAACAAATCGCTCCCGGCAGCATGAGACAGCCTCTGCCCGTATCACCTCACAGCCGTTTTCAGCTCCTTCCTCCATCCAATTTGCTGCAGCGCAACAAAGTGCTCCAAAAATAACACTTATTTTTCAAAACTGGAAAATGGCACAAACCACCCCAAAGGAGAGAATGACAACGGCATGAGTTCAGCGCGGGCTCGTGAACTGACCCTTCCCTGCCAGCATCAGGAAACTGGAACCTGACGGAAAGAGACTGAATGGAACCAGATCGAACAAAAGCGCCAGAAACCGCGGCCACCGATCGCCAAATCCTGCCGAAAGGATAACTCACCCGCCTGTCAGTCCTTCGCTAGAGCGAGCGCAAGGACTGTGTCATGGCTCTGCAGCTATAAACGCCTCCGCTTTGCAAGTCTGCACATACAATCGGCTGGAGCATGAACGTTAAGCGAGGAGAAATTTAAAGATCAGAAATGTTTCCAAATGATAGCTTTAAAGTTGGGGATCAGCAGAGCTTGAACATCTGATTTCAATTCTAAACTATTTTGATTAGCGGATGTTGATGCAGTACCCCAAATACACTTACAATTTCTGTTCAAAACGGTATTCTTCAGTAATGATAGAGCTGTTATGTATGAACTGCTAAACAGAGGCCACACCGCTGCTGCTGAATGGACTAAAAGTTGGACCAGGCAGAGAAGAAATAAACTAAATCATTCTCTTTGAATAGACAGAGCCAGATTTGCCACTACCTTACATCTTGTATAACCATTTAGATCATGTCTATGTAGGGTAACCTTTATGAAAATGAAGTTACAAATGCATAATAAATCCATCTTGAAAAATTCCTTGCCTATGAAGAACAGAAAGTAATTTTAATTTGTAAAGTAATAAAAGCTGAATGCCAAATTTAATGCTAAAATTGAAGTCAGAAGTTATATGAAGACAGGTTTTCAGAAGCAGTAATTTTCTGATGTAATATTTGAAAATGATCAATTCAAATTCTGCTTTTGAAAAATTTTCTGAGCTTTGATCTTGCTCCAAGTTTAGCCCAGAACAACTATTATATGGCTGACATTAAAAGTCTCAAAACAAAGTGATTTACAATGGAAACACAGAAAATAAATCAGTATTTCAGAACTTCCTAACACACCACAGATTAGATCCAGAAGGTCAGACAAAGTTGTCACTGAGTATGCGAGCTCTCCCTGCTGCAGCTGAGGACCGCAACGCACAGAAAAGCAGAGTCCGTTAATGAACTCGATCAGATATACACAATGACTCGTGCCTTCCTAGGTATCTCTGATTTTTTGGAGAGGCACTTCAAGATTATAATCTACAACGACTGTAACATGACCACAGCCAGTGACTTACAGCGAGTTGAGAAGCGAGGCTTCCTCTGGCCGGAGCAAGTAGATACATTCACCAACGCCCTGCTGAAGAATATTTGACCACCAAAACGAGAAGAACCATTAACATCCTGAATTAATGGGCTTAGTGGTTTTCAAATGAGGTATTTTCATGATGGACATGGTGTGGATTCAGCAAAGTTTGCCCTTTAACAAATGCAGCTTCAATTTCAAAGATTTGATTAGGTTTAATACCATTAGGGAACCATTACTGATTTTATGCTGTTGTTGTTAACTGCTTTAACTATCAGTTTCTGAACCAAAAATTGCAGACAGTTGGCTTGACCAAGAGTCAAGGTTTAGGAATGCAAAAGCAAATCCAAGGTACAGATGAGCTTCAGATGTGGACAGGCTTCACAGGGTTTAATAGGCTCTCCAGAGTTTGTCAGGTCACAGGGGCTTTTTTTTTGGGGGGGGGGGGGGTATACCCACATTTGTTTCTTTGTGGTTTTTGTTTGTTTTAAATACTTCTGGCATCAGTCAGAGCAACTGGAATTCATACAAGCAGTTATTGCATGCAACAATTAAAAAAAACTCAACAACAATCTTTTGTTTTATTGTATACCATTTACAAAAAAACAAAACAAATGAAAACGATCACCACCACGTGTTTCTAAAACAGCCAGATGTTCACAGTTTAAGAAGCCAAATAATACTACTACTTTTTTGTAAACGTTAATGGTGAAAGAACAATAATAATGGTTTTAGTCAATCATCATTAGTACTTGAAAGTACACATATAAATTAAATAAGACTCAAAAAGCTTGTACAATAAAATCTGCTATAAACAAAGCTAATTAAAAAGAACTGCTCTCAACCTGTGTTGTGGGTTTCATCTTGTTTTAAAATTAAAAGCAGTATTTATTTTTCTGAAGCATCCAAATGAATGTTCATATCCAGATGTCCTTACAAAGAAACACGATCTTCATTCTTTCCTCATTTTTTAATCTGTTTATATTATATTTTACTTCTGATTGTCTTTTTCTTCCTTGGCAATCCTCTTTGTCACACCACTGAAATACTTCTCACGGAAAGAATTGTGTCCCCTGTATGGCATATATTGACCATCCAACAAGTAAGAATGCTGATCTTGATCCTGCATGGTATCAAAATGCAAGCATTAGATTTTATGGGAGTATGTTCAGCATATATTGCCATTGGTTTTCCTCCAAACTTTTTCAAAGAATTACAAGCAAGAGTAAAGTTGGTTTTGGTTTGGTGTTTTTTTTGTTTGTTTGTTTGTTTTGTTTTTTGGGGTTTTTTTGGGGTTTGTTTTTTTTTACAATTCAATGGCAAACATTTAAGTCACTAGATTGATTAAAGAATTTAAAAATTAGAATGCTAAGGCTTCCATAAGGATTAACAAGAACATATACATCCTACTGCAAAGTCTTAACATTTAACAGAAATGAAATTCCGTATGCAATGGATTCTCATTTGACATTGATCAAATGCAAGCTGTAAGCAGACAAGGGGTTTTTGTTGGTGTTTTATTTTGGTTTATGTACTCATTCAAATGTTCATTATTCTACTCTGTACAGCAAAATGATGCACGTTGTCAGTACCAGACACTTAAAGTGTTAACAGCACTGTATCACTAGAAATATCTCAGCTAACATCACCAGAATCCAATCCTTGCATGAATGAATGATAGCACAGGTAATATGCCACACAGACTTTTATAAAGGAAAATATAAAGTTTAGTTTCCAGAAAAAATACCGTCTGGAGAATTCAACCACTCAGAGGTTTGTGGAAGGTGGATACAAACAGAAGAGGAACACAAATGACTGAAATGAGTTCCTACAGTAACCGAAGCGCAATCAGAGGATTTTTTTCTTGTACAGTATTCACATACTTCTGAAAGTTAAAGTTGATGCAGTAAATCCCTACACATAATACCTATTTGACATCAGCCAAGAACATAGTTTAGAAAATTGGCCCATTATATATACAAAGGTTTAGTTCATCATGTACTGTGGCTTTATACCATTAAGATACTTGTCAACTAATGTTATCAACACTGTAAGATAAACAATACATCACACTTTAATCTGAGTGCTAAAGAAAACTGATGGCAACTTTTAAAAATGGTTTTACACTTATGGTTGATGTCAGTTTATTATGCTCAATAGCAAGATGGAACTGAGATAAGCAGCCTCACATAGAACAACTGAACTGTGCAAAGAGAAAATAAAAACAAGCGTACGACAGAACTAAACCTCTGTTCCGCTAAATGTTTCTTCTCAATGCATCCTCACTGTCATAACCTTTTTAAGCAATGCAGCAACATACAGATTGGTTCGTTACTTAAGTTCACAGTTCAGAGTTATTTATTCATATTTGAAAATACGGTTACTGTGGAACGCTTTAGCATAAGTACTAGGAACATGGAAGTAGATTTAAGTCAATATTTTCATACTATGAAAGTATTACAATGCAAGGATTAACTGAATCCTAGTGGACAATCTCCCCCTCCAGCTATTCCAGCTATTCCTTTCCAGGCCCTCCCCTAGCAAGATCAACACCTCATCTTGCTTTGGATATCCTAATACCCACTCTAAAGGAGTGAAACAAAAGGTTTTTCAACACAGCAAGATGCTTGTGTGCATGTACAAGTGCCCTCTTCTGGACACAATGAGATATTCCTATGAAGTAGTTCTCATCTGCTATCCTAGCAGATACCAGTAGCATGCCACTGGCTTAAATTAACTTGCTAAATGTTAAGTGCCACGTGGCTATCTAACATGTAAAGCATGTACACCAGTAGCAGCAAATTAGTTCTATTTAAATACCGCACTGTTGGAAAATAGCAGGAGAAAATGACCTCAGTAAACCCTACTGCAGACATGGTACTATCGGTTGTCTTTTGGTCACCTGTCAGAGACTGCCATCTCCAAAGCCTTTCTCAGGCTGATAATCAACAGGCTTTGAACATGTCCATGGGGGAAAAAAAAAAAAATTTACTATAGGCAGACAGGAAACAGGGACGAATTAAGACGCCCTCCTCTCACAGCCAGCCTGTACCCACTTCTCCAGGTCTCTTATACAGGACCACTCTGAGGAAAAGAGCACTTAATTCTTTTCCTGAGTTTGCAAGTCAGAAATCCTTCTTTGACCTAAACTTATAATATATTTTTATAGCTTTGGGATGTGTTTTAACGATAATTCTACATAATTTGCTTGTTTTGAGAAACGGATGGGATATTTGACCCTGAAGGATAATGATATATGGGTCAACAGTATTTTAACATAAAAATTAATCCCCACAACCTCTAAGAGGTCGCACATCTGTACACCATTCATCTTGATTCCTTAAGTAACAAAATGCTGATTCAGGGTGAAGGGAGGAAGGAAGAAAGGAACTACCCCCCTCTACCCCCAAGCTGGTTAGGGCAAAGAGAGGATATGATATGTAAGACAACAAACTTCAAGTTAAACACAGCTGTAAGAGGACCATCTGCCTTCATCAAATGGAAACAGGTTTGGTGCCTCACTCCACAGCAGAATCCATTTTGTAAATCCAGGCCTCATCAAAAGCTATGCAAATCATTGCTCACTAGATGAGAGATCTGCAGTCAGGCACGGATTTCTTGGGAGAGCTTACAAAGGAAGCTCCTGGCCCATATCAAAATCATTCCAGCTTAAGAGCTTCCATTCCCTACCTCACCCCTGTACAGACATGACTGCCCCATAAAGATGGTAATTGCTTTAAAGAAAAATAACAGATTGGGAATTGCTCCTTAAAAAAGGGAAAAGAAAATAAGAAATCCTGAACTACCTGGAGATGCCACTCACTGTTGACATTTACTGGCCAAAACAGTTTTATGGCCAACATGGGAACTGATCAAAGTAAAAGGAATTCTTGGATTTCAGAGACTAATGATCCGAACAAATTCTAACTTAGGGTATTTTATATCTACACGGGGAGCTGAATGGGTACAATCTGAACACTAGGGATAGGCTGCATTTAACTCTACAGAGATAAGAACTGGTCAAAAATAATCTTCATGAAACGATTTGTTGTGACTATTTGGACTAGAATTTGCCTGGGCATGAGGCACCAGCTCGTTTCAGTAAGGAAGCCAGTCAAACATCCTCAGTTAAGCTCTATCTTGAGTAGCATAAATTGGTAGAATATGCACTCTAAGTATCCGACAGGAATGTTTTGCAGTAAGAGAAGATCTCTTATGGAGGGTGGCAGTGACAGTGTCAACTCTCCCTCAAGTACATTAACTGTCCAGTACAGTTAATATGGATGTTTTTTCCTTTCTCTTGCTTTTTTTAAAAAATAGTTTAAGTTCAGGGAATGGAGTTGAACCACAGTGTTTTAAAGGAGACAGTCTCTTTCCTCCTCTTAACATGACATACTTAGAGAGGCATAAGGAGTACTGCTTGTGATACACAGCTGCATCTAGGGATGAGTAGCTTTTGTCACTTATTTCCTTTAAAACAAGTGTACATAGTTTTCAAGGCATAAAGTTTGTAATTGGTTACTCAACACAAAACAGCAAGACTTCCCAAGAAATCATTTCCAAGACTGATCAGCAACGATCAGCCTACTTGGCATTGTCAGCTCTTTCCCCGGTCTGCCAGCACTACCAAGACGACAAAGACTGCTTCCTTTATTTGTAAAAGTCAGAACTGAAGATGTTCGTTAATCCCAGGTCATTCTTTACCATTATCCTTGGTTGTCACTTTGAATAATTTAAGTTCTCAAAACTTAAAAGTCTGCTCAAAAGAGCAGACTAATTGCAAACAACAGTTATCACATAAAACTTTTGCTCTGAAATGTTTTACGATGACTTCTGTGACAACTGAAAACCAACAAAGCTCTTGTCAAAGTGCACCCTACCAAACTGCTTTTAGCTAATTTGAGTTTTCAACTCAACACTTATTTGTTCTAAAGACAACACTAAAAAAGGTGTTACAGATCTCCAATAAGCAACAAAAGAGGTGAAAGAAAGAGGAGGAAGCTTAAAGATATCAAGAAAGCTTTGTTTTTCTTTAAATCTTGGCAAATACTAAGTGATATTCTAAAGGTTTTTATGAATCTAGCATGCCTCAGTTCAGCCCCAGGGTAATTACCCACATTCAGTTTTTGTTTAAGAAAGAGAGAAAAAAAAACTTCCTAGCCTTATCACAGCTTCCTACCACTCTACATCTGGTGCTAGACAGTAGCTACAGAAACCACTTGTACTAATGTTATACAGCTATAAACAACACTGAGCAGTTTCCAAATCAGGGTCATATCCAGGAACAGACACTGCTAAATTCAGTAGGAAAAATTCTACACCAGTAATGACTCTGGAGTGACCATGACACACAGAAATCCTGGACCCATTCAGCGTCGTGGATGTGTATGCCCGATGCTCCAGAGTCCTTTCACGGGCAGTCATATGCTCAGAATTCATCCTTCAGTCAAGTTTCCTGTTTCATCTTGCTATGTAATTTCTAGGTGTCTCTCGTAGCCCTTGTCAATTACAGATCTCTCCTCCAATATTTTTTTTAAGAAGTCCTGATGAGAAACTTCAGAACTAGGAAGCATGTACCAGCCAAATAGATACCATATATTTCTGTAAGACAGCCAGCAGAGGAATGAAACAAGTAATTCAGCAACAGCTGAAATAATTCAGCATGGGAAAATCAACAAGCCTCAGAAAACAGAAAGCTAGACATACTGTTGTAAAGAAAGGGAACACCAAACAAGCCTACAGTTAAACACTGTTAGTAAGTCCACCCCTTCTGAAAACAGCTGGTTGATCACCAGATAAAGATTCCCAAGAACCCTTGTGGTAATAATGCTGTAAGTTTTTTACACTCTAATTTTCCTATTGATTAACCACTTACCAGATATTTGACATTTAAATACAAATGATGACAATTCAGATATAGGTGGCACAGACTGAGACCTTTCAGCCTTATGTAACTATATTTTTTAAGGCTTTTTAAAAATAAACTGGCACAATGGCAGGTATATTTTCACTTGATTTGGGCTGGAAAAATCGGTTCAAACCTCCTCTGACCTAAAGCAGAAGACTGGACTCCTACTAGATCACAGTCAACAGACATTACAACACGAATCTACTTGGCCAACAGCTTCTCATTCTTCCACTACTGCTGTATTTCAGTTCTTACATAAAAATGCCTACAGTCTTTGGAGAGCTGAACTGGTGTTTTTACTGATTCAAAAAAAAAAACAAACCCCCTCCCTTCACAGTTCAATGAGGGTAGACTCACACACAGTCCTGCCTGCTATAATATCAATTAGAAAGTTTTATTTGAGGTTTAAAGAGATGTTGGGGAGATCCATATCCATTTAATACCAGAAGAAGGGACACTAATGTCCACAGAAAAAAGTAATACATCAGGCTAGTAAGCTCTCACCTCATATCACTTCTGTTTTGCTCCTCTCCCGTTCCACAATCTGATTCTTCACTTCTGTAATTCTTCTGCCTTCAGAGTTTTAGAAGACTACAAGTTGCTAGCTGGCTACAGCTAGCTGCCCTCTACAACAACTGCCTTCATTCACTTTTATTATTATCACCATAATTTAAGATTGGGGAGGAGGGGAGTTACTAATGACCACCGTGGCTGTCCAAAAAAAGCGTTAAATGTTAAAAAACAAACAACTCTTCTGCTCATATCGTGCACATGCTGGAAAAGCCTATTCATATCAACTCTGTTCAGTAAGAAATCTTTTCCAGTTGGCACGATTTCATCATAAACTTAAATAGAACAGACTGGATGCATACAAGACAGTGAGTTATATACCACCTTTTGTGAGGCTTTTAATCCAACATTTATGATCTTCATGCTTGTGATTAAGTACAATAGATCAATACTTCAACTATTCACTTTTTACATTCACTTTGGTCTCCTTTATATTACAAGCACAATCAAATTGCACCACCAATTTCATGTTCAGTAACTGATTGAATTAATCTCCAGTTAAGAGTTTAGAGTGTTGATAGTGAAATCGAATTTGCTGTGAAATCTGGAATTCATTATTGGTGGCAAACACTGGGGAAACCGGAGGACTGCATAATGACACTACATGATTTGTAAAACTTCTTAGCCACTTGTGAGTACTACGCTAAGCTGAATTCAAAGGCACTTGTGAGTGCCTGTTACAAACCAGTTTAGTAAAGCAGACAGGAACTGTCTGGAAATATAAATGCTTACATATTCATAAAAATTCATTCTTTCATTTAGGAAAAAGAAAAAATGGCCAAAGCTCCGACTATTGAATTTTATGATCGTAATTGGTGGGTCAGAAGTATCCAATTCAAAGGTTGTTCAGGATATTAAAACAGGAAAAAACATGTCCCAGGTAAGGGACACTGGGCTGGGAAAATCTTAGATAGTTAGATGCCAAACAGCAAGCAGGCACTAGCTAAGGAGTCAGTATGTATTTGTTATTTGGAAAAGTTTTGCATCATCAGAAACAGTACATGGGTTCTGGTATCTTTAAATTACCTAAAAGACATCTGGAGTCCTGAGTGTAAGCACCTGCAGTTTTATCTAAGCAGTAAGCCTGCCAACTAGACTCAGGTGCTCAGAGTTAAGCATTTCCAGACATGAACCTCTCAAAGCATGTACTGAAGAACAGGTGATGCACAAGAATAACAAATGATGAAAGTCTATTTGCAGAAAGGTGGATATATTTTTTTAAATTAGAACATGTTATCCTACAGCACTGGCGTTAATAAAACTCCTGCAGAAAACCTCCAATGAACACCCTGAGACATGCATGTCAAAAACTTCCATAATTTACCCTCTTGGCTCGCTACTGGTAAAGTTGGCAGCTCTGGCTCGGAACTCCACATACAATGTTTTAAAAAACATTCAGGTGTTGCTTGAGAATCTCAGTCATCATTAGCATTATGAATGCAGTACTGAAACCATGCTGTGTTATTAGAGCAAGCACCATGCAGACAAAGCAGTCTGACTGTATCTCCTGTCATTTAAAATAGCTCTTCCAACTGACAAGGAATGTACTAAAAACACTTGCTCACTGTTTGCATGTGTTTTCATTAACAATTTGCTTCACCTTTGTTTAGCATCTGTCCTGATTTCGGCTGGGACAGAGTTAATTTTCTTTCTAGTAGCTGGTATAGTGTTGTGTTTTGGATATAGAAGAAGAACAATGTTGATAACACACTGATGTTTTCAGTTGTTGCTAAGTAGCATTTACACTAAGTGAAGGATTTTTCAGCTTCTCATGCCCAGCCAGCAAGAAGGCTGGAGGGGCACAAGAAGCTGGGAGGGGTCACAGCCAGGACAGCTGACCCAAACTGGCCAAAGGGGTATTCCATACCATGGGACGTCATGCCCAGTATATAAACTGGGGGGAGTTGGCCTGGGACGGGGGGGAGCAGATCGCTGCTCGGGAACTAATTGAACATTGGTCAGCGAGTGATGAGCAACTGCATTGTGCATCACTTGTTTTGAATATTCCAATTCTTTTATTATTATTATTGTCATATTATTATTATTATTATTATCATCATCATTCTTATTATTTTCTTCCTTTTCTGTCCTATTAAGCTGTCTATCTCAACCCACAAGGTTTAGTTTGGGGGTTTTTTGTTGTTTTGTTTTTTGGGTTTGGTTTTTTTTATTCTCTCACCCATCCCACTGGGTGGGAGGAGTAAGCAAGCAGCTGCATGGTGCCGGCTGCGGTTAAAGCACGAGAGCATCTCTTTTAACAGTATTCTAAGTGAGAGAAGCAGCAAGAATGCAAAGGAGACCTGAATGCAATATTCCCTGGTCCCAATGCCTCAGGAGAGGCACTTGGCATGTCCCAAAACAAAAAAAAGCCAATGTGCTTCACTGTACTTATATCACAGCTACAATATTATTTCAAAAGCTAAAAAAGTACCACTCCAAAAATGAAGTGACAGAATTGTATACAGTCTATCTGTACTGCAAGACCCACAAAGGCATTTAGTATTTACTTGGGCATCAAATTACACTTTGGAATCAGTGGGAACTTAGGCATCTAGGCATCTCTGTGTGTCGGATTCACAGAGTTCAGTTTTCCAAGAAAAGCATATGCAGCTTTCACAAGTAACCGTAAGTTCAAAGATCTCTCTCTCACTATTAAGCAGCTTGCTCAGGATTAAAAGTTCATCAAAACCTGAGGAGAAAAAGGAAAAGACCAAAACCAGAACACTCCCCTAAATCACTACCCAATTTATTTAAAAAAAACATGTGGCAATTTTACAAAAGCTCTAACTCCCATCATAAAAAACTCAAGTGTGATAGAAATAAGGATCAAATGCTGAATACAACAAACTTTTCATGAATGCAATAGCTAGTATTTTACACAATATAATCAAGAATTCAAGCTTACCTTGAATTCTTTCACCTTTTCCATGGTTATCAGGCGCCTTGATGTGTGGCTGGAAAGCATCTGCTCACAGTTGCTAATAAGTTTCAGGCATGGGTGGCGGGGAATGATCTCTTCTGTGTATCTGGAAGAAATAAACATTCATAGAGCTGTAAGCTCATGAATTGGAAGACTTGCGTCTGAAACTAAATTCATACAGATTCTTCACAAAATGGCTCACACTAGAAAGTTGCTGTGCATTTTAATCTATTAAAGAAATTCAGGTATTGGTGCTCCAGAGTTTTTACATCATGTATTCCAATCATCTTGTGACATAAAACGTGTAGAATAAATTAAAACCTCACAGTAAAGACACACCCACACACATTTCCTACATGTATTTACATGATGTTAATGTATGCACACAGGCCTGCCTGTGTCATTTCAAGGAGAAAATACCTCAGCCTATCAGAAATAATAACTTATCCAATCAGAGCTGTAATTTTAAAAATGTATTCCACAGTCAACATATATAAAGTTGCAGGAACAACAGACTTAACTCTGGCTCCCTAAAAGGAGACCATTATGCTTCAATTCCAAAACATATTAAACCAGCTCTCATTAGACAGTGACATTCCTGGACTTCAAAATTTGGTGTTACAAGTTTATCACATTGTAATTACTTTTTCTGAAGGGAAGAAACAAAAATCAATTATCTTTTAACATCAGATGGTAGCAACACTGGCTTGCAATTAAATCCTATCTATAGAAGCAAGCAGTTAGTGTTTTAAATGCCCCCATCTCATAAGCATACTATTTTCTATAGAAACAGCTTTCTCTAGATTGCTTTCAATCCTTCTATTTCTCCAAATGCTGAAAGAGGAATTTAAGGATTTAAGGGCTTTGCATGGGACTACAGGAGCTAGAAGCATTGACCTAGCTAATAAGATAAGTATGAGAACAGACATCCTTCCTATATACTGAAATATAGATCAGCTATTTAGTCTTAGTTTTTGTAATAAACTTTCCTGTAATAGTTACAACATAATACTGAAAATGGTATATGGTATTGTCAGTGACTATGATTTCATGTAAAATGCTTGCTCTCATGATTCCCCAATGCTTGGGGGTCAACAGAAGTCAGACATTAAAAAGCAGAACTAAACAACTTTCACACCTAGCACATGAAGTTAAAAGATACAAAGGAGGAGCTTCACATTTTTCCTGTGAAGGAGTAGATTTTCTGAATGCACTTTACAAAGTAAATGTATTGTTCTGGGAGAAAGAGAAGTCACATGTAACACAACTCAAAATAGGATCCATCTAGCTGCTGATGGAAATCTTGACATTTCTTAAAGATAATATGAGCTGTTAAACAAGTAAGACAATACCAAATACAGACTTGTAAATAGGAAAAAAATCAAACAGTACTGCCTCTTTGCATTGTTGCAAAACGTCCAGATCGCAAAACAACCTTTCAGTTGCTTCTCACGTGTGGAATCAAGCCACTACTTCTGCTAGGTGAAGTCAGAACATGCTTCTGACAAAGGAGAATCAAATTAATTCTCAGCTGTTTTTTCTATTACACAAGACTTTTGATGCATCTAGTACCACCAAACTGCCTCTTTCTCTTACAAAGGTAGGCACTCTGCCACATCTTAAAAGTCTCTCTTCATAACCATATAAAAGCCTGACTGCAAAGGAATTAAAAGAATTCAGACTCAACAATGATTTCAATGTCAGATTGAAAGAGTAAACTTTGGAGCAAGATGCTATCTTGCAGAGGGAGAGATCATTATCACTTTGTTAAAAAGCCTTGTCTGTTAGCATTAATGCATATATTTCTACATTCTTTCAGGTAAAACTCAGAACGTTATCAAGTAAGAAATATAGTAGCAGTGGTTTTAACAGACATCCATTTTAATCCTGTTTCATTTTTGAGTTAAGATAATACACAAAGATCTCAAATAACACACAAACCTGATGGCAGGTGCTGCCAAGGGATATTTGATAACAAAACATATTAGTAGACAGCATCTTATCTTCCCCTCACATACTTGCTTTAATGTTTGTTCCTGTGTTCATCATTATAGCTGAAAATAAAGTGACTACACTAATATTCTGTGCTGATATAGTGACTTCTGTATTTCAATTCATAGTAGTATATACAAATTCACTTTTTAAGAGGCATCCCAACTAGAGCTTGAGATAGCCAACCTCCCCAAAACAGCAACTAAAGTAGAATCAGAATGTGCAGTTCATAGTTACCTAAAGTTAAACACTTTATACTGCTGTACTGAGGAAGCATGCTCCTAGCAATGTTCAGTGAGCAGACAAAAAGCTCTGGTATCTTGACAAACAGAATAAACTCAGTAATTCCAAAGACAGTTTATTGACATGGAAGTCTAAGAATTCACAACCACACATGGTCTGTCAGGTTTAAGCATGTATAGACAGACATTTTGAACAATTAGCTACAATACTGTTAATGGCATTCATTGTTTTGTTTGTGAATAGTCTTACAAGAAAAAAAAGCCTAAGATACAAATTCTATCATTAAAAAAAAACCCACAAGCTGCTAAGTGCACTATTCTGTTATGGAAGCATGTAACAGAAATGGCTCTCTCTGATTTCCAAATTTTCAAAACAGCATGTGATAATTGTATGTAGGACTGTCACAAGCCATTTCCATGGTGAAACCAGGGACAACAACCACTTTATGTATCAGTATATTTTGACTATACATAGAAACATGTGACATTGTAGAAGCTACCTTCAGAGCAAATCTACATCTGGAAGACACTTAGAAACAGTTACTGTACATCAACTCCCCACTTTACTGTGAAACAGCTTTGGGAAAAACAAAAAAAACAAAACCAAAACAAAACAAACCCCTCAAAACCTTATCTAAGAGACGCTGAAGTAAGATATGCAAACAGACGTCTTTCCTTTTAAACCCAGTTCTAATCCCAGGCTGCACTACTGAGCAGACAGCATCCTGCAGTCTCTGCTGGCCTCTCTCGTCCTTAACGGGGCTGCTCCCCTACGCTTCCTGCCTCTCGCTGCCATCTCTTGCTCACTTGACTTTTGATTTCTCAGAAGAAAGCTAAATTAGTAGTGCCAAACCCCAAAGAGCCAAGAATGTTCTCTTACAGGACCTTGTCGTGCACCTCTATCAACTACTCTGGTAGAAACACATACTAATAAGAGCCTTGCCAGTACTATCTTAGAAATCTATCTGCACCTTGAAAGTCTAATTTTCTAAGCTTAAACTTCAACCCATTGGACATGCATTTACAAGGACATGTGAAGGTTTTTTCGGTAATAGTCAGGAATTATCTCCACCCAAAAACCTTATTTCAAAATCTGCTTTCCCTCCTACAAAGTTTTGAAATATGAAGTCTGAGCATTACTCTTAAGTGCTAGTACTATGGAAGTTCCAGCTCTACTATGCCCCAAAAGAAAGCACAGTGAGAATGTAGCACCCATTCTGATATACTACATACCAGAAATCAAGAATACATACTCAGGCCTGTAAATCGGCAGCCAATAAACTAGTCTTCCTCCCATCACCAGATATTCTGCCGCAAACTTCAACAGGTCAAAAAAGATGTCACTTAGATGATAACTGGATGAAACGAAGATGTGATTGTCTGTGCTAAACAAAAAATTTACAAGTGTAAACATAAAAGCACATTTAAAACCTGCATTTTTAGTTAAACAAACAACAAAAAAAAAACCTAAACAAAAAAACCCCAAACCACAAAATAGCACTACCTGAGATTTGCAAAACTACCTAAGACAATTCAGGAATACAACTTCTACTATGAGGAATATGACTTCCCAAATTCCTCTACTGGCTCTTTAGACTATCATCGTTAGTACTTGTGGAGGTCAAAGAATCACAAGCATGTAGGGAATAGTTATTTTGCTCAGCATCTTTCTTAAGGGCAATTTAGAGTAAAGGGCAGAAGACAAGGAAGGCCAGGCAGTGGAGAAGCCATGTGTTATCTCTGAAGAGAAAGGAGCAGTGGAAATCCAAGAGAGAAGATTAAGGTAAAATAGAGGTATTCCATTTTAGACTGATTTTGCAGCTTGCAGGGACTGAAGAGAACTTTCTGAGAATATGAAACACAAGGTAATGGTGGTTTACAGAGACGAGAAATAGGATCTGAAATCTGAATACATGCAAATGATAAGCAGGGAGAACAAAAAAACAAGAGGATTTCAGGAAGTCGCATACTAGTTTTGCAAACAGAACCAAAAGGGCTTTTCTGCTTTAATTATTATTACTATCATTTTTTTTAACTGCTGACAGCCAACCAAGAAATAATAAAGATTCTAAAACTATGACTGTGTTTCCATTAAGACATTTATATTCTACAACCGACAAAACAGTTTACCTACCTTCTTTCAGCTGACTTAACTGTTTCCTTTTGTGAACCCGTTCTGCGAGTAGCTTCTCTGATACCATATGGTGCTATACAAAGCAAATGCATAATGCAGAGATAAGAACCTCACCCTTTGTCAAACTAACATACAATTATATTATACACACACAACAGTGCACAAACTGTGGCTTATACAAAGTTAAACAAAAAGAAAAGCTTTTACAAAGTGAAAGTCGGTAAGGGTAATTTCTTCAAGATCTATTAAAAGTTTCTTGCTCCAAAAGGTTACTTTAAAACTGTTTCAAAGAAAGCCCTTCAGCTGAAGAGGCTTCTAGCAGCCAGACATTTGCTACACTACAAAGGACAATGCTTTTCTGTTTTGTTCATTAAAAGATACTCCTTACATTTCCAACATGTGACAAATGATCCCATCCTCTTTTGACAGACACAAACATCTCTCCTATAGCACTTAGCTAACCTTTTTCAAAATGAAATTGTATATATTGGAATTTCTTGCCAACACATTACACAAATAGTAATTCTCACACAGACAGAGAAGAGCCAGAGATGGCTTTCTCTCACACATTTCTACACATTTCTAATAGCATAACATACTTATTTCATGTTCAACACATTTCTTTTTGTGAGATGCGTTTCAGCATCATGGAAGCACGAATATAACCATTTTGTAAACAAAATAGTAAGAACTGAGTTTGCAAATGTGTCACAAGTCATATTAATATTCTATATTGTCTTATTGCCAAACAGGCCAAATAAAAATTAGCAGGCAACCCACAAAGTCACACTTCCTACTGCTAATTAATATGAATGTGTCATCCTAAGAGCCAGCACTAGAGATCAGAAATTGCTGTATCAAGGTCTTTTATTTAATCCCTTAGCCTCTACTCCCTCTCATGCATTACAAATGTGTTAAGTACATAGGTTTCTAAAAGATCAGAGGATCCTTTCAAACTGCTAGTGCTTCTAGTAGTTAAGGGTATCGGAAATGCATTAAAATTTCTCTTTGGAAACATTCCAATAAGCACTTAACATAAGTCGCCAGAAGTTCATCAGAGCTGCATGGCAGATTCCAGCGTGTTGCACATCAAGTCCAAACAGCAACATGGACCATTCTGATAAGAAGTCTCTGTGCATCAATAAAGTTATGCCTTTACTGAATAAGACTTCTTTGAAGGATGATTTTCAGCCATACTGATTTCTACTGGCAAACATAGTATTCTCTCCATGGAAGAAAGTATTATCACCAGCTCCGTTACATGTTTATAACTATCTTTAAATTAATGCAGAGACATCAAATGCAGATCTGATTTCCACAGCGCAGCTCTCAATGGTCATCTTTTGTAATATGGAAACTGCAGATCTGAGCACTCATCAAGACATTAAATCAATGTACATAGGCATAGACCTAGGCAATGATCTTTTAGTCATCGTTATTAGGCAACAAAAAGCATGAACAAACTTACGATCTGTAATGATTGCATCAAACAGCATCCCTTTTCGCCATATTGGTCTTGAAGAATCAGAAACTAGTGCATCAAGGTAATATTTCTCTAAACCATACTGTCGGAGATTAGCTCTGATATTTTCATCTGGTCCTCTCCATTTCTGGTTCTTTCTGCTTGCCTTGCCTGGGGTAGAGGCGGGGACACGGAACAGAAAAAAAAAGCATACTCAACAACAAACTATTTTATAAGAAAAGCTTTCATATGCTCTTATCATTTAATTTAAAGGAAAATAATTAAATATCACATACAAACCCAGAGTTTATCTCCTGCCTTATTTTGCTCACTGTCACAAGTATTTGTGACAAACTTCACAAGTAGCAAGGAATAATGAAAATAAATGAGACAAGTTCTGCTGCACCATCTACACAAGGGCGTCACAGAACACGTTTACAAAAATGTTGGTTTGTAAGATGTTCTCACTATGCATCAATCATAATCCTGTCCAATAAATCAGATACAATTTCCACTGCAGTTTTTCAGAGAAGTAAGAATGGGATTAGACTTCCTGGGTTAGATTACGAGAAGCTTCCTACATCACAGGCTAAGAAAGCACACAGCTGTTGTAATTACTATTTGGAACTTTGTTTTAGTTTTCATTATTCCTTTTATTAAATATTTCCTGCTTAAAAAATAAGTGAATAGCTTAGCTAGGATACATGTAAATTTGTCAATAAAAATAAGCATGACCAAATAAATCCTGTGAAGATTAATGTTGCTTTAAAATCCACTAAGTATTGTCTGCTACCATCAGTATTCTTAAATTCCAGAGAGTAAGATTTCAGTGGCTTAGAAATATTTAACATACCTAATCCATGGATTGTGTTGTAATCTATATCAGCACCACACACATACGCTCCAAAGTGAGCTGAGGAGATTAGAAGGCCACCTATAAAGGGAAGAAAAGGGGAAAAGTATAAACTGCTGTCATAAATGTTATCTGTGTTAAGATTTTTTGCTCAGGAACTTCAGGAGTTTATACCAATAGCACACTAGACCCAAAGCTAGACCCAAGAAAAAAAAAAAAAAAAGAAATAAAAAGAGAATTAAAACTACCAACCAGTTAGAATCACTATGCAACTATAATCAGAAATAATAACACTAAGTTCCTTGTCTGTTATACCTGATCTTCCTTATTTTGCTATGCCTTATGTCACCCCTTATCTCTGGAGACTGTTCTTAGGAGTTCGTTTAAGGTTTTCTGTATTTCAAGGCAATAAGATCCTTTAATCGTTACATGAACCAAAACTTTTAATTCTACTCTGCAAGGAGCAGAATTTCAAACTGTTGGCAAACAATCTGAAAAATCATCACCAAACAAATGGCAATTCTACTGTGCCTGTTCTCAAAGTCAGTCTCCTTAACTGTGTCTAAAATCAAGCTTGTATAATGTGGCCATTCCCTGAGTAAGAAGCAATGGTCAAGAACCTTGTAAATGTAAGTATCTCCAAAGTAAGCATCTCCAATGTAAGCAGCAATATCAAAAAAGTTTCCGTAATTGTTTTTCAGTGTGAAAGCTATATACAGATGCATTTTTTCTGTGAGTGTGCCACCTGTTTTGTCAGTACATTTATTAGCATACTCATCCTGCAATAAAATTAATTTTTTAATCACTACTATTGTGATCTGCTTTCCTAATTAAAAAAACCAACTACCAAAAACGCATGTGTGATTTCCCCTTGAAACTGGGCGATGGTTGAATAGCCCACAGAAAAGAGCAAATGACATTATCTTGTTAACAGCTTCCAAATGAAAAAAAAAAAGGACAGACAGCAGAAGATTACTGTCCTGGTTTCAGCTGGGATAGAGTTTATTTTCTTTCTAGTAGCTGGTATAGTGTTATGTTTTGGATACAGTATAAGAACAATGTTGATAACACACTGATGTTTTCGGTGTAAACACTGCTTAGCAAAACCTAAGTCAAGGATTTTTCAGCTTCTCATGCCCAACCAGCAATAAGGCTGGAGGGGCACAATAAGCTGGGAGGGGACACAGCCAGGACAGATGACCCAAACTGGCCAAAGGGGTATTCCATACCATGGGACATCATGCCCATGACCCCCCACATAAACTGGGGGGAGTTGGCCTGGGGGGCCGATCACTGCTTGGGAACTAACTGGGCATCAGTCAGCAAGCGGTGAGCAATTGTACTGTGCATCACTTGTTTCATGTATTCCAGTTCTATTATTATTATTATTGTCATTTTATTATTATTATTATCATTATTATTTTCTTCCTTTCTGTCCTATTAAACTGTTCTTATCTCAACCCATGAGTTTAACTACCCCCCCACACACACCAATTCTTGCCCCCATCCCACTGGTCGGGGCCAGGGACGGGGAAGTAAGCGAGCACGGCTATGTGGTGCTTAGTTGCTGGCTGGGGTTAAACCACGACAATTACCAGAGCTGTGTTGTCGAGTCGTTAATAAGGAGGTACATAGCTAACAAAATGGTTTAAAACAGAACAGTGACTGAGAACAAGGTTGTGAACCCCACACGACTGATGTTAACTGCTTATGGATACAAACGGTCCTGCTAAAATAAAGGGGACGATCGCTCCAGGACGAAGAGTTCACCAGCACAGGGAACAACATGCAAGCTAGCTGTGCGGGTGACACCAGTTCTCCCACTCACCAGCAGCATGGAGAGAAGCATCTCAGGCGGCTGCATTGCCCCACGCCACCCACTCAGCACCAACAAATCCCTAACACGCACTGTGTGCGCAGGCTAAAGATCCCATCTCAGGGCACTAGAAAACTCCTACACCATATGCTAATGAACTCTACCAAAACTGAAGCTGAGGGAGAAAGAAAAAAAAAAAAAAATTCCTCTGCTTTTTCTTGTGAAATGGATCAGGGAAAAGCAAGGTTACTCACCCCAGAGGAGTCACCCATTTCCCTTCTTGGCTGCAATCCCTCAGAACAGATGGGCAGTACCTCCAGAGGGTCAAGACAAATTTAGCTAGCCCTGACCCCAAGTATGGCATACCACCCAGTCCTATAAAAAAAGTAAGAAGAAAGTACTTTGCCCATCTAAGAATGTTTTTAATCACAGGGAAAAAGAAGTTAGGAAAACATGAACTTACAGCTTTTAATAAGTCTCAGCTGGTACTAGTTCAATTGTGTTCAAACAGAAGGTGCATGAATACCTAAATACTCTAATACAGCCAGCCCTTTGACCTACTGTATCAAACAGATGTATACAAAGGGTTGATCGCAGAATCATCGTGTCCCCTGATGACTATTAGCAGAATGATGATGGCACCGAATGTCCTGCCTTTACCATAGTCTATTGCCCCCACTTCTTCAGCACAGAGAAGGGTCTGGTCATAGCACTACCCTCCAGGATGTCAAAGAAAAAATTCCTGTCATTTGTAATTATGCAGTATCACAAATTGGCAAAGGGAAAGTAGGGACAACTATCTTGCAAAGGTACAAACAAGCAGCTTACTGAGATAACTTGAACAGATTGTCTAGGAGGAAATACGAAGTATTCAGGTAACAGACTTGATTTATTCTTCCAGAAACCTTCAGGCTTCCTTCTGCCCAACACTGAGGAAAGAATATCTAAATAGTTTATGGAAGTTATGTTTTAGAACTCAAAAACAATCCTAGCCATTCCAGTTCTGGTTTACAAAAAAGGGGAATCAAGTCTCTTAAACCAGCCTGGTCAAAAGCACTTTTTATTCCAAGGACAAATTGCAATTGTCCACTCTTACACTAACACGGAAGACTTGTGATTTGGCTCATCCAGCAAAACCAGTCTGTTTCCAACAAGCAAGCACCATTTTGCAAGGCCATTCTGATTTGATACTATTTACCTTTTCAGCATAAAAACCAGGAAGAAATCAAGCCAGGTATTAATTAAAGTTGCACCAATAAAGAAATCTGAACTGCAGTTTCTTCGAACTACTCCTTTCCAAACCCATCAGCTCAGACTCACTGCATCACTCTCAATTCTGAGCTACCTCCCAAAATTCCAGGGGCAGTGCACTGTTGCACTGACAGTCTTGAAAATCCTCTAAAGGACCTCAAGAGACAATTGAAATTCCTGGGGTTTACTCACCTAAAGTTGGTGCAAAAGCCACTGTTTTGTTGTTTAGTCATAAGTACACTTTACTGACAAATGGCGTGCCACTCAGTATCTCCAGTGTCCCTATGTACCTTTAATCTCAAGCTTATATATTACAGATGTCTAGTGCAATAAAACCACAAAAATTGCAATTCAAATCATTAGGCAATTTGGGGAGAATTTTGTATACATTACCTTTTGAACTGAAACACAACATTTATCTTCAATTTCTATAGCTTCACCACTTCTCTGTGATTTTTCTTTCTCTAGCTTTACCCTTCCTTTTTTTTTTTTTTACTTCGATTTTCACTCCCAAGAGAATGAATGCTCTCAGAGAATTTTTTGTGATTTAGGTTTAGCATATTTTTGTAAAAAGACACAAAACTACAGATAGCAAAATAAAACAAACTGCTTAGAGATGAAGTAGAGGAATCTCCTCAGCCTTTCAAAGGGTACTACCTATGTGCAAGGAACACAAGGAAGAGGAGGAGGAGGAGGAAATTTCATAAGACATTATTATGCACACACACAAAAAAAAAAAAATCAGGTTTTATATGAAGAAAAATTTAAGACAAAAACATCTAGTTCGCCGAAGCCCTGTGTTTCTGAAAATATTATATCCCTGATCTGTTTTGCGTGGTACAGAGAAGCCACATGCTAATAAGAATTTGTCCTACTAGTGACCCTGTGGTGTTGCCTCCTCTTTCCCTAACTTCTCTGCAGTGATTTCTGCAGTTAATTCTCTTCATCCTCCCATTAATATATTTCTGTATGCATCTTACACACGGTTTTCTTGATCAAAGTTTAGCAAAATACAGGTCCAAAACACAGCCTTTGCTATGCTTTTGAAGAAACTACTATAGGTAGCTCAACACAATATACTCTTGTACAATTAAATGGCACAACCTGACACAATAGATCTTCTATTTCACCTGCAAAACGTCCGAGTTTCCCTTAGGTAAAAAGGACTTCTATGCCACACACAGTAATATGTGGAATAAAAGCTCCCCCTCCTGGCTTAACTAAGAAAAGTTCAGCTGGGGGCGAATGCATGGTGTGAATAATATTATCCTGAAGATGAGACGTGATGGTACAAGGAACTGATCACTATTGAATGCTATGGCCAAACTATTGCTATATTACATTATACGTCCAGAAGTGCCCTCAGCACTCCTCTAAATAGCCACCTCCAAAAATGCTGCTCCTTGTAACATTCTGAAAGTGGCTGCAGGGAGTGCTCTATCCAAATTTCAGTTGTTAGTCACTTTGGATCTTAAGCAGTTCATGTTTAAGCCATGTTACATAAAATAATACAGTGAAGATAGATTTGTCAGAAGCATTTACATCTTCTGAAGTTGATCTCCCTCCCCCAAAATCCCTTTCAAGTTAACAAAATATTCATTTTATAATCACCATTTTGCTTTTGGCATCACCTCAAGTATCAGTCAAGCACCAGAAGCTGCTGCACCAGGTAAAAGTATGGTGCGAGCAGTTAACACAATTTCCCAGTTTTTCCCGCCACCAGAAAAAAAAATGTATATATACCTGTTCCAACAAATGGATCATATACAACATCATTGGGTTTTACTCTCCCATGGTTTGCCATAATGAAAGACAGGCAGGCATCCATGCTCGTATTTCCAATGAAGTGTCTCTTTTTTACACTATAAGACTCAATAAGTTCTCTTTGGCCATCTGCAATCTGTTGAAACATTTAAAATCACTGTCAGGTCTTAGATACAAGATATAAGCAGACATGCTAACAGACTTGCTTAAGTGGCACCATCCAACAAACAGGTAACTCTTCATTTCATAACACATCACCTTGCTTTCTGCCATCTGAAAATATGACAGACTTCTTTCCAAGCAACAGATATCTTGGTTCAACACCTACATAAATTCTTCAAGACAGAGGTCAAAAATATACAAACAATTTAGAGGAAAAATTCTTCTGAAGAAATAACAATCAGTGCAACTTTGCTATTATTCTAGGTATCAGAAAAACAATTCCTGGCAATTCAGAGTTAAAAGAATTTCAAAATTATGAGGAGTAGAAATGCATGTTAACACGTGCGTGCACATACACACGCACATGCTTAAGGTAACGCAGAATTTCCATCTTCACTGGCATTTCTGTCACACTCAAAATCTAAATTTAGGGTAGAGTTGACAGATCGGAATTTACTGGAAAAACAAACAAAGACCACATGCTAACATTTTTACATCAGACTTCCAAAATATGTTGAAGAGGACCAAAGCAATCTGGAAGAACACATGTTCAAAAGCTCTTCCAACACTATCCCCCAGCTCCAGTCAACATCAGTCTTACTGGGTAAACAAAATACACTTGCCTATTTTTTTCAGGTTGGTTTACTTGTTTTTAAACACTTCAGGAATCCAGCACAGATGGGACAACAGCTGCAATGTTTTGCAGTATTGCCACATCCTAGGGTGCTTTCACATTAACCACAGGCATGGAGAATATTTACAGGTGCTAACAGATCACTTGGATCTCTAATTTCTCTGTACTCAAGCCCCTGACCATAGCTGTATAATGTCAGCAGTAGTTCTCCCTCCTTCCAGCTGCCCTTGACCCAGGACATTGCAAGCACATATTCCCATCAGTGGCTGGTGTCATTCTGGAAGATGTCCTTCGGGAAGCCGCTTTTTTTCCTCACAAAAAATAAAAGACCAGATCAGATTTCCTCAGGATATCCTAATAACGCAGCAGGTTTGGAGTGCATACGCCAACAGGCAAGGAAGGCTGGAGTAAAGACCTCAGACGACAAGCTCCAGACAGTTTTTGGACGTGGTTCCTACTGTACATCACTGCACTGTCAGCGTCCCTCCGGGCGAGCATCTACCCGTGGGCTGGACCCGCTGATGTCCAAAGCCCCAGGGATCAATCAGCCCGTGCCTTTCCATGGAGGTGCCTGTCAGGACCACCCGAAGCGCTTACAGAATGCTCCAGCCGGGCTGATGCAACTCAGGGGGGCCGCAAGCCATCTACAGTTCCTGTAAATCTGTCTTTGTGTTTGAAACAAGCTGCTGGTGCTTTTAGCTCCATCTGGGCCGACAATAATATAATACACCACCATAGCTGTGCAGTCTCGCTGCTGTGTTGAGTTCCCTCAGTGGAGGGCAAGATAAGGTGTGGTCCCAGATACAACTTCAATTTTTTCCACCTCTAAATTGCTCAATTAACCTACTTTTTCCTAGTCACAATAAGGACTTTCACGACTTGCATAAATGTATTATGCAGTAACAGATTCAGCCATAATTATATTGCCTGCTTCCATTAAGGCTCAACACAATTTTTTCCATTTAAATTGAAGAACACTTTCCTGAAAATACAAGCTCGTAAGAACTGAAGCAAGTGTACTCACGCACCCATCTACCAAAATACAGGTGAAAGGGCTCTTCTGGAACATTATTAGGATCCATTCCATAATCTTCCAAAATCCAGAAGATGTGTTCTGGATTCTTTAAATTTACTTTTCCTTTGAATGGCAGAAATTCAAGGGCCTATACAATAAAGAAAAAGAGTAAAAGATAACAGGGTCAAATTTTTGAAATACGCAGCCCACAAAAAAAACAAAACAAAACAAACAAACAAAAAAACCCAAAAAACAAACTACAATTCCACTTGTGAGAAATGATAGGTTAGTACTAAAAGTACATTCTCAGTTTTCTCTGGATTTTTGAAATGCCTTTCTTGTGAATAAAGATAGCTCAAATGATTAAGGATTAGAAATCAGGAATCATAACTTTTTTATTAACTGAACAGAACCCAACTTTAGGGGAAATGAACTGTGCATATTAATTATGCAATTTTCAAGTTACAAAAACAACACGATGATGAACAATGAGATTTAAAATCTCAGTGGTGTGCAGCTACACCAATTTAAATACTCAGCATTATTTCATGTACACAAAAACTGAACAAACAGGAAAGGGTAGATACTACTAATACAGGTAATTTCAGTCTCTGTAAATGAAGTAAATAGGATAAATAGCTGCTAAAAATAGAATGTGGATGAGCAAAAATTAACAGTAGTGTACAAAAATTTCCTAATTAAAAATACTGATACAGTTAGGAGGAGAGCACAGGTGCAGACAAGAGCATAAGGACAGAACAGGAAATCAGCACACAATCCACAGCTTGCAGTTGAAGTCACTGGACTGGCTTGTTCCACATTCTGCAACAATAAATGCCTACTACGGAGATCAAGCAACAGATTTTCTAAAAGTCTAGCACCTAACTCCAGCCATTTGAATCTTACAGCTTCAGCTTCCCCAGCACACTGGGCTGAAGTCAGCAGTGATATTTGTTTGTCTTTGTATATGCCTTACTTGGTCTATTTAGAAAAAAAAAAAAAAATACAAAGTCATGAATTTTGAGGAGCATGTTAATTCAGACACAAAGATCTCACTTAGAGCTGAGAAGGCATAAGCTGTAAACTGTTTTAAGATCTTCAGAAACCCAAACTTAAATACACTCTAGACAGCACTGATAGCATGGCATAAGAACAATGTGAATAGATTAAATTAAATGTCAAAGTTTTCTTAAAGATCTACTTACATCTATCTTTTTAATTTTCTGTGCTTGGGTCAGTGTTTTATTAAATGTATGAATATGTACTTTGTAAGTAGAGTCTGATTGTAGATATGGAAGCTGAAAAAAAAGCAAAGACACTTTCATTAGTACAGCTGCAGTGCTATTCAGTGTGATTAAGGAACCATATTATCCAGATACTTTATATGCATACCATCTTGTCCATTGGATAGTTCTTCAAACATGCATAGAGCTCCCCCGCAGATCTTCCATGACCCCACAGTTCAAATATAGACCTAAAATTACAAAGTTTTTTTAGAGTGCAGTCATACAGTTGCGGGGGGCGGGGGTGGAAGCCTTGCAGATACTTACTCCTTTTAACCTTCTTCACCAAAGGATTTAGGCTTTGCTTTATGGAGTACTGAAGTGCGTTATTTAACTCTTGGCACATGTTTAAGTTTTGTTCTTAACAGGGACACACTTATTTTTAATCCTAAACTGGAATTTCGATGAAGCTTTTACGTTTGGTAACGTACACTAAAAGGTGAATTTCCATCTTAAGTACCCTTGGATATCACCAGACCTTTTTCTGGCACACAGTGATACTAGCGAATGAGCCAAAATTCATCTGTACCTATCGATTTGATGGGGTAAGCAAAGACTGAAAAAGGTCAAGAACAGACTTTCAAAGTGTTACACTACCCTGGAGCGAAACAAATTGTGAAACTGTAACATCCTATGTATAATGACATCATCAGAGGTTCTATCCCATTTTAAGACGTGGTTATGATGTCTCATATTTTCAGATGTTTAAACACTATGCTGTCTCACACTTTTTTTGTTTCGTTTCCATATTGCTGGCTTTAAGCAAAGCACTGCCTTGGACGATGAGATAACTGATGCTACTGTAATGAAGGCACAACATCCCACCATAGACCTTTCCCCCAACGTTAAAATATCCAAACTGAGTGGACTTTCCGTATCAAAGGAAAAAATCTTTTTCAGTACAGGAGTCCTAGGGCACTGCATGTATTGTTGGACACTCTTACGTGCATTTGCAATGCATCGTAAACACAGCCTTTAAGGATTACCAGTGCCACGTAGTACCTTTTCAAAGATGACTCCTGAAAGCAAATCTTCAAAACATTCAAAGGTTGAGCTCACTCAAGCAAAAATAAGCGAGAACTACATTTTACTAAGTGACAATAGCAGATACCAAGACCCAGTGGTAAGCCATTTTCTTCAAGTATTCCCTTCCTGAATAAATTATTTAAGGCTATATTTCTAACCTGCCTTTACCCTGAAAAAAAGTACATTTTTCACAGTGTCTAATTCTTTCCTAAAGCATCTGTTTCTATCTACTCTGAGAATTTAAACTATATTTCTAGATGGAGCAATGGACATGCTGGCAGCATAGGCTGTACTAGAGAGAACCGAATATTCATCTTTGAATTTTATTCAACTGTTGGGAGAAGAAGCTCTTACAACACCTTCAGGCCCACTTCTTACTTTTACACTTACATATGTATTGGAAAAAAACCCTGCAAAATGCTGGGGAGATTTTATTTAGATAAATGTATGCTTCAGAGCTTTTACTATTAATTAGCATTGCAATGGAGATGCTCCAGCAATCTTACACTAAAACTAACATATCTCCCCACAACCAGTAGTAGACCAGGAAAAAAGCAGTGGGCCAGTTATGCTTTCTACATAAAATAAGCATACATTAGTTGAAAGAGCATGGCGAATGGAACATCCGCAAGCTGTTTTGTCATATTTTACTCCCTTAGTTGCCTACAGCTGCTTTTTGAAGTGCAGTACAGTTTATCCCCATTGGAAACATACTATCCTAAGGACAATTTTGTATACATGGGGTTTCTTTAGGGAAGAGTGTACAACTCAAGTCACTGTAGGTAAAACTGAATACATGACACAAGAAGCACTCAACAGGGGCCATGCAACGCTCTGCAGAGGTGCCCAAACTAACCCTGAAAAGGACAGCACAGACACCCCAGATTTAGTATGGTCAGAGAGCCATACCACAGCTGGGCTGCTTCTCATCCTGGACCATACCTCCAAGGTATCTCTCAAGCCTCACTGGAAAGCATGTTATTCAGACACCTCTAGAAAGGACCAAAAGCCACTGGAACAATCACTGGCATATTCCTGCGCTCTTGAATTTTCTG
The DNA here is from genome assembly GCF_900496995.4 of Aquila chrysaetos chrysaetos. Lineage (NCBI taxonomy): Eukaryota > Metazoa > Chordata > Aves > Accipitriformes > Accipitridae > Aquila > Aquila chrysaetos. The sequence goes on from NC_044005.1 coordinate 52,418,154, forward strand.
GAGGAACATCTGCTGCAGCAGTCTGGGCTGAGGGCTCAGATACCAGCGCTAGGAAGGTGACACAAGGAATCACTTACCTTTCCCTTCCAAACTTGATTTTCAGTTTTTATGTATCACTGTTTTTATCTTTTAATTCCATACACATTTTAAAACAAGCAACTCACTAAACATTATTCAAGGTGACTAAAACATCAGTGACACTACAAGACAAGTACTGGCTCTGCACTGAAGAACACTGTCTCAAGACCCTGCATTGATCGTACACTAAGTAAAGAGGACAGGCACGCTACATAATCAGTCCTACAGGCTCCAGTAACACCTCCTCAATTCTAGAAGCAATCAGAGACTGTTTATGATAAGACTCCATACAAAATTGATATTTGCCACAATATAGCAGAACAAATTTCCACCACCTAAGTTATCATTTACAAGATTTTTCACCTCTTACTTTGCACATACTGTCCGTTTCATTAGTCCCCTCGCCATCTCTTCTGAAGGAATACTGAGAATCCAAAATGGAGACTGGAATAAAGAGAAGATAAGTGATGCAAACACCTAGCTGGAGGATGTCACATGAATTACAGAACTACACAATTCTGTTCTATAAAAACAGAACATGCATGCTGAAGATTAAAAAAAAAAAAATAAAACTGTACAGAGAACATGAAGATAAAACATTTAATTTGAGGTAAAACTGTATACTCAGCTTGAATGTCTGAGAAATTTTATTAGGTATTTCATTTTCTCACCATATCTTTGACTTGGTAAAATATTATTATTTGTTTATGCTTCTCTAGATTATTTATCCTCTTAAGACCCAAAATACCTCATTACACACGAGTAGAACTAAAACCCAGTAACGTTCTCTGACTAAGCATTGAGACCAGAATCATACAGCTTCCTAGCTTCATTCTTCCAGACACGCTGTCTCATTGATTTAGAGGCAAACATCAAATTCAAACTGCTGCAGCATAGTTTTCATGGTTCAGCTATTCTGAAAAGCAAGCACAGCCTCCCAGCAGATGGCATTGTTTCTTTTCACACTGTTAAATGGAGGCATCCTGAGGTGCATTTTGTGCATCTCTTACTCAGTTCCGAGTCTTTACTGAAATTGAGAACTGCTTGTTTTTAGAAGATTCCTTATTTTCCTAAGAAACTTCAAAATTTATTCAGCTATCCACATTTAATAAAAATACTATAAAGAACATACTTGTACACCATACACGCACTCAAGTATTTGGTCCTCACTTACATTTACGCGGATTTCCTGCTCACTGCTGAATTGTCCACCATAAAGCGAGAGCAAAGATGTTATTTCCTAGAGTGAAAATATAAAGGTCAGGCTTTAGGAGCATTAACTAATGTTTTAAAGCAAATAGTAAAAACCAATGCGCAAAAGAAAGCCTTAATGAAAACAAGGAAAATAAATGATGCAATACACATTAAATATTTTAAAACATGTGTAATGATGACCTACCAATTCTGACAAAAACTCTCTGCATTTCAGCACTGTTTTAAACAATATTAGCCTGGATGTTGTATTACTAGCTCTTCAAGGTGGTGCCTAGGAGAGCACTTAGGGTAGCGAAATTTGTTACAGGGTATAGTAACTCTGCAAGTCGTCATGGGAAAAAAAACAAACAATCACAAGTTAAATTTACAAACAAGAGGGTTTTGTTATAAACACGGAAATTGAGCATATGCTAAACCAGAGATTCACCAAGGACCCATAAAAACCACCACGGACTCACAAAAAAATACCAGGCAGCTTCAGGTACGTCACAACTTATTTTTGTTTTAATGATTTCTGTGAACAGCACTTGATAAGGCGAAACCACTTCAGCGGCAGGGACCGAACTCTGCGCCCCAAGTTTTGCAACCAGCTGGCACAAACGCGTCAACGACAAGCAGGCCGCACGACCCGAGGCAGGACTGGCTGGCCGTCCCGCCGCAGAAGCGGGTCCGCTCTCTCTGACCCCGCGATGGCCAGATCGTTGGCAAACCCTTCCGACCGAACGCCCAAACCCTTCCGACCGCACAGGAGCGAGCGCTCGGAATCGAAAGCCGAAAGCGAGCAGTCCTCAGGGCCAGCGGTGCGACGTGGAGGAGGGCGGCTGGCGACGAGGACGCCCGCCGAGGCCTCGGAGACCTTCTCCCTTGGATCCCGGCAGGCCCCAGGGCTTCGGAGAAGCCCCGTCCTCGCTGCTGCCCAAGCCTTCCTCTGGAAAATGAAGATCTCCGCGCCCTCCCGCCTCACGCCGCTCCACGGACGGAGAGGACCTCGCCTGTCGTCGGGGCAGCACCAACCACTTACGTACCCGCGCCACGCCGGCGGGAACACCTGCGTGCTTCAAACGAACTAAAAAAGCCACCAAACCAAGACCCTTAAAAACGTGTTTGCAAACCCATTTTTTTTCCAGCCAGTTTCCATTTCCCCCCTGGAGCCCGCAGCTGCTTCGCTGGCGACCTCTCCTAGCCCCAAAGGCTCTTGAAAGCGGCCAGGAAAGCGCTGCCGTAACGCCAGAGGCTCTCCATGGAGGCTGGGGGCAGGAGGAGGACGAAGCCTACGCCCCGCGGCAAGGCCGAGGGGAGAAGGGGCGGCCCCGCGCCAGCCCGCCCGGACCTCCGCCTCAGCGGGCGGGCGGCCGGCAGCAGGCCCCGGCCCCGTCCCCGGTCCCGGTCCCCGGTCCCGGTCCCGACCCCCGTCCCCTCTCACCGGCAGGCGAAACTCGAGGTGCTCCTGCGCCAGCAGCAGCAGGTACCGCCGGAGCGCCGGGGCCGCCAGCGCCATGTCCGGCCATTCCCCCGCCTACCCCGGGCCGCATGCGCCGCCGGGCGGGCCCAGCGCTGAGGCGGGAGCGGGAGGAGCGGGAAGAATCCGCCGCCGTTGCTGGCCCGAGCGCGGCCGTCGGTAAGGGAGGGGGGTGTGTGACAGAAAGAAGCCCCCCCACACACACACGGACCCCCACACACACACACGGGCCCCCCGTGTGCCCTCCCGCCCCGCAGCGCTGGGTACGGGCGCTGCCGCCGGCTGAGGGGGCCGGCAGCGAAGGACCGCTCGCTGATTAATTAGCGGTCGTATCCTCTTCTTCTGCGCCCTTTCCTTGATTTATGTTTTGCGCGTGCTTTAGGGCCCGCGCCGTACGTCAGCGCGGTAGCAGCTGTGTGTAAATCGTGAGTAAATAAACACCCGTTTGCGGGGACAGGCGCTCCGCCGGGTTCGCGGCCGAGAAGCCGAGGCGGGCGCTGGCCCGGCTGCTTTGGGCCTTCGCCTTCCCCCGGCGATAACCTGCCCTCGCTGGGGTCGGCGGGGCAGATCATTAAATCACATTAACAATTAACAGACACCAAAGGAGCGGCGTTCGTTTTTCCACGGGAAGGAGGTCAGCGCCGGCGACGTGGGTGTAGGAGCAGATGGAGACGAGGAAGAGATTCCCGGGAAAGGGGCAGAGATGTGACTATCCAACGGGGGGGGGGTGGTGTTGTACTGCAGCTTGTATTTTGTTTTATTTTAACATCTAGACTTGATAACTATAATCCCGTACTCACTGATCTCCCTGTTATGTTGAGCTGAAAGGTTCGGCTTATCCAGATTTCGGTAAGCTTTTTATTAGGACCAGGCCAGCTCAGCACTGAACTCATGTTCGGTATTTTCTGTGCTGATTTTTGGACGGCTTTTTTTCTAGATGGCTAAGATTTTGCTCATGACCTGCGAGCACTGCATGGGCCACGTTCTTTATGCATCTCCATAATCTCATCCTGCAGTTTCTCCAGTTATGTCCTCCTGCGGTAATCAAAACTAAGGTTTGCTATGAAGCTTTAGCCCTGACGATCAACAAGGAAACAGTTGAAATGTGAACCGGCAGCTAAACGTGAACTTTCCTAGAAGAGAAAGAAAAGAGGTAGATGTGGGTCAGGCTTGTTCACCTCAGCAGTTGAGTGCTGAGACCCAGCAATAAACACATTGCTGAACTGCTGACAAACCCTGCAAGTCTGAGATTGCTTACAAAACCTTGGGATTGCTGAAAGTGGTTCAGTAGAACTACTCTGCTTTTATTTTGCTGATCTGTCTCGCTTTACATTTCCTAGCTGTATAGCTTCCATTTTAGAAACTCCTTAGGGGGGGTTACTGGTATTATTGTTTAAGCTTAATCTCTTTGAGACTGGCTTTTGCTTACTTTATCTGCAGAGCATTGCTGTCTGTTCTCAGAAGGTGAATACCTCGATTTTCCAGTGATACTGTTTTCTACAGAAGAATTTAACTAAAGCCCCATTTTTTCCTGCTTTTGACTTGAGGATCCGTGCAAAATCGCTGGCAGTCTCTATATGCTGCTCAGCATAGTTTGAAAGTGGATGTATACTAATAAGTAAGACTTACCGAGTATTTGATCCTGACATAAAAACAAAGTGCTTTTCAGATGCTGTGTTTGTAAACTTAACATACATTCCTGTACTGCCACTGAGGAGAAACAAGCAGTTTGTTAGCGTGGATTTGGGGAGTCATCTTATGCTGGCAGCATTACATAACTATTTCAGGGAGGGAAAGGAAGAACAATTATCCTTTTTAGCCTTCGGGGGAATTTTAAGTACACAAAATGTAATTACTCAAGTTGAAATTTATCCAGGAAGCTAGAATTAACCACCCTCCTCTCACAAAAAATATAACAACAGGATCATATGACAATCATGAGTTTCAATTTAAAAGTGAGAGCCTATGAATGAAAGGCCATTATTAAATGTGCACCACTGCTGATTTTTCTCAATTCTCTTTCGCAGCCATTGTGTTGCCATCTTCTGCTCACCCCATGCACTATTCTAGACCCAAAGGCAACACAAGTGTTTTTTGACTGTGACTTGCACATTCTGCTGGTGCATTCAGGGAGCTCTGTACACGGCTTGTGGGGTTCATATGCAACAGCATCAACATGTGTATATGGGCAAATTCCCATGAAACCTTACTTTAAAAAAAAAACCAGCAATGCTTTTAAAATACAGAAATACCTAATTTATAATTCAGTTATTAAGTTGTTCAGAATTTGCATTTCTGTCCATTTCCCCACAGAAAAGCCAGCACTAATCCTCTGTTTTATCTCCAGCGCCTGTAAGAAAAGTATCAGCTGTGCTAATGTACTATATGGAAACTCTCGTTTGTGTATTTCAACAGGTGAGGGATATGATCCAGCAAAGACACGGTTGTAACACAGTCAGATCTCTATGGGTACATAAAAGTCTGTCCCTGCTTCACCAGATTAATTACGTACTGCAGAGATAGTCCATGATGTAAGCACACGTAATTTCACAGGTGGCCTGTGTACCCAGAGGGGCTGGGCAGTCCCACCTCTGGAGTGCAAGCTCCCTTGCCTGCAGCCTGCCTGGAGGTTTTCCCTGGCAGACATGGCTCTGCAGCACAGCCTTTTAAGGGAGAACTCTCTGTGCTGGTTTTGTCTTCTTCGCTGAACAGGGCGTTGCGGATGGTGCCGCGCTCGCTAACTGGATTTCTACTTCTCTTTTCAGTGCCCGGTGAGGAAAATCCCCCTGCTCCCACCACGTATCGGCGTTTCGGCTCCGGGTAACGTTTTCTGTGCATAATAACTTCCACAGTCTGTGGGAACCGCGCCGGCACAGCGTGGATTTGTCCACCTTTAAGCAGTGTGCAGGCAGGAGAAAGGCTGCCCACCCCTGTGTATGGGTTGGTGCGCTGGCTCTTGGGGAATGGTTTGCTCTCTTCGCCTGTCAGTAAGCTTGTGCTGAACAGGTCAGCCAGCACCGCATCAGATTGTTTGGGAAGTCTGCGGGGCTGCCGGCTGTAAGCATAAAGTTCTTTAAAAGGTGTCATTGCATGAAGAGTAAGTACTGCACCACGTTTGTGTCGCACGGAGGCCGCGGGGTATGTACAGTAGCTGCGGGACCGGTGGTATGCCGTGTAACCTTGTAAGCATAACTTACTGTCCTGGGTTACAAAATGACTTCCGAATTTCAGCTGAATCACTTTTACTTTCTTCAGTGCTGTAGGATTATGGGTGGACTTAACAAAATCTTCAGATATTTAACATCTCTTTCAGCAGCTTTGCCTCTCACTCAGGCAAAACTCTTCCAAAAATTATCATCAGGGTGATTTGTTGTTTTTCCTTCACAGCTGACAGTGCACCCAGGAACCACAGTTACAACCAGTCATTGATTTGTTTCCTGCTTGAGTGCCATAAAACATTTTCAAGAAATGGAAGAAGATAAAGGGCAGAGTGCTAAAGCTACCAGTGCAGTGGGTGACTTGAGGAAAAGCTGGCAGACCTGGGCAGAGGATCACATTGAATATCAGAGAAAGAACCCGTTCAGCAACGACAACAGGCTTGCATCTAAACCCGTGCATACTCACAGAGGAGATCCTACCTACGGGAGACCCCCTGAAGGGTCTCAGACAGAGCAGAGGGGGAAGGATGCTCACTCACACGTGGGAAAGGAAGTGGAAGAGCTCTGCTTGATCATTAGAAGCACTGGAGAGGTGGGAGAAGACGGACATGTGAGTGTGACATTCGGGCAGCTGTTTGAAACATACGTGACTATTTCTAATAAAGTAGTGGGAATCTTGTTAAGAGCCAGAAAACATGGTCTGGTTCATTTTGAAGGTGAAATGCTTTGGCAAGGAAAAGATGATGACGTGATCATCACTTTGCTAGAATAAGGCTTTCTCATCTGATGAATTCTGCTGCATGGTTCCGTTTGGGAAAACATAGCTGGATACCATCTTGAAAGAGGTTTTCATTACAAAATTTCAACTCAGCTGCTTCTTGGGGCACGAGCAGGAGAGAAAACGGGTGAGAAGGATGAAAAAATATTTTTGTAAGAATAGTAGAGATTTGGACAGAAATCACAAATAATCTACTAATCCATCACGCTGCCATTGGATTGTCCTTTCATTATTGTCATCCACTACCAAGTATACTGCAGTTCTTCACATAACTCTGCTGGATTACTGCTTTAGCTTACTGAAAGTATAAATTACTAACTTGCTACCGTACAACACTGATTCTTGTAGGTTGTGAAATACTCGCTGTACGTGGGATTTTGATTTGTAAAACATGAAATTGAAAACTTTTACGGGAATTCATATACTTCAAAAAAAGAGCCTGGTTTATAGCAAAAGTTTAGGTTATTTTCACATGGTGAAACTGAATAAATGGAAGTTATTTTCATGAAGTATATGAAAATTCCTGAATTTACAGAAATATGACGGCAAGCGTATCTGATGTTTCCTAAATTAGTTGTATCTTGCATGTATTTTGGAGTGCTGCACTAGTCCTGGTATTAGTCTGTTCTTATTATCATACCTTCTCCAAACCTTCTGTGTCTCTTGTTCTTTTCCTTCTGTATCTCATACCATTTTTACCTACCTGTTCTGTCCTTCTAGTGCTGTGTCATACCCTAGCAGATCACAAAGCTCTGCAGCCTTTTTGGTGAATTCAGCTATATCCCTTCTTAGAAAGTAGGGTGCCACAATATAAAGATGTGAAAGGCAACAGAAACTATATATCAGAGCACTATGCATTCGTGAGGAAAAAAAAAAAAAAAAAGGCTCTTTCTCATCTTTCACGAAAATGTAGCAATGTTGTTTACAAGAGGAGGAGAGTAGAGATCCTGTAGTGCCAAATGCATAAATAAAGGTACAGTGGAGCAGTCCCACACCTCATTTATCTGAGGCAGAGCTGTGCTTTCAGAGCATAGTTGTGAATTTGCCAAACTGGGAGCAAAAATGATCAGCTAGTTAAAATTGAGACTGAAAGATGACTGATAACAATTTCCTTCATGGTTCTTCCAGGGGAACTTTCTCTATGTTTAGAAAAAAAAAAAAAAAAAAAAGATTGGTTATATGCAATAGTTTTAATAATGCTATTAAAAATAATCAGGAGCTGTATTTACAATAGTTCCCACCAAGAAAACTGTATAATTAGAAACATAAAGTTCTGGTTTTTACCTGTGCAAATAAAAGCTTTTATGTGGTATTAACTACACTACTTGGTGGGTCTTTAAAGTAAGGTATTCTCTTGCCTCGAAAGGATATTGAAATTTAATATAAACTATGAACTTGATAAAAGTGATAGATTATTTTATGCTATTTATAGAAAAGAACATCTTTTTGCAAAAAGCCTAAAAGAATGGGGTTTTGTTTTGACATTTTCATCCAATGGACGTTTGCATCAAAATAAGCCTTTTGACTGAGCAAATAAAAATACGGATTTCATTATCCCTCTGCCTCCTTTTCCTAATGAAAAGACAATGAAAAAAAAGAGAAGAATTTAATGTGTTGAAATAAGTATATCTGGGGGACAGGAGAGTCAGATGCAGGTAGAGCATGGATAGGGAAACAAGGGTGGGTTTTAATCACCACATAATTTTACCATGTTGGAAACTGGGCAATATGTGCTGCACCAGGCACTGCTGGTGTGCGTGCCCTTTGTTTTCAAACCCACTCCTTCTTCCTAAACAAATCTACATCTTGCAGCTGAAAACAAGACATATAATTTGTGATCTTAACACATTTAAAATGCTTTGGTTTTTGGAAAAGCATTTGTTGCCAAAATGACACAAGCACACCTCAGTGGATTTCAGCTCCTATTAGATAAAGCGTGTACATACGTTTTGATTTTAAAACGAATCAAGCTTTTTATAATACAGCTGTGGAATGCAGTTTGTTTAATTCTAATGATTTTGAAATCCAGTCAATTCTGCTGTAGCATTAGTTCATAGCTTGCAGGAAGCAGTATCAGGTGGTTCAGGTGTCACCAGCTGACAAACAGGATGGTAATATCAGGAAAAATAATACATTATTAGACATTGTACAAATACTACATGAAAAGACACACAGTTGAGGCAGTGTGTAGGCTGAGCACCCCAAGATGCAAGTCCAGCTCATGTAAACTTACTAGTTCTTTATTAAGGCTGGCTCAAATAGTTACGCGTCAGGAATGGAGGCTTCCACTGCCATGTAAATAGTTAGACACGTACGTGGCCTCTGCTGCACTCTCTCCTGCTGCTGGTTGGTTTAAATATCACTTGAGTACATCTGCAAGAGCTTTAAGCACACCTCTGATCAAAACAGATAGAAGCAAAGTAAGCCCTAATGAAACACTCTTACCCACTTTGTAAGTGACTAAAAAAAGCTTGCCCTATCATGTGCCCTATCATGATATTTTGAATAAAATCAAGGATTATTATAAAAAAAAGATTATATATAGAGGGATGGATTTTTTTAAACAATTATAGGGCCAAACTTTCTCCCTGCCAGCTTCAGATGAGCATTCTCTAAAGAGCGAGTGAAATCTTTCTCTGTGCCCGTGCAAATGATTATAAAACACCAAGTTGCCAAACTGGGTCAGCACGCAGGTTGACAAATCCCATCTCTTGCTTCCAGCAATAGCTGGTATTTCAAAAGGAGTCTAAAAGATAGATAATACAATGGGTCAGCTTGTCCACTGGTACGCTCCAGAATAAAAACTTACTCCTGAAGCCTCTATAGTCATGAGCGCAGCATATCTAATCCACATGACTCAATTTAGTTACTAGTTTACAAGTTTTACAAAATTCAGCTCCCTCATCTGCAATGTGGGGATTAGGTTGGCATCTACAGATGAAACAGGAATTTAAACTTCTAAACAGGCAACTTTTTTGCAGCAGGCTCGCATTAGAGTAAATAGAACAGAATTTATTAAATTACTTTTACAAAAATTGTAGCGTGTGAGGTTTTTTCGTATTACGGATTATTTGGAGCAGTAAATAAACTCTGACCTTCTAAAAGGTGTTCTTGCCCTACTAAGTAACTTTCAGCTCTTGAAACCTCTCCTAAACTTCACTTCTTTGTGGCAAGCTCCCTCAGTGGTCCTTCCTCTTCCTCCACTTGAAGCCTGTGAATTCTGCAACTGTTTTGGACTGCACATCGTATGGGGATTATCTGTATTTTGTCAAACACTGAAAGCACTTTCAGCACTTCAATAAATGTTGCACGTCAGTTTGAAATGACAGCGAGTTTTTATGCAGCATTTGGTTGTCTCCAAGTTTTCAAATTTCAAATACAATTTTCACTGGTTTGCTCCCATTTTTATGCTTTTGTTTACAACTCCCACTTAAGAAGACTTCAGAAGAGCTCGAGGAGCTATTATCAATTTAATCGCATTGAAAACGTTGCCCTTAGTCAAAACACAAACTTTTTTTTTTTATTCTACATTTAACAGCATTGTATATCTGTTTCGTCCTTTCAGAGGGAGCAGTTAGTACTTCAGCATAAAAGCATTATTCTCTGGGTTCGCATTAGGTTGGGAGTTTATGTAAAACAATTGAGCAAACGAGTACAAATAAAGCTTTGTCATTCCTAAACATGTAGTCAAAAAAGCAGCTTTTCTTACGACTGCTAATACTGGATCAAAGAAAAACAGAGCCACGGGCAGTGGCTAAGCAACTTTCCTTTGTTTCTCCAGGCTCTTGGAGAGTAAGAGCTGCCGAGTTCCCTCTCCAGGAGTATTTTTTGATCTTTGCTCACTGGAAAGCTCTACAGATGATTTTAGAAGTTTTAAAATGCTGCTGTAGAAGAGGGTGACATAGTTAACAGGACCTGCCTACTGCCTCTTCCAGGGGCTAGCCAGTAAGTCTGAAACATATTCAAAGCATGAGGATAGGCTTTTCAGAAAATACTTCTTAGCCTAATTAAAAAAATTATCTGCTAAGTCCAAGAATGCTTGTCAATACAGATAGAAAATGGAACAGGGTTCTATGCTGAAAAACACTAATGAGATATTGAGCATTCATCTCAGTAATTAACATGGCTCTGTTGAATGCTTTGTTGTTTGAGCTGGTTTGAGGCCTGTCTGCTGCTGTCAGAGAAAAGTTTAATTCCCCATCTTGCTCATCAACAAAAGCTGGGAAGCTAGATTATACCCCGATTTTTACCTTTCCAGTCTTACTGTCACTAGCAGGACCCTTCTCAAATGTAAGATAGAGAAGTTGACCTTTGTGCTTTTGTGCACAGTTGACAACATACTGGGTCTGGCTGGGGTGGAAATAATTTTTCTTCTCAGCAATAAAAGCTAAGGAAGGTGGCGTTTTTGGGGGGAGGAAGCCATTGCTACTGGCCTGCTTGTGGGAGGTCATGAGCAATTACCTTTGCATCACATACCTTGTTTTTTTTCTTCCTCTTTCCTTCATTTATTGAACTGTCTTCATCTCGACCCATGAGTTTTCTCACTTTTGCTCTTCCCATTCTCTTTCCCGTCCCGCTGGTGTCAGGGGTGAAGAGCAAGCAAAGGGCTATCCAGGGTCAGCACCCCCAGTCAACTGTTCCATTGCACTGGAAGATCATTCCAAGATTAGCATTTATTCTGTTTACTAATCCTTTTTGACAACAGTTCACGTTGATACTTTAATATTACATGTCAGAGTTAAATACAGTTACGTAAATTAATTATAAATCAGAACACATACACAGTATTAACTCTTGAAAGATCTTGATGTACAGATATTTCATAAAGCTAGGCACCAGCTCAAACTTCCTAATCTATTGCACAGAAGTAGTCAGTGGCTTTAATTCACACTCTTCCTATCTAATGTTATAAATTAAGACCCTAAAGGGCTGCAAATGACATGTGAGTGCCCACTAAGAATAACAAGACGGTATCAGGAACAAGGTCTTACAGAAAAGAGAGGTGTAAACTCTTCTGGGTAGAAAACGTTGTTCTTCAGAAGGGTGTGAACTTTCTGAAATACTACCTATAGTTTACTGGAAGAATATCACAATACATTGTACCCCTAAGGCAAGAGGTGCTGGATCAGTGGAGAACAGGGAGCAAATAATGTTCTGGGAAGCCTGCAGGTGCAACAGACCATCATCACCTCAGCTGCATCTAAATGCATCGGCCAAGGACACTTGATGAATTAGGCACCAAGAGATACACGCTGTGAAGGAAGAAAACCCACTCCCTGTTTTCTGGAGTTTTAACTTCCCAGTCTGCCTTAATATGGTATTGAAAAACAGAGCACCAGCATTACTGATTAGAGTCACAGGGCAAAGGCAAATGTTCAGCAGGTTCCTTCAGCAACACACATGTTCCAATTTTGGGCTGAGTCCCTGCTATCCCAAATTCAAATCACATTGCCATTAGGCAAGCCTGCCACATGCTCACTGCGCTAAAGACCCGTTTCTCTTATGACTTCATTTAGAAATCAAATTTAGCCAAGGCATTAGTAATCTCCAAGGGACTTCCAGTGAGAACAATATCAGACCCATCTAAAAAGTTGGATTTTTTCTTTTTCTACCATCATGCAGAAGAGCCGCATATTAAATCAATTCCTCTGAACTCTTCACATTTTTTGTAAACATACAATAACTAATTTAAAGTATTGTGCACATGACAGGGAAAATCTTTAAGCCCAAGATACAACCACTTACACATACATTAAAACTATATTCTATGTTATATAGCATTATCACATCTTGGGCACCTATTGTATTAACATTTACTATGTTGCTGTCATGCAAATAAGCCAGGTAATACATTAAAGTGGTTCAGCACCAGAAAGTTAGTAGTGTACTTTCAGCAACGTACCTACTAATAACTAGGCAGGAGTAACGTATCATACAAATACAGATGGAAACTTGAATGTTTTAAATGTTACTTGCAATCCCAGAACAATGCATCCTTAAAATAAAAGCTTGATTCTGCAACAAATATTCCCTTTGGTACCGTGTACATGCTGTTAGCAGTAACTTGTTGCCTTAGTTGCAATACATTCTGCTGCTATACTCTGCCTTTTACTAGGAAAAGTTCTCTGCATGTGTGCATATGAGTGTGTATGTGTTATGAATATATATATACACACACATACAAAATTGTAATTAAAATACATTGCCTTATTGTCAGAGAAGTATACAGACTCAAGTATCTCAATGGAAGAATGAGGTTGGCAGCTACAAATTCTGTGTGTATTTCCTCATAAGGAACTAAAGCTCTTTTTTTTTATCCTTGTATATTATCGGCAACATCAAACTGTGCAACCTTAAATCAGAGTTCACAGACAAAGAACGAACTGGCTAGCAACACAAGGCTAAGAGTGCTTTCAGCTGGCAGCGTTTTCAGTTTGCAGTCGCTCAATCAGTTGTTCAGCCTATGAAAGAGAAAGCAATGCATTAACTACACCGTCGTAGACCTTCAGTTTACTGAAAATTCCATTTTAAAAATAGTGACACTGACAGAGCATTTACTTTTCATTTTTACAGACAAAGCATGCAGCAGAAGCAGAATACAATGATTGCTTTAAAGAGCAGACTCTTTTTCAGAGTTTTCATCAAACTCCCATTAGGTGATCAGAAGAGGAAATAGAACCTATGAAAGTCAAGAGGATGTTTGAGCAAATAAACAGCAGATAAATCAGCGTGGTTTTAAAGACCTCAGAAGGCAGCAGTGCTCAGAACCACCAAGCTGTGAGACCTGGAATTCTTTAGGAGATGCTCCAGAACAGCATGTTGTGGCCCCTCATCACCCAACAAGCTGCACACCAGCCACATACGTTGCTGAGGGATGGAGTGCATTCCTGTATGTGGTTCACGTCATGAGATATACATCCACTCTTTGGTTATGTCACTATGCTCACACATGCTTTTCTCACTGTATGGCTATTTATGCATCTAGCGCGTAACTGGGACAGCTGTATTTGGTATATTTAACAGCACCAGCCCACAGAGCCCTCAGAAAGGCTCAGGGCAGAAGGAAGTCTGCCATCGTTGTCCTAGCAGGCCAAACTGGGCACATGGAGACTACCATGGCCACTTCTGAAACAAATCAGTTTACTGTCAGCGTTTTGTTTTTTTTTTGCCAGTCCCACTGAATTAATCTCTTAATTTGAACTAGTGCTTGAGGTTTTAATAAGATCTCCGAAGGAACCACGTTAAAAGGTGAAAAGCTTAAGTTTGGCATGTTTTAAATGCACACAGTAAAAAAGCAATCAGCTACCTAACGTAGGAACTACTTAACAGTGCTTAAGTAGCTCTTGCAGTTTATTCGCAAATAAAGCTAGATAAAGCGTGGAGCAACTGAAAATGAAGTAATCTGAATCTTGTTTTGAGCTCTTTGACAAGTATCACATTCAAGCCATTACAATTTAAAAAAAAAAACAAAAACCAAAAACCCCAAACCCGAAAACAACTCAAGAACACTTTCCAACTTGACAACAGGGCAAAGTAGTTTTTGAAGTGCATCCATATTGGATAACCAAACTTGGTACAGATCTCCCTGAGCTAATCCAAGATAGCAAGCAGTAAAACTACACAGCCATACTTGTTTGAGGGCCAAATATCTGTGTGATGCTCTACGACACAGAAAAGACACATCTGCTTTTTTCAAGCTCAGTGAGATCTCCAGCAAGGTACCACTGTGGGGAAGCTGAGTTTTTTCTCTTTAAGTAAGAGGCTGTCTGTATTCTTTAGATGAGACAGACCTTTTTCAGCATCTTTGTTTTGGGGCTGTGCAGTGACACCAGGATGCTGTAGCTACATTGCAAGGACAGGTTCTTCGCTGCGTCAAAGCAGCGAGGGTAAGCTTTGGTTCTCGAGAGAGAGAGATTTTCAAATGGTGATTTAGTCAGTGCCAGTTCAGTTTCATTGCTTATCTCTACTGACACAACTGAGCACAAACAACGTTTTTGTAAAGCAGACACTTGTTTTAGTCTACAGATGACAAGATGAGAAAAAACATGTGAACTGATAAAAGCAATCATTAGGTGGACATGTTTTTCACCTAAACGGGATGAACCAGGGCATGTATAATACAGTCCATCACATTTGAATTTATCCTTTTAAATTAAAGAACAACTACTTATAAAGTGTCCTCAGAACCACATCACATTCACCCGAGCTACACATTAGATCCAGAACTCCTGTATTGTTTGCTGTTAATGTTATTGGCACTCAACTCCCCTTAATAAGCACAAACATTAAGGTTTTTAACATTGTATTTTCACAAATAGTTAATGCAAAATATACAAAACTATTAATTACAGTAATGACAACAATAATTTGTTGCTCAAAGAATTTTTGGACACAGTTAAAACGTTAAAAAGACATTACATTTTCAGCTTGCAACTGAAAACCTACCAAAAAGCTCATCTGCATTACACTTACCGTGATAAACCAGTAGGAATTGATCCTGTACACGAGTCTGGATAAGAATCCTAACTGACTGGCTGGGGCCAGGACATGAAGATGCAAGTGGGATATTGAGCAGAATGGAGGCCAGTGAAAACCCATCCTTCAGAAAAGGAAAACAAGTAAAAAATACTGGTGATATTAATTCAGGAAGAAGTGGAACATTTAAAGTTATTTAACATAATCAACTGAATTAACAACTCAATGCATTGCATTTTCCTTGTAAAAAACATGCCTTTTTCCTTCACCACGCTGTCAGGGAACCTTTTCAAAAGCCCATTAACCTCATCCTTCACATCTCTGTATTTACGATACATTTTGTTAAAAAGGAGGGTTTAAAAAATAAATGTATCTTAAATGTATCATATCTAGTTTTCAGCTGGAAAGCCAACTGTCACCCAATGAATGTAGTTTCTACATATTTTAAACCTGAAGGCCCAGCTCCCTATACTCTACACTATTTAAATTATATTACAATTTACTTCGGCTATCAAAGGCACTGACTTAAACTAAAGGGTGCAGCACCGAAATCAAAAGAATGCAGGTATGACTGAAACACAATGCAGTGCCCTGCCTGAATAGGACAAAGTTTACCTCTCTTCTGGAATCTAGTATTTAGAGCATATTTTCAGCACATAATTAAAGAGCAGCCTTTTAGATAAGTTGTTTGAGGTGCCCTCTCTATCCCAAGATGTGGTCAAGAAAGAATCTCAGAGTTGGAGTGCAATCTGTGCTGGAAAATCATCAGAAAAAAAGTCTGTATTCAATGCCAGCACATTCTACTTGAGAAGTCATGCGGTACGTGAGCGCAGACCTGATTTCTTCAATAAATCACACTGCAGTTGTTGCCACCATCTCTAAAATAGCATTTTGAAAAGTAAAAAACATACTCAATAAACACAGAAGGTTTCCATTACATACCTTACATCATTCAAGTCATTAAAATTATTTCTCTGGAGGACAGCTTTTCCAACTTCCATCATTCTCTTCACTATTAAACACAAATAAATTTCATTTAATGTTTAAGTAATATTTTACACATCGTATGTCATCAAGTAATTTAAAAAAGGTATCCTTCAGAATATTAACTTCAACAAACTGGTTACAGTGACATCACAAACACAGGTTTTTCAAAAGATAAATACTGTAACTACTCATAATCAAACAAAGATTGTCAAGACTGTGTTGTGCAATGACTGACATGAAAATTGCCACTGTTACCAATTTCCACACTGATGATGCTTTTAAGTGGGACATTATTCTAAGAAATTCAGCCAAAGCCATGCTATCACCACATCCTTATAAAAAAAACAAAACAAAACAAAAAACCCAACAAATACTGATTGGTCAAAATGATGATGTTTACTCTGTTTCCAGGGTTATATCTCTACACAGCTACAGGACTTTAATCTCTAGGTCCTGTGCAGCCTGACATAAGTTGGGAAGTTTTAGAGATGGTACACAAATTCAAATGAAAATAAAATAAATCTGTCCATCCCACTCATTACTAGGACAAAGTTTCATTACTGTATCACTGAGAAAAAGAGCAACCCTAGTACAAAACATCAATGCAAAAGCCTAAGGAATCGTCTTGAAGCCAAACATGTAGAGGAGTCGTTTCTGGAGAAAACTACCCTATATTTAGAAGAGAAATACAGTGATGCAATCTTTGCAACTACAATTCTTTTCCTGCATCACCTGTAAATTTCCCTCAGGTGGAATCTCTTCATGCATGTATGGCTGTAGTTTCTTCTGTTACTCAACGCACTTAGCTAGGCATTTCCTGTGAAACAAATTCCAGGACAATGTTTTCTTACGAAAAAAAAAAAAAAAAAAAGCAGCCTATCAACAATAAATCATAGTTTCGATATTTTAGAACTTTATCTCTTCAAAAATTATTGACGTTTATTGGGACACCATTTGCCTTTCTCCTCTCAGTCCCTTTTTTCCTGAAAAATAATGTAGCACTTATTTTAAAATATAAGTTTTATAAAATTCTTCTGTAATTTTTCATATAATTTAAAATTGTATATATATCTGGGAAAATGCAATGAAGCAGCATGCAAACACTTTAAAAACAAAGTTGCGGTTCCAACAGAGCATGGAGGCATCTATACTCCGTGCAAACAACAGAGATTTCATGCACTAGCGCAATGTTTTTCTAGAAACGCACAAAAAAATGTGCTGTTCTAGAACAGCACGCAGAAGTTCCCAGGAAGGGTAAGTCCCTACCTACACTCACTCACACCATCTATTTCCCCGTTTACATCCTCAACCAAACCGTGCTCAAAGGTGTCATTTACTTGACAACGCACTGTTTAAGGCTGTGCAAAATTACTTTCCGTTAGGTTAAATGCACGTTTACAGCCTTACCTACAGGTATGTGTTCTGCCTTCAGCGTTTTGCAGTTTCCCATGTGCTCCACCGGCACCACCAGAAAGTGGTGGGGGGCACCGGGTCTGATGTCTCTGAAGCAAACCAGGTCTTCGTACTAAGAAAGGATGCAAACGCATTAAATTGATTAGGACGAGGATACTGGCAAGGGGCAGGTAACAAGGCCCGTCTTCCCCATATCGACGTGATGATGCTTAACGCCATATTAGAAGCAACGAGCAAAAATCGTTCGGATTTGCGGAGCCAGCCTACAGAAAGGCTTGTAGGCGCGATTTGCGTCCTCAGCTGACCTTCTGCAGCCAGCGCTCCCCGGCGTCAGCTTTAAGGCTTCTAGCTGCTGTGCCAACGCTGAAGGGTTCCCTCCCGATGGATGTCCCCCCCCCCCCCCCCCATGTCTCCATAAAGGACCCCCCAAACCCGCCCAGCCCTTTAAAGCAGCACCCTTCCCCCGCGGGCAGCCCGGGCACCGCCTCGCCCAGCGGGAGGGCTGTCCCCAGGCCACCCCCGCAGCACTTCAGGGTTTCACCCCCCCGTTCTCACACGAACCCCCTCGGCCCCTTTTCCCGCTCTCCCGGAGCCCTGCCTCTCGGGCACCCCCATCCCCACAGGAGCCCTCACTCACACCGCCACGGCCACAGACGGAATCCGGCTCTTCGTTAAAAAAAATAAACGGCAACGAGCGACAACCACCCACCAGGGGCTACCAAAAGCCCCTCCGGTGCCCGCGGGGGAGCCGGCCGGAGCCCCGCCTGCGGCAGAGGAACGAAGGGCGGCCGGGGGAGGCCGCTGCCGCCGCCGCCCGGGGCGTCCCTCACGCACCTGGCAGGGGAGCAGCGCCGTGCCCGGCTCCTCCCGGCGGGCGATCCTGCAGAACGCGCACTTGCCGTCGTAACCGCCACCGTTGCCGGCTTCTTTCCCCTCGCCGGCGGTCGCGGCCGCGGCAGCCCCCTCCTCCTCCTCCCCCGCCGCCATTTTCCCTTCGCCTTCCGCCTGCGGCCGGGCCCCCCGCGCGCGCCCCCTGCCGGCGCGGGGCGGGGGGGAAGAGGGGAGGGGCGGGGCGTGAGGGCCGGGGACCAACCACAGGCGCCCGCGGGCAGCGCCCCGCCCACCTGCCCGCGGGGGCGGAAAGCAACGCGCCCGCGGAGCTGTGAGGGCTCCTCGGCCGTGAGGGGAAAGGGCGGGGGGGGGGCGGGATGCGCTCCCGCCGGCCTCCGACATAACCCCCGGCTTTTGTTTTTTTCCCGAAGCCTCACACAGCTGAAGCAGGAACGTCTGCAGGCTTAGGGGTGAATGAATCTGAGGCGGGCAGGCCCGCCCGAGCAGGGGGAAATAGCGGATTTGAATTCCCTCGGTGTGCCCAAGCAAACCTCCCGCCGCACGCCTGCAGCATCAGTACAAACACACGGACCTGCTGACCGCAAGCTTTCACTAAGAAGAAAAAGGTACAAACCGGGAATAAAATTAACTGAACGCATCCTGAGCTCGTTCAATTCATGTAATGGTACAGTAGTTTGGGTTGGAAGGGGCCTTCAAAGGTCATCTCGTCCAACCCCCCTGCCATGAGCAGGGACATCTTCCACTAGACCAGGTTGCTCAGATCCAACCTGGCCTCGAACATTTCCAGGGATGGGGCATCGACCACCTCTCTGGGCAACCCGGGCCAGGGTTTCACCACCCTCCGCCTATCAACTGCCCTCAAAGCTAACCAAGGGTATGTCTAAGAGGTGGCGAACCTTCAATTTCTAAAAATGTTTTCTTAATAATTTGCATTTTAAATCGCCTGCGCTGTTCATTAGACTAGAGTTGCAGAGCTGCAGAATCCCCGACCGTGGAATTGCAGTGTTTATGTTCTTCACACAGCCCAAATGGCACAAAGGACTTGCCCCACAGATGATAGGGCGTAGTGTTTACAGAGGTAACGAGTCGCAAAATTTAGAGTGAGATTTTTCAAAAATGCATTTCTTTCAGAGCATGCAAGCTGTGCTTGTAAAAATAGCACACGGTTAGCTATTCTACCTGAAGAAGCTCATTTGCCAGCATTTGCCGACCTGCAGAGCATTGCAAAGGCGATCCCTTTGCAATGAGCCAACCTGCTCCTTTTCTCTGCTGTAAACAGCCAAGTGAAATCTTGACAGTTTACACACGAGGATTGTTCTGAAAGTAACTTTGCTCAAAAGCCAGCTTTGTACAAAACATCTGTTGCAAAAACTGCACTGAAACCAGCACCAAATCAAACATCCGCACTTACCTGCATACTTACAAGCCTTATTGTGAATGAGCATTTCACCACTGTCCTGAATCAAAACCTTTACCTGAGTACCACTAAAAGACACGTGCTCCATGTTGCAAGAACAACCTTTTGTTCTCCCTCTGAGAGAAAAATTACTAGTGACTGGAATTTTCCTCTTACTTTACAGTAAGAAAAATCTTAGCGCCATTTCACTCAAAGGAAGGTTCACAGATAGCATGTGTGTTCTGTTTCATGCATAATCGTAGTTTGTTTTTTCTTAATGCCACCTCTGTATACCATAAAGCCAATACAAGCCAAGAACCAAGTAACTTTAAGGCATTGTACGCCTTTGTCTTGCTTGGACAGAAAGAAAAATACATCAACACTTTAGCAATATAAAAAGGGTGCATACAAAAATAAGGTACACGGACTTTTGACTCCTGGGAACAGGTTAGTCAAAAAAGATGAGGAAATACATGTCATTCACTACAGCTGAGAGGAGCAAGGAGAACTACTAGGTCGACTGTTTAACTCTTTACTGGTACTTCTTAGCCTTTTGTCACAGTCTATCTTTCAGTGAACACGAAACAGCTCTATTTCAGGAGATGCCACACCACACACACAAAAAAAACCCCCAACCCAAAAGCTCCCATCTCCTTACCCATGTTTCTAAAATATGATATTGCTGGAATTCTCTTTTTGAGGGGAGACGTAGGTATTTGTCAGCATAACCTGTAACTTAAGCTGCACCCTTTCACCTTTAAAATGTACTAAAGTTCATGAATAAAAGAGAAAACATCTGTAAGAAGTTTCTGAATGCATAAATTCCTTTATTGAAAATATTGTGATAGCACTGCATTACATATATTCAATATTCATGGTTTCAAGGGTCACAGAATTTTGATTGAACAACACTGTTTTGAATATAAGACCACAGCGTTTAGATATGCTCTGACAAGGATAATATAATGGAGTAAGTTGTAGGTAGCAATAGTGAAATGTATGTAAAATGTTGAACTTGGTTGGTTTGGGTTTTTTTTTTTTAAACTATTAAGTGGTCTGCCACCATTTAAAAGAGCAAACAGTATTAGATATTCCTGGTATCTTGAAAGCGTTATGCTGTTAGCGACTTCCAAAAATATTTTACAGCACTACCAGTAAGAACTTTATTTATGGATGCAGTAGACCACATAGAAGGGAAGTGTGAAAAGCTCACGTGCAGCGTGTTATAGGCTTACTGTATATAACATTGGTTTTTAGACTGTGAAATTTATGTGCAGGATTAAGATTTAGTAATGCTCTTGAAAGAAAACCACTTGGCCTTTTTTTTTTTTTTAATCAAAAAGGGAAGAGCAGTAACTACATTGAGTTGTATTACTCAGTTAATAATATTCCAAAATTAGACTGTACTGTTTTAACCCATGAAAACACACTACCGTTTCTAAAACCTGCCTTTCTCAGGACAATGACATATTTGAGTCTAAGGGCAGGACAGCGTCCAAATGTTGGTCAGGCCTGGATTGTGTAAACAAAACCAGAGCTTAATGGGAAAAGAGAATTCCTTAGCAAACAGTAAAGATTGCCAGTCCTTTGTCACGCTCTCCCCATTTACTGAAATTTTCATTTTGTAACATGGAGTCTTTTTCTCTTTAGCGTTGCGGGGGTGGGGGGGAAGTATCCGATTATCTCATGAAAAACAAAGAAGAATATTTAGTTGCCCGTCAAATCCTAAACCAGCCTGTTGCTTCAAGTCTTTTTTGGGAAGGAAATCATATATATAATTACTAAGAAAACAAGTACTACACTAACATGATCTGGCCTGTTAGGGAAATAGCATTCTTCTCTAAATCTCGATTGTATTTTCTCCTTAACAAATTCTTCAATTTGTAGAGAAGTGCTCATAAAAGCACAGTGGGTGGCTTATTTTGAATCATTTGGTGGTGATACAGAAAAACAATCCTCTCTTAGAACTGTCCTTCATAAACAGTCAAATAATACAAGGGCAGATGCTCAGAGCCTGCTGTCCCAATTCTGTTGACTGCAACAGAGCTGATACAGTCTATACTAGGTGGCAGTTTGCCCAATATCTCCATACACTGCCAAAATAATATTATTATTCCCATTAACAGGAATGTGGCAGCAGCGTTAATAAGAAGCACTATCCACCTTCTCCCTCAGAAAAAAACCAAAACAGAATTATGCACTCAAGTGTTTCTGCCAGAAAACAAACCCTCTAATTAGGGTAAAACAAAAACCGAATCTCATTTACAAAATAAAAATACAAAAATTAACGTCAGAAATCAAATAAATTGACTCAGAATAAACACCAAGGCATAAGAAACCTACCTGAATAGGAACTATTTATCAAGTTGAGATTTGAAATATTAAAAGGAAAACCTCAAAGCTAATGCATTTACAAAAAAAAAAAAATTTGCTATACAATAACAATAAATAAAAAGATTTTAAAAACATGTTCCCTTAAGTGCTGTATACACCTATTTGTGATTCTTTTCCATGGCAAACAGTATGCTGTAAATTTTGGTAAAGTAACCTTTTATTTTTGGTTAGCATTTGTACGTTGAACATAAATACACATGGAATGTACTAGATAGTTATAGTTTTCCCACAGGATCTTTTTCACAGTTACAGAAAACGTTTTCAACCTATACACCATAAATGTTTTCATAAGCATCGTATCTTCGATGGAGGAGCACTGGAAGTAAAAAAGACTTCAGACTGATCTCTTACTGTTCTGTCTCTTACTGCCTCTCAAAACCAGCTCTGTTTTTTCTTGGGTTGGTTGGTTGGGGTTTTTTTGCGTAGTCATGCTCTGGTACAAACTTGAGGAAAAAGCGTGTAACGTTGTGAGGCAGCCTGCACCTTCTAGTTAGCTTTTAAGTGCCTAATGGATCCAGTCCTTAAGGCAGTCAGTATTTCACTCAAATGTCCATACTTCTACATCTTGTATTATGAAATCTTCTTTCTTAGATAAGATGTCATTATTGAAGGTGCTGCAGGAGTTGCTTCGCCCGTGATACAAATCTGCATCTAACCATAAGCCAAACCGGCCACTAAAATGGAAATACACAAAAAAATTCAGGTTATATATAACAGTAAAAATACTAGAAGCTGTAGAAGCAACCAGAGCAGCGACAAGGAGGAATCTAGGTAATTCTGAGGACCTCTTAGACCGAACGTGAAGAGCTCAATCCTGGCAAAGCACTTGCCAAGAAGCTCGCGGAGCAGTCCCCTCGCTTTTGTTTGTGCCAGCGAGCGGGGCAGAGCGCAGGACCGAGCGTGCGCCCGCAGCCCCCCGTGCCATTCAGCTGTTTGCGCCGCCAGCTGTGGCTGAGGCTGAGGCGAGGGCGCAGGCGTTGGGGTCCCCTCCTTGGCTGTTCGGATGTGGACTAGGCCCCTTCTGGTTTAGGAGGAGGAGGGGGGGTGTATACACACTCCCGATGCAAATCACGCCCAGATGTTCCGTGGTACAGCCTGCAGTCAGCTTTAGTTAAGTCGTATAGCCTTAGGCCTTGATTTCATACCCACTGACCTTTGAAACTCAGGGCCCGATTAAGAACTGTCTGTATCCTTGCTCTGTGTATCAACAGAATAACGACAATTTAATAAGGACCACGTTAGAAACCTTAGAAGCTGATGGCAAAACTGTCATTAGAGATTATCTTTCAGTGGCAAACCGCTTCAGCAATGAGACACATATCTACCCAAAACATCTGGGTTTTTTTCTAGCTAAAAAAACCAAACAACAAACCCTTCTTGCCTGACATCAGTCATTCTCCTTAAGCAATGGAAATTACTGTGGGTCTGTAACAGAAATCAGATTGCTGAGGTATCTGCCCTGAACGGTCTACTAAAAGTAAGTTCAGCCATTTTACTGATTAGTTTTTCTTGCAACTATCATTGTTCCTAGTCTCATTAAAAAAAAAAAAAAAAAAAAAGTTAGCTACATGATTTGAAAACCAAACATTCACTCACCCTCCACCTCCGAGCTCCAGAGAGCTGGTGTCTCCATTGATGAAGTAGGTGTTCTCTCCACTCCATTTGAATACCTGAGGAGGGGAAAAAAACCCAAATATATTTGGACTGTGAAAACTACTGGGGACTGACTCTTAGCAGGTATTTTTTGATATGGTCATATTTTATTTTAGTTTTTTTTTGAAGGGGGAGAAGCAAGAGGTAATAGGTAGAAAGTAAAGGAACAATACGTACTTAAAGCTATGAACAAGGCACCCTAAACCTTTTTAAAATTCTCATTGCATCTCTAAATCAACAGGCATTCTGTTAAAAAGGAAAAATGTGTTCACTATTGAAAAATGCTAAGCCATGAACATTAAGGGGTACTTCAGTAGCACTCTTATTTCTGGTTTGTTGCCACTTTGATCCTAAGCACATGTGAAATTATACCCTATCCTTGGTATCACTGCCTTCCAAGGTGAGTCTTTGACAGTCCACTCCTCACTCCTCCCTGCTTTCCCCTTCAATCCATTTAAAACCCTCTCCTCACCCTTACAAACTGTCCTCTTGGCACTTCAGATAATTACAATCACTTTTGCTTAAAGCATAGCATTGAAGCAATGAGTGATTAACTGCATTCACCAACAGCCAACACATCCTCTAAACTCAAATATGCTGTCTCCATAAAAATCTCATAAACGTTTCAGAAGTGGAACCCAAAAATCTTATTTGAGAAAGTGAACACCCACTTACCTTGAAATTTGGACAGAATGTGTAGAGGAATGTTTCACCAGTGCCATAGTAATGGTCACTAAACCTGAAGGGATGTGTAGCATACGCTCCAAATATCTGTCAGAATAAAATGATTAAACTACTTTTGGGGACAGTGCAAAATTCAAGAGAAAAAGCCCAAACATTTCAAAATACTTTCTAAAGAACAACTGAGATGGTGTTTCATGTTAGAAGAACCAACTAGTAAAGTACATCAGATGAGCAAGTACTCCTGCAAATCTTTTGTATCCTGCAAGTTAAAAGCCAGATGACAACAATAGCAACAGGAATGCTGACTCTAGGAGCTGCCGAAGTACTAGACCTCCACAGAGGCATTATTTGTGACAGCTTGTTAACTGAGATACC
Organism: Aquila chrysaetos chrysaetos; assembly: GCF_900496995.4. Lineage (NCBI taxonomy): Eukaryota > Metazoa > Chordata > Aves > Accipitriformes > Accipitridae > Aquila > Aquila chrysaetos. The sequence goes on from NC_044005.1 coordinate 52,443,071, forward strand.
TAAGGAAGATACACCCATGGGCACTACTAAAAGGAGCACTCATTGCAGTTATGAAGCTGAGGCGGGTATTTCTATTAGTGCTGATGTACCTTCCTGCCTGTAAGTTTAGTTTTAACCAGTAGAAAATATAAAAGAAAACAAACACCAGTGTCTTATTTTGGCATGATGTCACTTCACAGCATGACTAGCACTTCATAATGATAACTTTTTACAGTGTTGCCCTTTCAGTCCAACCCTCGCAGAACAAGCACTCCTTACCTGGTTGTCCATATCCTTGATGACAAGGAGCACTGGACTGTCGAGAGATGCTGATTTACGGTACAGAGTCTTCAGGCTAGTCCCGTGCTCCAGTGTACTGTACGCAAGCCGCCACGGATATCCCTGCACTCGTGCGGGCAAGCGCCGGGCAAGCTGGGCAATGAACAGGGGGAAATGGTTACATATTCAACAGGTTGGGTCACAGGTGGTGCCCCAGACTACTCCCTTTCTGCAGGGGCTTCTGAGCCAAAAAACGGCTGTCAAGGGAACAGCTGATGCCAGCAGCTTAACATCTCCGCTTAACAGGCATGTGGCCTTGTACTCTGAGCCCAACTGCCTGCATTCACATCACCTGTAAAAGAGATTTCAAAACTGGCACCCCCTCTCTGGGCACTGAAAGAGTTGCCAGTCCTCAATATCACAACTCCAACTCCAGAGTTGCAAAACATAAAAATAAGCTTTCCAGGTGAGCCAGTCCCGCAGCAAAACAGGACCTTGCACAAGGACACTCCAACATACTGAGTACTTTCAAACTCTTAAAAAGCATTGGTACTGCCTCCAGAAGGCAGAATGTCCCACACTTGGCAGAGACAGGACCACAGCTAACAAAGAAACTTGAGGTTTTTCTAGCCATACCTGCTCTATGTGCATATTCTCCAGGAGAGCGCTGTGATGCTTTAAGACAGGCAAAGTATCATCATCTTCTTCTTCATAGTAACTGCAAACGCTCTTTCGTCGTTTTGCTTCTTCTACAGTAATGATCTGAGGCAAGAGAACAATTGTCCAACCTAAAGCATAGCTCTTATGCTGTCAATGCTCTGTTGAAGCAAATTAATTTAAAACAACATACTCCTCAGCTGTTATACTCTGCGGAGCAAAACCACTGTATGGGATGGTTTTATCAAGCACAGGCAGCCTTAACCAAATAGGGAAAAACTTAGCTGGCAAGATGTCTTTGAGACATCACGGCCAGAATTTCTTCATGCTCTGGTGACCTCCCACAGCTGTAGAGTTCTTTGGGATTAATAAACATTGAGGTAACCAGGTGACATCAGTTTCTGTCTCAGACATACTTGGTCCCAAGTCAGAAAGCTAAAGTGCACCTTCTGCTTCTGAGGCACACTACACGTATCGGAACTAGATGTCTCGTGGGACTCTAAATAAGGAGGACACAGAAGCTTCTTTGTTTTCTCTCATGCAGCTAGTTGAGTACATTAATTATTTTCTCAGGTGCTAATGCACGAGCATTATATGAAAAAGTTTAAAATTTCACTTCTCCTTTTTATTAAGCCAGCAACATTTTCCTGATTTTCTTTACTGACTCAGACATGGGTTTGTGTATACAAACGAAACAGAATGAATATAGCAAAGAAGTAAAAATGTAAATTAGCTTGAACAGGTATTTCGAAGCTCTGTCTTGTAGGAAACGTACTAAGTAAGATTTTGAGCATCCAGTTTACGCAAGTTCTTGAAAATACTCATTCTGAGCGTCAAGCTCTTTATAAAATACATTCTTAGTTGAAAATGATCAAACAGCTCTTTGGAAACTTCTACATATTCCTTTGCTTAAGACTTTATAAAGCGAGCAAATTGTAGTATTTTAAAAGGTGAGTCCATATAAATATTTCTAACATCAGGTTTGAATTTAAATACTTATAAAAGGAAGCACAGACTTCTCTCCAGCAACTACAGGTAACCGCACGACCTTTTCCCACAAAGCTAGAAACAAAATGAGAATCCGAGTCCATACGCTTCACGCTTCTCTATAAAAGGACTTGGCAGCCTACAAGGTGCTGAGAGAGACAGGGGACAAACTCCGAACCCCACGTGGCACGGGCAGCAAACAGGAGCCCAGAGGCGGTGCGGGGCAGGAGCTGGCAGCACGGAGCTCACCGCAGACAGGAGGACGCTGCCTCACCCCTCGGCGGCCGCAGTCTGGGTGTCCTGGCTCCCGACAAGCTGCTGCTGGGGTGCTCGGCCTCCCAAGCTGGCAGAGGGCATCATTCGGCACAGCTGGCAAGCTGCTGACCCGTCAGCGCAGCTCGGGGCGCTTAGCGAGCGACGGGAGCCTCAGCTCCGCGCAGCACCGGGAGGTGAGACGAGGCACGCTGTGCCCGGCAGCGGGGCTTTACCTGGGGCTCGGTGACACCACGGCAAATGGGAAGCAACAGCAAGAGCTCAGAGAGGAGGCTGCTGAGAAAGAAAAGGGGAAGCAAGGGGGCCTAACTACAAAACAAACAGGAAACCTTAAACCGCCTTCCTTCCACGAGCGTATCGCCACAGAGGTCTTGGGAGCAGGAACCTCAAGATGTGGCTGCAGAGCACTCCGTGCCGCTGCCACACCTCCCTGCAAATATGGCTTCCAAACGACTTCCATGTTACACATGGATAAAGCTTTGCATAACTCCTCCGCACCTTCACGATCACTGCTTGAACTTGCAGGAGCTGTCAACAGCTGAGACAATTGCCAAGAAGTGCCTGGAGGTCCTACGCACGCCTGCCCCACAGGCAAGAAAGCAAATGCACTGGACCGACTCCAGGTGCAGATTTAACCACGCCACAAAGCACAGAAGGAGCTTTTCACGAAGACCAGGACCGGTGAGGAGTTAGTTCACTGTGTGTAGGAAAAAGCCCTAATGCTGCCAGTCACACCTAGCATCTCCAGGGGGATGGGAGCAACAGGTCCGCTCCACGTGCTCACGTCCAGCCTGCATTCGCCAGCAGACGCCTGAAGCTGAGCCCAGGGCAGCCACCCTGAGCAGGGCACGGCACTCCGATACGCACAGCAGAGTTAGGAAAAGAGAAGAGCGCAGGACCACAGGGCAAAATCCAGCCTGCAGAACTAACGTTGTGACGTGCCCCTGTCCACCCGGTCAGTACAGGTATTCCCGCCGGTGATACTGCAAGAGGTGTACAGCTTCATCCTGCCCCTCCAGCCCAGGCTCAGTGGAATCTAGTCCTGGGTCTTCTGAGACTGAAGAGAATTCTGTGCTGCAAAATTTTACACATGGCCAATTTCAGGGAAGGTTTGCACTGCAAAATTAAGATCGTTTAAAAAAACCCCAACAAACTGTCAAAGGAAAATGGTATTTCTGCTTTTATCCTTGTTTTTTTCCACCTCCTGAATGGTTATCCTTCTCTTGTCATCTCCCAGGCCATTATTTTATTTTACTTTTTTTTTTTTAACAAACACCTTTTTCATCTTAAATCAAAAGTATTCAACTCTTCTTTTGAAGACTATTTTCTAGGAGTAGTCTCCCCGTAGGAGTGGGGGGGAATATCACAGTAAATCAATCAGCAACAGGTACCCAGCAAAATGCAACCAAACTCAGACGTAGGCAACCACAGAAAACCCACTAACACAGTTGTAAATTGCAAATCAGCTCCCAAGAGAGACAAACCCCTCTCTTCACTGCATAGATACCTAGTCAGTCTGTAACTGAAGTGCACGTTTGAATGAAGTTCAGAGTCAATAACTGCAAGAAAAGGGATCTACAAGATCATATATTTACAGACCACGCAAAAGCAGAGATGGATGGAAAGAATCAACCACTACAGAAACTGGACCTACAAAATCTTTTAAAGATTTTACAGGACTGAGAAAGCAAGCTACCTGGAGTGGAAATACCCTATTAAAATTAATCTGAGTAAGCAGCACATTTTTGCTAAGGCAGAAGTGCTGTATTAGATCCAAGTTGTTCAAACAGGGACCCAGTTCAACATACCTCCACAAAAGGTTCCTCCTGGTCAGGTCTGGCATAGTAAAGAATTCGAATATTCAAAGGCATTTGTTTCCCTTTCATCATCTACCAGTTTATGTTACAGTATCGACTACACTTCCCTGCTCTACTGGCAAGAGCTCTTGCTCACAAGCATGACAGATGGCTACTGCCCGTGGCACACTGTGATAAAACTGCTTATGTGCTTCTCTGCAACCACACTTTCTGTTTCCCCACAAGGGAGAGTGAAACTTTCACAGTAATCATGCCCAAATTTGGACTTTCAATAGAGATTTCCTGGCAGACCTACTTTAAATTTGTAAAGCCTGAATATATTACAAATAAAAGAGACACACCTTTAGAAGCAGTTTCCACCTAATTCTTCTCCCAATATATATTTAAATAAAACAATGAGAGACAAGCTCCCAGTGTGCCCAGATCCCTCCCGCCTCTGTTCTTTGGATCACTGGCCCTCCTCCTTCATTTTGGTTTTATGAAAATGGCATGCAAATAACAACTGAACAGTGAAATCTAGTGCAATATATGACTGCACTCAGCTCTGAGCAAAACAAGGAATGAAGACTTTTTCTTTTTTTTTTTTTTCATCTTGCAGTTCACAAAGCACCAATATTAAGAAACTACAAAACTGTAAAAATAAGAGCAATTTGGGATTTGAGGTCATGTTGCTACATTTCAAATGACAAGCCCCACTCCCAAGCTCTACTTTTGAACAGTACAACATACTTTGAAGACAGAAATGCTTAAAAAAAAAAAAAAAAAAAAAGAGAGAGAGGGTAATAGAATTTTCAAAACATGTTTATATTTAAGACAAATAATCAGATCACTTCTTAAATAGCCATCAAGATATTTCCCACTTAGGGATTTATCTGTTTTTTAATGTTTCCTATTTCCTTAGCATAGCAAGTACTTCAGTGTTCAGAAATATCTATTAAAAAATACATGCAAGCTTATTTCCCTTAGAAACTAGGCTTTGTATGCACAAGAGACAGACAGATAACAAACAGAGGCATGCCAAGTAGTTAGAACAGATTGCAAAAGCCCCCATATGAAAGAGCTGAAGTCCGAGGATAAAACTTAGCCATTTTACAACCAATATGCAAACAGTATTGCTGCGTGCACCTGAGAAGCAAGGGTCTAGCACATCACCACATACCAAGCCATTTCAACCAGCACACAGGAGTCTATGTTGGTGTTTATGTCTACATACACATTTTGGAGATTTTATTTGTAACATATAAATACAATGCAAATTTAGCAATGCTGACAACATACACCTGTATAGTTTTGCAAAAGGCTAACATCGCATAACCAGAATATTTACACAACTTCTGCTGGTTGCACACCAGAGAGCTCCCAGTTGTTTGCCTGCTCTTTCTAGGGAGAGAGGAGAGGTCTGAAGGAATATGAGTACATTTGTGAGACAGATATGAGCCTTGAAGAGACTTCTACATGAAGCAGCAAGCATTATAAAGAAACACCATAAAAATCATCAAAAGAGAAAGTGCTGAAATTCTTAACAGAGGATGCACACTCTTCATGTAAAGGCAGAAAGCACTCACCTCCCAGCTTTTAGTAGTGGGTTCACTGAAGAAGTTGTCTATCATGTCAAGCTCCTCCTTTTCTACCACAACAAAACCTTGCTCTTTGGCATCTTTCCCATATATTTCCGGTGACCACTGAACAAAAAATGTGTACAAGTGATCCACCCTGTAAAGAGAAGAGGAAGACACAACCATTGTTCAGTGGTCCATGAACACAACACTATCATGTAGTACAGAGGTTTTGCCCAATGACAAAAAAGGGACAACCACACAAATAGGATACCCCTTTACTTCCACCCTCACATACCACGCAAAGCAATAGCTCCCTCCACCTGGCAGCCTGAAGCACTTCAAGGTTTCTCTGCTTTCACTCTCCATAATATATTTTTCTCCTCCCTTTGCTATACACACAGCCAAAGCATCATGGGAAAACTAAGTGGCTTGTCCAGTCCTACATAATTCATATTAAGAAGTCACATTGATTAGTATTAGGTCATACACACTAAAGCTAAGTCCATAAAACACTCACTTAACTTATTTAGTTTGACCTCCAGCATAAAACAAGCGATAAGAGATTACCAGTAAAGTCTGTATCACATTTCTAGCTGACCTCTAAAAGTTACAGAGACTAACCACGAACCAATTCTTCATTCTCTTAGCATAATGAAAATAAGCAGTTACTGACAGCTTTGCTAATGATGTATCACCAGCAGTGTATGCACTTCTGTAAATGTAGTCAGCTCTCAATCACCGTCTTTAAAGAGTTCTTTGACAACATCCATAACAATCAGTGAAACAATTTCTGCATAAGGAATTTATGTATGTGCTTGTTTTGGCTGGGGTAGAGTTAATTTTCTTCACCATAGCTGGTATGGGGCTGAGTTTTGGATTTGTGCTGGAAACAGTGTTGATAACCCAGGGATGTTTTCGTTACTGCTGAGCAGTGCTTACCCAGAGCCAAGGGCTGTTCTGCTCCTCACCCCACCCCACCACGAGCAGGCTGGGGGGGCACAAGGAGTCGGGACGGGACACGGCCGGGACAGCTGACCCCGACTGACCCAAGGGATATCCCAGACCATGGGACGTCATGCTCTGTAATATAGAGCTGGGGGAAGAAGAAGGAAGGAGAGACGTTTGGAGCGATGGCGTTTGTCTTCCCAAGTCACCGTTACGTGTGATGGAGCCCTGCTTTCCTGGAGATGGCTGAACACCTGCCTGCCCATGGGAAGTGGTGAGTGAATTCCTTGATTTGCTTTACCTATTAAACTGTCTTTATCTCAGCCCACAAGTTTTCTCACTTTTCTGATTCTTTCCCCCATCCCACTGTGGGGGGAACGAGCGAGCAGCTGCGTGGGGCTTTGTTGCCAGCTGGGGTTAAACCACGACAGTCCTTTATGGCGTCCAACATGGGGCACGAAGGGGTTGAGATAACGACAGATTTGATTGGAACGTTCTAGATCGAACTTATAGCTACTATTGCTGTTTAGCTATTAATTGGCAGGCTCCTGTGCTTGCCATGGGGCTTGCTTGCCTCACTGTGTATTAGAGTCTTGTGCTCATTCGTGGCTGCTTTTTGCTTTTGCTGCTTGCTGTAGTGCTTATCATCTCACTCTGCTGTGCCTGGGAACATTTTGATAACAGCGATGGCCACGTGCCTCGGCTGGCAGATGGCCAGGCCATTGCTGCTGTTTCTGCGCTGCTGTACTGGACAGGCTGGAACTCCAGTGTGAACTCGAGTCAAAGGGACTGGGACCTGTGGATGAGTCCACATGGGAGCAGGACACCCCAAAGCGTCTGTGGCTGTGGGTAAGTCCACGCCAGAGCAGGTGCATCATGAAGGGTCTGTGGCCGTGGTTCTGTCTGTGCTGCAGCAGCTATACCTCTGAAGGGACTGTGGCCCAAGGATAAATCCAAGCCAGAGCAGGGGCAAGGGGAGGAGTTCATTGCAATGTTAAACCCTACAACCTGGCCCAAAGGGCCCAGGGGTGGAGGTCGTAATGTAATACCTTTAAATTGTTGTAACCCATGATTTGAGTTGCACGTTCTAGGAATTACCAGAGCAGGAACCACCTGAACCAATGGAGGACAAGCCTTACAAGAAGCAGTGCAAGTGCAGCAGTGACCCGACCTGAGCTGGCTTTGGTGCCCAGTAACTCCGCACAACACACCATCTCTCCTGTCCTGAGTGACCACCGTAACAGATGGAGCCCAAAGTCATGGACTAAATGAACTCAATGGACACTTTATGGGCATTTGTGGACATTTTAAAGACATTTTATAGGGGTGGTCCATAGACTAAGGGAATGATACCTGTGTATTATATCAAAGGATGGAAAGGGGTGGTGGTTAATGAGGTTATATTGGATAGTGTGGTAAATGAGCATGATGTAAATGGTATGGAATAAGGGGTGGAGAGTATGCTGGTTTTGGCTGGGGTAGAGTTAATTTTCTTCACCGTAGCTGGTATGGGGCTGAGTTTTGGATTTGTGCTGGAAACAGTGTTGATAACGCAGGGATGTTTTTCGTTCCTGCTGAGCAGTGCTCACCCAGAGCCAAGGGCTGTTCTGCTCCTCACCCCACCCCACCACGAGCAGGCTGGGGGGGGCACAAGGAGTCGGGAGGGGACACGGCTGGGACAGCTGACCCCAACTGACCCAAGGGATATCCCAGACCATGGGACGTCATGCTCTGTAACATAGAGCTGGGGGAAGAAGGAGGAAGGCGGGGGACATTTGGAGTGATGGTGTTTGTCTTCCCAAGTCACCGTTACGTGTGATGGAGCCCTGCTTTCCTGGAGATGGCTGAACACCTGCCTGCCCATGGGAGGTGGTGAGTGAATTCCTTGTTTTGCTTTGCTTGTGTGCGCGGCTTTTGCTTTACCTGTTAAACTCTATTTATCGCAGCCCACGAGTCTTCTCGCTTTTCCCCTTCCAATTCTCTCCCCCATCCCACTGTGGGGGAAGTGAGCAAGTGGCTGTGTGGGGCTTAGTTGCCAACTGGGGTTAAAGCACAACAATGCAGTATATTGAAATTAAAATGAACACATGCAATTTCAAACAGGAATGTGATAGTGGATCCACTGTACAAGAAGTTGAATTGCCAGCAAAAAAATCAAACCCTAACTAAAGAGGGCAGATAGAAAGAAGTAAGTACTTATGACACTGGATCTTTCTCCAGTTATTCACCAGAAAGTTTTGTCCAGCAATTCCTTGATCAATACAAACCTAGAAAAATTTTAGAGAAATTTAGACATTTTCCCCCTGTATTTCAAGTTACTTGGATCTCTATATATGCACAAATAATCTTAAAACACCATTTCAGCACTGTTGGATTCTCTTCAGGGTCACTAGTATAATTCCAGAGATTTTTCCAATTGAGTCTACATTTTTTGTTCTATGCTCCTACCAATGAGGGCTAGAGTTTGATGTCAGTTATAACTGCATGAACTGACAGCCCTGAAATTGTTGCCCGCTCATGACAGCTACACTAATTCACAGTCAAAATGAGATACTTGGAAGGGCTTGTCTCACTTTGGCCTCAAGAAATTTGGATCCAATTTCCACTACCCTCAGAAAGAATAAAGGATTGACTTTGCTTCATCATGGAAATGTCCTCTTAATCACGAAAAAGGAACAAATTAGCACTGCCATCAGTTTTTTCTCTTCTCCTTTGCATACTCACAAAAGCTTCTGTGGTGCATGGCTAACGTGTTCTAGCAGAGTTTAAAATTTTGTAATCAAATAAGAACTGTACCTGTCAAACATTTTTAATATATACAGCCAAATACGGTTTTAGTACAATTGTCCTAAATTTGTGAACACCCAACACTAGTTCCTGAGGCATCAACAGCCTCCCTTCACCTAGAACAAGTAAGGTAACTAATGTTGATATCCAAGTAAAAATTTCAGCTGCTGCTCGTTCCTCTGCAACAAGACACACACAAAAGAGATCAAGGTAGTACTGTGCAAACAATCAGTCTTTGGGATAGCTCTTGCCAGTAATTGCCTGGAAAAGACTAAAAGACGTCACATTCCCATTGCCAAGGGTTGCCCCCTTTCTTTCTGAGAAGCCATGTGATTGCTTACAAGTTTGCATAGATCTAAAACTAGTGAACTATGGAAGGCACTTCTAAAAGCCGTAACACCTCATTTTAGTCAAGACCTTTTCTTCTAACTGCGGAAGTTTTCCCACATCAATAGGTGCCACTCGTCACACCCCACTCCTCTTCACTTGCTCACAGAAACTTCAGAAAGAGCAGTATGATCATCTCTTTGCTAACTAATGTGAGTTTTAACTGAAAGACACATTTAACTTGAGCACTGTGTATTTTATGTGCAGTAGTCCTAGTCTGGAAAATGAACTACTTAATTCCTACAAATCCCTATGAAAGAACAATAAAACTAGTGGTTGCTGCTCTCTGGCTAAGATCAGTTTGAAAGCATGTTCATGCAGGTGGGTGGAGGAGAGCAGCATACTCTCATCTCAGAATCGCAGAACATAGTTAGGTTGAAAGGCACCTCTGGAGATCATCTAGGCCAACTTCTGCTTATAGCAGAGCTAACTTCCGAGTTAGAGGCGGCTGCACAGTCCTCTTGCAGTTGTGGAAATCTCCAACAGAGATTCCACAACCTCTCCATGCAGCCTGTTCCATGCATAACTAGTCTCATGGTTTTTTTCTATCTAATCACAATTTCCTGTAATGCATGCAGCATGTGACCTCAGGAGGGGCTGGCACCATTCTACTTTTTTTTTTCTCCACCTCCCTCCCCTTTTTTTAACGATGTGTCCAAAAGGAAGAGGGGAGTAACCACCACCCAAGCTGTTGGCTATGCTCTTCCTTACGCAGGCCAGCAAGAAGCAAAGCCTTCGTTACTGCAAAAACACACTGCTGACTTATGTTGAGTTGGCTCTCAACTTCCCCAGCTCCTTTTCTGCAGAGCTACACCCCAGGCCACCCATCCCGAGACTGTACCACTGCAGGAACTGCTCCACCCCGGGTGCACAAGTTTGCATTTGCCTTTTCTGAACTTCTTGACATTTCTGTTAGCCCATTCCTCTGTGTTGAGGTCCCTCTGAACAGCAGCCCTGCCCTCCAATATATGAACACTCCCTAAATTTGGCATCATCCCCCAAAATGACAAAATGTGTATTCTGTTCCAATGTCCATGTCACTGATGAAGGCGTTGAACAGTGTCAGTCTCCAAGGAATATCACTTGCACCTGGCTGCCACTCAGACTAGCTATCAACCCTTTGAGCCCAACAGTCCAGTCACTTTTTCACCCACCTGGCAGTCTACCTGTCCAGGTCACATCTCTCCAGTTTGGCTGTAAGTATACTGTGGGAGGTTGTGTTGAAAGCCTTACTAAGGTCATGGTAAAACAATAAGCCCTTACTCTCTCCCTGTTCACAGCGCTACCCATCTCAAACAGAGAAATTATCTGGTTGGTAGAAAAACTATTTGCCCTTGTGAACCTACAATAGCTGCTCCTGATCACTTCTTGCCCTCCATGTGCTTGAAAATGGAGTCCCTAAGGACACGCTTCACAATCATCCCAGGGACCGAGGTGAAGCTGACTGCCCTGTGCTCCCACAGATCCTCCTCGATTTTTCTGAAGACAGTTGGAGCATTTGTCTTTCCAATTATTAAGCACCCCTCCCAGTGATTATAACCTTTCAAAGGATGATAGAAAGCAGCCTTGAAATAACATCAATCAACTTCCTCAGTACACTTAGAATATTTCCTGTCAGGCCCCACAGATCTGTATATGCTCAGTTTAAGTAGTCCATAACTAAGTTTTCCTCTACAATGGACAGATGCTAAATAAATCCAGACACTCCAGATTTAAGAAGCAGCAGCATAAAATGAGACATAGGTGACTGCAGAAGTGAGGTCATTCTGAAAGGGGATGCAGAGCATCCCTTCCCTGTTAATAAAATTATAACATTATGCTATGGTAGTATTTCCAAGCTACCAAATTGGAAAAATTGGAGACAGTTTTTAAATTGGAAAACCACTGCTTGAGGAACTCTCTTACAGCCAACTTGACAGCTGCAAGGAAATTTATCCTAGAACTCAATAGCTGTTGTGGTGATCACATGCTTATGAGTGTGTCATGCACTAACAGAGAAACATCAATAAAACACAAAGTACTTGGAAAGGAACAACTACAGAAACCTGAAGTTAGTCACTCCAGAAAGAAATTATTCAAAAGGAAACTATGATAACATGAAACTTTTTTTTTTTTTAAATGAAAAAAAGCAAACTAGGAGACACAAATCAAAAATGAAAGATGAACACTGATTAAAGAGGGACCCTCCCCAGCTGTAGCCAGATTAAAAGGAAAGTGAATATGCTTACAAATATATTCATAGTAACACACACACACACACAGAGGGCACAAAAATGTAAAAAGAAAAGGATATACATTCAGTAGAAAACTAATTTTGGAGAGTACAAAACGTGACATAAATATCATGACAGCAAAGTGATAAAATCAGTGTAAGACAAAAGCTTCATGGAACATTTATGCCACTGCATTGCTTAGTAAACTGGGCACAATCAGCTGTCTGTGTGAATGCATCTGAACAGGGAAGCACACTCTGCAGAACAGTAAGCAGAGGCTATGCTTGCAGGATGGGACTTTACCCTTGGCAGAAGGACCCCAGAGACCTGCGATAACGGCTGTGAATTTTGGAGCAAGAGCTCCACACCAGCACACTGATGACAATACTTAGCGCAATGTCTGAACGTACCAAGAAAGTCACATTCAGTGGAAGGAATGAGATTGCGTTTAGTTTGATGTTTGACACTGGTAATCACTGCTGGAATACTCTGCCCATCTCTGGTGCACCATTCCCAACTCACGCTCAAGTGTTGCTGCTTAGAGACGCAAGACCAACTGGCGTACAGCAAGAGGCAAAAACAGTTACCTAGCTTACAAGAGCAATACCCTGTGATTGCATACAATAAGAACTGAATCCCGGTAATACAGACACAACCACAACCAGGGACCGGAAACCAGGAAAATTAAAGTAGGTATATAGTGCACTGAAAAAGAGCAAAGGCAATTATCAATTAAATACACCAGACAACTTCTCATGTTACAGGTGATTCTTGAGGGGGAACCATAAATGATTTTTCTTCTAAAAGATACACTTTAATTAGGAGGTCCCAAACTGACATCATCACCACCACAATTTCTGTTGATATGGCAGCAATATCAGACTTTGATGGCAGAGGCAAACCACTTTTCCATATATTAATGTCTTCAGGTCAGTCACAGGTGGGAAGGGTGCTACTTCCAAATTAGTGTGTTTGGGCGGTGAGGGAGGGTTTGTGCATCCTGTGATACATGTACAAAGGCTCTAAGTCCAACCACAGCTCCTGGCCTAGAAACAGGACTTAATTCAAAGGAATCCTATGACTTTGTTATAAACATGCCTGACTAGATGATGATGATGATCCTTCATGAATCTTATGAGGGCTAAGGTATCACAAGCCCTCATATGCTTATGTGAGCTTATATAAACTTAAATGAGCCCTCATTATAAGATACTAAGCTACAGAAGCAAATGGGTTTTCATAGGTTTCATCTGTATAGTTTGATATCTTATTTATCAGGAGTCTAGGAGTACTCTATTTGTAGAAGGCTACTTCAAAAGGAGCCTAAATCTAAGCTTTATGCTACCTATTCCATTCCACTAACAGAGGCATGGAAGAGTGATCCTTCAGCCTCAGGACCATCTTAAATCATCATCCCTTTATGGAAAGCCCTGCGTAAGTGCACAGAAGCATCATGTAGGTATTGACTCCAGCTAGTTGTACTGCAAGTTCTTCCAGATCTCAGCTTCAACCATATTAACTACTGGGTGTTATGCACTAGATACTAACAGGAGTCACAACCAAGCAACATGTTGCTCTACAAAAGGAAACCCCACAGAAACAGTAACAAAAACCAAACCAAAACTCACCCAACTCCCCAGACCAAACCAAAATAATCAATTGGGCAGGAAGCTAAGATTGAAAAAGAGAAGCAAGGCTCAACTCCTGTTCCTTTTCCTCCTTGAACATCTGCCTGTTCTCAAAAAGAAACTTCCAAAAAAACGGATACCCTCTCAGCAGCATGATCCCAGTGCAATGTCTTTTACGTCAACATCAACGCAAATTATACATTCATAAACCAAGCCTGTCTGCTGAATTTATATTGTAGATAATCAATGAGATTTAATTCTTGACTGAGGAACTAGTCAATGCTAAAATGAGTAAACTATTTGTTAGGACATGTGCTTATAAACAAAGAAATTCTGCGTTACTCTATCTGTCCCAGGGCAAGGCATTTTCCTCTGCAAGACCTTGAGGATATCTGTGACATAATTACTGACCTACTACTACTCAAAATCCACTAGGGTGGATAATCTACATACCATTTAAGCATAAATCCATGTAGCAAGAGCATGCACAGACTTACCCTCTAATACTGTAAGCTATACCCATTGCAAGACTCCTCAGCAAAAGAATCAATCTCTTTATTGGTGTCCAAAAGCATGGGTGCCTCTCTGCTCAGCTGAACCCGACAAGAAGCTGCCCTAGACTGAGTAATCTATTATATAAGGCAACTCAAGATGCCCATCTCCCCCGTTACGTGCTAAAGTGAGTGCTGCTGTGATCAAGCATAGTCACTGATTAACTCAGCTGCGTTGTGTGGGTCATGGGGTGACACACGCCAGGACACTCTTGGCACCCGGGAAGCCACGTAGGAAGAGAGAAGACCTACAGCAGCCACAAAAGGCAAACAAGACTTAAGACTATTGACAGCCTTTATAAAGAATATCAGCCCAACAGTCTCCTCTCTCTATTAATAACGTTTCCAGAGGCTTCCATTAAAAAAAAGAAAAAAAAAATACAGCTTTAAAAGATAATTATGCCTCCCCCCAGCACAGCTTTCCCACAGCCTGCCAAGGGCAGAAAAGCAGCAGCAGTCTGCAGATAGATGAGCAGCTCTGCTGGGAGCAGTGGGCTACGGGGCCCAGGTTGAAAATGGACCCATTTTCACAACTGATGACAGAAGTTGTTTTAACTGGAAACACTAAGAAACCATGGGAAAATGTAATTAAGTGCAAATCAGAGGAAGACTTAACTTATACAGTGATTATAGACATGCACACCTACTTTTCACAATCTCAATCCAGGTTTGGTTTGGTTGTTGTTGGTGGTTTTTTTTTAATTACTACAGAACATTAAGATGCTACACAAGCTACTGTGACTGCACTGGACAGAAAGTGTTTTATTTATACTGCTTTAGGGCTAATGAGATGAGAGTGGTATTCTTGATATTTTCATACATGACTATAAATTGCATTCCAAATGTTTTTAATCTTAGTAAATTATTTTGATATATTGTACCAAAAATACATTGCAAAACTATCCCAAACGACCTACTGTCCATGGCATTCTCAAGATGCAACACTGATAATTATATACTATGCAATACTGGTGCAAGAAAATCACCAGAGGGTAGGAAGCGATGCATTTTACTTTGAGAAGGCATGCGAGAGTTTGGAGAAAACACCGACTTGGTAGGCAAAGACATGTCTTGCATTAATATGAAGGAGTGGGTCTTGCATTTAATTTTTGCCCCAAGTTCTACATGATCTTTTATGCACCTCTGCAGTGTTGAAACAGGCACGCGTGAATAGCACCAAAATGACCCAATCTTATACTACATTCACTACTAATTTTGATCAAGATCTGAACAGCAGTCCCGAGAGCAAAGATCTGGCCTGTCAGCCAGCACAGCCAAGCGCTGCTGCAACAGCTCACTGCAGAAATTACTCCTTCCTCATTCTAAAAACTGAAGTATAAACCAGTTGTCCACACTTCAGTCTATACATGGGTTAGGTCCCCTCACTATTCAGAAAATGACAAGCAGAGAAGCTGTTTTCCAAGTTTGTGATAAGAAGCTTAATAGATTTACCTGTTGCACAGAGCAACAGTCAGAGACGACCTCAGTTCAGCTCAGCAGCTTTATTCAACATTAGATACACTATCCCCAAAGCAGCTAACTGACCTTGTGTTATATTACAGCATCATTCCAAATCCTTGAAGTATTTACTCATGCTTCAACCTAGAATTTTCTGAACCCGCCCTTTTGCAATCCCTGAGGAGCCAAGGACTGGGTTCAGCAGTTAGCAAGCAAAACAAAAGCTATCTTCAGCTACGCTCCCGATGGACACATTCCAGCTGGATTAAACCTCTTTCCCTCCTCCCCTGGGTCAGCAACTTCCACACTACTGGTCTGCTCAAAACACTCTTTTCTAAAATACAGGAAATAAACACTTAAATCAACACACATGCTACAAATCTGAAAATAACATTAAATATTCTGAAAAATTATTACAAAAAAGAAAAACATTGCCTGCGTCTTAAAGAGACACCTCTGAGATTGATCACCAGTTCAGATTCTTCCTTCCTGGTATCTAATTCACCACAAGTGTGATCACTGATTTCCCTATTTTGGTTCATCAACAGACTGGAGAGTTGCTCTAGCTGCCTTCTAGCAAAAGAAGGACCAGGGATTTGATTCCTCACAGCCAGTGAAAATTCTTGGGTGATTCATGTGGAAAAATCACAGGCCTTTATTTTTTTTCCTTCTATAGTACTATTTATGCATACATACACACCTACAGGCACATAAAACATTTAATGGATTTTATCATGAAGGAAGGGACTTTTTTTATGGGCCTGAAGGCTGAAACAGCCACACCCATTCAGTTAGGAGTTTCTCCCTTTTCCACATCATGCCCTTTGCTCATGTGAAATACCTATTTTTTAGCACTGGCACCTTAGTGGATTCCTCACCTCTCTTGTCACTGCTCCCTTTTTCCCCTCTCCCTCACCTGCTAGACTACAGCCAAAACCCAGATAATCCCCCAGTGCTTTTATCATATGTTAGCTGCACTTACATCCCTCTCTTCATCTTCCAAATGGCACCTGATCCCTTCTTCCTTCCCACTGGGAGCCATGTTAGATCAGCAACAAACACTGCTTTCTCTCTGGCATGGCACCCCTCTCCCCATCTTAGCATCCTTGCTGCATTTCACACCTTGGACCATGTAGGGAAAGTCAGATTCAACTCCAGAAAGCACTAGACATTTAAAAAAAATAAGAGTCAAACATGTTTTTGTGCTATGCACTGCAGCTTACCTTTCCCGAGGAACAGCAAACCAGTACTCTGGTTGCTTTATCTTTTTGCTGTACTGTTGAGACATGGTGGTGCTCTGAGACGCAAAGGACTTTCTCATGGGCTTGCCTACTTTAATGCACAGAAACATTGGAGGAGTCTTGCTCTTCTCCTCTTTTGAAGGAAGCATATCTGAATGAGAGACAAAAGAAATAGGCTGCTTACAGGAAAGTACAAATACTGCAGCTGATAAAACACTGTCACAAAGATTAACAATCTTGTGCAAAGGAATACTCAGAGGCACCGTACACAGAATTAAACCTGACATGTCATTCAATAGCAAAACTGGTTTAATAAATCCTTGTTCATCCTAAACTGTGACCATTTATTCCCATTTCGTCACAGCCTGTATCCCCCTCAGCTGTACAGCTATGTACAGAACAGCCCTGTAAAGCAAATCAGTAAGATGATCAGGGTGGGTGCAAACTGCAACATGAAGCGGGCAAATAAAGGGGACAGCGTTTGACGGGGTCCAGGAAACCCATCCAGTCAAAGGGTAACCCTGCACACACACACATACATACAAAGCCCGATCAGTTCCTCAACTCCGACAGACAGCCATACAAACACCTTCTGTCTGCACAAGACAGGGTCAAGCATAAGAGCAGTAAAAGTTCCTTAAACTGCTAGTGTGACAAAAAAATTGCTTATTAAACTATGGCCTCAATCACACTGAAGTTGCCCCATTCACTTTAGGAGTACGTATACAGCCATTATTTTTTTTTTTTTTCTCTCCCAATGAGAACGACCACCAAATACAACTGGCGAGATATAAACCCTTCCAAAAGAAAGGAAAAATCATTTTAAGAACAACTGTTTTTAAAGTAAAGGCTTCCACTCTTATCATCCCCCACCACCTGGTATGAATCAAGGGTATGTCCACTGGTTCATTAAACTACCAAGAGAGGAGCATCAGCGCTCCAGGATGGACTAGTGCTTAAAGGCACTGGGCTGAGGTAGAAGTAGTAATATGTGTACACGCTATCTAAACTGAGATTTCATTTTGTTATATGCTTTCCAGTAACAGCCTGAATTTTATTTATGATAACCCAATCAGACCAATCAGGACAACATGATCAGTCAGTAAGACTCTACATATATTCCTGTTTATCACTTCTTTAAGGGTTTCCATAGCACGAAACACACTAGACAGATGCAAATACTGTCAAGTATACTTTGGTACCTCCCTTTACAGCAATGCACTACTACTTTGGACAGTATCAGAAATACACTGACAGACTTCACTGAAACAACAAAAGTTACCAACACAGAGTGACAATTCCTAGGCCATGAAGTGTCCCTGTCAATACTGCAACTGGATGACATTTCACTATCCTTCTTAAAGCCAGTAAACAGAGGTGAAGATTATACAAACAGTGATCACTGAATATGGAAAGAGCACACAAGCTACTTATCAAACTAGAAGCTTAGGGAATTTGAAAGTATTTTATTTCCTTCTAAATAGCAGATAATATAAAAAATATAATATATGAGAGTAAAAAAAAAAAAAAAAAAAAAGACCAGGTATTACAGAAAGAGGGAATTTAGAGCAGAAGGCTATCAATTCAAAGGTTACCGTCATAATGCTGTCCAAGTCTCAGAGGAAACAAGGATAACCAGAGACCTACCTTCAATTGGCACTTGAATTTTCTGCAGCAGCCACAGTCTGATTTCTGATTGATTGTCTAACTGTGTTTCTTGACAGGTCTTGTCTATGGCTGGTACTAATGAAGAGTCCACAGACTCTTTCAGATCCTTTTCCTCTGCTGCTGCTGAGCTGATTTCTAATGAAGGTGCTTTCCTTTCAACACAGCAGGAATCAAGCTCCATACTTTTAACTGTATGGACTTCATTAGCTTGGGACTTGGAACAGCTAAGTGTAAGGTCTATGCCAATTGCTTTATTGTTTTCACCTTTCTGGATTTCAGCCTTGTGTAAGTCTTCAGATGACTGAGACCCATTCCCATCTTTATTGAGGTAAAATTCAATAAGTTTATCTTTCTCTAGCTCTTTCTTAGTGTCCAATGCAGTCTCCACCTTACCTGTCGGGGAACTGACACATTTGTTTACTTCTGGAATAACATCTTGCTTTTCACACAGCTCTAAGTCTAAGTCAGCTTTAGGTTCAACACTGTCCTTTTTTTCCAAGGAATCAACTGTCAAGTGCTCCTGGACTTCTGTAGTGGGTTTGGTTACCTGCTGCTTAGTTCTCCCCAACTCCCTGGGGTCAGCCAGCAAGCCTTCCATTACTGAGATTTTCCTGTCCAACCCTCTATCCATACGAGATGACGTCTTTTCCAGCTCAATGAAGTCACCGTCTCCTTCTCCCAGAAGGGATTTTTCTTTGGTTTTGATATCTGAAGCATTTTTTTCCCCAGAAGGCTCTCTGGCACATGGATCCACAGCAAACTTTTCCAAATGTTCAGTGGCAGTGATGTTGCTGGGAAATTCCAGTGACTTTGATTTGATTGAGCCTGTACTCTCAGATGACTGAAGAACTTCAAAATCAGCAGACTTTTCCTCATCTGAAGGCTTTATCTGTTTGGCACCCAGAGCAATGGATGGATCCCCATTCTGCTGCCTCTTTTCCTTGCTAAGGGATTTGAATTTGCTGAAAGGATTGATATCTTTCTCACAGGATAGGTCTTCCCATTCTCCTGGCCTGTACAGAGGACAAAGATCCTTTGGTATGTCACTGTCAGGGAAAATGATGGATGTACATAGGATGTTAAAAGCAAAATGGAAACAGAAAAAAAAAAAGGAAAAGAAAAACTAAATAATATACCAACTTAACTTAAGCTCTGAAACTCAATGAAAAATTACCTTCTCCAAAATAAACATATATCAGTGGAAATAAGCGACTTTAAAGAAAACAAAGAAAAATGCAGAAAGGATAATACGGAAATAAAATGAGTAAACCATTGGCAGAATACGCCACATGGGTGAAGAAATGGTAAACATGTAATAACAATGTGCAAGTCATCAGAAGTTCAGTAACTAAAAAACCACAGGACATGTATTTAGCTGCTGGAATTTCATTCATACCATATTAATATTGTTATTTCCCGCACCTGACAATGAGTCAACCTCTACAACCACTCATGCTTCCCTAGTCAGTACAAATGTATTTTTGTGAGAAAGCAAATCAGAGATAAGCTGTACCCTGTTTGAACATGTTTACTGCAAAACAGTAACAGGCAACAGAGTTTTTTTCTTTTCTTTTTCTACATTACTCAAATGTACTGTTTGAATGCAGACTTCTCCAAAGATTTCTTCTTAAAGCAGGACAATCATAAAACATTTCAAAATGGAAAATTCTTAAAAACCTAACAGCATACAACTTGAGCTCTTCATCGCTGCTAAAAAGTCTGAGGTGAATGAGAATATGAGATTCTCATCACTTAAAAGCTACTAAGAAGTTACTAAACACTCTACTAATGAGTGTAACAAGTATCCGGAAAGTTTTTCTTGAAATGAGAAAATGGAGGCAAGTAGATGAATTTCACTGATCAACAGGTGTTGCCTGTAAGGACAAAACCTTGCTTACAACAAATATGTAAGCAGTGCCTAGACTATGCATAAATAAGAGTAGCAAACCCCAGAAAATCTATTATGTATTATAAATGATAACTATCAATGCATTTCTGGTTCTGAAGTGGAAGTATTCCACAGATTGGTGTTCCTGTAAGTCCTGAAGATGGCAGTTAAGGTGCCATTATCTTCATAAATTTTAAATACTCCTCTCAGAACAGTCCTGGTAACACAACAAATGATCCAAATCTAACCCTCTTCACTTCCACTGAAATAACCCTAGAGATGGCTCAGTGCAAGAGCCCAACCATGGCACACCACCAGTGCTTTTAATTACTGTTTTTTACTGGTCTCCTTTGCACTTTGGTTCTCATATTCATGACCCATTTCTCTTTACTGCCACTGGTGTTCTAAAAAGAAAGCGGAAGACCAACACAAGTGAATCACTCCTTTGCTGGCACCTTCCTCCCCTGATTTGTTTTATTCTGCTGCATTAAAACTCTTCCCCTCCATTCCCCCACCTCTTTTTCCATGGCCCTTACTGAAGATCTGTAAACATAAGTTCAGGGAAGAGTAGTCCTTACGATGGCAATGCATCTTTAATCTTCATGTGAGAGATGTCATTGTAGAGAGCTATTGAGACAACCTCCTCCATGGGACAGATGAGTCCATATTCTTCACAGCCATTCTCAATTACCAGAGGATCAGACTTATGTGGGTCAAACATGATATTGTTGGGAGTTACTATCATGACTCCTCCAACTACACCCTAAAATAGGAGAAGGAAGAGTTAGAAGATTACATGTAATTCACTTATCATTTGGTATTGGATTTTAGGCAACTATCCTAAAAAGAAAAAAAACCTCTCTTGTGCCTCTTTATACCCCGTCATGCAATGTTTGCTAACAAAACATTTTGGTTTCCAATTGCATCAAGCCTGACATTGTAAGGAGAACAAATTAAAAAATGGCTTAGTAACACCAAAGTTCCTGGCTGATAAGGAAGAACATCCCAACTATTCAACTTTCAGTGCTGGCTGCTACAAGCTAAAACCGCAGATTGTTAATCAATCAAACCTCAGACAAAATAGAGTAGTGGATTTAAGAAAAAAAAAAAAAAAAAAGGTTCCATTTTATTCTAGATACAGCCACCTTCATTTGATACATGAATTTATATGCAGCCAGCACACCTGAAGGCAGTCTTACTCATGGAAATGTCAAGGTTACTATGCTAAACTAGATTATAGGTCCCCGTGATATACTCTACCAGAGGTACACGCAAAAAACTTCTTTATATAGGGACCTGTTATGAAACAGCTTCTCCTTGATCTAGAAGCAGCTTCTACCACTGACCCAAGCAGATTTTGCACAGCTGTAGAAGACTTATTTAATTCTTCAAAACGTGCTCTAGCCATGGATTCAATAACGCATCAGCCATTATTCAGCATCCAACCCATGGCAACTGACATTTTTCAAGGTTTACAAAGGAGATTTCCATTGTCTTTCTCCTGCACCCTCTCTTCCAGACAAGCTACAAAATTCACCAGACCAACTCAGAAGCTCTGTGTAAATCATGACATCTGACAAATAGGAGCCACCCATCAACAGGAATGACCTACACTGTAGGTACTATTAATTATGCAAGGTCATCTGCAAGGCAAGCCAAGGAAGGCTAACAAATAGGCAGGTAAAGGACCACAAGCTTGGTTTGTTTTTTTTTCAAATCGGGGAGATGCCAAGCTGATGGCTTGGCACTGGCGAGTGAGTGCATGTGTGCCTGCTCCTTTGGAAAGCAAAGTCTGTATGTATTTCCCACTTGTTTCTCCTGTATGACTGATGTACACGTGCCTGGTTTGTGTTTGGATGAAAAAAATCAAAATCACGTGCAGAGGCTCCTCCCACAGGTACGTAACTCTAGTTAACTAGAAGAGCAATATATCAGTAGGCTGTACTTCCTACCCAGCCACTGCAGGAAGCAAGGCAACAAGGGATTTTAGCTACACTGGCAAAGAAGCCATCCCCCTTTTGATTGTTCTGACTGCAAATTACTTTTTCAGTCCTGCAGCCATAAAATTGGCAATCTGTATCCTCTGCACCTAGCGAGCACCACATAACAAAGCCACAGTATTGCCCTAATTTACATGCGAGACATCAAGTAGTCCTTTATTACTTTCTACAAAATAGCAGACTGAAAAATTGCAGAGTGGTTAAATACAGTCTACATCCACTCGATGCAAAAAGAAGCCAAAAACCGTAGCTGTAAACACATCCATCTTACAAAAGTCAGGACTAAGGGAAAAATATGTTTAAACTACAATGGTTAGCATCTCCAGTGCTATATATTCCAGAGAACTTGAAAATCCAAACATGCAGACATTTAACTGAAACCAGTCAACAAGAGCAGATAAATCAAAGTAGACAGTTCAAGAAGACAGTGTCTTGCAACCTTGAGAAGAAGAGGGTTAAAATACTGCCCAAGCTTTGTGCCTTCACTTCTAAAACAGCTGCTGTAAAATTTAGGGTTGCAGTCCCAGTGGGAACACATATGTTAGAAGAATGCTTGCAAGAAGAAAGAAAAAAAAAAAGGTTGTATCATGCAATATTTATCTTTTTATTAGGGTTTGCATGACATTCATTAGCAAGTGCAGAAGCAAGATGGACATATTTGGAAACACTGCTTTGGAAACAGTTAAAATTTAGCTTAAAGTCATAAATGAAATAGATAGGCATGTGGTCGTTTTATAAAGCTGTTGCACAATTTGATGGAACTGGACAACTAATCTTGACACGTCTTAACTCTAAAGTGCAGTTTTCTCTGTGTATCTAGCAATACACTCTTAAACAGATAATTCTGGTATGACACGGTAAGGGAATGAAGATGGGTAGAAGAGCTATTCTTTCATAAAGCAATTATCATAACAGATTAAACAATTGAAAGAACAAAATGATACAGCGTATTACCATGGTACCAATAAACACAGCAGTGATAGATAAAGCCATCATAACATTTATGTTCTTCACAAACATGGAGCACGTTTGACTCCCTCAGTATTCATCTCTCACTTAGCCAAACAGATTTTGCTTTTAAAGAATCTCAAACAATGCCCAAAAGCCACGTTTCACCTACCTTACCATCTGTGAAGTAACGACAATTCATTTTTAAAAATTTAACAACCACAGGCTCATCCTCTTCTGAAGTAGAAGACAGGACTCTCTCAACTGGTTTGAAGGCCTTTCTTGCCAAATCAGCATCCTTAAAAAAGAAAAAGTTCAGTGCAGAGCAACAGCACCAGAATCATATACTTTTAGATTTTGGGCAACTAGAAGTCCAGGCTTGACCAACTATTTTCTTTTTGCTTAAAGAGGAAAAGTGGTGGTCATGTATGTATGTACACTTCTTGCAGTATCCTGTATGGAAGAAAAACCTCATAACATTACAATAAACCTCCATACAAATAACAGGCAAGAAATTAAAAAATGGCAAGGCAAGCCAGCTCTCCTACCTAATGAGGTAGTCTCATCAAGAGAGGGCCAGTACTGCCACCTCACCTACACTGAAGACCTCTGCACACAGAGCACTGGTGTGATTCCCCATGCAGGTGGCACACAGGCATAAAACTAAGGTTAAACACAGTTATTCACTCCAGGCTTCTCTCCACTTTCCTTTTGAAATTTGAAATGTCTAATTGCTTTAACATCAGCAGGTGGACAGCTAAACTGCCTAAAACTACTATGTAAAATCATCACGGCCAATCACCCTTCTACGGAAGATGAAAGATCAGCTATTCCAAGGCCTTTCACAAAGATTAAATCCCTCAACCTTGTCTATATAAGACAACTCTATATATGGGTACCACCATAATATGCTTAACTAAAAAGAAACTGACTGCTCAGACTAAATTAACAGGCTCCGTGCTCAAGGATCCCAATGCAGGATCAAGGCTCTGGACTGCAGAGCAGCATAGAAATCTCCAGGGTGAAACACTAAATAATTCTTCATATTTAACTTTCTGCTCTTTAAAAACTATACACTATACCATTTTCAACCGCTTTGATAGACTCTGGGCCCAACAGAACTTGTACTGGGTTTCTACGCTCAGACAGAATTCCCTTAATTTGGAATATTTTAAAGAGATGGTAAATTTTATAGTACAGCAAATTAATGTTACTCAATACACTACACACAAGGTCTGAACTGTAACCTCAAAAACCTGTTATTTATACAGCCTTGAATCTCAGCTTCAGAATCAGAAATTATTTTGTGAACAGTGAACCAATGTTTGACTTACAGGGAGTTTATCATATTCAGCATCTGATGATGAAGGAGAAACGGGAGCACCAGGACTGAAAGAAGACAGCCTTGCAGCGCTTGTCTCTGGCACAAAGAGAATCTAAATACAAACATGTATGTCAAAACAGTGAGACACAAGCTTTAAAAAGTAATTCACTATAAATATTATGTTCTACTAGAAAGACAACCCAATATGGATCACTCGTGATTGCAATGCACTCCTTAACAACTACTTATTCTAGAGTCCTTCTTCATAGGTGGTGATGGCGGGGCACGTGCAGGTCTAATTAATCACAGGATCTACCTCTACATTTTGTTTTGCAGCACAGGCAAGAAAATAAAACATTTTCCATAGAATGAGAACCTCCTTTTTTTTTTTTCCCCCAAATTTACAATCCCAGGTTGTTGTGCGACTATCACAACTACAGAAAAAGTAACTGTAAAATGACTATTAATAGTCATTAACTTCTAATAGGAAACTCTGGCCCAAAGAGAAGGCCACTGCTGAAGATGGGGGATTTTTAGTGCTAGAAGTTTATAACACTCCACTATAGGTTGTCTGTTTCCAAAAACATACTTGCCTCTCCAAATTTAAGAAAATACTCTTTATATGAACCAGCATTTTAGCATCATGTACTACATTTAAAAGAAAAAAGAACAACTTACACAAATACAAGTGTATATAAAAATAAAATGCTCTGTTTGAATTTTCACATTCCCTCACAGTGAACATCCCAGACTTTTAGTACAGCAGTATTAAAATTGCAGTACAGCTTTGGACCTCCACCCCAATAAAAACAGAGTCATTTGTTGCAAGTGTCAGAGCAAAGATAGATACTTCTATAGTTAAAAAAATGTTCACAGTTTAGTTTTAAACTAAGAATGTTCAGAAAAATAAAACCATTTTCCTTATCTCAGCTTTTGTCTGCTGGGTATTCTTAGGCAAGTCACGCCATCTCTTTGTGCCCCAGTTTCCCCATGTGCAGATCAGGACACTTCAATCTCTTAATGTCTGTGAAGCAGAAGTAGAGATCTGCTCTTCATGAACCAGGTGTTAGCCTTCACATTTGCATTTCCATTACTTGACTCTCCTCAAAACAGGTTATCTCCATTTATTTCTCATCTTACAGAAGACTGACTCATCCCCAACGTAACGGCAAAGAGCCATTTCAATTACTGTATCTAACTCTCTAATGCTTTAATGTATTATATATAGCATTTATCTAGGCTTCCCAAGAACTCAACTCTCTTGCAACAGCTACATTACCCTCTTGAGCTTCCCAGTCATCTTTAAGCTTTACTGCCAGTAAATAAATAACAAGAGTCAGATATGGCAATTACAAAGCTCCCCCCGCACTCCAGGTAACGATCTAGTGAGTTCCCCTTTGAGGGATTTAAATTACTGTCCATTATCCTTGTATATAAGTACCTAAAAGATATGTGAAAGTAGTAAAAAGCTTTTAAATACATAGCAAATAATCAGGTTTCAGGTATTAAAAAAACATAAAAGATTTACCTGGCCTGGCACAATCGTCTGCGTGAAAAGCTTATTGAGCTCCACAAGCTTGTTTGGGGTGATGTTAAACTTTAATGCTATGCTGTTTATGGTGTCCTGATTTCCAGCCTGAAGAAAGAGTTGAAGCTTAAGATACCACAGTGAACACATTCAGCACACTAGCTGAACTAAAACCATCTAACAGACTGTTTGCAGAGAGTAAATTTGATGATCTCAACACACCCTCTGTTTAATAGCTTACATGATAAGCCAGTATCAATAAAAAGAAAAAATATTCTCTCATACTATACAGTAGATAAAATGGAGAGGTGTTACAGATGTCCCTCTCCTTTTCTCACAAAACTTTAAAGCAGCACCACCTTATTTCGAACTGGTCTGGCAGCTGGGGAAAGGACACACACTGGAAAGTTCATTACACCTTCAGCAGTCGCAGCACATCAGGCATTTGTGCTGTTCCCAGCTGGGACGCTCGCCTTCCACAGTCGCTCTGCATGACAGAGAGGGGGGTGCAGCCCCCGTTCAGGGACCTGGCTGGCTCACACAAAGACTTTTTGGGCAGAACTAGTCCTCTGAGCCGCTGCGGCAGCACACTGCTGCCCTGCTCCGGCTTAGAGAAAGGGGTCTCACATCATCTTGAGACCGAGCATAGGCCAACCACTTGATGACCTAAGCAATGCTGTGGAATAGAAGTATTTTTCAGAATAACGAAACCGATTCTCTACTAAAGGGCCACAGTGGAGAAGTAAAAATAGAACTGTCAGCTGTGAGAAGAGGCAGAAGACCTGGGTTGAACAGTGGCTCAGGATGTGAGCCTAGCTCTCCCCATACAACGATATTTGGAGCAATCCTTATTGAGATAAGTACAAACTGCAGCCAGTATTCACTTAGTGCTTTGAGCTTTGTGCCACTGGCTCCCTGTCGGCCTCAACAACCCCACTTTCAAAAAGCAGACAGGAACAAACCAAACAGCAATACTTACAGTATATTCTATGGTACCATGGGGTTTCTGAGAAACCATTTTTTTCTCTTTCTTTTCATTGCTTTTGTTTTGATTGTCATCTAAAGAGAAAAAAAATTATTCAAGTAATTGACTTTCAAGATGTTTACCTATCAACATGTTTTGAAAGAGAGCTACAGGATGTGCAAATCGCAGCTGTGAACAGGAACAAGAGAACACATCAAAAATATCTGTTAGGCCTTAAAATTGCATTGCAAGGCAAGCAAAACTTCATCAAGTACAGCAGGTTTAGTAATCATTCAGGAACTCCGCAAGAGTAACGTATACACGATACCATATCAACTCAGAACTGCTCCCATGTTTTTCTCTGTGATTCCTACGCATTCACCTGTCAGATACAAGTGCTTTGTGTGATGAGCTGCTGTCAAGGCTGAGGTAGAAACCAGCAGATGAATGTATGTGCTGCTACTGCATCGGTGCGACCACAACAAATACTGGTTAACCACCACTTCACCACCGGTACGTCAAATTTTAAAACTCTGAGGGTAAAAGCATGGCAAGAGTCCTGCAAAACACGCACGGATACAGAATACAGTCAAGCATCAGAAAGCATAAAAGCTTGTTCAGAAGACATCTTCCGTCAGCTGCAGTTCGCAAAACTCACTGCACTTGCAGAAGAAAACCCTTGCAGGACCCGAAAGGCACAGGTGAGCTCTCAGCAGCGTGAGCAGGGTAGCTATTTCCAGTTCCTACCGCAGCAGAGGGTGCGGGAAGCCAAGGATCGAGGCGGACGCCAGCTGCCCAGCCAGCCCCAGCCCCACGTACCTGGCGGAGGCGAGGGTGACACGCAGCCCCAGCTCCACGAGCGGGGCCGGGACACGGAGAGGCCGCGCATGGTTGCCCCGCTTGTCCAGCCTGCTCGGCCCCGGCCCCTCGGAAAAGTCCTGCTGCCTCCGTCAGGGTGCTGCAGCCCAGCTGAGATGGGGAGAGGCGAGATGGCGAGGCAGGGCTGGGCCCAGCAAAACCAGCAGCCGGGGCCAGGAGCAGGGAGACGCTGCCCTCCCGGGGGGAGCGATCCCGCAGCCCAAGCCGGCAGCTCCGGGAGGAGATCGGGGAGGAAAGGACGGGGAATGGCAGCGCAGGGCTTCTGGCTCGCATTCGGGGTTTGCTGCAGCCTTTGCTATTTCCAGAGAGCCAGAGGCAGGTAGTAAAAAGAAGGGCGAGGACTCGCCTGCCCCACTGTAATGTACACAAGAAGAAAGGAGGGGCCCACATGCTGCACCTGAGCCTTCCGCCCGCCCGTTTCCACAGCGAGATTAATGCCGGGGGGCTGCCTCGGCGTCCTCCAGAGGCTGCACGGTCAGAGACCATCTCCTTCAGCCAAGAGCGACTCACGAGACCCCTGAAGATACACCCGGGCGTTATGCCGGCGCACCTCACCCACTACCTGCCAGGGATGCAGTCATAAGAAGTGCCATGGTGAGCGATACGACAGACAGCAAAGGCGTTCTTCCCACCGGATAGTAGAGGTGGAAAGCATACAGGGACTAAACACACACAGTTTAAGTGGATGTGGATAGTACACGTGGCATGAAGGGCAGAAGTAGGAAGAGAAGGTCAGGAAGATGCTGACTTTTCCCTGTTAGCATTTTGGAACAGAGCATCACTCAGACATTTCATCTCCGAGACTGGAGACGCACAGTACCACTTTTAAAATCAGCGTTCTTGCTGCCTTTTTCTGACCAGTTATATTTCCCCCATTGTCACACCATCTTCCTCAGATCAAAGTCAAAGTAGTCTATGGTGAAGGATGGAAAAACCGGTAATGACAACGTTAGCAGGGCATAGTATTAAACCATCAGAAACACAATGCCATTACGACAGACAAAGAAGCGGCAAATACTGGATGTTTCCTTAATCCATTATTTATGTACAGCTGCCAATATGGACACAATCCTGCCTGAAGAAACCCCCTCAACTAACAACAAGTGAGTTCACGCTATTTTGCGCTACTCAGGAGATGCCACTTCAACTACTCCAGGATAACTAGAACTATGTATCATACCCACGCAGGCAAACTACCTAAGCTGCCTGCGACCTATCACTGGAGAGAGACAAGAAAGGTTTATAGGTAGGCTTCATCTTCTAGTAAATCATTTGGTCTAGCTGGAAAAAGTAGCAAAGTTTTCAGATGTATTAACTCCTGCTTAGCTCTGAAACAGCACACAAATCAGGAAACAGTTAAGAACAACTATTTCATACTAACTAGACATGCACTGGTAAGACCTTGGTGTGGGTGGGGGCAATAAAAATGAAGTAGCCCAGAGAGATGACAGAGAGAGAGAGAAAGATTTTGTTCCTGCTGAATGTGAAACAGTTAAGTCTGTGTGTGTATGTGAGAAATAACAATATGCAATAAAAGCAGTTTCTCTGCAAGGCTTATGATGTTTGGTATTAGCTAAACATTTTTGTTCCAAAACTTTGTCTTTGGAAGGTGGGATGGCGACTGAGAGCTGACAGCAACCACCATGCCACCGTGGCACAGGACCACAAAATACTCTAGCAGTTTGGACAACTTTCTCCTCTACAGCTTCCTACCTGGGAAGGGATGTTCCTCTCTCCCTCATCTCTCTCCCCGCCTCCCTTGTGAAATACACTGGATTTTTCAGGTCCTCCTAACTGCATAGGCTGCAAAGTTTGGAGATTAAAAAATACTATCCAGTGAAAAGTTATAACCTGAAATACGCTCTAGTTCTTGGCCGACAGGAATGTGGGTCTGTTTGTTTAGTAGGGTCCCCAACACACCGTGGTGCAATACAAAAGAGTGAGTTAGATATTCACACATAGTTGAAAACCCAAAACTGTACAGGCAAGTAGAAGAGCAAAAGTTCAGAAGACAAGCCACGTTTAGACTAAACATAAAATGGTCCTTCTTTTGCCAATAAAGGTTAATAAATCCTAAATAAGCCCAACAATTAGACAACTTGCTTTTCTTTCACACCTATGTGCAAGAATATATGTTATATAGCCTGTTTAGCTAAAGGCTAAAAGCAGTCACAGTCTGTGAACCTACCTGTCTTCTGAAACCAAATTCTGACGCTTCTTGTTTGGATAGTTTTTTCTTTTCTGCCCTGCCCCCAAACCCCTGCCCCCCCTTTTTTTTAAATCCCACCTGCAAGGAGTTCTGGACACTGTCCTTACACTGAGCATAACTACTTGGCAGGCTTTGGCAATTCCAAACCGCATCGTATCACTTTGAATAGTGGAAAGTCTTAATTAGTCTACGTTTTTTAATTGTGCATATACAGATTTAAAATCATAAATTAAAAAATTCAGACCTTCAGAGGAAAAAATTCCAATAAATCCATTAAATCTAACAGGTACTGCTAACCCCACTTACTGTACACGTAGCGAGGCCAAGATCACAAATTATGCTCTACATGAATGGTTACAGCGGAGGGGGTGGAAAGCCTGGCAAACCAAACAAAACACCACAATATACTATTTCCCCAGTTCCCTTATTCTCTCTCATTTTTCCTTCAGGAAGCCAAACATTTTCTGACATGATCTGAAGGCAGTTAGCTCTAGTAGTAGTCCCAAGGGCACCCAGAACACATGCAGGCATGATGGAGTCCTCGGTAACCACACCTCTTTCAGACAGAACTAGATGGAAGAGCTGCACCTCTCCACAGGCTTTAAAATAAATGCCACTGGCTACTTTTTGAACTTGGACATTTGTTTAGTGGTGAAGTGACTCACGGTTCTGGCTCCCAAGTTTTCCTGCACTGCACGTACACTGAAGATGGGATCGTACAGCCACGAGAACTGACTAGGTGTTAATGCAAATTCAATCACACTGCATTTTTAGGAAAAGGGCAGAGTGGGTGGACTGAACCTCTCTGTGATTTCAGGAAACATGTAAAGTAAGAATTATATAAAAATAGTAAAATCAATAAGCAATGAGAAGAAGAATGCCAAGTGAGAACAGGCAAGAAAATACAGGCCTACTGAAAACAGACAGGTTTAAAATAGGAATTTTTCTGCCCTTATTGATATATTTATACCTAACTCAGTTTCATAGCAGACTGTTCCTATTTCATTTTGCAATGCTACGGGAAACCTTACAAAAAAGAGTTACCTAGTAATAATTTGGAAAACAACTATTGAAGGAGTATGACAAAGAGGTCAATCAGTTTATCATCCAAAAGACCTTGACACATGATAGGAGAATTACACCTCTGCAACTATGTAAATAGCTGTGTAAGTAGATAGAATAGGTCAAGAAGCATCAACAGAATCCCAGGCTGCTCACACTGACATACCACAGGCCACTGCAAGACAATACCATCCCCACCAATGTTCCAGACTAACCTGCCCCCAGCCAAAATCAGCGTGAGGTTTTGCAGTGCTGGCAGTGACAGCTGAACCTGCCTGACAGTTCCTGAGCCATCAGGCTGATGTCTGGTAATGCTAGCAGTAATGCTGAAATAAACAAGGGGCCAAAGGACTGACCACTTCCCACAGCAGGTAAACAAACTCAGTAGCCTGAGAGAATAGAGGTAATGGCATACTTGGACCAAAAGTCCATTTTACTCATTAATCTCTGTCTTACCAAACACTTAGATGGCATGTAAATAGAGAAATCTTTCCCCTGACTAGCCCCCTTGGCTTCTAGAAATCATGGATTTCCCAGGGTGGAAGAGCAGCATCCACTAACCTGCCTAGTCCCTTCAAGACCTCCACGCTGGTCCTATGCCAATGAACCCCACAGTACCATGATGTGCTACATAAAGTAGTGCTTCCTTTCTTGTACTTTATGCTCGATTAATTTCATTGAGCATCCTAATTAATGTTATTTTAAGGGTGAACAAATAAATAGTCCTTATTCACCTTCTGCATACCATTCACAATGTCACAGATTTCCAACATCTTCTCTTAGTTATTTCACTTTTTCAGATTGACTAATACTAGCATACTTTAGACTCCTTCCTATTTCTCTGATCACAGGCTGTCCTTCTCATTAGTTTTTCTTCTCCTACTATATCTTTTTTGTGATGGAGGAAGGAGAACCAAATGCAGATTTTAAGATGCAAAAAACCCATTCATTTCTGCAATGACATAATGAGGGTTCCCTTAAGACTGTAAGATACTAGTCATATTTTTCCACATCGCTGAGTACGTCACTGCTGGTTTAGGAAATTCCAGTCTCTATGTGGAATGAGACTGTCTCTATGACAGACTTGTTAGAAGAAATAAAACTATATTACTACAGTCTAGCCAAGCACTAGGACCAAGAAGTGAAAACCTGAAGGCAGCTTACAAGAATCTGAAATGCAATAAATTCAGGGGAGAACAGTTATCACTTGGAGTAACCTTATCAGAGTACTGATAAGAAATTAAGCAAATAAGGCTTCCTGGGGTAGTTCCCTTATCAGTGAATGAGGCCTGATACCAACTATCTTGACAGAGATGGAGTACAATAAGTATCACTTAAGTCATTCTAGAGAGATGCTGAGACCTCAAGAATATGAAAGTCCTGCTTGGGCTGGTAGAGGAGGAAGGAGGAAGACAAAACAGTTTATCTGAACAATTTTTTCCATTTCTACTTTCTAGACTAACATTTTAATAACTTTCAGCAATGCTGTTATGTACAGGATGATTTAATCGCATCTCCACAAGCACCTTTCTGGCTCTTCTCATGGCTCTCAAAGTAAACTGAACAGTGTTCACATCAAAATTATTACTTTTAAATAAAAAGTCTTTCTTTCAACTCCTGTCAAGCGTGGGTGAACCCCACCACTGCAGAGGCCAGACCCCTGTTTTGGGACACCCTCCACCCACTCTGACATTCCAGCACTTACCAGAGGCTGCAGCAGCCTTCTAGGAAGAGACATTTTCCCAGCACCATTCCCTCCTCTAGCCATCTGCAGCGGCTGGGGTGCACACCCATCAAAAGGTTTTTTGGCCACCTGATCAGACCTACCTCCCTGAGGAAATGGCAGCAAGGTAGACACAAACACTCCCTGCCCAGATTGCGTAGTGGAGTGCTACCATGTTAAGAGAAGAAAAAGAAACAAAACCAAACAAAAAAACCCCACAACATCCCCACCATCTCAGGCGTTTGTTCTTCTGTTCTGCTTCCCACTTTTCCCACAGCCTCCTGCCAAGCCCTCACCTTTACGTCTGCATATTTTCCTCTACTGAATCATATTATCATTTGGCTTCCCCTCCTCTACTGCTGAAATCACTTGAAACAAAAAGGCAGCTGCTAGCCATCACGACCACACGTGCCCCTTCATCAAACTTCTCCTGCCATAGGAGAATAGCAATTCCCTGATCAATACAAATCCAGGCACAGGACTCTGAAATATCTATGCCTTGAACAACTTTTCTCTGTTCTCAATAAATATTGATTGTGATTCTCCACTAGTTATTTTCCAAGCAAGTCTTTCAAAGGAATAAGGAGATCACCAAAAAATACAGGGCCCCAACAAAAATGACAAGCAGTTCAAAGAACTGATATAAAAAAGGTAGTAACTCCTTCTGTTATAAATGGAGAAGGTATTTTAAGGCAGATTTAAATAAGAATTTGGCTATTGATATTCATGCAATATTCATATACTGCAGCTTCTACATAAAAAACCGCAAATATTTTCAAGGAACTTAAATTCCCTCTTTTTTTTACTCCTTCCTCCCCAAAATGCGGCTTTAGCTCCTTTGCAGAGGCACAAAGCGATGCTACATGTTACATGTTTAACAGTTTATTACCACCTGAACATGCCGCACTGAAATGCAAAGCAACCCTTTCCCACCACAGCCAAAGCAAGAAAGGACCCGTTGCCACCCTTCCCCTGCAGCCGTGCACAGGGCTGGAGGACAGACAGCACCCGTACTCGGGCAATGAGGTATTTTTGGGCAATGGGACACGCAGGGGTGCCTGAACATCCAGAAAGACCTCCAGCTGAGTGAGGGTGAAGGGCCTCCCTGCAGCAGGATTCCTCCCACCAGGAGCCTTGCAAGGAGACATTGTCCAGGGCAGCTTCACTGCTGCTTTTTTCCTGGCACTTGAACAAGGTGGACACCGAGCAGGAGACACAAGCCCTGCAGGGACAGCGCAGGGGGAATGAGCACTCATCAAGAGTGCCACGCTCCAGGCAGCTACGCATCTCTTGTGTTTAAGATGGCAAGACGTGCGCCACTGCATTCTAAGTTTCCTTTGTGATGATCTGCTTGAAAAGTAAGAGGAGGAAAGATCTAGTTTAAAAGGTCACTGAGGTTTAGGAAAAGGGTAAAAAAAACCCAAAAAACCCCAAACCAAGAAAACCCCACCACTCAATTTCAGAGGGAGGTCAAGAGGAAAATTTGACACATTATTGTAGAGAAACAGTGAGATGCAGCCAACAGCCCAGAGCTTTAGCTCTAAATGTCAGCTGGAAAACAATATGGCAGCAGTTGAAATGTACTGAAACTTAAGAGTACTGCTGAAGCAGCGTGTCGCTGGGCACCCAGGAAGAAGCACTGAAGAGGGGTGGCTAGAACTAGAAGACTCTTTATATTGAACAGTACGGTCAGAAAAGAAGTTTAAAGGAGAGGATGCGCAGTGCTGTGAGCAGGGAGGACGTGCAGAGGGTATCCAGCAAAGGCAGAGGGTTTCCAGCGTGCGCTGTAGGTGCTGTCTGAAGACACAGGAAGGATTCAGATGAACCAATAACTTTGTATCAGACAGAGAACAGACATACTTCTGTGGGTAGAGACCAGTAGTTAAGAAATAGGTCATGGTAATGTAAGCATCATGGAATTACAAGTTATACGTCCTAACAGCAGAGTTAATCTTGCTCCTATTACATTTCAGACATTTTATAGAGTGCTTTTCACCATGAATTGCATTCATATGCAAGGTTTTAGCCTGGGCAACACTATTTCAAAATGCAACAGTGTACAGTTTGGATCTATCCATATTATCGTATAAAAAACAAGTTTTCAGTTCCTCACTTCTGGGGAGCTTAATTTTTTGGATTATGCTTTAAAACAGTAGTTTCCTAGCTTTAGTTACTGCTCATCCTACACTAATGTATTAACTCTCACCTCATCCCAACCTGCCTAATCCTCCCAGGACAGGGTGGCATTTAACCAAGTTGGTGTCAGCACTGCTGATGAGAGAGGGGAGGGAGGGATGGACAGGGGGAGAATGAGGCGATGGGAATGAGGAAGGGTAGGAGCATCTGTAAAAACCAGCCCCATCACAGCTGAAGCAGTTGGGTGGTAGATCCAGGTCCTAACTCTATTTTTTCCTTTAGAAAAGGACAATTGTTTTCTCCCTTCACTATCAGTCCTATATCTGAAATATGTTATCGCAGTTCTTTTTCTGAAGGTTGTGTTTAGTTCCCACTGATGCTGTCTGGATACAAAGACACGTGAGATAATTTTAGCCTTCCATTCCACAGCCAGGTCTCCTTCTGCACACTCCTGCATATAGCAAAGCAGTGGTGAAACAAAAGGAGATCTTGTTACACAAAACTTTAAGTGTGACATTCAAAAGGAAATCCACAGAAAATTTCAGATGGGAAAATATTTGCAAGTGCTCTCCCGCATTTTGCATGCATGATCTAACTATACTTACTGTGGAAGTACTTGTAACCATGTATTTATTCTGGCCCTGGATAGTCGCAGCGAAATACTGACATGCCTGTAACAGTAGGAAGTGATCATCATTTCTGTGACAGAAGCTTGTACCTACGCGCCCTGGATAACTGCTTTGTGGTGTCATCAAAACCATGGACTCTTCCTGACCTACTTTTCATTTACCACTAATAACTGTCTCTCCCCACTGCTATTTCACCAACCTCCAACAGCCTATATAAGATGGACTTGGGAGCACAATGTTCACCTGAGCTGTCCACAAGACAGACCAAAGTCCTACTTCACATCGACACCACCTTAGATTAACCGTTGTTAGCAGCCAAACACCACATCTTCAGCAAAGTGCTTTATCCTCCTTCAGAGCAAAAGTTTATGAACCACATTTATCAGCTACACAAAAGACAGCCTGCAAGCAATGGATGTCTACTGCCTAAGGGCAGACTAAATAGCTACCATCCATGAGGTCTGCAGCTATCAGGGAAGTAATTACACAGCATGCAGGTACAAGTGCCATCTTCAACCTAAGAAGTGCGAATAACAGCCAAAGCAAAGATGCAGCAATAGAAACTTCAGCATGGGCTGCTACCAACTTGCTGGGTATGCACACAATAAGAACCCCAAAACTGCATTATTATATACTCCAGACTGTTTGGCAACAGTCTGGTCTAGTTCCCTACTAGCACAACTAGCATTATACAAATAAACAATGTTAAGTCAACCTTCCACAGAAATATCAACTTGCATAAGACAATTCACAGACTCAGCATCCAGAAACCTCCTCCCCATCCAGAGCTCTGCTTTACTCATATATAAGAAATGTGGAGACTCAAGATCAGAAGCTGTTCATACCATCTATCGTCACTTCTTCCAGTTTCTAGTTCAAGACATTCAATCTACCCCAAGAGCCCTGTGTTTGACAATCTACCTCTAAAACATCCTGCTCTCCTTGTGTATTTGTGTAGGAAGAAAGGCCCTCTTGGGTGCACTGATAAAGGCAGGTGGAGCTGCAGGACAAAATGAATTTTGCGCTTTGCCACGTTTATCAGCCAGTGTGGTCTTAGCTGTCTTACCACATTGCAACAGTGACCACAGACTTAGCAGAGAAGGCAGCTACGCCCCAAAACCCAGAAAGGTGAATTACATGAAAAAAATAGAACAAATTACTTCCCCTGGTTTTCTTTAAAATCAGGGGAAAAACCTCTATATTATCAGTCTGATAAAGACAGTAATAAAGTATCTGGTAAGGGCTCCCTTGGATAGCATTTTCCCTCATTATTCACTGCATGTGAAAGAGCTTTTCTGGCTAAGTTGGTCACCTGCAGATGTATACTGCATAAATGGATCAAACCACACAGCATAGCTGATGTATGTCAATCTTTGAACACACTGCAGAAACATGCTGTGTTACTGGGAACTGCAAGAAGCAAGCCACATGTATCCTTCGATCAGATAGAGAAGGTTGTTCTTATTTTCTATCACTGCCCAGATGAGCTGTTCAGACACTTGGCATCTAACTGTGTGGTCAGGAACCCAATTCTTACGCAAATTCTACATCCTGTTTTCAGTTACTGAAGAAAATCCAGGTGCAGGAAGGAAGGCTTTCACACTGCCTTTCTCAGGCCTCTGCTGGATGGAGTTCATTCAGGTTAAGAAACAAAATGGGAATGAGAAAAAGCAAAGACTTCCATTAAGAAAGACTAACAATCCCCAACATGTAATTTAAACTGTACATTGTTTGTTTGGTTGGGTTTTTGTTTGTTTGTTTTTCTAGTTGTTTTTTGTTTGTTTGTTTGTTTGTTTTAGGAAAAAACACCAGATATACATTTCAGACTAAGCAATGCTTAAAAATCAACACTTTCACACATCTAACTTTAATTTCTGCAGTGAATTTACCTTGACAGTAACAAAGGCTTAATGGACATGACTCTGTATAGCTCCCCCTGAAAACAGACCCAATATTAGTCCCCCTGGAGCAGTACTGGATTTGGGCACAGCCCCACAAGCAGCTTAAACCATCCCACCACGAAGCTGTTGCCAAAAAGGGCAACTCCACCGACCTCCTTCCTCCATGTGTTCCTGCCACCAGCCCGGCACCGGCCCAGGTCGCTAGATGCCAGCCTAGGGAAAACAGCTCCTGACTCTCTGGGCTGGTGACAGCTGAAGGCCAGGACTGGAACCACCCAGCTGGGCTCCGGAGGAGGACGGGCAGCGCATACATCCTCTTTTAGCAGCAGCGTGGACACAGATTGGCTCAAACTGTTTATGAAAGCGTACCGTGGGAGGGATATGGTGACAATCAGAGCTAGTTCCAGGTTTCTTATACAAAGGTGGAGGTTAAAAGGGTCGGTGATTATTTCAAGAGATGAGGGGATGCAGAAAGCGAAGGTTCAGTAAATTTTTACTTGCTCTGGGTGTAAGTAGACTCAGGAGCACTTTGGAGATCGGTGGACGAGAAGCTGCCCCCTGGTCTTTCTGTGGTCTGACAGACAGCACTACCTGTGAATCCTGTTCAGGTAAGTATCAGTACATAAATGCATCTATCACAAAAGTACCACCATAAAATTTCTGACTATCCACTACATCAGGGACTCAAAGACAATACAGAGTGAGGAAAATCAACCTGTCAAGGGAGCAGGGCTGAGAGAAGCAATACTTAGTCATCACAAAAGAAGACATGCGCATTTTAGAAAATGGTTAACACTACACATGCTGTTTTCCTTCATTCATTTTGCTGCTTGAACACACAGCAGCTTGCCTGGGAAGGCTATGCCTTGTAAGTCGACCAGGGCAACATCCCTTCAAATTAACATGCTGTACTGCCTTGTCTATTGGTTGGTGATTACGAGGTCATAGGTTAAAGACACAGACGAAAATCACAAAGACTCTAAACATATGGGACACATGCCCTATTTTCATGTATGGAGATGATATCAGCATCTGATGTGATGCTGACTGCCAGCACTTCATCACACAGATCCTCAGGAGCCATAGAAAAGAGCAACTCAGTTTATACACAGTACTGATCCCAAGTGTGAGCTGACGAGTCGCATCTTCACAGACATCATGACAGACTGATGAGACATGAGGAAACATCAGTGTGGAAAACTGGGAGCGAAAGTGTTACAGAATAAAAAAGATCTGGCTTAACTTTGTATGATTATATTTAAATGCAGGCTAAAGGAGTTCTGCTTTTCAGAGCATTTAGGTTAACTTCCAACAGTGTATTTCAAGCACAATATGGGAACTTGTTGAAGAAGAGAAATTAAAGTGTGCCTTGAGGATACCAGGCTTGAGTTACACAGACTCCCTGAGAATGACTCCCTCACATCTGTGCTTGGAGACCAAAAGATTTGCAATATGATTTCAAATGCACTATCTCGTGCTCCTTATGTACTTGGCTTATGAAAATTCCTGCCTTAAAGAGATAAAAATCTTACAAATGTAAACCTCTTGTCTGAAACTATAAAGAGAATATTCTGCCTCTTCCCCGCGGGCAGAGATCCTCAGAGAGCTACAGGGAGTGACTGCGCAGGGGAGAGAGTCTACGGCACTGATATACCTGGGTACTGCAGAAAACTGCTCTGCAGGCACCAAGGGTGCGGGTCCTGGAAACCTGGGTGGGGGAAGAGGCAAAGGATCCAGTCTGCCTGGTCGACAGCCCTCCCAGGAAACGTTGAAGAGAAAAACCTGTAAGAGAGTCCAACCCTTTCCACCAGAACAAGATAGCTACCAAAATCGCCTCCAACGAGCTGCACATCCCCTGAGGCACTCCGAGTAACTTCACAGGGCAGCCACGCTCAGCAAGCACAAGACCCAACAGGCAGTTGGCAAGACCTGGGAAAGTTCAAACTACCCCAAACATGATGAGCCAGTGGATCCTGGAAATGAAGAACCTGCTAACCATGCAGACCTTTTTCCCTTCATTATCCCCGGCAGAAATATGACAACTCTCTTCATTAACTCTCCCGACACACTTTCCTTTCCCCTCCTGCACATGTACACCTGCCACAGCCTCGCCTTGTGCTATATGACCAATTGCTCCACAGCTTTCCTGCCCTCCTCGGGGCTCGCTTTTCAGAGATGTTAAGTGCATCTGCATTTAAATATAATTAAGAATGTAAGTGCTCACTCTTCCTGAAAATTCAGGCCCTGGGAAAACAGACAGCCCTTGGAAACATACTTGGTTCTTTCAGCAGTGAGATCAGTTTTAGCTGATCAAACACCAGTTGTGTCATTCCCTAGTCTGACCTTTGCAGAAGAGATCACAAGAAGTCACAGTCTTAAATCTTACTTTGAGTAACTGCTACAGTAAAATGTAACTTTTAGAAAATATGAAATCCTGGTATTTCTTCTCCAGTGACAGTAATTCCACTGTAACACTTTTTAATTTTATGCCTCAGTGATTACTGATAAAAAGGTATCCCTGATTTCTAATCTCCACTTGTTTCTCTCCATCTCCTAGCCTGCTCAGCCTGACAAAACTCTTTGCTATGATATTTCAATTACTTACACAAGTAATTTAGGATAAGGCTCCGGGTTTTTCTCCCCTCAGGAACAGTTATAACTGAAGGAGTCTCTCACAACTCCCTCTAGTCCCCCAAAATTTGCTTCCTCCCTGAGCTGTACTAAACAGAGCTCACAGTAAATCAAGTCAGAGAATCTGAGTTAAGAGCAAAAACATCCCCTGTTCCAGCATCCTGGGTCCTGGAGGTTCAGGGAAGGATAACAAGGACAAGGAAAGCCACGAAACAGATTACATGTAAGGAATGCCAAAGTTCTTCAGCCTGGAAATGATAGAAGAGGGATATTTTATAAAGAGAAGAGTAGAAAAAAAAAATCATAGGAGGCTTGGAGATGGTGAGTAGGGGTTGACTGTTCAGTTTCTTCTACAAGAACCAGTGGCCACCAAACAAAGCCAGCAGGAGCAAGACTGCTCTTCATGCAAATGGTAACAAACCTGTGCACTCTTTACCAAAAGATATCGTAGAAACCTGCACAGGCCCAGGGAGAGACAAGGTAAGCATATGGAAGAACACTCTCTAAACGCACAAACTGCAAGCAGCTCAGAAGATCCCCAACAGCTGAAAATCATCGAAGGACAGGAGAACATTAGTGCGGATAATTTTACAAAATTCACTGTGTTCTTAATCTTCCCCAGAAATCCAGGTGTGGCCTTTGTGGGAGAACAAATGCTGTACTAAAGGGGCCCTGGTCTGAAACAGCATGGCCATTCCTATGGCCCCTCTAGCACTTCTTCATCCTAGAATCACGGACACCAGGCTTGGACGTAGTGGTTCAGCAGCAGTCACACCGTCATTCCCATTACTCCCTTGCAAAAAACTTCCAAGTACCTGTCCTATTGTTTTTTATTCCAAAGTGATGTTCTGCAATTTTATGCTGAGGTAAATACGCACATCAACTACTCCAAGTGATTTTTCGGAGTTAACAGGCCCCTTATGCTGGAAATCTTTATTCTACAACCTACCTTTAAAACATGCAATTTGCCTGTGCTCGAATTACCAATCAATTCACATAACTCAGCATTGGTAACTTGCACTGCTTACAATTCTTACAACTTTGTACAAATACGATGGGCACCTTTTTTCCCCCACCTATAAAAGCGTTAAATCACACACAGCAAGCACCTGATCCTTTCAGAGCTGAACACACTTGTTCATCATCCTCCTGGGGGGAGGTATTGTCCAAATTTAAAACTCACAATGTTCTAGAATATAAACTCAAGGGCCTCACAAAACAGTAGTACATAACATCAGCAACGTAATTCTTACAAATGCAATTGGCCTTGATTGACTATTTGAAAATTAAAGGAAGGAATATAAAAATCTGGTATGAATCCTTTTTAAAGGCTTACTGAAGAAAAGCCACATCAATGATCAAGAAGGTTCATCAATTAAACTCTCAGGACTCCTACATGAAAAGCAGCTCTGCCAATTAAAAAAATAAGAGATTACATCTATTAAGCTCAAGTTTACCTTCATTTCTAACTGTTCGAGTGGAGAAAATCACACCAGAGGATACAAATACATCAATTCTCCTTCTACATCCTTTCCTCCTCCCTGCTGCCCAGAAGCACATCAGAAAATTACTGAAAATTCAACCGCTAGCATCACATAATGAGCTAAAATTATTGTCAGTTTCTCTTTTGTTCTTAACACAGTTAACAAATCTCTTTATGTTACTGGACACAGTTTTTGTGTTGTGTCCTTTACTCTCCCACTCCAACTCCCTCACTTCCCACTTGAAAAGTATATTAGTTTACTAACTATCAATGGCCAAGTTTACAATTTGGTTTTATGTATCCATATAGCTTCACTTCCATCTAACAGCAGACCTAAAAACAGCTCAGTCTTCTGTCTTAACTGTAGGTTTTAAGGCAACTTGTGTGTTGACAGGCAATACCTACAGATTACATACAAAACACCAAGTTTCCCTTATTTGTGCCTTTTACTTAGTTTTACAACAAACAGGAGTTTATCCATGAAGATGAGAATTAGAAGAGGATTCCACACATGGGGAGGTCAGGCAGCGTTAAGATGTTTCCATCCAAATTTTCAGAAGTTAAGTCCTAGCAGCATTATTTCTGGTACTTATTGCTCAGATCAAATTCTCCTGCCTGCGGACAAGGCATTCCTTCTGCGTGCAACAGTTTCTAGTAAACACCAATTAACAACTCAGCATGAATAAGCCTGGTGGCCTTAACACTGATCCACTGGGATTCAAGATCTTTTGTTCTTATTCCAAAACAAGTGATCTGAAACTGGCTGTCTTTCAGTTATTCATCCACCTCATTCTTCCCGCATGGTTTCAGCAACCAATGCTAATACACCAACTGCCTGAAGCTTCCCAACCAGCCACTGCCCACTACATCCAGTTTGCACTCATATGTAAGTTATTCCAACCCTCTTGTTCTACACAGGCAATTACAACCAAATTAACTTCTTCCTATGCTGCTTTAATTTTATTTGAGGTCTTGATTCTGGAAGAAACAAATTATTTTCCTTTTCACCTGTCCTTATATCCACTCTCATTTTTGCTGTCTGAAGCCAACCTGAAACACACAGGCTAAAGCAAGGTCTCAGAACTTGGGAAAATTTAGATCCTGTTCCTCTTACTGTTGTATTAAGCAACTTGAACACAACAACGAGTAGCCCAGTTTGTAAATCACTTGGATTACTTAGAATACAAAGTACTTGGCTACATGAATAGGGCTGACCAAATC
Organism: Aquila chrysaetos chrysaetos; assembly: GCF_900496995.4. Classification (NCBI taxonomy): domain Eukaryota; kingdom Metazoa; phylum Chordata; class Aves; order Accipitriformes; family Accipitridae; genus Aquila; species Aquila chrysaetos. The sequence continues at coordinate 52,486,026 of NC_044005.1, forward strand.
AAGCCCCCAGAGATTAGGACAGATTACAGTTAGCTAATTACCAGCAAGAATTTATATGGGTTTTCTTATTTTTTTAAGTGCACTCTACCTTTTTATGACTAGCACCTTAATTAAGTCCTCAGCTGCATCCTACTGTTGAATAACCATACCAGGTAGTACAAAAGACAAAACCAGGACTCATTAGCAGAAGGAAGTTTAAATTTTCAACTCAATATATACTGAAAAGTCCACTTCAGATTAAGCTTATTTAGCAAATGACCTAACTACAAGAAACTATTATGCAAAGTGGGTTCAGTAAGTGCCCCACCTTTTTATTAAATTTAAATTATCTATAAATTTTCACTGCATTGCAAGCAACATTCAACTTTGAAACAGAGTAAGTACTGCTGGTATCATGGGAGCTGCTTCTGCTGGTTCTGTGCCAGCCAGGGCAAATCTCACATTATGAGTGATGAAAATTGCTATGCCCTCTCTGTTTTATTTACCAACATTTGTTCTTGGCCAGCTACCCAGAACATTCAGAGGCTTGGTAACTGCATGCATGCCGTGCTGCTCCCGTATCGCCTCCTGCCCGAGCGATGGTGGGGAGGACAAGTCAAAAAGGCATCCATTTTCTGTCTCTGGACTCTGGGGAGATACTCTGGCACCTCCTGTTCAACACACAATATACTACCGCATTAAATGGGCACATACCATTTTCCCTCTTATGGCATTTATGACTCCTGCTTGTTTTGGACAGAAATCAGAGCCACAATAAGAGGAGCTTTTGTTAGTCTCACCTCCCACTCGCTGCAGAAATTGAAATTGAACACCATACAGTGAATGAAAAAGGATGGCTTTATGATTAGAGGGCAGAATGATTAAGCTAGTCAACTGGATTTTATTTTGTTGGTAAGATAAAAGTAGCTGTGTGATGTGGCACAAGTCACCTAAACCAAACTTTTCTTTATGATGCATTCTTTAATGAAGACCAATTCCTCACACCTACCAACTGCTTATGTTTTCAAGCAAAATCAGTGGAAGCGAGGAATATTCTGCACTTCTGGTAGAAAGACACATTATATTGTACTGGAATAAATATATGGATGAAATTCAGAGTGTTGTGCTTGACCCTAATTTACACCACTGTTACACTGCCTGCTTTTAGAAGGTCACATTTTTTCCCGTTTTAGTGTCTTCAGTGGCAACACAAACGATCACCTTCATCCAGCTTAGCAATTCCTGACAGGAATCCTGGTTTCCTAGTTTCACAGGAGTCCACCTAACAAATCTATCCCATCCTGCCCTAGAGCCAATAAACTGGTGCTTCCAGGCTGTACAGGTCCACTGCTGGGTTCCTGCAACTCCCCTCATCTTTGTGAAAGTGTTTTAGAGCCTGTGACACAGGGAGGGGGGGGAAGCAAAACAATGAGAGGGAAAAAAAAAAAAAAAAAAAAGAGAGAAAAAAAAAAGAGAAGAAGAAAAAATAAATTGAAGCTCAGAAAGTCCAACATCTTGCAACAAAAACAGTTGTGTGTTTTTTCACACAGAAAGTGTGCCTGAACCAAACAGCCAAGCTGCAGAAGTAGGTCAACTAGGTTATCCCAAAAGAAGGGGAGAGCATCCCGAGCGCTGGCTATAGCAGCCGGAGTGCCTATGCAACCATTGCACTGTGCCAGACAGACACATCCTTGGAAGTCTGAAAGCAGATTACTGCAGCAACAACAGCAGAAAGGGTAAGACAAAGTTAAGAAGCCGATTACCACATAAGCCAAGAGATGAGGCAAAAATAAGGACAAAGGAGTGTTATTTCCATTGGTCCTCAGGAAAGAGCAACAAGGAGCATCGGCACCTCTTGTTTTAAGGCAAGAGAACAAGGGCTGTATCTGCAAAGCAATGTCTTATAGGGTGAGATTTGGAGTCTGAAAGGTACAAATTATGCCAGCATTATAGAGCCACTGAAGAACACCACAAGTGCTAAGAGAAAAGGAAAATAGGAGGCTACACTGGAGAAACCACCTGGCAGTGGTACCTGTTCAGCCACTCAGCAGTGCCTCGAGAGAAGTGATCAGTACCTCATACCATGAGGTTATTTCTAACGGTGCCACCCCAGTGCTAGCAGATATGCTGTACAGAACGATCTTGACTGGGGAGAGGGATGCTGGAGGATCCCTTTCTAGAGGATGTATGAGTCGCAACTCCTCCTCCTCCTCCTCCTCAGCTCGGCAATGCCACCCGCCGGCTGCAGGCATTAACGCAAGGCGGCACTTGGATATCAGGCGAGGAGATCCTCCCTCCATCACTGCGCTTCCATCTTCAAGTTAGAAAAGCCTTTTAACCACTGTTTTCTACAAAGCGTGGCAGGGAGCACCACCACCTCCAGTTCTGCGCAGCCTTCAGAAACTGTGTTGCAGTCTTTCCACCGGAGAAGAGGGATTGACTGAGTCAACAAAATCCTTCTGACAGAGCATCAGCCTTTGCATAAATCTATTAAAAGGCATGACATTCAAAATGAAAGAGTAAGGATGTCACTGTCAGCATTCACAAATTCATAAAGGCAAACACATTCACGAACTTCTAATGAAGGGACATGGTGTGCAAGGAACAAATTATAGTGAGATGTGATGACCCTTCCCGGATCTCTTAGAACAATAAATAGAGAAGCATTTATAGTCCTGTAAAATACAAAAGCCAGATTATTCAGAGTACAGAATTCTTCACTCTGTTAGACTGACAGACACAACCCTTCTAGGCTCAAAGCATCTTATGACAAGACCTCCATTAAGCCACAAAATAAAGATCGTATGCATCATCATATCAACACAGATGAGAATATGCAAGACTGTTGCTACCTCTAACGCATTTTTCTTTTGACTAGGAAAACTAAGCATTTTGGTAAAGTGCAGAAAGCATTTAGAAAAAGAATTAGTAATTCTTGTATCAAATTTTCTTAAAGTTCTAGACATTAAGTCAAAGCTGGGTAATTGGGAAGAAACAACCATCAAACAAAACCTCCAGCCCTTATGCAAACGCACCTAGAAAAATGGTTAACCATAAGTAAGAGAGAGAGACTATTTTAGTCAGAGCACCTCAGAAACATCAATAAAGCGACAAATCGGAGGGGAAAAAATCATGTGGAATAGAAAGAAAACCCAAGGTATATGCATCCATAACGTTAAATAATGAAGACAGATGTATATGCATGGATAATCCCTCTCACCCAGTTTCATATGAAAGCATATCAACAATTAAAAAATAAAGTCTTTACAGATTTGGCAGTACCTTCTCACCACTGCAGCTAACACACCTCCCAGCAGGGAACTGCTGAACGCATACCTTCTGGCAGAACTCAGCTCAGCGAGACAAGACAGTTTTGTCCTCTGCCGCATGCAGGCAAAGGCTATTTAAACAAGTCCAGCTCTTACAGGCTGCTACGGGTGTAGGGAGAGCTCTTGGAAACTGCTCGGGATGTTAGCGCAGGCAGCAGCTTTCAGGAGAGCAACAGTAACAAACAGCTAAGCAGGTAACCACCGCCAGCTATAGCTGTAGTGGACGAAGGCAGCTGTAAGACGTGCAGACTAACACTATGGCAACCAACGATTCCACAAAAATGACTTCATTTTGAGAGTTGCATAGGGAACATGGAGCTATTGCACTTGTTTCACAACCATTTTCCATCTCTCTTTAAACTTTCACTTCCTTAATTTTGATGCTCCAGCTGGGTAAAAGTCTTTATTTAGGGACAACCGAAAGCAGGCGTTTAAACAAGAACGGGGTTTCTCTCTCTATGGATTTTGTCAGTCGGGTCTGTGCTCAGTTCAACAGCAGCACTGAATTACTGTACCTCTCAACAGAAGTTCTGTATTTCTGCAGAACCCAGAGGCTTTGCACACCCGCATGTCGGCCAGTAGCATTTCAAGTCACCCCCGCAATGATGCCAGTCCACACAAACCACAGGAACGCTTATGAAACAAACATTAGGTAAAAAAAAATAAAATAAATTTGTATTCACTGTTGGATTGCAAGCCAAAGACAACCTAGAGAACTTTACGTTCTCCCTTGCCAGCCCGGCCACACTCTTCAGTGAGAGAGAGGGATGCCACCGGCCCCCTTCTCCCCCATCTCGCCACCGCAAGTGCCAACTGTCACAGCATTTTTCACCAAACTACTGAAACGCTAGAGAAACAAAATTCAGCTACCTCACAAAACCCCAAATTCCTCTAGGTACAAGCCACCAATAAATTGCTGCTTTTAGCAGAAGCACTTTACTAGGAATGCAACAGATGTTTATATTTTGGTGTGTTTGGCTTTTTAAAATTAGCATACTACCAAACCAGAAAGAGTTCACGGGTTCGTTCATTAGTTTTCCTTCTACAGATTTTATTTCAAGAACAATGCGGTCAGAACTTCAGACAAAGAGAAGCAATTTTGCTTTTAGTTTCCAAATTATTGATCTCATCAGATTCAAACCTGCCAAAAATTATGGACTGATCAATAAATCACTGTAAATGCTTGAGCTTGCCAGGAAACATTACTCCAAGATTTATCTCCTTTTTGGTAAGGCCTGTGTTGCCTCATAAAAGACAATCTTCAGGTGTGGACTAATCTGCATGTGCCAGTCAACGCATAACAACATTTTTACTGCAGATCCATTTCTTTCTCCTGAAGAGGACTCGTCCTTAGGAGACAGCCATCCATGCACACGCCGTGTGAGCAAGAAAGAACTCTGCTTTGAGAATACCTACAACTGTCTGTTCCCTTCCTTCTCTTTAAAAAGGATTCTTTACAAGATGGAACCAGAGTTCTCTTAATCTAAGAGTTCATTCCTACAAAACACCAAAAGAAAATCTGGAAGAAGTATGTCATAAATCGTATCCAAAATTACTTAAGAGTATCTAAAAAATTACAATCCAGAACTGCAAACAGATGTGTATATGACTCATCTCACATATTTATGCACAAACTGAATTTTTTCTGAATTTCTTGCAAGAATAAATCTAAAAAAAGGTATTTATGATTAACTGAGGTACTAATACAGTTGGGGGGATGAGGGTGAAACGAGCCATCCAGCACACAAGCCATTTGACATCTTGTTTAAAAATATGTAGTTAATTTACTTACTTGTTCACACTTCAACAGATAAAATGAGTATAAATTAGTCTTAAACAGTATACATCAGTTTATGAAACAAATAACCCCACCAAAAAGACCTGAACCCCAATGCCATAAAACATTAAAGACAAATCTTAAAAATAATTAAAAATAAAATACAATAATGAACTTAACTGTTGCTTATAACAACACTGAGTTTTAGAACTGAGAAACAAGAAATACGTATTTTTTCAGAACTGCAAGGTTAAAGTTAGAAGCAGATGATATTCAGAACTACATAATTCTGTTTCTTTTTACAGGAAGAATATCCAAAGTCAATTATCCTTTTAAGGAAGGCCTACAGAATGTGAGAAAAGTACACTAACAAGTTATCAAAACAAACATATTTCAAAATACTATAGCATTAACATAACTCACCAGTACTATAGTATCTTTTAAGTTCTGTGCGTCTGATGTCTTTCAGTTGATTGTATTTTTTCTTTTTCTTTTCTTTGTCTGGAGCAGTTTCCTTTTCCCCAGCAAATTTACAGTTGTCTTCAGAGGAACTGATTTGCTCCAAAATAACTTTACTTTCATCATCTTTTGCAGAAGGTGTTTTGGAAACAGGAGATCCAGGGGAATTGGCAGAGACAGTCTCGGTGTTTTGTTTGGCTTGCCTTTTCTTTTTCAAACTATGCATAAAGAAAAAACCCACAATGTTAAGATGTAGCCAACCTCTACAGACAAGTTAACTCTCTTGCTAACTTGATTTTTTCAAAATGAATTTAACATCAGAATTCCTTGCAACTCAGTAAAAACAACACACTTTGCATCAGTAACTTGGTAACTAAGATTATCCTACAGCATACTTCTCAATCATATCATCATCTCAAGGATATCTTCTCAAGAATAACAAAAAAGGTAATAAAGTTTTTACTGTTGTTTACTGAGGAGAAGGAATGAGGAAAAAGAAACAAAAAACATCAAAAAGTTGTTTTGTTTTAAACCACCATACATCTAAACGTATAAACAAGATACTGAATCATGTTTTCAAGATGAAGCTTAGGATATCATAAAACCTCAGATCATAACGTATTATAATGCAACAGCTAACATAACAATTTCACAGTCAACTGCTCCTGCTTTATAAAGCTACTTATTTTGATATAAACTTGTTATTTCTTTCCATTTTGTCCAAGGTTATCTCCCAGCGGCCACCCATGCTACTCCACATTTGTCCTTGCACAATCCACACCACCTGGTACTCCAAATGTCACCCAGCAGCTCCTTCCGCAACGTGACCGATGTGACCGCAAACTGCTTGTGGGGGAACATTTTCCAGCTGCTATAGCTCTTCTGAGAGAAATCTTAACAAGCTGCTTATAAATCTTCCAACTTATCACTATAGCAACAAGACTATTTTCTTTTTAGAAGAATCCTTAAACCACAGTTCAAGTGAGAAAGATGCTTCAGGAATCCTAACATGGAATTTTCTGCTAAATCACCATCTTTAGCACTGACTTGCTTAGCAAGAGCAAAGGCTGACTTTATGGGCTGAGGGTCAGCATCAGTAAAATAGTCCTCAGTTAAGAATCACTGACACATACCATACAAAATGAAAAACTAAGCTATCTAATGATCCTTCTCTCTAGTACATTAACTTCTTAGTTACAAGGTACCTAAGGGAGGGAGTAGTATATTAATCTTGTTGATGCTAAAAACTTTGTTACGTGCACAGGAAGAATTATGCATAGAAAATACAGATAATCAATGAGTCACCACAAATGGGAAAAGGTTACATGATCTCACAGCATTAGTTTACGTAAGGGAAAACTTAATACATTAAGTTGCTAACATAATGCAGGAATTTCAGAGATTCTTCCTTCCACCTTTTATATTTAGATGCTATGCATATATTTTTGCAGGCTACAACATAAAAATAAATACACAGAACATTTGAAAATTATAGTCAGACATTTCAGGCTACACTTTTTTTTTTTTTTAATAAAACATTAAAACCAGTTCCCAAGTTTAGAACATCCAGCTTGAGACCTCTGAGAAGGGTCAGTTTCTCAGATGACATGCAACCAACACTTTCCAGTGAAACATTTCAAAAGACTGTCTTGCAAAAGCTGTGTCTATCACACACGTATGTACACATATTTCTTAAAATGCTTCCTAAAATATGATAGCAGGAGATTCACATTCTGCAGCCAACTCAGTGAGGACACTGTGGTTCCCCACTCATTTGTAAGACAACTAGTAGTTGTTCATGCTCTGCACAGCAAGAGAGATTTACTGTGTGCGAAACTTTACAGATCAGGTCCTGACTACATACGAAAACAACCTACAGGGATTTATAAAAGATAAAAGTGAATATATCTATGTAACAAATGAAGTGTTTTGTTTAGACTAATGAAAACCTGCACATGCAAAGGAAGCTTATTTTTGACTAATAAACCACAGTCCTGATCAAAGGCTGCTGTAGCAACCGCAAAACATTACATGCACATTGCATACACAATGTCTATATTTAGCCCTGGTAGAAGCCTTTGCAAAGCAGCCCTCTACACTGAAATGGCATATCCTTACCACGGTTGTACTCGATTCCAGACTTGTAAATGAGACAGATCCCTGACTTTTTACTCTATTGACTCAATGACCTTCCTGGATGTGTGCGTATCACAGGGTACCCAAATCATCTGCTTCACTAGATGAGAGCTGGCACGCACCCAATGGCAGCCCCATTTCTACTCACATTGCATCAGACTTCTGTCCTCAGATTCCTAGTCTATTTGTTTTCATCACAAGCTCTGTTAAGTAAGCTTTCTGTAGTATAAATGTAGTACCTCAAAACAACAAAAAAGCTGCTAATGGAAACATAGAATGTTTTTTTGGACAGGAAAATAAAGAATAAAGAGGAAAACCTCTCTAGAGGTCAACAGTCCTCGTGACAATACTGACAGCTTCTGTCGGTACTTCCCTTAAAACATACTCATTTGAACTACAGTTTTCAAAGTTGCCCCAGGCAACTTTAAGAATAAAGAGCTAAAGCAGAACTGGTCCATTAGTGGTAGAAAAGAGGGAAGCAGAAACAACCATCTGAACTGACTGCAACCTGACTGATGCTTCTCCCTGTAGTGTTTAATATCGTCCGATTCCCACGCACTACAGCCCACTGAGAGTTCATCACACAACCTACAGCATCCCCAGCACACAGCTGCTGCTGTGAATGGACAGTACCACAGGCACTTTTCAAGTAAGACTGATCAAGAATCTGGGCAAACTGTAATTTCTATTCCGTCCTCATGGCAGGCATCAGATTTTCAGATAGTGCCAAGCCTACTCCTCCTGCCCACTGCTCCGTTTCAAGGCAATGACCATACAACTCTCAAAGCGGCAACCTTGGCACTAGAAAAAGTACTAGATGAGGACTGAGTATCCATGACAGGACTTGGAGTTACTGCAACTCTGCCTAGGGTTATGATATCTGCTTGGAAGATGCTGCTTTTAGAGGTCTCTAAAGCCTGGCCAAAATTATCCAAAACCCTCCACTCAATCTTGAAAAACCTCAACTATAATATCCCAAGGAACAAAAACAAGCCTTCAGCAGCATTTAAAACTGTAACAGCAGCTTCAAATTTACTATGCTTTTTGACATTACGTGCACCCTCTTAGTAAAGCAAATACAAAGTCCTGTATACACACAAGGCAATTCATTAACACATACTGGTACGGTGCAGCAGAGATTGGGCTGCGAAGAGCACAGCTGGAGGGTTTACTGCATCTTAAACAAAACTCCATCCCCTTGAGGCATGCCCTTCAACTTCCACCACCCTACTCTCACACTGACCTGCACCTCCCAGCAAGGCAGACTGGGCACCCACACAAGCTGCCAGCCCCTCTCCTGCTCAGATTTCAAACCCATCACCTCCTAAAGAAGTTGGAGGCTGAAGGTCTCATCTGCTCGTCTCCCAGCTCTCTGGTATTTCCCACCCTTCATGGCAAGAGCTGCCATGAAAGATGGATTTAAGAATGCCTTTTATCAAATTATTTCCTTTTTCAACTACTTTGGAAGATTTTGAGTGGTTTTGTTCAGCTTTAAAGGGTACTTCTCTGAATAAAACCAACATTCAGTCTTATCCTAATGGTTATGAGAGCAAAAGGGAGCTGAAGGCCAAATAAATAAATAAATAAATGAAAACCTTCAGTTTTACCAGTGTCAGGTTTTGCAATTGAATCAGCCTTTCAGACAAAACGATGTGCACCTTTTCCAGTGAATGGATAAGGCATTACTGCAGAAGTTGTTTGTTTTTCAGTATCCTCAGTATCCAACAGTCAATGGACATGTTATGTTTCACTAAGAAAGTTGCTGGGGGAAGGAAGAGGGGGAGAGAAAAAGGGAGGGCAGCAAAAGCAAACAGTTCATCTGCAAAACCACTCTGGTTTCTAAAGAAAGATTCTTACACATCTGTAATTTCATTTATATGCCAGATAAGATTTTTCAAGCTAATTGGTTCTGACAGACAAAACACTTTTTCTGAATTTATTATATAGAGGCATCCTTTTACAGCTCCTCAAAGTGTTTTCTGAACAACAACCAATAAGCCATTTTCTAAGTCTGTCCAAATACAGAGTTTCCCAGTAAAAGTTTTCTGTCTGTTACTGTGCATGGCAGACAGCATGGGAGCTTTTCCACTGAGTTCCATGAGAATCAGAGGAACTGGTTCTTAATGGGGACTGTGAGCTGGCTGCAGAGATCTTTTGGGCATCTACCCTACAGAAGGAACAGGGAGCAGAAACTTTCTTCAATACAAAGACCATTCTCATACCATTTAATAAAGACTAACAATCTAAAACAGACATAATCTCAGAGTAGGCAGGTAGAAATACAAGGTTAGCAGTGCTCACTTAAATTAATTTGCAACTGACTGCTTAACAGCTTGGGCACTGACTTACGGGAAACAAACTAGGAAAGATCTCAAGAAATGGCCTACTTCATCTACCAGACCCAGGTCTATCTGACTGCCTACAAAAGGCAAATAAATTTTTAGAATTTATTATTATTATTATTTCTATTATTTAGAAATCTGCATTTTTAGAAGAAAACAGCCTGTATTTCCCAGTACACTAACAAGGTAGGTAGGAAGAATAAAAAGAAAACTGATCAGAGAAAGGAGGGGTGATATTATCAGCACAGCTTCCACTGGAAGACTACAAGCAACCAGTAAAGCTATGCAACTCTGACACTGAGACAATAAAGAAATGGAAATCTGACGATAATTTTTTCTAGAAATTCCATTTGGTTTTGGTTAACACTTCTTCAAGAGACGCATAACAAACAATTGAATAGGACCTCATTTGATATATAATAATTAATCACAGACAAAGAGCACTAGATCCACATCATAGGATGTTCTAAAAAACTCCTAGGATAATCAGGCATGATTTTTATAATGTATTAATGAAAATCATACAGCATGGACAAATCTCACTTTAGAAACAAAAGCATCTAACAAAGTGCCCTCCAAAGAACACAAAAAAAGAAGAGGAAAGGGAGAAGAAATCTTCATTTTATCTTGAAGATGACAGAGTTTTCCTTTTGGGAAATTTTCCACAATGTGCATCCTTTAAAATGTGCCTTCATATCTGGCATACAATCAACTTAACATCCTGCACAGCACAAACAGATCATGTTCTACAAATGCTGGGTTTTTTAAACCATTTATGCATATATGCAATAAGATTAACAGAACTTGTAAAAAAGAACTTTAAAACACTTCAAACCTCTTAATCTGTTTTGTTCCCACCAAGATTTCTGTTAATGTACTTTGTATATGAAATTAAATACACTCCAATTATTTCATTCAGAATTAAGCATTTTCACCTTAATTTAAATCTCTGCACTCAATATAATATGTACTCATTTCTTTGTACCCTACATGCCTTTCTCCACCCATCCAGAACAGCTAAATACATCAAATTTGCAACACTAAAAAAAAAAACCTACGTACAGAAAACTTACAGTAAAAATCCCCGTTAGGCACCCACAGGTCTGATCCTAGTCAGCTACTCTATTCCAGCCCGCACCGATCATCCATTGCCCCTTCACCCAGCCTGGTGCCAGCACAACTCGGCCAGGTCTGGTCACGGCTGTGCTCTCATCCCATCTCATGTAACCTGATGAATAAGCTGTCTCAGGCAAAATAAGTCATTACTGCTTGCAAAGCCAAAGGACGTCAGACTGCTTGCCAGACCATAATGCTTCACTCCTGACTTCCCCGGTGTGGCTACTTTCACTTCACAACAGAAATGAATACAAAACCATTCATCCTCAGTGAGAAATCTTCCTAAAACTAAACAGCATCCACCCCACAAGAAAGCACGCTCCATGAAACACCAGCCATTTCAGGCTGGCATGCATCCTGTTTTGGAAATGAGCAAGCCACAGGGCTGTACGATTACTATTAAAACAGAATTGCCTATTAAGGCAAAAATAAGGGATGGCACACTTTTTTTTTTTTTAATGAGAGATTTAAGCAATTAACTGCAGGGGAAAAAAAAAAAAACTATGAAGAAAGTAACTCTGATATAGTTATCAAGGACAACAGCATGATTGCAGACACTGAAACGTGTCCGTACTCTGGTCATTCCAAATGACACACAGCAACTACAGGAAGCTCTGGTATTAGTAGCACAGGTCAAAGCTAGACGTTTCCACTTTTATTGGAACTCCTGTTACTAATTTACAACAAATACAGCACCAGATTTCACACATGGGCAGTTATCAGCAATGCTCAAGAAAGTTGGCACGCTCCAAAGAATAAAGTGCTCTGCTGACAATCAGGGTATGTCCGTTTTCTTCCTGATACTGCCATTAGCTTACAAAAACAAGTCACTCTACCTCCATTTCATCATCTGTAACATGGAGGGAAGTATTTGTAGTAAAGCTGTTCTGGAAATTTAAAGACATGGTACCTTCTCATAGAAAGAAGTTCTTAGATTAAATGAAAATATGTTAATTTTTCCCCCAGTCTTCTGACTGATACCAGGAAATTTTAAATATCCCACTTAAGCTCTCTGATGTTTATTTTAAGGGGGGAAAAAAATAATCACAATTTCCCAGGGTAAAACTCGAGAGAGTTCTGAGCTGTCAGAAAGTTTTTATTTTCTTAAATTTAAGAATACAATGTTCCCACGCAGCTTAATAAACTTTCTATTTTCAAAGGCAAAAAGTATCCCCCTGTCTTTTCTGTTTACTTAGCAGAAGAGGTTATGATGTATTCAGCAATCCATTACCATGACAACAATGTAATAAAATCTTTTCCATAGGGAAAGGATTTTGGAAAGCTGTTTTGTTTGATTTAGACATCTATTTAATTCCTCCTCTTGTAACCTCAGATACTGCAGGCTCTCAAAGAACAGCTTTAGGCAGAAGGCAAAATGAAGAAATCCCTCCCTTCGGATGACTCCTTTAACTTTGCCTGTGGTTCACTTAACAGGCTTGTTCAATTAAACTGGCACCACAGATCTATCTTGTCACAAACACCAACTTGACTCTTACCGCACTCCCATCCCGCTCCTCCTCTTCTGCTCTGCTAATGATGCCAGATACTTTCTGCTACTGCGGTATTCATTAATCACCCCAAACCGCTCCTACACATGCAACAAATTCTTCCCAAAGCAGCTCGGCAAGACGCTCTCCCGGCACCGAAGCCCTGGAAAGGGAGGAATGGCCTTGCTCCGTCCCCTCCAGCCGGTGCTGGGCTCCAGCTGCTCTCCCACGCTCAGTGCCAGCTCCCCAAGCCACCACTCCCCTTGACATCAGCTGGCTGAAACTGTAAGAAAAAGGGAACTGCACTTACACGGCAAAGGAGGCTGTTAACAGGGAAGCTGCATGGATTCTGCACAGGAAAGCCGCACCATGTTAGAACTGTTAAGATTATTTGACAATGACAATAAGCGCATGGTAATCAGGCTGGCTGAAACACATCTCAAGTTCTCCCTGAAACTTTGATAAACGCCTCCCTCCCTGCCCCAATTGAACACCCTTCAAGAAACTCAACTTCCATGAAACAAAGAGGAAGTCCCTTTTAAACTAGTAATTGATTAACATAGGGAAATGAAGTGCAAGAACTGAGAATGACCCAAAAGAAGAAAGAAGATGACAGGGTACATGGAGAGCTGTGGGGGATGTGTACTGCTCCATACAGTCATTGCTGCACACCCACTTTCTCAGATCAGGTAGAGTGCCAAGCTTTCCCGATAACACAGAGCCAGTTTTAGTATCGATTAAACTGATTGAAAACAGTCAGAAGGAAATTTAATGCTCAGCAACTCAAATGGCAATAAATATTTACAATGAAGCGATGAAACAGTAGATGAAAATCAATGGTCATTTAAAGCAAAATCCACGGGAAATGCGGCATACATTGTGCAGCAATAATGTAGCTGGAACCCACCTCCAGGAAAAAAAATCTCAGGGAATAGTATTTTAGTATTTCTTATATGAGAAGTACCAAGGGCACCACATTAAATTCTTTCAAGAAATACTTTCAGGTAAGGTGAAAAGCAGCTAAAAATAAATAGCTTAGGCACGCTGTGTTTGCCAAAGATGTAAACAGGTATAAAAAGCAACTATGAAAATTTATCATGGCAGAGCCTGCGAAGAGCTATGGAGAACAGAGTCACAGGGATACAGCCTTTTCTTCTTTTTTTTTCCTCAGCAGGTACCTACACTGCAAACTGCTAGAAGCCCGTACACCTGTGGGCATACTCATGAAGGATCCCTGCATGCACTCATTTTATTTTTTTTTCATTCTTAACATCCCTGACTGACCCCTGTCAGAGATAAAGCATGGCGAGTGCAGTGGTAATGGGGCAAAAAGCATAGCAAACCCCTAGGATTCAGGAGGAGCACGGTACTGTTCAAGGAAAAGGAGACTCGGCTCAAAGCTTGTAGCTCAAAGAAGCGTTTTAAGCCACTTCTGTCAGCAAAAGAAGGCGCCTCTCTCTTTGCTCACCATTGATCCTGTCCCCAGGAGTTGGCCGCATTCTCGCACACAAGCGTTTGTTGCAGCTCCAGATCTGGGAAATTATCTACATTAAAGATAACCCAGCAGAAATGCCAATACGTAAATTAATTTTTCACAGTCGGATCACTCCTCCATTAGATCCCACTTGGCTGTGCTATCACTTGTATCAACACAAAGGAGAAGGCCAAAAGAGGAGACAAGACTGCTCCTCCAAGCAGCAGTGCCAGTTCTAAGGCACTTTGCCCAGACCGAAGGCCTTCTCAAGCTACAGCCTCGCTTGTTCCCTGTAACATTAGGCTGAGATCAGCAAAAAGAGGAAGACAGAAAGCCAAACCAGACACAGGCCACACCATGCCCAACAGACCTCTGAAGCGGTTATGGCAGCTTCTTTCCACTTATCCAGAAAAGGCACTTTGATGACAGGAAATTTTCATAAAGGTTTGTGCTGCAAGGGCTGGGAGACAGGCAGCTTCCCCTGCTGCAAAAAGCAAGGAGACAGTGACTGCTTCTCCAACAGCAGAAGGGAAGAGAAAAAAATCGTTGTTTTCTTCATAAAGAGGGTCTTAATGTTGAATAAGTTGACTCAACTCAATAAGTGAAGTCACCTGGCTGACTTAGCTGACCAGCAAGGTCAGGGGGATCCAAAAGTAACCATGGTCAAGAAGTCAGTGATCAAAGTAAAGTAAAAAATTCAATTATTTCTTTATTTAAATGACCACTAAAAGGGATATCTTGGAGAGGGAGGGGACTGAGATTTAAAGCACCTGTCTGCATTAGCTTTTGCTTTTATTTAAAAAGTTACTTTGAAAATTAACATTTAAATGTCAAGGCTCTCTGCATCACTGCACCACTCTGTATGGCATGAATTTAATACAGATATAAACCAAAAATAGTTTAAAAAAGAAAAACACAGAGGAAAAAAACCCACACAACTTCTTCTTTTCTTATTATTAATAGAGAAGACCAGGACGAGGGAAAAAAAACACTAAAAAGGAAGCCAAACTAATGGTTTTAAATGCTAACTTTCATGATGATGCAAGAATTATCCAAATGCCACTATGTATTTCTCTGGGATTCTGTTAATCACATCTGGAGCATATAATACAAGAGATGCTGTGTACATGCTTACAAACAGTTGCAAACTCATCTATTCAGGAACAAAATTTACAGCAAGAAGCATCATAGCACAAGTGGAGAAAGGTTCTACTTAAAGTATTTCAGAGTAATTGTTAAAACCAAATCTCAACCAACCGACTGTGTGTCTCAGTTCTATGTTTGCATTCATTGTCCCCAAACAACTTATAACCCATTTTGCACACTGAGTAGTTTAATGGGCTTCCTGAATAGAGCTCCCATTAACTAACACTCACTCAGCACAGAATAGGAAATGCCCAAGTGTACTGAAGATCCTGTTACATGGATTAAAGTTCAAAGAAACACCTAACAATGCTGATAATGGGTGGGGAAAAGAGGAATCTGTAGCTTTAGCGTTTGGAATAATGGGCGATATTGTCTCATACAATGGATATTTCATAAGTGAGAATGATAATCCCCCTGCACCCAAAGGGGGTGTCTGCAGCAACGCTTCTATACAAAATAATATGGCACCACCTTTATTACCACGGTCAAAAGATCATTAACCATAAGTATAAAGATGACACAACAGGGTAGGGCCTGTCTCCATGGGACGATCACATGGCATGCATGTACCAATGCAACTTCTCGTGTGCGTACACCTTATGCTAAAATGAGCATTTGGCACAGTCTGATATTTTTCAGTAGCCATACCATTATACTAGTGTAGCAGGTCCTCCGTTATGTTTGCTGTAAGAGACAAAATGTGTGTCAATTACTATGTCTTAAAATTTCTCTGTGGTTTTTATATCAAATATTAAATTACTTATGCTTTTATTTTTGACTGAAAAAGAGTTTGGATTTTTTCTTTTACTCTTCAGCTGAAACTTTTAAACACGTGATCAAAATGTTTATAATTGGAAGGGGAAGAAGCAATTACTGCAGAGGAAAAACAAAGGCAAAAAGTAAATCTTGCCCAACATCGGCATGATGGAAGAAGAAGTGACAGGAAGACATGAGGTTCTGCTCCATCTCAAAGGTTCTCAGGACTCCGCAAAGTCCAGAAGGTCCCACCGCACTTCAGGCAGATGCCAAACTAGAATAATAAGCTGAGGAAACCAGAAAGTTTCGGTGCTCTGCCTCCTCCCCACAGAAGCGGAGCAGGAGGGTGGCAGGGAGAAGCAGCCCAGCTATCTTCAATCCCCTGCTGCGTTCAAGGACAACGGCCTCCTAGCAAACCCAGCCAGAGCCAGATAAGGCAGGTGCTCTGCGACACCCTGTCCTGCCGCTGGCCACTGTCCCCCCTTGCCCATTCCCTCTGGGCTGGGAAGCAAAGCTTCCTGGAACGCTGGGTCCTACCCCAGCTGCGGCAGGCGGGCGAGGAGCTGCTGGCCTTCCCTCCTCTCCGGTGCCCTGGCATCTCACCCTGCAGCAGCAGTGCCTTGGACCTGCTTCCACCACCCTTGCTACAGTGCTGCTCCTACAAGCAACTTTCATCGTTCCGTTAAACCTAACAGGATGATTCTTCATAGGCACAAAATTGCTCAAACGCATCGGTTCACGGGACCAGAGTCATATGCTGTAGTTTTAAGACATTCCGTGGGACTGCAAAAAAAAAAAAGAAAAAAAAAAAGGGAAAAAAAAAAAGGGGAAGGAGGGGTTGGCAGCATTTGTGACACAAAATGCTTCTATAACAAAACAACCTTCTCAGCCTCAGGCAAGCAGAACTGCTACATGCAGCACCTGCTGTGGTCCAGGTGGAAAGAGGAGCATCATCTTTTTAACACAGATACTGAACATACAGATAAATCTTCTGCTTAAGCAGATTTGATTTTTAAAGACTGTCTGATTGAAACATGTGATTAACACCTTGAAGCCATGTATTTATAGAAGCATTACGGAAAGCAAAAATCCAGCAGCTGACAGAAATGCACTGTAATGTCAAAAACATAAAATGCAATTTAAACAAAGTTGACCTGCGATTGGCTAGATGTTAAGTTTACACCTACTGAAATAAAAACAGCCAGTTCAGAAAAACAGTGGTAGAAACCTGGAGTTATTATCAGTATATTAAGTGCTATACAAGACAAGTTCTCTGTGCCAGACTGCTGTCTGACAGGAAAATACTCAGTTCATTAAGACACTCAGAGAGCTGATTTATGGCTCATTTACATTACAAAGGTTTTCCAGCTATAAGGACAATTCTCTCCCTCCTCCCCAAATTCCTAACTAGTTCTGCTGCTCTCCTTGGGATTTTATTTCACACAAATCAACAGGACGAATCCCACAGACCTCAATGGAATAGCATGAGAGACTTAGAGCATAGCTAACATACATGCTTAAATTTCAGATGATCCTAGGAAACACTCCCTGCCCAGACTACAGAGTAGGACAGAAAAAAAAACATCACAGACCTACACTTACAACCCACCTCCCCATAATCAGATTGGCAGGAGTGGGGCAGGGCGCGGAGAAATCCCTTCCAAACCCAGTCTGGAAACGGGATTAATGCTGAGGGCATGAGAGTTTACCAGGCTGGCACCACGGGGAACCTAATGCCGTCAGGAATATCCACACAGCCTCTTACCCTGTCCAAAGCCCCAGGGAAGAGGGAAAAAGCTTCATGTCCTGGGGGAGGCAGGAGTAGGGAGCCCAATGCCCACGGGCACGCAACAGAAACTGCAGAACATGCAACTAATAGTTCAAATACAGTGCAAGCAGTCATCCAGTGTCCCCATGCAGGATCCACAGCATTTCTTCTCTTACCAACAGAATTCTCTTTAGTTAGCTATGTAATGCCTTCCAATCCCTCAGACAGAAGGGAAGAAACTGCCTCTCTCCAAAAGCACATTCCTGCAGCTATCATTCCTATCTTTCCCTTTAAATGTGCAGCACTGTTACCAGAAATAGACCATCCCACCAGCATGGCACATGCCAGAAACAAATGGGCAAAAGTCTTGAATCAGGGCAGCAGATACAAAGCAGGCAACTTCATCTGTGGGCCAGAAACACCGGCAACCTTCCCTGAAGGGGCATGTCTAGCTTCTTATCAATCTGGGTTTTCTTCAGTCCAGCGAACTCCAACATATCTTACGATGCTGACTCTTCTCCTCCTCAAAATACCATACAGCCCACTCCCTACCACCACCTGGTATGAAGCACAGGAGAGCTGGCCAGGACTGCTGGCACAAGGTGGTAAAACAGCTGGGGTTTCTCAGAGCACGAGCAAGAGATGATTAACAGCACCACCAAAAAGTCAGTACCATTAGGCATCTCTAGGTGTGTGCCTCCATGTCACTTAAACAAGACTGTGGCTGCTTCTGGAAGGGGCCTTCCTGCCACAGCAGCTCCTTGATGGCAGCTCTGCCATCCCTAAGAGATGTGGCAGAACCAGAAGGATGAGTAGGACCACCTCTTTCGGTAGCATCTTACACAGCATTGCTTTAAAATTGACCATGGAACCACACATCTGCCAAGTATTAATGCTAAATTTAAACCAGCATTTAAGCTAGGCTTAATTTTAAAACAGTTCACTGGGATTAAGCAGAATTTTATGCAGTAGGTCCTAAGAGCAGAAGAGAAAACACGTCTGGGAGGCTGAAGGGACAAGACCATACCTGCCAACACTACAGAAACACAGTGTAATTTATAAAGGTAATTATATCAGTTTCCTGCAGACAACAGTAAAAAGTCTGTATCTCACCTATCCAGAAAGCCATCTTTTGAAGCCCCCAAATGTTATAGCCTTTAAGATATGACATCTTTAAATCTGTCCAAGAGCGATAAGGTAAATGGCCCAGCGCACCAAGAGCCTCCAGCACACCCCTCGTGCCTGGCATACGCAGCTGCAGGCCACAGGGAAGGGAAGGAGAAGACGACAAAATACATTACAACTATGTTAATAGCAACTCTTATCAAAACTGCACAGACTCTTACATCAAAAGGCCTCCCGTGTAACTATTTATGTTCTAAAAAGGAGGCTAAATAAGTTTCTTTTTTGCAGTTTCTTTCTAAAGGCTGATAAGAGACACCCAAAGGTCCCTTTGGGAAAAGCAAATACAAGGTCATTGTATGCTTGCTGACTGACAAGACAGCCTTATACATACCTTGCAAGGTGATTAGTGAAAATTCTGAAATTGCTGGTGTGAGACAGCATGTTTGAAAATTAAATAAACAGAAACTCTTTTCTCTGTATATTCTGTGATATAGCCCTCAAAGAAATCAAGAAAATCATGAAACTCTGCCTTTCTTCTCCTTCCTAAAAAAAGCCTCTTTATACAGAGCCCACACTGTTACCCAGTCTCACTTCACATGCAGAGGGAAGTGAACGGGTGAGATTAACCATGCTTCCTGTCTTATGCAAGCTTTGTATCTCCATAAATAGCATTCCTGGTACTGGAAAATTTTGAAAAACCCTGAAGAAAGCCTCAGGGCCCCATTAGATACTTTCACTAACTCTGTTATGCAATAACAAAATTCTTCTTCAATCCTAAATGACTCCACTACTCGTGAGGATGAAAGCATTGGAAAGCACCGAGGCTGCAGAAACCACTGCCTTGTTTATGCTTCCCAGAGGAAGCAATCACGTTGGGAATAATTCTGTGATTCACAGGCTAAATAGAGGACGGTAATTCATGCTCTTCTGCTGACTCTCATCCTGCACCACAGAATTACAAGACCGCTAATACGAAAACCTCAAGAGTCCAGCAAGCAACAGCAACGTGAGATGAGGAAGCAGCTCCCAAGATAAGCAGCTGTTCAACACACTTTTCCCCTGCACTGCAACACTCTACAGAAAAAGCAGGTTCAATTTTCCCCCCAACTTTCATTCTCCAGGCTTACATCTATGATAAAAAGAAAACTTTCATTTTTTTTTATATATATACAACAGTAAGTTTATGAGCAATGAACAGCGAGTGTCTCTCAAGCATCTGAAGGACCTGACCAACCTCCCAAAGCTCTACTCAAAAGCTCCTCATGCTGCTCTCTGTGAAATTCTAGACATTCTTCAATGTCTGAAAACTACAACAGTTGCAAAGGACAGCTGAAATACTAACCTACACAGCAGCAGGCAGAAAGTCTGCTAAAAACATTGAAACCCCTCCATTTTAAGTAACTGGAAGGCAAACCATGATAGTGTATGTTTCAGAAAATATTTCACAGCTTCTCTCAGCATCCAACATAGCAAATCAACTACTCTGCACATACACCCCTAAATAACAGAGCAAATAATATCCATTGCACCCCATAAATCTGAAGTAGTGGTATCTTCAGCCTTTTCTTAGAAAATAAAATGCCTCAGGCATACGTTATTGGTCAAAACTGTGAGTAAAATGCAAACTGTTTTTTTTAGTTTCAATAACAGGATTGTGAGGTAATGTTTATATGTCTGGAAGCAGAGCTAACAAATTTCCATTTTACAGATGAGCTGAAATGATGTATTGTTTCCTAGAGTCATTTAAAAAAATTTAAGTATCTCCAGGATCTTGGCTTGACTATTCTTCACGCCCAAGATAAACCTCCATGACGGTTTGTTTTAAAAACAATGTGTGGAAACTTTTCCTTCTAAAAGCAAAAAATAAATTATGGGTGCTACAGGAAGCCTGAATAAACATCAACACTTCGGCTCAGCAGAGCAAGAACAATTGCAAGGAGATGACTGCTGGAGAAGTAGCAAACTGAGGAGCACCCAACATTTGAAGCCTGTTGCATGGATATAATGAGCCTGGCCAACAAGAAAAGCACCTGACTGAAAAACCTATGACACAGTCTCACATATAGGAGATGCCCTCAAGAAAGTATGTTTGTGCATATATTCCTTATCTGGGCTTCCCTCCTTCCTAGCCATTGATATCCTCTCTTTCCACATACTCCCTCTGTGCTTGCTGCATTTTTCTCATTTCACCATCTTCCTATGTCTTAATAGCCACAGGAATAAAAAATATGAAGTATACAAATACTGAATATGGGAATAAAACAGAACAAAGCCAGAAAAATTCCAAATGAGATACTTATAAACCTGTTAGTTTGTAATATGCAAAAGGCTGACCAAAGGAGTGACCATAGTGCGTCAGACCAAGGGTCTGTGCAAGTCAACATCCCGCCTCCAACAGCGGCCAGGAGCAAGGACCAGGGAAAGACCATACCAATATGACAAGTATATATGACTCGTTCTCCAGCTAAGCTTTCCAGACTCTTGCTGTTTACAGCTCAGCAACTATGTATTAATGATTCCTACTGTCAAGAATCCTGGGTTGTGAATGTTTAAAAAGGAAAGCTAATGTTAGGTTGTAAACAACTAATTTGATTGGGATGCTGTATACCGTTTATTGTATGGGTATTTTTACTGATTTTTAGGTATTAAAAAATAATTAGAAGAAAAAAGCTGTAAATTAGAGCCTGGTAACAAATAAACAATAACCATCCTAAACACTCATATCTATCTTTGTAAATCTTGGTTTTAATGTACAAATCTTAACCTGTATGAATGTAAATTTAGGTATCTAAGTCAAGAATCTAAATTAAATTAAAACATGCTGTGATTTCCTTTATTTCCCTTAAATATTCACATCATAAGGCAACATGAGGTGAACATCAGGTTGTACAACTGGCTTCAGGTTCTGACAGAGTATTAGCAATCTGGAGCTAAAGGGAGTCTCCACCTACTCAAACAGGCTTTGGAGCATGTCCCAGTTGCTTATGTAGTTTTTTTCAAAAGAATGATGGTAACAAGACCAATGTAAATTCAATAAACACAAAAGCACCCAGATCCCAGTGAGAATATTTTCCCTAGTACAAGCACTTAATCTTTGACTTCAGAAATCTGGCTCTCAGTGGTGACCGAAAAAAAGAGACTGAGAACTAAAATTCTTAAGTCCCCTGGAAACTATTAAAAAAATCATTCAGTGTAAGTATCAGTTTTAAGGTTCATCTCTATACAGCATTCTTCAGATTAAGGTCACCACAAGCTGGAGACATAACTATTGATAAAATTAATGTCAGCATCTCAGTCTACTTGTTGAAAAGTAACATTTTTTCAAATAAAGCACTACTTATTTGTTGTTCTCTGCTAAGAAAGTAGTAGAGAGCTATTTGACATAGATCATAGATAGATCATATAAAGCATGGAAAATGCCAAGTAACCGACAGTGAGGAAGGTTAAAAGACACAAAAAACTTGAAACTGAAAGAGCCCCTTTTGTCATTCTTTCAGGAAACTACTCAAATTCTTCCCTTGTGATTTCTCATCTCCTACAACTTCTTGTCCAAATATATCCAGTATGACAACAGCGCATGCAAAGCAATTCCAGATTCAAGCTGTACATTTCAGGACATGGTTTAGTGGGCATGGTGGTGTTGGCTTGACAGTTGGACTTGATGATCTTAAAGGTCTTTTGCAACCTAAACGATTCTATGATTCAGCGTTCCAGACTACCAATTTATATCCAAGGCAATTTTTTCCATGTGACACACGTCACTCATGTTGATTAATTTCTTTTTAAGTTAAGTTAAAATTTTAATAGCTATTCATTTCACACGATGAAATACCTCTGAACTTGACCCTATGCAATGGGCAGGGGAAAACCAAGAGGTTCTTCACTCTGTAAGGAGAGAGGGAAGATAAAGGAAGCACAGGCAGAGGGAAATGCCAAGTTGTACCAGGGTTCAAGGGCACATTATCACAATAAAAAGCACCAAATGTCACAGTAGAGTCAGGGACCCAATACACATAGATGTGACATTGTACATCTATATTACACTGTACCATTTGTTTTTGAACTTGCTGGATACCGAGACAGACTTCCCAACAAGAGGAGACAGAGTTCTTTGCAAGAGCTGGAGTAATATTGGTCCATTTGGGAGCTAATGACACAGAAGTCAACAGAAGAGCCTAAAAACAAGGTTTGAAGAATTAGGCAAGAAAACTTAACTACACGAAATAGTGTTTAAGTAGGAGTAGCAGTCTTAAATAAGGACCTATTGCATAAGAGAAATTCATGCTTGCATGTTACTCTTACACTCTTACTTCTTGCCTGTTAAACTCCCACGAGCTGTAACATCTTATCTGCATAAGGAATCTAAATTGGTCTTTAAAAAGTTTCGTAGAGATTTCTCTGTTGTTTGAAAAGTTACTTGTTTTATTTCTTGCCAACCAAGGCAAAAAATAAGCCCTTTACCACAAAACACAGTGGGTAAAGGAGCATTTGGTAAGAAGCAAAAAGGGATGGTGAGGGTTTTATTTCAGCTTCACTTGCCATAGGGAGGGAAAGAGACCCAGGGAAACTGAGGCACTTGGACCATGAAGGTTGTAGTGGAAAGATATGATGCCTGGGTGGCTCTCTTCTATGGAGAAATTTTAAATATTTTAAAAGGATAAATGTTTAAACCAGCTTATTTACAAGAATAAATCTGGGGGACAGAGATGCAGACAGTTATTTCACGTTAATCTTGCTTCATCTCTAGCAGTTCAGGAGCTGGTTTGTCAGCACATAACTACCATCATGCTAACCACTTTAAATATATTGGGGTTCTCAAGCTAGCAACCAGTCAGACACTGAGTGCCACCCCTAGCAAAACTTGTCCATGAGGGGCCACGATTACACTAGCCTGAAGGCCAAAAGCCACCTTCTGACGGGAAGTCAGACATTTTGGGATGCTGGCAGGGCAGAGAGGCTGCTGCTCATCTGGCTGTTCATGCCCACATGTTCCCTTGCTCTGCCAACAGAGAACTTGGGTTTCTGTTAGCAGGAGCTTAAGAGAAAGAGCTATCACCACCCATTTTTCATTTAATGCCTTTGTCCTTGTTAATACCAGAATAACCTCTCTCCTCACATTAGAGAGTGAGGTTTTCTATCAAAATTTGTGTATTTTCATTAATATAGTCCACATGGTAGCTATAAAACATTTTATTTCATCAGCATCGAATATGTATGTTTTCTCCTTTCTAACCAGGATATAAGCAGGATACTCCTTGTCAGCTCTGGGTGGAGGAAAGCCCTTTTCCCTACCCTCTGGACATGGAGCACAGTTTTCTCTCCTGCTGGCAAAAAGTCTAACCTGTTTTCCTTTCTCTTTCTTGGTAAGCAGTAGTCTTCTCCCATGAACATCGGATCATAGGCAAAAATAACAAGATCCAGGTAAAGGTGGGGAGAGTCCTTGTCTCACAAGAATGTTTACTATACATAAATTTAGATTTTGTAAATACTATTATTATCTTAGGCTCACAAAACATAACAGTAATAAGAGGTAAGGGGAAAAAAAACAGTAATGGAGGTAAGAAAGGTGCATGTGTTGGGCAATCAGCTGAGATTGCTCTTAGCTTAATAAATATGAGCCCAAGCTGGCAGGAAAAGCATGGTGTTTGAAGTAGCACACAAAACAGCATGAGGGCCAAAACTCTAATAAACATGGGTGCTTAAATTTAAGGACAGAACAGGTGTCCACAGATTCTAAGACACGAAACAACCAAAACTGACAGCAACATCAAAGCATGCACCTGATTAAATCATCTCGGCATCCCAATATCGGGCACCTTAGCTGGGAACTTCTGTCTACATCAAGTCAAAAGCTAAATTTTAAAACGTTTAAAAAAAACAGGTAGGGACATTGTTAGAACTGCCTTTGTACTAAAGGCAATATAAGCTGCTTACTATTTTCACGTACTCATATGACATTTACATGGGTCATCATGTAAAGCATTCAAACCATTCATCTGCAGGATGCTGGGACACCTGTTTACTAGAGGAAGCATGCTAGACTTAAGGTGCTAGACTAAAATCAAGGACATGTAAATTCAGTTCTGCTTCTGTCCCTGACTGCACACACAGACAGTGTACATGAAGGTAAGCTGGACGTACCACCTTCTGACCTACTTTAGCTCCTATTAAAACATGTCTTGAGGGTCTGCAAGAACATTCTTGTAGAAATCATACATGGGTTTGCTTAGAGTGGGAACTTAATTTAAGGGCCTGCAACCTGCACAAAGAAAACAGATGCAAGCCAGGGGGGAGACAGATGACCTCCCCAAAGTTACATAGCATAGGTAAGTGCTAGAACTAAGAACTGACTTCAGGTCTTTTTGACCCTTGCCTAATGTCCTGTGCCTATACAAGACACAATGGCCCTGTGAATTTTTAAAAGAGAATAGCCACAGATGATACAGGAAAGCTGCAAAACAGATTAAATAAAATGTCAAGAACTTTGCTGAAAGACTTGTGTCTTTCCATTTTGTTTAGCAGACACTATTTAGAAAGGACTCAGAACATTCTCTTCAGTACTAAAGCATCATACTCAGACATCTGTCTCAAAGCCTGAGTCTCTCCTTAACAAGAAATTACTTGTTCCTTAGTACAATGTCTTCAGCTACTTCTGCTTTGTCCTACTTGATACCTCCTCTGCTATAGGTGCCACTTTTTATTTCCCCTTCTCAAAATCCCAAACTGCAACATTCTTTTCTGTCAACATCCACATAATTGCATTTCTTCAAATGGAGAGCAAGTTACCTGGCATTAACAGGTGTCCTTCACCACAAAACTTCCTCAAGTCTTTAGCGATTACTACTTACCAACTGAACAGCAATACAGAAGTGCTGCAACTTTTCCCCACGCTACTACTTCTAAGTGGTGCAACAGGCATGTCTCTAGATGTCTGTAATGCACTATGGCTAGTGTTTTAGTGCAGTTTCAATAACAGTTATTTAGTACAGAGTGGAAAGGCTATACACTTTTCCTCTTCAATGGTGCAGAAAGTATCTTTGAGTCAAAGATGGTTTTTATACTGATTTCCTTTCCCTCCTACCCCCAACAGTAAGTGAGCTTTGGTTCTTCTTGTACATCAGAGCTCAGAGATGATTACAGGCTTGCTAATTGACAAAGACAAGTTATCAGGAAATCAACGTCACTTATTTCTTAAAAATCACCAATCATGAATGCCAAATGATAAAAATGATTGACTGAAAAAACATTGCTTGTATTTAGAAAGATGATACAGTCTAGGCAGCTTAACCTATCAGCATATAACTACCCTTTCTTAGATGATCTTATCCCATGAGATAATACTAGTCTGTGCTTTACCTGAAATAAGATAAACTTTAGGTTTAGACATGTTTATGTTTTAGATGTGCTTGTTTTTATAAACACGCTTCAGGAACTGGGTGCTGGAAGCTCAAATAAATTGCAATTTGCAATCGAGTACCCAGGAACAGTTTTGTGTTACAAATAACAATTATAATTCAAGTTTATCTTCACTACCCAAAAGGAAAAAATTACCACTCCAACATTACAGACTCAGCAAGGAAAGCACTTTCTGGATACATAATGCAGCATGCGTTTCTTTACATGCTTTAAAAATCCTAAAGCCTTGTGAAAAAGGCAGAATGAGGAATTCTACATTTTAATCAACATTGAAATAAACCCTGTAACCTTACCGAGCAAAATAGCCTTGTCTTCGTTCCTTCTTCTCTTCCTTGGTCTCCATTACGTACAGTCAAATGGGCAAGGTGAGCAGCCAAGCGTGAATCTCTTTTTCCCCTCAGTATTTCATACCCAGACAGAGTCCCCTGTATATAACATTTAAAAACAGGAAGTTCATAAATCAACATGTCAACAACACCTACAAAAATCAACAGGGTTGTGGAAATGCAATTGATCCAGTGACAAGCAAAGTAAAACTTTAACCAGTCAATGTTTGCCATGGGATATCCATTTAGCATACAATGAGACAAAAAACAATAAATGCACTCAGGCCAGTTTCTCCAGCAGGGGAAGAAAGATACTGCAAAACACGTAACTCAAAGAGCAGTAGCAAGTTTTGAAAACCTGGAAGTTTGCAAGCTGTTAAATGGTTTATACCAAAACATCTTCCTCGTTTCATGTGTTTTATAGACAGGAAGATCAAGAGAAGCTTTGGAAATAACCGGTACAAACAGTACAACCAGAAAGATACATAATGTTCACTTTATAAAAATTCTTTAAAATACTGAGAAATAAGAAAGTTTTAAAACAATGTAAAGAAAAAAAAAGAGCAATCTACATTCTTTACACAGGTTTGCCTGTTGTGAACAATACACAAGTTCAAACAAGTATACAGAGAGAAACACGATGGACCTCCTGCTCTCCAGATGAATTGCAGTCACCTTGAGATACACAGGACTAGGGAAGGTTTTCTGAGAAGTCAAAAAAAAAAAAAAAGAGACCAGTAACACTGGAAATCACCACCTCCACCACCTCTTTGGAGAATGCCGTACTGAGGCACTTGGAAACCAGAAGTTGGGAATTTCAGAACTGCTTGGCAATTACTGCAATAAATGATATGCCACATCAATTGCTTTCCAATAATCCTGCCAAGATGTTTTATCCTCTTCCCCTCTCCAACACACATTCAACCTAGCCCAATGGCTTGTGCACACGCACAAAATAAGTTAACTTCTTAAGAGTTCTTTATCAGTATTCCAGATTAAAGTTCAAATCAGAAGTTACTACTAAACATTTCAGTTTAATGGACTGTAAAACAAAGAAATAGAAGCCACATAAATTATGATTCGTAGCAAAAGACGAAAAATTCCTCTGGGACGTAATCAGTTCCCATTATTTTCTCCTTCATTAAAAGATCATAAGCTACAAACTATCAGATGTCAACAAAAGAGATAATGTAGCAAAACCAGACTAATCTACTCAAAAAGCCCAAGAACGTATCCTGCTTGATTTTATCAGAAACACTTGCCATAATTTTCTCTCCATATTTATGGAGTATTAGTCCACTGCAATTAAAGTCCATTGCTTCAAAATGCACTTTTTCTTACTTATTAATTTTGAATACATCCAATGCATCAAAAAGAATCTAGTCTCTCTGATCTTTATGCATCAGGTAGAGTCTTACAGTAATACTCACTCTTTAAATGGCAGATTTGCCTATGACACCTTTGGCTTTATAAAGAGAATACTATTTTATATCTGCAAGTTAATGCATGTCACAGTCTTCAGCCAGACACACAAACCTACATGATAGTAGCGTAAGAATAGCATCAAAACAAACTGTCCTGCTCAGATGTCCAGTCTGTATGAAGATACCACATACTTCCTCAGAATTTTGATACATCCTTATCTTCCCTGTTGGGGCAGGTCCTTAGATCTTCAGAAGATCAAAAACAGTTGCTTTGTTAGCCCTGCATTTAGAGTTACAATAAATCTTTCCAAGCGTACAACTATGACCTCTATAGCAAACTACAAAGAGTTCAAAGAAAGAAGAACCACTCTTTCCCCTTTGCCTGCTTTGCCTTCACTACACTCAGCTATGTGTGAGCAAGGGCACTGACGAGCCAGAGTTGAGTCTCATGTCGACACCAAGGACTATCAAATACCCATGGAGCATCGAGGTAATATTAGACCCACAACCAAGAGGACAGCAGGACCGGTGGGAAGGAGAAGAGGGAGGCGGGGAGAGCCCCTCTCACCACACAGAAACACGACCAGCTGGGATGAACGGAGGGAAGTGAGAGCCGTCCTCGGGGCTTCACCCCATGCAAAAGTCAGCGGCACGCTCCTTCCATTCGTCCTCCTCCTCCTCTCCCGTGATCTACCGACCCTACCCAGGGGAATACCAGCCCTGTTCCAGCACAGTGCAGGAGGAGAAAACCCCACCTGCCCGCAGCCCTGTCTTGCCCAGTGCCGGAGCAGGCACCCCCCGCTTTGGCCAAGAGGGGCACGAAGAGAGAGGAGGTAGGGCTTAAGCCTAGACCTGACCGCAGATGCTGCAGGAGGTGGCATTGCTCAGCTCGCCCAGTGTCAGGCTTGCTGTTTGCTTTCATCGGCACTAAACAAAGCTAGCAATGACAACAGGGGTACGGAGCCTGTTCTTCCCACATCAACAACGCAACTCCAAGTCCTTTCATACGGCGAGGCGGAATAAAACGAGAACTTAAAAAAAATTTTATTCAGAACAGGTAGGCACTCAGAAAATGGGAATGTTATCCACAGACCAGAAGTAACAAAGGCATTCAGGTGTAATTTTTTTTTTCTTTTGCTAGTAAAAATTCACAGGGTTCTCATATCCAGTCACCAATTAATGAAAATTTGCACAATAAAATAACATCAGGTCCCACTCTGTTGACTTATAAATTATTTAGCTCACCTTCTTAGAAGAAACAAAGGTGGTGTTCTAGGAAGGCATATTTAAGTTGGAAATTATACTTTGAAAATATAGTACTAGGAAAAGCAAGCTGAGCGCTGACTTCATAACCTCTGATTTTATTTTTGTTGTTGGGAATTTTTCATGTACTAGTTGGCTTTAACGAAAAAAGAAAAAAAGCCTGAAAGCTAGGAGGATCACAGCGTAACCTGCAGTAATTGCTACTGAAAACTAGTATTTCTGAAAGGTCCTTTTCAATTTTTAGTTATTTAAGCAGTAACAGTACAAAAGCCACATTTACTTTATAGGTTGTCACTGATGTTTTAAAGTTACATCAAAAAAAGCAAACCTACTGCACGCTTCCCCCCTACCTGTCCTTTGATATCTCCAAAGAAAGAAATCACAGGTACTCTTTATTAATATTAACTGCTTAAAATGTTATTAAGGATATATTATTAAAATTAATCTTGGTTTCCTGGTAGCTCCTTTCTGGTAGAGACAAAGACTGAATCAGGCAGACTATTAAAAATGTACATATTTGGGGGATATTTATATGCTGGGAGACAGACATCTTACTCATATATCATGAATACAGTCCAAACTCAAATGATGACAAAGCTGATTTTACAGAAATTTCAGGCTCAGCATAACCCTTTCTACACTGAACAAAAACAGATGGTGAAAAGCTTATATTACATGTCTACAGCAATGCCTATTCTTTTATTAGGTAATTTCAAGAGGAAAGATATTCCTGATGGACAAACAATGCATTTAAGTTAAGAGTCCTGTTAAAAATTTGCCATCCTCCAAATTTAGCCAATGTCAGCACCTGATAATTATATGAAGAGGAGAACAAAATACATAAAAATATACTGTACTTTTTGCTGTTAGTCCTATTGATCTGGATTTTTTCATTTATATTGGCATATTTCTGGACATTTGCTTTGCCTGTTTAGGCTTGCTGCCAGGGAGTTTTGGGGATGCTACTGGGAGTTTGTAATGAGGGTAGGTATGCCCCAGCAAGGCCACAAAAACCCCCAAACAAACAAAACCAACAAAGAAAACAGGAACAGACCGAACTCCTGAATGTGGGTACCCACACCACTGCAACTGCCCCCACGCTCCCAAGACCTCTAGAAATGCTTCCAGTTCCTGCTGCCCGCTCTGCCGCCGGGCACTGCAGGACAGCGGCCTCCTGTCATGGCATATTCAGAGCAGCAGAAGAGGAAGGTGTTCAAAGTGTGAGGATAAACAAAGGGGAAGGGAACTTATTTTTGAGGGGAACATTAAAAATAAATAAATATATGAGTAGAGCATCCTAAGTCCTCTAAAGACTTTGATAAATTTATGAAATTATTTTGATTTTTTTTCCTCTCTTTTCCCTCCCTTCTCAGGCATGAAGAATAATATACCTTACTACTTGCAGTTTAAGTAGTTTACATTTTCATGAGACAACAAGAGGACCTGCCTGAGGCACTCGGGGGTAAGCATCCAGAAATCCTGTTTGCTGGCTCTAAAGCATCAACAATCAGTCCTCCAATTGGGCGCATTACTTTACAAAACTGCACGTGAACAACAGCACATCCAACAGCACTAGCAATACAGAATCCAATGAAATATCCTGATTATTTTTAGAACATTCAATGGACTCGACAGCTTGTCTCTGGCCATCTGTGCCCACTGCAGGTCCTGGAAAGACATACAGAGAAACAAAAACGTTTGAGATCATGCAATTCTCTAGATATATTTTCATGACCCTGTAGAGTCAGTATCTCTCAACCTTGCATGAGGTAGGAAAATCCTGTAACTCTCTACTTTGCAAATGGGGAACTGAACTACATGAAGTACCTCCACACGCTCAAATGAGAGCAGGAAAGCAACGTGTGCAAGTATCCTCCCACTAGCTTTAATCCAACCAGCCTCAAGGGCCAGCAGCAATGACAACAACGGAGGACACCACTTTGACAAGGAGCCAGATACTGTTTTCTGTATAAAATTTAAACTGACAAACTTAGGGGACCAATAGCAAAGTCTCACCTTTATTTGGCTCTGCGAGCATATGCATAGAAATTAAAGCTCAGATCCACAAAAGGAAATAAAAAGCCTAACTCCTCTGAGGATCTACGTTTAAATGGCTCTCTCAGCTCCTTCAGGAAATATGTAAAAAAGCAAAGAATTGACTTTAGGGAAACCAAGTCAAGGGTAGTATCCTATTCCTTAGCAGGGGCCCCACAAAGCAAGCAATGGTGGCAGCTATCATACTGTGAAAAAGCAGGGAAGGTGAGAGACCTAAGCACAAATTTTCCACGGTTGGGAAGACAGAGCAGATTAAGGCAGAAGACTCCCAGTGAGACAGCCAAGCAGACATGGTCACGCCAAGGATGTAAGAGGGAGACCCCACTGTGCCAAGGGAGCAGGATGCTGCCCAGACACACCACATAGCTCTCACGAGCTCTCTGGCACAGTATCCCACACAACATTAGGGATTTTTTTTGTTTCTCTATTTTACCTCTGCCCTGAGATTACAGACAAACAGTGCACACACCTGCTCATACCACTGCATGCTTCTTTACTACCATCTGCTCTAATATGAACATTCAAATGTTGCCACAGGTCATTTTCAGACATGAAGCATTACTAACGATTCTGCTTAGATCTGCAACTCTGCAGCAGAGTGTTGTCTTACGAATAACAAGTCTTCTGGGTACATGTGCCAATTCTGACCCCTAAAATAATGCACCATGAGAGATGGGAAAGATTGCACAAACAAGTCAATATCAAGACCAATTAAAGGGAAGATATGTATGTAGTGCTTCGAGAACAAAATTGTCTATCAAGCTGGCAGAATAAGAAATTGTAGAACAAATCACAGACAGAGAGGAAGTATTTTCACTGCATTATATCTGAAACTGAACCCTTGGGGGTGGCTATCTGTGCCTCTGGTGAGACCAAAGCAGTTTCCAGAGCACTGTGCAGATGCAAATACATAAAAACACACAGCAACAAGGTTGCAGCATAGGGTCACACACAACACCTTTAAGCATAAGGCAACAGAAACAGGTAAATACAGAAAAAGAGACACATAATTTGCTACTGGGTCATATAAATGCATATCATCAGGCTTCACCAGCCAAAGCACTAATGTAGCATTCATTCCAACAGACATCCGATTTTTAAAAACAGGAAGGTGAAAGCACCTTAGCACCTTATGAGAAATGCTGAACTCTGCAGCATTTCATTAATGCCTTACTGAATGGACTAACCAGCTTGAGTTTTACTGCTTTTATATTCTGCTAGTGTATTTCATTCCATGTAATAGAGTGGTGGTGCAGCCTCCCTGGTCCACTCTGAGATCTCAGGATAAGCCGTGCATGGTTTGGGAAACCCTCCCATTGTGCTGTTATCTCAGTTGCAAGCGCAGCAGCCTGGGGTTGGGGTGGCCAGGCAGCCCCTGGCCACACCTGGGCCATCTGCTGCCTGAATTGTGTATCAGAATGACTCAGCACGAATTGTGGCCAGAATGTAAAATAATGACCAAAGCCAATCATCTCAAGACCTTAGAAACAGCGATCCAAGGTGAGACCTTCGGAGCTCTCCAGGACCGCGGTGGGCTGTGTGACCCAGTGTCTCCCCCTGAGCTGGGACGCCTCTCAGGGTAGGTTTCGTGAGGATTGAAAGATCGTCCGTCGATGATTTCGTGAGGACTTAAAGACCTGATTTGGTGAGGTTCACTGACTGTCTGTTGATGAACGCCGGCACATAAAAGTCAGTAATTCACGAAACTCACAAAAGGGAAACTAATCATAGGTTAACCTGGGGGGGGGGGGGGGGGGGGTAAAATTTGGTTCAGAACTGTTGTATCTGTGCGTGTGCATTTGCAGTTTGGTTCGGAACTATTTTGCCTGTCTGCGTGTGGTTTGGAACTGTTTTCTCTATCTGTGCGTGTGTGTGATTTGATTTAACCTCCTATCTCTCTGCAACCCTGCTGTAAGTTTCAGGCGATCCTTGCCATTTTTGAATCTTTAACTAAGTCACAAATTTGACTGTAACAAATTCCATCAAATCACTCTGTTAAATTGGCTGATGATTAAGTACTGTTAAAATTATACAACCTAATCCTGTGATCTCTCTCAAAAATATTAATAAATCCTAAATTGCTGCTAAACCAAAGCCATGTAACAAAATCTCATTCACGACAAATAATAAAGATAAACGTTTCAGAATAAACACTACAGCATCTCAAGATGAAAGGTAACAAACGCACAGCCAGCAAAGAGAAGAGTAAGCGACAACTTTTTTTAGTCTTTTCTTCAGGCAGAATGACCTAGGTAAAATTGAGATTGGAAGCTTTCGGGAAAGCACTAGCACAAGCCAATAAAACACAGCACAGACTAATTGCATTAAGTTAGATTCAGTAGAATGGACAAAAAATTGTTTATTCTAAAGCTATCAAGATAAATATGCACTTATTTTAATACAATTATATAGTTACATTATAATTACCACGTAAAGTGTAATGTTACTTCTAAAACATTAATAAGCTCTATAAAGAAGTTCTAGTCCATTATACGTAACTGAAGGGTACTAAACTAACCTAGGAGAGCTTCTCCACCTTGGTGAAGTTGAGGCTGATGACTCAACCCTTGCTTAGGTGAATAACCCTTATTTATGCACACAACTCCACTGACCTTTAAAGTATTAAGTCTGTCATGTTTCTTGTAACAAGGGTGCACTCTTAAAATCCCCAAATAATTAAAATGCAAAAATTAAGACACCGAAAATAAATGTGTATGCAGAAGCAGCATCTGGACTTCTTGTTCAGATTAAACACAGACCAGTATCACAATTTCTCTGTCTCCAAATGCAGAGAAAGAGAGAGATTTGATGTGGCTATTGCACCCTGTGCACTCTCAAGGACAGTGAAGATAAGATCTGGAGATAAGATAGGCAAAGGAAACAAACAGCCTTGCTCTTGAGGAACTGGTGCAATGTTTAGGAGGTTATTATCCCCACTACAGAGGTGTAGTAAGCTAAGAGTCCAAGCATTTTCATTCCCTACTAATGCAGTAAGAACAGGATAAGCTTAGAGCTCTTTCAACTCACCAACTGCATCTGCAACAGCCTATCCACATGAACAAAGTTCAAATAAAATAAATGAGAATCAATGTAACAGAAACATTTCTGATTCAGGAACAGAACAACAACAACAAAACTTGATTCAGCTCTGATGGACATCCCAGACGAATTATGCCTACCTTGCTTAGGAAAAGACTTTTACCGACTAACTCGGGCTGTCGTGTTTCACACAAAATAATTGGAAGCAAAAAAGCTACCAGAAATTCCGTATCACCAGTGAGGGTTGTCAAGGAAAAACATCCAGATTTAATCTTCCCTCATTGGCAGCTGAATATCACCAGATGCATTTTCCATAAGGAACAATGTATTTCACTGTGTAACTCAGCTCCAGTTACTAGACAGAAACTGGTTACAAAACACATTGTAAACTATTAACAGGTAGAGTGCTATGCCACACCAAATGTAAAAGTGCAGTGCTGTTTGAAATCAGGCCACTTGGGAAGACTTTCATGTTTAAGTCAACAAGAATATTGCTGCAGAAGTTTTAAAATAATTAACACCTTCATTTTCTTGTATGCCCTTTTTCAACCCA
This sequence comes from Aquila chrysaetos chrysaetos, assembly GCF_900496995.4. Classification (NCBI taxonomy): domain Eukaryota; kingdom Metazoa; phylum Chordata; class Aves; order Accipitriformes; family Accipitridae; genus Aquila; species Aquila chrysaetos. Next base: position 52,520,996 of record NC_044005.1, read on the forward strand.
CCCCAGTTCTTAAAATTAAGCATCAAGCCTGAGCCTTTCAGACTCTGCAGCCTTTCACACTCACATTGTACAGGTATACGCAGTCTGCAGAGTTTACACGCCAAACCTTGCATCTCCATGGATTGTTGACAGAAAACACGTGTCTCTGCCTACCAAATACTGTAACAAAAGGTACAAGGCAGCAAAAAACCATCAGCTTTTGGATGAACAAAATGAACTCTGTAGCCACTGAAATACAGAAAACCTCATACATGTAAACAACAGAAACACCCAAGAATTTGCAGGGTGCTGGTTCCAGTTAATTGAGATTCCAGTAAATTTTAGCTATTTTTATTTAAAAAGCTAAGCCTTTCAAACATTCCTTGTCAAGAATATTGCTTTCATTTTACAGGTGAGAGACTGAGATCCCTAAGAACCTTGTGGTCATTCTGCAAAGTTACTACAAAACCACAGATCTTATAATTGCAAGGCAAATGGCTTACCCTTTGTGCCCTTCTTTCCTGGGACACCTGCTGAATGAAATCAAGTTTGTGCTTACGCCACATACTAAGGCATTTCCATCACAGTTTATGTTGCATTTCTGAGTCAGATCCTAAATTCATGTACAGCATCATAGTTCCACCTCCACAGAACAAGAGGAGGATGCAGTTCACCGCATCCAGAGAGGGTAAGACAGATGTCACTGTTCTCCTACCTCTCCCTGGAGCACACGGGCATACACACATTCTATGTATGTGCTTTGCAGCATTCAACTAAAACACCAAGTACTTGCAGTGTTCTAAAAAATAAAAATTGATGAACACTCAACACATCAACTAGCATTTAGACAATACCCTTAGCACTACCTTGCTGATTTGGCAGTTGACAGCAAGCATGTTCCTTGTTCATAACAACTGCTAGTTTCATGATCTGTTTAGAAGCATTTCAAAGAAAGCCTGCACATCTGTTTTGACAAGGTCAAAACATATGCATACAAATAACCACATCACTCCCAGAGCCAATGAGTTACGGGTTCTCTACCAGGTTTTTAAGGGACATGACCAAGTCCTCCTTAGATTCCCCTCTCTGAACCAAGCAAAGGGACAGAAGCAGCAAACAGAAAGTCACTCCATCCTCACCACTCCTACGCAGCAGCGTGTTACGAGAGCAAGTCAGGTAGCAAACAAAATCATCTGACCGCCTGGTGCCACCTCCACGCCAGGTGAGCAACCAGAAGAACTGCCCTACGTCCCATACACAGAATGCTGCTAAGGGCCATTGGATCCACAGAGTCACATATCCCAGGCCTGGCCATACATCAGAGTTGCCTCTGTGAATTAGCTTACGCAGGGCTCGAGCAGGATTTGCACTGGCGAAACAGCAGCACTACTGCAGATAGATGCACAGCAAACATCCTTTGGCGATCAAGGGGACCTTGGTCAGCCAAAGTGCCAAGCCAAAGAAACTGGGCTTTCGCTCGCCTCTCAGGCTGTTAAAATACTTCCACGCAGCAAGCAGCTGCCAGTTTGCAGTATTACGGCCCTTTGCCTTCCTCCCTTTCACCTACTTCAGCTGTTTGCTACCACTCCTCCACCCAAAATTACCACACAAATTACCTGCAGCAGAGTCAGCAGAAGCAGCTCTGTATCTGCAGTTCAGTTTGTATCCTGCCATGTCAGCTCACACCCACTTCCAGCGGGCTTTGCTGCACACCGCTGAACTGCAAGCACACCCTTACTTCTGCCACAGAAGGCAGACCTGCAGCAGAAAGCTTGGGCAGATAACCGTCAACGTTAACTCCTTGAGCAGCGACTTCGTTTGGTGGGCCTCAGCAACCGCACGCTTTGAAAGACGAGTGCTGCTGAGACCTATGGCCAGCATTCGTGAGATGAGAAACAGACTATGAAAAATGAATGCGTGTTCTCCGCTTCACAGCAAACTGGCTCTCTCGCTTCCCAGCTCTTTTCTCACCAACCCAATAAAGGCATTTATACCAACAGTAAATAAAGCAGAGGCAGAGCACGAAGAGACAGGTGTTCAAAGAGTCACTTAAACCACAAAGATGCAGCTTGATGCTTGGCACAAATACCTGTACTGTAAATCACAGGTACCATAAATCACCTCCGACTTACAATTAGTTTAGGTCCCAAAATGATTAAGTGTCAAGTTACATTTATATTTGTAAATATTCCCATTGTACTCAATGAGACTTGGTTAACATGTTCTCAATGCTTTACAGAATAAGGCCAGGCAACAAGGAAGTGTTAAAATATGAAAAAACCCATCAATCTAACAGGAAGTATTAGAACTGGTCACTATTTTTTACGTCAAGTACATTTCCAACAATATTCATAATCGTGCTGTGAAAATTACTGGAAACTTTTCTTTAGAAAGTACCCATCATTTTCAAGTTTTTAGAAAAAGACCCTCAAATTAACAGCCCACTGACACTACACTGTGAAAGATTAACATTTAAATACTTCCTCACTTCAAAAAGCAACTCAAGACACAATAGCTACTTGACGGAAAAATTATAATTTTTAAGTTTCAGCTCAACATCCCTTTTTCCAATCAACCCTGACTCATGCAAATTCCAGGCCATGGCTTTTTTTCTGTCACCTACCTCCCAGCTGAGAACCAAAGGAGCTGAGAAGTGGGGGTAGAAAGGAGTCTCGCAGTAATGCAATGCAAATGTTTTCCCATCTGAAACACCATTAACAGAACCAAAATGCCAGGTTTCCATAGCAACCTTAACTGTGTCACATTGCACACACTGTACATTAAGTAACATAGTGAAGTTTAATTGTAACAGAAAATCCTGTACATTTGTAATGTATAAAATTAACACTAGAAACCTTCATTGTTTATTTTTCAATTCCTTAACCTGCAACATTTATTGCGTTACAGTCTGTAGAGAGTGACCTTGTATTACACCACAGCTTCACAGGTGCTCAGATGTTGGCAGCATTAGATGCATTAAAACTACAACAGTTGACAGTAAATCGTACCCTCTACCCACTGCATAGTCTGAAGCCCATTTTAAAAGCAGCAATGTTTCTAATTATTTCCTTCCTCCTTGCAAAATTCCTTTAGGTATTGTGTAACTGAGAATGATTAGTTGTCTTGCTCTTCTGAAACATCCTTAAAACCTTTATTATCCTACCATTTTCATTCCTCCATCTCCAGATTCCTGTACAACACTACACCCCGTTTCTGGCCTCGTATCAAGTCACCTTGCACTATACACAAAGCAAAAACTCCCCTCTCAAACTGAATTCCCCTTGCTATATACCATAGCACAGTTACATTTACCTACCAAATTAGCGAGTCTCTCTGAATAGCTGCTTGCTTCTTTCCAGAAACAGAAAAATAAGTTTTCTCTACTTTTCTGTATTCTAACCATCTGTGCATAGCTAAGTGTCTGCTCAAAATTATTCAGGTAAATAGAAGTTAGCAACCTATTTCTCTGTATGCAGAAAAGACATAACAACAGAATGGTTTGTACAAAACAGCTATATGCTATCCTTTTTTCAGCATATCTAATCTGGACTTTAGTTGTTCAACTCTGGATGTGTTCAGTCAGTGAGATGGTTCAGGGCTTAGTTAAAAAAACCAACAAAAAGTTAAAAATACACTTTAATAAAGTTGATCACTGTTGCATAAAAAACAGAAGTGTAGAAATTTTCTGGTAAAAACCCAGCAGTATATATTTTACTTCCAGATTACTCAAGTGTTTTAAACATTATTATTGAATCTAGGTGCTCTTGTTGAAGAAAACAGGCTGATTTTGAAACTAAAATTAAAATATCTTACACTGACAGTATCGACAAAGTAACTCAACATTTCTGAAGCTAGATATTTCTTTTTGCTGAGGAAAAAAAACCCCAAACAAACCAAACAAAAATCTTCACAAAATTTGACCTAATTTTACAAATAGCTTCAATTCCTCCAGTGCTGCATTTTCATGGAAGCCATCTCAGCCACATCACCAGGTACCACAACATCTCTGAGCTCCCTACTCATGTACCAAGTGCATTCAGAGGGACTACTCACTTACCCAAGTCATGCTTGTAATACCTAAGCACACATTTGCAGAATTGGGGCCCAAAGATGAAGGCTGCTAACTTTCCATTCACCACAAGTTACACCCAACATAGCTGGTAATGGCAAGCGTTTCAGATTGCCCAACACGTTTCAAACAAAACCTTGTCTCCACTTGTTTATAGCTACATCAAAGTATTTGCTCGCCCTTGCTCAAGTTGAAGCCAGCCAAAACAGTTAATGTATTAATAAGTTTGGGGGGTTTTTTTGGTTCATGTTAAAGCCTCTTTTTTTGAGGGGCTCTAGTGCTTCCAGTTTTGGCATTAAAACTCAAAATTTTGCAGAGCGCAACTCAGACCTTTTCACAGTTGCTCTGAAAATCTGTCCAAACTGGGTAGAGACCTACACCTTTAAAAAAAACGAGGAAGAGCAGCTTACACCTACCCCATATGGGTACATTAGTGATTTGTAGTTAAAAAGGACTGACACATTACCTGTGGGAAGTGTATTACCCCAGAGCTAGATTCATGTTCCTACCAATAACTATTACGAGACCTAGGATTAAAATGCACACTTCCAATCTCGAACACATGGCTGGGCTAACCTAATGAAGACGTAATATCTGGCACTAGGTTCCACAGGTCAAAATTGCTTTTCTGAACTATCTGCTTGCTGGACTCCGTGAAGTAGAAAGAAAAAAAAACAGTGAAGAGAAGCAGGAAGAAAGATATGTTTCAAGGCCAGATAAAGTAAATTCGAATTTATAACAGAGTATGCTGTCATCCTAGAGCCTTTCAGTGAGAAAATGATCATCCATAGCTCTTTCATCACAGAATTCACAACAAATAGTATGTGGGATGAAGAAGGAATCAAAACTTAAACAGTTACAAAACACAGTACCAGGTAAAACTTTTATTTTAAATGCAATATAATGCTGACTGCAAAGCAGTTAAGAGTTAAAAACTGTACTCAGTACTGAAGTACAAGACAGGATGTCCTGATTTCAGTGACATCCATGGAAGTTTGATTGTTTACAAAGTTTCTAGATACTGGGAAAAAAAACCAACAGTAAAAAAAACACAGCCAGAAGAGAGGCTTTTAAAGGCCTGTTACCATTTACTGAGGGATGACAATAATTTTGCCCAAGAAATACATTTTGTAACTTGAAGCCCTTACATCCCAAATCCTACACTGGTCCAAGTGACAAAATGAACACATTACAGTTACTAAATACAAAGAAATACACATTTCCTCAGAAGCACCTTAAAATTAGGTTTGGTGCTACAGGTAGCCCCTTGAGCTCCACCAGCTTTCCTTCTGCAAACCTCCTTGGCTTTCCACTGGCATTTGCACAGACTGGCCAGGGCACTCGTCAATCGTGGCTCGCTCGTAGCGTAGCAGGGCCCCATTCTGCGAGGAGCAGCGTGCCCCTGCTACCAGGTCTGGGTCTGCATTTCCTTCCCAGGAGGAAAACAAGGAAGGGAACGCACATTCCTTGCTCTTCTCACAAGCTTAATCCGAAGCACGCTCAGAGTTGAGCAGAAGGGCTAGGAACCGCTCTCCTGGGCGCAGTGCTTTTTCCACAGCTCACCATCTGTGGAGCCCAAGAGAATTCTCCAACACATGCCACTGCCTAAGGTCCGGTTGTTTCCTGGTGTTTATGTTACTTGCTCTTCCCGCCCTGCCTGTAGAAGATTCTGGATTTCTTGTATTTGCTGTACCATTTTCGTCTCAAGATCAGTATCCAGCCCCCTTCCCGTAAAACCTGCCTGTTACTTGCCAGGCTCAGCCTGGGACTGGGAACTACCAGAGCAGGGCTCAGGAAAGGACACAACTAGTTGACAAAACACTGAAACTTACTACTTACACAATAGGGTCAAGTGCACAGTGTCAACAGAGCAGGAGAAAAGAAAACTAATCTCCAGCTGCTTAATCTCTTTTCATGACAACCAATGTGTTACTTGTACTAACAGAACTAATGCATTACAAAGGGAAATCCAATTTTCAAAACAAATAACCCACTTAAAAATTTAACCACTGAGTGATCAGTTAGCAGCAGGGCTCAATTTTAAGGAATCCAGAATTCCTGTATATAAGGAAATGAATGTGCCCCAATGAGCAACCACATTGGCACTAGGCCAACACAGGAGATCTTACTCTCCATCCTGTAAGCATGACTGTAGCAGGATACAAATTTAGATGCCACCACAAGTTCCTGCCTAGCCTCTGTACAGTGATGAGATGATGCCAGCCACCTCCCACCATCTACTCGCCCCTGACAAGGCACACCTAACCAACACAGCTCAGCACCATACACTAAAAAAATCCAAAACAACCCAAACCACGAAACAAAAAACCAAATTACTTGTAAATCAAACGAAATTTCTTCAGCTGATACCTAAGCACAAGGACTGGGTAACCACACTGGCAGAAAGCCACCTGTCATTCTTCTGTGGTTCTGAATTCATCTCCTAACTGCTCTGATGACTACTCAGACTGCATGCTACTTGAGCTCACAGATCTGGGCAGCAAGGAGACTTTCATGTTCATCAGCTGCTGCACAGTTGTTAATTATTTGGGCCATATCTGCACAAGTGACTGGCTTACAGCAGGCAAAGTCAATCTTTCACCACATACCTGGACACGTTTCAGCACACTGTTCTGTAACAAAGTAAGAGTCAAAGTTTTATCTCCTGGGTTCTCCACCCATTGTCACCAGGATGTCACCACTTGCACCACACATCTACAGGGCAACACCGGCATTTCAGAAGCTTTTGGAGCTGGGACAGATGGAACTGCCTGGATTTTATGTCATGAGTTATCATAGTTGCTACCTTTAGCTATTCGTCTTCACCAGCTTCACTGCAAAACGTTTGATCAGCAACCAGGATGGAAAAAAAGGGAGTACAAAATGTCAAACATTGCTTATATATTGTTAAGTGATGAGTTTCTTTTTAATATATATTCTAAATATCATACAAATAATCTTAATGTGTAAAATTACTTTATTATACTCTTCAATGCTTCTTTGAATTATCTGAACCTTTGTGAGAAAGCATGAAGGAAAAAATCAAGCCACTCTCTGGCCTACAAAGCTTTGCTGAGCTTGTTACAGCTACAAAAACCTGCATACAGTATTACACCCAGCTTTATCAGAAGTGCCCAGGTCTCTGGCATCAGTACAGCTACTTAAAAAGCATTATAAAATGCTACTTCTTAAGTTGATGGTAAAATAAAGCCCTTGCCACCAGACTGGGGCATTACTTGACCACGAGACCGTTAACTACAGCAATAGACTAGTGCTACCTACTACATTATTTGTGCACAGTGACTACTGACACAGCATGCAAGCACTGCTCAGCCACTGACAATACCGAGTTGTTCCTTGTAGCATCCCCTCCAAGTAACAACCTGGGCAGATCCCAATTAGCTTCTGCAATCACAGCATCATCCGACCTGGCAGGAAGCCATCCACACCTCTTCCCCTCAGAGGGAAGGAAGGTGGCAGTGAAGGTTCATAAATATTCATACTTCTATCTGCTGCATTAGCTTAGAGTATTTAAAAAGAAAACAAACCAGAAAATAAGACAGATGGCATGTGGGACAGCAAGTAGAAAAAAACAGACAGGAGTAGCAGCAGATAGAGAGAGCACTGTTAGAAAAGGTTAAGTTTACTTGAAAAATGAGTCAGGGAATAAATTACCTTTTCTTAAGATAAGGCTGAGTTCAAGGAAGCAGTAGCTCTCACTATGAACTTCTGTAAAACAAAGCTGTGATTTCCTCTAACTGTTGCACTGGGACAGCTCTTTGCCCGGGGAGTCTTTGATTTTAGGGAAATGTCTCTCAGATATCTACGGAAACACTATGGGAAGATCCCAAAATCAGTCACTAATGGGTGAGACCACTGTAAGAAAATTTCCTTTCTAGAAATTGGTAGCTATTAATAAAAGGCTTTTAAATCCTGCTAAGTGAACACAGAATGAAACATAAACAATCCTAATTTGACACTGTAACCAAAAGGTGAACACAAATCTTGCCTGTATAAACAGGTATAACTTCCCTGCTCAGCTTGGATGTTTTCTGTTCCTCTAAACCAGGTTGATATCATCATTACTTAAATATGACAGGTAGTCATACAACCTGCATTTCAAAAAGGATGTTGAAAAACAAACCTGTAAAGCATACATAGTAGCCATAAGAAAGGCAACAAAAGGAAAAAAGTGGCACCTCAGTGGGATCTACGTGTAGCATACCAGAGGAGGGCTAATGCTTAATTACAAGGCATGAGTACTACAGGGTACAGTATAACTGAGAGCAGGAACAGCTGCATCTAGCTGACAAGGCCATAGGACCACACAACACATGGAATTTGAGGCATGCAACTGAAAGCACAGCTCGCATCTTGAAAACAAGGTAAGTAACAATCAGAAAGACTTACTAAGATTATGAGGAGTACTCTGTCCACTGAGAGCTCAAGTCTAAGCCAGAAGTCTTCCTAAAGGATAAACTGTGGTTCCATGACAAATCATTACGTCTCAAGTAAGTACACGTATGTCACTAGGATGCTATATGGTACTAAGCTGAAATACTAGTACTATTTCTCCAAGCTTGGTCAGAGACTGGGAGCAGCACAGGTGCAAGAGCAAAGCACTGCACCTGGAGTAACTCACCCTTCTTGGCACTTACTACTACCTTCTGCATTGCAACCCATCAGGAAGTACTGACAGACCCCACGAAGCCTGCCTGCACCCTGCCCTTGCAGGCAAGCAGAAGAGAACCTGCAGATAAACAACCACAGCCCCCTGCCCCGCTGCAGCGTGCTGCCCACCCCAAAACTGAACAGACAGTTCATAACAGACACCTTACAGCAACAGCACAGCCACTCACACCTGCCTGATATTTTGATCAAGAACAAAGAAGGACAGCTTTTTGCCTACAATCAGAAGGGTTTGCAAAGAAAAGGGGGAAAAAAAGAATACTGCCATGTATGTGTTTAATGTATCGATCTGAAACATTACATTTGCGGGGGGAATATAATCCCTCTAGCTTGCTGTGAATTTTGTCACTGCCTCACTGTTTCATGAATCTGGCTAGGGAAAAATGACATGGGAATAAGGAAACCAGTCAGATTTTTAAAAAAACATAACAAAATGTGAAAACTTGTTTCTCCTACCCTGCTTTTCTTCCTGGTCAAAGGAGGCCACCTAAGTGAGTGCTCTTAACACTGACTTCACTCCTCAACTGTAGTGTTACGTTTTCTCTTTTTGGGAAAGCAATCTTAACGCCCAGGACAAACTTGCAGCAGTAGCAGCGTGACTCGTGCATTTTCCTCCACAAGGGCGCAGATCCCGAGGCCCAGCTCCCTCACAGCAGGGAGCGAGAAACCACCAACTTTGCGGCAGGCAGCCATCCCCACTGTCAATGACTACACCAGCGATCGGATACCTCACTAAAACAAGAGCTGCGCCCATAAAGCCTTAGACTTTTTTGGCTTATTGATCACGAGGAATAAGAGAGTTGTCAGTCTGCTGCTTCTTGGGTGATGACACTAGATTCACCCTGCCAGTACAGCCGAGGACTACGACTGCCTGCTGCTGCATCAGGCACCTGCTGAGACACAGAGGACACAACCCAGATGCCAGACAGGGAGTTTTACCATTTTTCTCGACATTGGTTATATTCCAGCTTTCCTTCAATGCCTACTGGAAAGCAAAGGGAAATTGAGTCCCTCCATCCCTCATTTCCATCATAATTATCATTTGTGAACATCTCCAGCTACCTGGAGCAGTAATTTCTTGTGTCAGATCATGCTGCAGAGGCTCACGCTAATTTCTCATCTTTGAAACACTTACCCAGATGGGTGACTGCAGGGAGCCACTCTGGCTGCAGCACCCATCTATAGGATTCTCACAGTTTTGTTAATAACCTTTTTGAAGAAATGTTACTCTCCAACCCAAATGACTTCCCAATGAATTCACCTTTATTTGAATAGAGGAACTTATTCCCTAACACTGCAAGCTGTCCACTGAAGTCAGGACCATAAGCTAGCCAAATATTTACTAGAGCCAATCCCCAGCCAAGTGTACTCTTCTCTTTCAAAATCCTGGATACACAAAGCAACAAAGCCATATTCCTATACAACAAGAGGACGACCGTTCCAATCAATTCTAAGTCACTTCAACTCCAAAGGGAATCACTTATCATTTTGGCAGTAGATGTGATGAATCCAAATGGGAGTGTGGCTGCTGGTGCAGTAAGAACAGGACACTGGGCAAAGGCAAGGAGCAAGACTGAGAGACTGTGCCTCACAACTGACTTAGACAGATCAGTATTTCTAGAAGCGTTGTTTTTCCTAACATAACACACAACAAGAAAAAAAGGTACTGAATTTAAGTGAAGCATACAATTTCCTTCCAAGCCCAAGATTTTGATTCGTTATTAAAAAAAAAAAAAAAAAAGAAAAAATTTGAAAAAAAAAAAAAAAAGCCGGGGGCGAAAGCCGTCAGACAACATTTTGTCTACAAGCAGTCCCAACAGCTTCAATACAACTCTTCACAGGACCAACATTACTTGCCTGTTTAGATCCTTAAAATATTTTGTGTACATTTATAGACATCTTCCCAGTAAAAGAATGAAAGAGAAAGCAGCCTAAAATGCACTAGGACTTATATATTTTTAACCATGACTTACATTTAAAGACATATCTTTCTGATAAAGTAATTTTCATTCAGAAAGTATATACGCACGCATACTTTTCTTGGCGTTTTCTACTGCCTTCTCCGTTAATTTTCTGAACTCTGTGTCTGTATACATACACCTCCAAAAGAACAATATTAGCAAAACGTGATTTCCACACTATGTAAACACTTGCTGATTCAATATGCTGGGAGAGTTCATCAATATGCATTGTAAGTATCCAAACACAGGCCCTTAGTCTGGGTCACAGCATTTGAGGCAAACCATAATCGACTAATGGGCACCTACCCACCTTAAAAGTCCATCATTACGCATTAATACAAGAAACGTATGACTGCTTAATAGGAGAACAATAATTGTGGCATGTAAAGTAAACACATGGTAAAAGCCTGTTACTGAGTCTAAGCGTTCATCATCTTATTTCATCACCTAGAGGACAAACAGTTACTGCATCCTTTAGCACTGTAATATTGCACGCACATCACCAACACGCAGGTAAGCCCCTGCAGCCGAAAAACAACTCCGAAGTAGCATACGATGAGGCACTGAAAGTCCGTTGCCCAGATTAGAGAGACAAAAATCAGTTACTAACACACCTCTGGCCCCCGGCAGCGCTTCTTAATCATGACAACCTGAAACTATAAATTAATAGAGAGAGAGAGAGCCTGGAACATTCCAGTAAGTCATCCAAGATCTCGGGAGGGAGGAAATAAATGAGCTTTGGGGCCGTGAAAGCCAACAAAGCAATCCGCTCAGCTCCCTCGGCCGGTTCAAGGCGGCAGCAGAGGCGAAACCCGGGGCTCGCAGGCACCCTGAGCACGGCGGGCAGGTCACCGCCGCCGCCGCCCCCCCGCAACCTCCCGGCCACACACACGCCCCAGCAGAAACGCATCTCCAGCGCGGGGCCGCCCCCCACCTCCCCACACGAACCGAGCAGGCAAACGGCCCCTCCGGCCCCCGCACCCCCCGCCCGGCAACAAGGCCGTAGCCGAGCAGACGCTGCCGCCCGCCCGCCGCCCCCCGCCCTCCCCTCGGCACGGCGTAAACAGCAAAAATAAGGCGGCCTCCCCCGCGGCGCGCACCTGCAGGGCGGGCGGGCGGTGGCATGGCGGCCCCGCGGCACGGTACGCTGCCCAGGCCCCGCTACCGGGCGGCGGCGGCGGGAGGCGGCTGCGGGAGCGCCGGCTGCAGCGCTCCCCGCTCGGCCGGAGCAGCGCCAGCCCCGCCGCTCTCCGCCCCGCCCCGCCGATCCCGCCTCCCGGCCGGCTGCGGGGCCGGGGGTCGGCGGGCTCTCGTCTGGCAGGGGGCAGCGCCCCGGTACCGGGGCCCGGAGCGCGGCAGCGGGCCGGGAGGGAAGGGAAGGGAAGGGAAAGGAGGGGAAGGGTGCGCTTTTCCCGAGCCGCTTCACGGAACCCGGCACCCACCCCCCGCGGCGCGGTGCGGTGCCGGCAAGCCCTGTGCTGGGGAAAGGGGTCTGTCTTGGGGGCCAAAAAAAAAGAACGCCGAGCGCGGAGTGTTTCTTCATAAAGCCCAAGCGCTGGGCTCTGCCTCCGGAGAGGAGTTTTCTCAAGGGCAGTACTGAAACAAAACAGCCCGTTTTGGAAATGGAGGTTAAGCAAAGCCTTGAGATCCCTGGGAAACTGAAAACCTTGCAAACTTGGATCTGCTGTTGCCACGCTGCCAGCACCCAGGCTTCTTCGCCCAACCCCCAAAACCTGCTACAGGTACCAGGAACTCCATTCCCTTACCCGAGATAACTCCAGGTAACCCTTCTAGACGTTTGTGGCTAGCCTAAACAAGATACAGCTTCCTATTCCCTCCTTCGGTCAGTAACCAGCTCTGAAAGGGCAGAAAGCTTAGGGAGAGGCCCACGGTATCGTAACACCATTAAACCCCCAATTCTGCAGTTCAAAAGCCTGAAGATAGGCAGATACCTGCATAAACTAAAACGCAAAGCGTATACATACACATACTAAAAGAATGTGCAAAAATAAAATAGCAAGTGGTGCGCAGGTGTCTCAACATCAGAATCAATTTTCTTAGTAGTTATAATGTTACACATCCAACAAGTTTTAACTAAGAAGGATATCTGTCAACAGCCTATTTTTTAACTTAGCAGCTGCTTAAAGATCCATTTCAAAATCATTTGTGTCAATTTCAGGACCGAATGCAACTCCAATATGGACACGCAGCCACCTCCCACCCCTACCATTGCCCTACCCGTAGCATGTGCCTTCTACCACTCAGTGTCAGCACGGGGACAATAACCATCTCCACTCCTCCATGAAACTTGCTGCTCTACTTCCAGCTAAAATTGAAGTTTGCATCAGTTTTGGTTGGTTTGGTTTTTTCCTCCAAAACAGTTTATTTTACAAGGTACAGATCTTTTTTTAAAACATAGTCTCCTGCTTAAAGGATACATTTTGATAGCATACTGCAGTTACTACATCTTGTATCTATATTATTACGCGGGCAACAGTCAGGCAAACCCAAAGTTACCCTGGTTAAAATCTCCAAGACCTCACTGACACGAGGGTTCTCTAATGCAGCATAGCATGGGGCCCTGCTCTCAGTTACTCCTCCAGTACTGCTTAGGTAACAAAATGGGGAAAAAAGAGGAAGAAAACTGCAGACCTAAATGAGTAGCGCTTACTTGACTTCTTTCGGATTTGCCAAACTGCAGTAGAAGACATGCAGCCCTATCCATCCAAGTGTGGAAAACCCACTTAGCTCTCAGCTGAACTTGCACAACAATGACAGTGACTAACACCTTATTTTAGCTCCAGGAAAAGTTGTCTCTGTCCTAATGTACCAGTTCACTGTCCGTCATCGTTCCAAGCACCTCTACTGCATTGTGTAGAAAGCTCTATGAGGACAATGCATAGATTCCATACAGCAGACAAAGAAACTACACATTTCTACAGTATTTACATTGCCCCAAGCATTTCAAATACATATTCTAGCCTACTGGCATGGGGAAGAAATTACTCAAGCTCCTGTCAGAGCAGCAGAATAAGCAGGCTAGGGCTGGAACAGAAGCATCATACAAGTTCTGGTTACAGCACTGTGGGTTATTGCCTGGAGCTCAACCCACAGACTTCATGTCATTGGAAGAAACTGTGTGAGTGGGACCTAATGTACCATTTTCTTTTACTGAGTTTGGAAGTAAGAGGTAATGCCTGACTATCTGTTAAAACGATTATATACACACACATGACCTTCAAAATAAAACCTCTGAAATAAAATTTAGTTTTGGTCTCTCTATAGCATAGAGGATAGAAGATGGTCTGAATGGTTTGCTCTTTCTCGTGGCAATAGGATCCATGGCAATTGATTTGAATACAAATGATCTAACATAATTTTATTAATTGTCTTTGTGATATCAATGTTTAGAAAATCTCAGAAAATCTTAAATTCATGTCGCTCATTCATTTCAGGATTGGGCACATTTGGTTTATCACTTATTGCACTATTTTGATGGAGATAAAATACAAGTTTGCTTTTTTAATCACTACCAAATTGTGAATTTTTACCCTTGAAAAAGATTTCTCACACAAACTCACATGTATAATAACACATGGAAGACAGAATAGACTTGGGATACTTAAGTACAGTGTTTGAATAGGGGTTGATCTCCCACAATACGCACTTCAGTGAATATTAATAGAGCTGCATACATTACAGAGAAAAAAATTGTCAGAAGTACTGACAAGAAGTTTATGGCCTGCAGTCAGATCAGCTTACGCTAATATAAAAAAATACCGTGTTGCTCATGTGTGGTTCATGTAATTATTTTTTTTTTAACATCTGTAACTGTTAGGTTACAGCTCATTTATTTAAGAAAGACAACCTGCCATCATTACACTGATGAGCTTGAATACCATAACAGTCCAGTTTTGAAAAGGTATAAAATAAAGGTGACACCAATCTTTTCTTTTGCCGTTAGCAGTCATCCTGTTTTTTCCCCAATTACTCTTACAATTATTCACCATGAAGTAGTCACAAAATAGGTTTCATATAGGCAGACTTTTATGCATAATTGAGGCTCTGCTTGATCCTACCATGCACTGGGGGTTGACTTCTGTAACAATACATTGCTATTTTTAGCCTAGTTTCTTCGGTTTATGTAATGATGAATTTTCTGAGTGTCCCCAACTAACCCTGTAACTTTGAATTGATTGTCTGGATATAACTCAATTTGACCGAGTTACTGAAAATACCTACAGTTTTCACAAAAATGACAGAGAAAGAGACCACAGCTTGAAACTTTTATAAGAAGTTCTCCCCTAATAACTGATTCTGTGCACCCGTTTCTACTGTCTAGTAGAGCAAACCAGAAGTTGCTTCCAAAATGCTCTGCAGAAGAAAGACTGTAAAAGAAAAGGAATCTGCTGAGATACATGAGGAGATGATAAAAAAGTCATATTTGTTTCAACTAAGATATTTTGTTGAGCTCAGTGGACACCCCACCGCCATACCTTATCCCGAACCCCAGAATCACGTGCATTTTAGCACAGGCTAAGAGAAAAAAAGCTGACACAGGTTCTCCTGGACCAAATACGGTGTCAGGGGAAGAACGGAAGATCAAGGAAAACAATACAAGAACTTGTACAATTATTTATAAAAGTATTGCTGGTGAGTTACTCCCCCATTTTTCTTCAGGATCTTTAAAATATTTTCTGTAAATAGTGAATGCCTAGTCTTCACAGTATTAAGACATGACACTGCAAATTCTCGCATACTGCCCTCTAGCCCTACTTAAATTAAAATACAAGAAGATAGAGCAAGTCACTGTGCAGCTTGGAAGATGATCTTGGAGCTAGGAGTATCAGAACTGCTGTAACATTTGGACAACGCCTTTTGAGACCTTCCTTAGATTCTTTCCATAAAACCACTATTATGGTGAAAGTAGATATAAGAAATATAAACCACAATGGTATTTTTCCCCCAGAAAATCATTATAATCTAACAGTTAAGTAATCATTCTGACCATACATGGAAATTAAACATAAAACAGCAAAAGACTGTGCATCATCTTTTCCTCCCTCTCCTCTACACCTCCCTGAAACTGGGATGATGTACATTTTAAAGCAGTCTAACTTAAAGAAGAAAAGTTAATGCCAAGACTTTCCAGATGAAATACACAGTTGAGGAAAGAGAGGAGTGATAAATGCACACATTACACATAGTTATAAATAGCATTTACAACTTCTGTGCAAATCAAGGATTTTCACTAGTGCTGAAGCATGTACCCCAGGTACTAAAGACAATTTGTACTTACCATTATACAGCAGAAGCATACCCAAATAATATACTTTCAGTAAATTAGCACATTACTTTGATGTTATTCTTAGTTGTTTTCACATAGTAAACCTACTGTCACACATCAATTAACATGGCAAATTAAAGTAATAATAAAATGTAATATATTCATATGGAACAGACAAGTTAATTGCATGCTACTTTACAGCTTGCATTTAAAGTAATCGCTCTGATTTTTCAGGTTCCAAAATTCAGCTTTGCATACCAAACTCTGAAAGCTGGGGCACAGTACCTCTAGCATTGAATGTTACTCACTTGGTTTTACTGACACACTGCCGTCCCGTTGTGTTAAGTGAAAAGAAACATCGGCCTCTGACATTCCTTCCCTGGCGCTTTCAGGAGGATCATTCTTCTCCAACTAGCATCGCGGGGATGCAGGCACAGGCACTGGCTGCTTCTGCGCTGGCAGGAGGCTGAATCGCTGACAGTTTCACTGATGCGTTTCTCTATCAGATATAGGAAACCAGAGAAGAGGCACATGACTTGTACAGAAAAGAAAGCTATTTCTAAAAATAACTAGACAGCATATGACTCTCAGTGCTACTTTCCTGGTGGTCTAGTGGTCAGCCCCCCGCACCCCACAACCTGGGTTCACATCCAGGAAAAGATTTCTTATTTCAGTGAAACTTCTCTAGTACATACATTAGAGTTTGCACTACTCTTACAGCTGTCATCAACGAGCCTTTCACTGGGTAATAGAAATTTAGTATGATACATTACACATCTTGAAAATAACTTGCTAATTGTCAAGCATAGAGATAGGACAAGGGGTAATGGTTTTAAACTAAAAGAAGGTAGATTTAGGCTAGATATAACAAAGAATATTTTTATGATAAGGGTGGTGAAACACTGGCACAGGTTGCCCAAAGAGGTGGTAGATGCCCCATCCCTGGAAGTGTTCGAGGCCAGGTTGGACGTGGCTCTGAGCAACCTGATCTAGTTGAAAATGTCCCTGCTCATGGCAGGGGGGTTGGACTAGATGACCTTTAAAGGTCCCTTCCAACCCAAACTATTCTACGATTATATGATAACAGAGCAGGAATTATTTTTTTCTACATCTAACACTTTCCTAAGACATGGATGAAACACGTTTGCCCACCCTGCCATCAGCCATGAGATCCCCTCTTTCATAGGGTCAGCTACTTTTCTGAAATTGTCAGAGGGAATATTTTGTCTCTGTCACTCAGGCAGCTTAAGAATTGGGGGGCTCACCCCTGCATTCCTCTGAGGTGTCACACAACAGAGGTACTCTAAGAACAAAGAGTGGCAACGAACCTTCTGTAACACACGTCTTCAACACTCCAAATGAAGCTGACGCAGACCTACCCTAGTTTTAACTTAGCTGTCTCAAGTGCTGCTAGCATCACAGCCGTGGAAGCACAGAAGGCACGACCCCTCCAAAACCCACCTGAGAAGCACCCAGGGTGGGGAAGCCTATGCTTTTAACCACAGAGCTAGTGAAGCATACAAACTCCTTTAAAGCTACCTCAGTTTCTGTGGTATAGAACCACCTTAATATTTGGTTGGTGTTCCTTGCAGGTTCTGGGGCCAAAATCATCCCTACATTTGCACTGGCAAATTTTCCCTTGGCTCATAGTTACAGGAAACCAGGTCCCACTTTGCCTTGCTCTTCAAGAAGGGGCACAGATTACCTGCTGGGACCAGGTGACCTCTCCCACCTAACCACGTCCCCCTCTTTGCAGTCACCTCAGGCCCTGGTGGTACCCTCAGTTTGAGCTGTGCTCTGTCTCCAGTGCTCCACAGCTTTGTCTCCTCAGGGACTGAAATGCCCTCGTCTTACCAAAGAAGCTGCTATCACTAAACACATCAAGCGCAGTTCTTGCAGTATGTAAGGTATCTGACTGTATCTAATAGGGCCTGATGGGAACCTCACATTTTGTAAGTTATCTACATCATCGCACAGTAAAACTGCTCACATTGGACAAAAGAAAGCTCCATCACAATCGAGATACACATTTTGATCCAAGCCTGCTACCGTGAAAGGTTTGGCATGAAATGCACCATTGGCTGAACAGGGACTTTGGTGAGATGGAAACCAAACAACCAAACCTCCTCAGTACATCTCTGAAGAAAGAGGTCTCCCTAAGTTTGCTTTCAGACTCTAAAGCTTTTCAAGATAAGCTAAGGCATATTTGCATAGCCCACAAGCATGAAGTCTGAAGCTTATCTATCTTAACAGGGAAAAGGTTTCATATATAATGCATTTCAGAGGCAGAGGGTCTGAGAACTAGAGAATTTGCTTGTGTAGAGCAAACCCTCGTATTTTATGGTCACTGCTTAAACAGGGAAAATTACTTTGGCTATCACGGCTCACACATCTACGTTGCCGATGAAATTAACATGCCAGAGGAAAAAGCACTTATGCAGATGTCATCTGCATCCGCGGTAGAGCTTTCACGCCTCTCATAGAAACCTCACCAAAAGAAGCAACGTTCCAGATTCCTCTTTTGGAGAAACCTCACCAAAAGAAGCAAAGTCCCAGATTCCTCCCTCAGGGAAACCTCACCAAAAGAAGCAAAGTTCCAGATTCCTATCGATCCTGCAAGAGGGCCCTGGCAGCGCAAGGCCAGTCAGGCTTCCCTCCGGGGAGCCACGGGCTCCCACCTGAGGTAGGCCTTTCTGATCGCCTCTCCCCCGCAGACCAAACACCGAAAACCGCCCAAGCTGTGCTCTTTTTGTTTCCACCGCCTGCCTGAAAAGCAGTTAAGACGGAGCGGGGGAAAGCACCACAAGCACGCTGCCACCGGCCGGGGTTTGCAGCGCAGAGCGCTCGGCTGACGAGGCCCTGCCCGCAGCCGCCGCGGCAACGGCCCGCACAGAGACTATCCTGTACGGAACAGCGGGGACAGGCAACACGAAACGAGGAAAAAACAACCCCGCTGCCGCCGAGGACCCGGCCGCCCAGCTCTTGCCTGCCGCGCCGTGGGGGGCACGCCTGCTCCCACTCCTGCACCGCCGCACTGGCGGCAGGGCCGGGGGCTCCGTCCCGCCGCCATCCCACCTCCCGCCCACGGCGAGGGCCCTCACCCGCCTCGCCTGAGGCGCCCTCCCTCCGCCCCACCCTGCCGCCGCCCTCCCCCCCTTTTCCGTGGGGTGGAATGGAACGTCCCTGCCTACACCCAGCTGCCTCCGGGACTTGGTACTGGCCGGGAGGTGGGAGCACGAAGAAGACAAACTAATAGGGCGGTGAGGCGCGGGGGGCGTGGTTGTGGGAGTTAGCTCTTGAGGAAGGAATAGGAAGTGATGTGTGTGGATCCCTGGTGGTCTAGTGGTTAGGATTCGGCGCTCTCACCGCCGCGGCCCGGGTTCGATTCCCGGTCAGGGAAAAGATTTTTTTTTTTTTTTTTCCCCCACCTCCCTCCCTGACCCTTTTGCTTTTCAGGATTCTCTCCCAACTTCTCTTTCTGCTCTTACAACTCAGGGAGCAAACGGCCGACTGCTGCCCAGAAGCGAGTTTTAAGACGCAAGCGGTAGTTTGGAGGAGCCGCGCACGAAGGGAGCGTGTAAAGTCTCGGCGCCCTGTGCAGGTGCGGGCGGGCGGGGGAAGCGCCTGTCTGGAAGTCTTCCCTTCACAAAACCGCCCACGGACACCCCGTGCCCACCCACAGGGTTTCTAGCAGTCAGCGGAGGGCTGCCGAGCACTGCCTGCCTAAAAGTGCACTGGCAGGGCTGTTGCCCATCGCTTAGAAATACCATATTTTCTTTTTTTTTTTTTTTTTTTTGGCTGCTCTGACAGCGAAGGGTGTTCCCACCCCTTGCCCCCCCCCCAACAGATGAATGGTCACTCGGTGCTGTCATGAATCTTTGAGCCGTGGCAGCAGGGACCCCCGTAGCTGTCACTGGTGCGCACACACCTCTGCGAGCGAGTGTTGTTCCCCCAGAAAAGGTGGGACGCGTCCGTCCCCTGCATCTCCCTCCTGGCGGGAAGGGGGCTGCGATCCTCCACGGAGTTCGCTCCCCTCAGGAGCGGACTGCTTCTTCGCAGGGTATTTGCGCAGCCCCCACCACGCGGGGTTGTTGGGTACATGGTTTGGGGGGGGGGCAAGAGAGATCCCAGGTATTCTTGGGGAGGTGGACAGAAATAAACGGGGAGGGCAAAGGGAGTTTTAATTAATACCTCCCCGTCATTAGCATCTGCCTCGCTCCCTCCTGCAGTGAAGCCCCCACCACACCTCAGTTCCTAAAACCGGTGCGGGTGCCCTGGCAGCTGGGGAGGAGAGAGGAGCTCCCAGCTCTGTCCCTTCAGCTGCGCATCCAAACCCGCATCCAGGGCTCCAGCAAGAGCTGCTCTTCTTCACCGGCAGCCCCCGCTGCCCGTGATTTGGGGGGTGAGAGAGGGGGCAGTGGGAGAACCTCTCCTTTCGTGGTGGAGCAGTGCCTGCCTGCGGTGGGCTGACCTTGGCTGGCCACCAGACCCCGACCCAGCCGCCCTCTCACCCCCCCTCCTCGGCAGGACGGGGGGAGAAAATCAGATGAAAAACTCGTGGGTTGAGATAAAGGCAGTTTAATGAAAGAAAGCAACGGCCACGCGTGGAAGCAAAGCAAAAAAAAAAAAAAGATTTATTTTCTACTTTGCATCAGCAGGTGATGCCCATTGACTCTCTGGGAAACAGGGCCTCGGTACACATAGTCACTGCTTTGGAAGACAAATGCCTTAAAAATTAATCCCTCTCTTAGCTTTTATTGCTCAGCACGACAGTTATATGGTAGGCAATATCCCTTTTTGGTCAGTTTGGGTCAGCTGTCCCGGCCGTGTCCCCTCCCAAACTCTCCCCCTGACACCCACCAGCCTACCGGCCTGGGGAGTGTTGGAGAGATGTGGGATGCTGTGGGAGCACTGCTCAGCAGTAGCCAAAACACTGGTGTGTTATCAACTAACTCCCTTCTAGCTACAAATAAAAAGCACAGCACTGTGAGGACTGCTATGGGGAAAATAAGCTCCATCCCAGGCAGACCCAGTACACTGCTGTAGGTAAAACAAAAAATACTGATAATAAATGAATATACTCGTTAGCTTAGACGGACTGCAAAACAGAGGCTAGCACACCTGGCAGATTATGCTTTAGCAGGGATCCTCCCTGCTGCCAGGAGCAATCCAGGGCCCTTGCATCACCCATATAACTCCTTAATATTGGCAGGCCACAGTTATGCAGGAATACTTTGCCCTGATGTGAAAGCACCACTGGAAATAATGGCTTTGGCTGCCTTTCCCAGGGTGTGCCGGAGGCGTACTGCAGTCTGGGCTGCCCTCCAAGCAGATAGGAGTGCCTCCTGAGAAATCCCAAGGTCCTCCACTATATTTTTCATGACAAAGAAGCTTCAAGGGGGTGCAAAGGGATGGGATCACCTTTGCTTTAAGGCAGAAAGCAAACAGTCAAAAGGGCTGTTCTCATCCTGTAGGTATTAAGAAAAGGTGCCCGATAACAGTTAAGTGCAAGGACCAAAGGATGTAACCTAAGGAATTATTGCATTCCTATGGCTGGAGGTTGTTGAGAGCAGGCTGGGCGAGCATCTCAGCAGGGGTCTCAGACTGGGCCAGGGGAGTAGCTCAGTGGGTCTCCTAAGATCCTGGGAGTCCTAATTTTGTTATTTTGTCTTGGACTTTCCCCTATAATTACCAGTTTACGTGAGTTGCACTGAGATAGCTGTTTAGGTCTCTGAGATTCCCCCCTCTCTCTTCAGGCTCAGTGCTTGGTGGAAGAAGTTGCTGTTTTCTACCTCAGAAAATGATGGGTCATTTTAGAAGCAGCTAAAGTGAATTTTGGGTGTTGACTAGTTTTCCAGAATAGGTATAGGTATGGTTTTACAGAATAGGAACAAAAGACGCATTTCCCTTGGTTTTAACTCTTTTTGCAGTAGTATGTTTGCACACTCTTAGCCCTGTGAGTCCAGCTTTAGAGTCATCTGAGAAAGGATAATCATATGTAAGCCTTTAGAAACCTAGAAAAGTCACCAGAATAGCTCTTGCACACAAAGGAAGAGTACAGTTTCCAGTATTTTGATAGGAATGAAAGCATAGTCTCTGAAGAGGCTACCTAATGACCTTCCCAACCCCTTTTCAGTCCAATGCCAGACCTGAAATTTGCCCTCATGCAGAAGACAAATATCCACCAGGCAAAGAGTGGGAACCAGTCTTCTTGCTGATGTCCTACCGTTTCAGGTCCCACTGTGATTAAAGGTGTCCTGGTTTGGGGTGAAAAGACTCCAGGATCAGTGTTCACCTTCAGTGTCGGTTGAACAGTTACCGCAGTTTCCGACTCCCCGTTTCCTGGGCCTTAAATTAACATGATGGAGGGAAGGAACAGGGTACTTGTTTTTAACAGGTGGAAGAAGCAACTTTCTTGGAATCTTTGTTGATATTTTTGTTTTAAATAAGAAGTAACTCATGCCACTGGCTTGCTGAAGCCCCAGAAAAAGGTGGAGCTATTTTGCAGAGGACTGGCAGTACAATCAAAAGCACATTACAAAAGTGATCTGGCACATGGCTGCACAGGCTAGAACAGAAGTATTTCAAACAATAAAGTCAATATGGTTTTTATTACTATTATTATTATTATTATTAGCATCACATTCTCAAAGTGTAGCTGACTGTTTCTAACTGTGATATATTCTGAGATACTGGATCACAAGTATTTTTACTTTCATTTCTGGTCTTCCTCAAAAGCTTGCCCAGTTGCCTTCCATCTCCCGACAAAGGTTGATGGGAATGCACTGCAGTAGAAATAAGGAAGGTAAGGAAGACTATACTTTAACTATAGATCAGTTTAAACCAGCAGCTGAGTTTCTGGTTAAGACTGTTAACTCTTACTTTTTATACTTTATTGGAAAATTTGGGAATGGGAACTTTCACATCCAAACTTGATCTTTTATCTCTGTCATTACCTTTTCTTTATGGCTACCTCTTTTAAGTTACAGCCCTACATTAGTTCCGCTGCTTAAGTTTTTTCCAATCTCATATGAAATATCTTGCTGGTGAGTGAACGCAAAATTTTGCATGACTTTTACAGCCAATAGACTCTTTAGAAAATGAGAGCTCCCAGTTTTTTCCTAAAGGCACATTTGCTATTTGTCCTCGTATTTCACTCCTATCTGAAGGACATACAGTCGTGCAGTCA
The DNA here is from genome assembly GCF_900496995.4 of Aquila chrysaetos chrysaetos. Classification (NCBI taxonomy): domain Eukaryota; kingdom Metazoa; phylum Chordata; class Aves; order Accipitriformes; family Accipitridae; genus Aquila; species Aquila chrysaetos. Next base: position 52,544,170 of record NC_044005.1, read on the forward strand.
TTGGGTTTATTCTGTTCCCAGGACATTCTGGTGGCCGCTTATCCCCTTATTTTTAGTTTTATTGTGGATATAAACAAGTACAACTTCTTGCTGTCCTCTACAGGGCAACGAGCCTCTGCTTATTGATAAAAATATCTTTTGAACATGCCACGAGGTGGCACCCCGGTCCCACGTCTGCCACCAGCCACCCGCGTCTCCCAGCACGGTCCCTGTTCTCAAGGGTTCCAATTTAATTCCGCAGGTTAACACTGCGCCCGGTTCATTCCAATGAGCTATAGAGTAGTGAAGGCTTTTCATTTGCTGATAAAGCCAACTTCATGTATAGATGAAGCTGTTATTAAGCCAAATCATATGCAACGCCTTTCCTTGAGTCTAAGGCTGTACACGGAAGCTTTTCAAGCTGTCTTTTAAAACAGCCTTCATGTAGCATTTAAAAAAAAGAAGTTACAAAGGATTATCGGGAGTATGACTCGGATTCTTTAACACCTCAGTCTATCTGTGCCATTTATACATTGATGATACATGCCATTACCAGAGCGACAAAGAACCAATGTGGCCCTGGACGTGGTCATCCTCACAGCCGCTCCGTCAGGGGCCAGCAGCATCTCTGTTTTTCACCTGTGGATTTTGAACTGAAGATCGCGCAGAAAGTCTGTGCAAAAGCAAAGGAGGGAACTACAATTTCTGCACCCTAGGTCAGGATTCCAGGGCATCGGCTGCCCGAGGAGACAAGAAGGGTCTGGTTTTGTTCCCTTCTGCACAGATTCACAAAGCTGGTGAAACATGGGAGCAGTCTGTGCTGTGACATCAGTGCTGTTGTCACCATGGCAGTCAAAGGACACAAACAAGGCAAAGCGTTTATTAAACTGCCAGAGATGTAAGGGAAAGAAAAAAAAAAAAAAAAAAGATGCTTTCGGGCACATAATCCCTTCTCCAGCATTTTTTTTTTTCTCATCCTATTATCTCTCCCTAAGTTCCTTTCTGTAAAATACTGCTGCCTTAAAACATAACTGTAAATCTCTTTCCTAGGTACAGATTCAATACGGAACACCTCCTGGACTGTAAGATAAACTTAAAAAACAAAACAACCTCATTTCAAATCCTGCTAGGACTGTCCCTTCAGAACTACAGCTGGAAAATTTACTCTGCATCATGTTTTAAGAGAAATTATTTTATCCAAACCAAGGCATTTTATGTAAGGTGATGGTAACAAAAGTCCAATGCAGATTTAATTACCACACGCGGGTCTAGATAATACTATCTGAGGACCATTTTCCAGAAAGTCCTTTTACAGGAGCAGTTGCCATGTCCTATTAAGAAGTGCTCTGATCATGAAATTATGAAAGCTCTGATCCTTTTAAAAGCCTGAATTTTTTCACTTACACGCTGAAAATCTGCTTTCTAGACCCCTTTTATTACTGCCTTGTGGCTACAGTCAATCATTACCTTCTGCTTTTCCATGCTTTGTTTCCCATGTGCTCTTTTGATTAATCACATTTTAGTAAACTATATTGACAATGTTATTATGCTGTGCCTAATCTTTGTCTTGCTGGCAGGAAAACCGAGCTGGGAGGTGCCAGCTTCCCCCAAAAGCAGGAAAATAATAACAGACTATAAATTGATATTACAACACATGCTCTGGCTGGTGGTGCTGCCCGCTGCGTGTGACAGGGAATAGCAGCGACCCAGGCGAGGCCAAGGCGGCTGATGGAGCGTGGCCGCGGCAGGGTGCTTTCGGCAGCTCTGCCGCCGAGCGGCTGTGCACCCAAACTGGCCCCGCATCCTTTGCAAGGGATTTTTTTTTGACAAAAATGACAACTCTGTATTCCATAAATGGCTTAATTGGTATTGTGTAAGCTGCGGTTCTGCGCAAGAAAGCCAGCAAAATAAAGGAAGGAAACAGGAATGATCTTCCGCTCTGTTGAGATAAGACCTGGCCAGTCTAGTTCGATCCGGATGAAGTTTTGCAGTATATAATCTTCAGTTTGTTCGCTCTCTACCCCAGGCTGGGTAGAAAGTCTCAGCTTCAGATTTGTTTGGACTATGGCCTTGGGTCAATCGAAACGGAGCATCCCGCTGTAGCCTGCTGGGTGGCTTTCATCCCTCCAACCATCCTGCGCTCAGCTCCCCTTAAGCAAGCGGGCTGAAGCTGAGCGTGAAGCACGTGAGACGTGGAGCACGAGGGAGTCACCGTGACTCCCCCGCCTGCCGCGAGGCTCTCGGGGAACCTCTGCGTGCCTGCCAGACCCGATTCTGACGTGCTCACCTTTGGGCTTCCCACCACGACCTCCCCAAGTCTGTGTTTGGTGTGGAAGGAGTGACCGGGAGCCGCTGGTGGCTCTGGCTGCGGGCGCGGGCAATACCCAACAGCTCGCTGCCACGTGCCGTACCCGTCACACTTCTTCAGAAACACAGAAGTTTAGGAGAGGTGCCCGCCAGCCCCCCCCAAGGCTGTCTGCTTCCTCGGTGGCTGCACGCCGCTGCCGGGCTGCTCGGAGCGGGCGACTCACGGCGGCGTGAGATAAGCAGGCAGCCGTCTGCCTCCGGGCAGGCAAGGGTCACCTCACCCCACGCACGGCAGCGATTCCCCCGTGACAGCTCGGCACGGCAATGCCCAGAAGTAGCATCCTCTGCTTATTCGTTCCCGTCATGCTGGTATACTTAAAGGCACTTCAGCACTATGGAAAACCAGGTATATCTTAGAATGTTTTGTGCCTGGTGTTTATTACAGTTTGCTGAGCCTGCTTTAAGAGCAGAAAAAAATGAATGGTTAAAAGCAATTTAATAAACTCTGCTTCTCCTCTGGTCATACAATTTGAAGGGGATTTTTCTTTCTTGTCACCCCTCATGCCATCAGAAATTTTCCTCCCTCACTAGCGTCTGGGCTTCAGGACAGCTACTGTCCTCTATTAACTGGAGGCTTCTGGTAAAGGCCAGAAACTCTAGTTGAGGGTGCTCACAAGATGATCATGAGTTTGAAAAGCAATCTTTGCCCTGGAGTCTGAGGTCTAATTAGACAAGATCAAGGACAAGAAACTAAACACCACTATTTGCACTTGCACGTGGGCAGCCAAGAAGTGGACTAACAAACAGTTGTATTTCTGATGTATTTAAACACTCAAAAGGAGATTGACACCTAAATATTTTTACAAATCAGACCAATGAGAATGCATCCTCTGAAGTTTTGGTCCTGCAGGTGCTTAAAGGCATGAATAAATTTATTTATATGAATAGTCCCACTGAAGAACAATAGTTCCTCCTTAGTCCCTCTGCAGGATCAGTCCTTAAGTGCATATTGGTGATGAACTATCATCAGACTGATTTTTGAAAAGCAACAGGGAACCCCCCCTTAGCTGAAAAAGCCATGCACATCAACGGTAGCTAAAAAATCTCTCTGTAACATGCCCAGCTTTTCTTTCCTTAAGAGGCTATATACAGGAAAAAAAGGGTCTTTATTTCCCTTTTTTGTCTCCAATTTCAACCACAGGCTCAGAACTACCCCACTGCAAAAGCTGGGCATACGGGCAAGCAGGTTTTACATATTTATATTGAATTATTACTCCTCTATTGTTTTGTTGGTGGCTACTGCTATTGGGCATCCTTGGGTTTTGACGGTCACATCAAAGGAGCTGCTCTGGCGTGAGAACCGGTCAAAGCGAGCCAGATAATTCATGGATTTATTACTGAGGTTGGTTCCCATGATTGTCAGTGGGCAGCAGCCACTGCTGTGTCGTAATCCTCATTCTCTCGGTAAGGCACATACTGCCTTAAAAAGGTTTAATGATCCAATAGTGATTTACTAATGGGAATCTTTCTTGTGGGTTTAGCAGGCCTTGAAGGAGGACAGGGCGGCACATGAAGGTCAGTTTTCAGCAGTATCGAGAAACATTTTTATTTGTTTTGGTTTGAGATTCCTGTTTCTAGCATTTTTATCCGCTAACTGCAATAATAAATTGACGGGGCCACGTCATTGGAGCTGGGCAGGTATTGGGCCCGTGATAACAGGGGGAGGGAAGGAAGCAAACACTGGTGATAGGGGGTCACGACTGAAGACCTGAGGTAATTATCAAAACCCACACACTTCGGCCTTTGTGATCAAGGAAAGGAAGAGAGCACAGCGCGAGAGACCGGGACAGCCTGGAGAAAGCCCCAGCTCTTGCTGTGGTTGCAACCCGTTTGCCTTTCTGTCGGGAAAGGAGGGAGGGGGCTGCCCAAAAAGAGGGCAGGGGAGGGAAAAGGCGAGGAAGCGGCTTTGCCTGCCCAGAGGAAAGGAGATGCTCCTCGCACCCAAGGAGCCGGCGTGCCCTGCCATCGCTCCCCCTTGCCACCCCGGTGCCTCTTCAGAAAAACAAACCCAAGAAAACCCAAACAAAATAAGCTCCTTTTTCCTCCACCCAAATACATTTAGAAAGCAACAGAGGGAGACAGGGTGGGGAGAGAAACGATGTCAGTTTATTTTAAGGCTTGTATATTAAACTCAAGGGTTGCGCTGGGAAGTGTCATTAAAAACAAAACTGTTTGAACTATCCACACACAGCAGACCTCATCTTGTTAAGCTAGTTGCAAAAGTGTACCTTAAATGCATAACACTTTGTTTTGAACTCCCCAAAGCAGAGTCCTTCTCCTGAAGAAAAATAAAATTACTTGGCTCTCTGATACATGAAAAAAAAAACCCCAAACAGCATTCAGAGTTAAATCAAAACTAAGGGGGGGGAAGTGTAGGCCTTTAAGTAATCGTAACTTTGTCTCCTTAGGTTTATGGATTGCCTTGTAGTAATTTATTAGATTTTCACCTACCACACAGTAATACAGAACACTCTTTACAAGTAATTCTGACCAGGTAAAACACTTTTCTTTACATCTTCCAATAATATACTGGAGCAGTGCGCTGATTCCATAGAAGGAGGTCTTGCAGTGTAACATATATGAAGACATGGGCAGAGTTAAAAATTTCTCAGCTCTTAAGCAATTGCAATCACAATTTCAGTCTTGCATCAAGGTATTTTTTTCATCCCAAAGACTTTCCTTTGTAGAACAGAAAAATGCCCAATATGGACTGTGTGGAAAGCAAAATTAAGTCAACACCTCAGAAGGACTGTCCTGTAGAATAAGTAATAGTAGTGTTCAGATAAGCATCATCTAAAACATTTAGCTTTGCTTGAGTGCAATATCAGCAGCTGTAGCTGTAAAAAAGGAGTCTGCCTCTCTAGACCATGAAAGTAATTCAACTAGACACATTCCCTTTTATTTCCCATATTCATTTCCTTCTGACTTTTGCATTTCTAGGGTACAACACTAATTCATGTGTCCCAGCTTTGCACTGCCACCGTGAATGCAGAAAAAGATCCCTTTAAAAAGAAATTACATTGATACCATCTTATAATCACTGCCACCGCTGCAGCCAGACCGTTAAGAGAAATTCTGAAGTTACTGTTGAATGAGGTGTTGACCGGTCTTAGTTTTACAAGATTGACAGATGGTAACACATTATCATCAAATGATTTTGATACTGTTCTGTTGTGTCTTCAGGTGAGAAGGAGGCCAATTCTTTGAAAAGAATTAGATCATATGTGAAAATATAATTAAGCTTTAAATCCTCTCTCTCCACAGATGATGCAAGATAGAGGAGAAGTTCCGTTGCCTGGCCATACGCATTTAGTGCCACTTGAGCAACCTTGGGTTTCCCAAGCGTTTGCACAGGGCTGGCAGAGGTGACGCAGGGGAGACCTGCACCTTCCACAGCGATAGTTGGAGCCCAGCTTAGGACATGGCAAATATTTAGGCAACTGAATGCAGACTACGTGATTGTATTTACACATTAATAGCAACTACAACTTCCAGTAGTAGCAAGTACCAGAGGCAAAAAACCCCCACCTCTTTTCAGATAATTATCTGTCAGAATTTTGGTTTATTTGTAAATCAGGAAAGCTTGGGTCTACCCTCAAGTTGAGATCCCAACATTTCCAGCACCTGCCTGGTGCTCCTCTGCTTATCATTTCTGGTCATGGTCAGATGTGTTGCTCTGGTCATCCCTTCTGAGACCTTTACACATTAGCTTCCAAAACACAAGTCTTTGCCAGTGAAAATGGTGAAACGGAGGAACAGAGCACAAGTAAAAATTGCACCATTGAGTAAAATTACCCTCAGGTTCGGGCAGTAGCCTCACACAAATGAGGCTGAGCACAGGAAGCTTGCAAACAAAGCTATACCGATTTCTTCAGCTTTTCTTGAAGTTGGACAAAACTACCTGTGACTATTAAATCACTCAGGTCCTCATTTGTGTGAACTCAGGCCCTCTGTGCCTATAGAAGCAGACGACTAATGAGACTGGGGACTACACAGCTGGTAACAGTCCACACTTCAGTGGCATTTTCTGATGTAGTCTCTTCTGATGAAAAGACACTTGTGACCTTTTTCTATTATGAAGAAGAAATCTCTCACTTACAATAGCCCTAAGAATTTGCCCATATCCACGTCCCAGGCTTGGGTAAATGCCCTTTACTTATCTCATGACACCCTGATTGAAGTATCGTCTTTCAGAACAGCTGCAAACAAACATTTTGAAGGCTCACACTAAGGAGACAGCAGCATGAACTGGCACCTCCTGGCAGTTGTTCAGGCAGATGTAGTCACAGCCAGGATACGATTATTCTGGTTTGAATATATGCATTCAACCCTCGGCCACAGTAGCTGGTTTTGCTTCTGGAGCAATACTTAATGCCGGATTTCCTCCACTTGCAATCCGAGCAAAAGGAGGACGGGCAGCACCGCCTCTCAATTGCCCGTCTCCTCTCTAGGGTAATAATCTTCTTTTGGTGCTGTGTGACACAGTTAGTCTCACAGCTACGGCAGCCTAAGTGCTTTTTATTTGCACTGCTGAGGGCTAAGGTTTCCAGCTTGCTAATGCTGAGTGACAGAATTGGTTTTTAGCTTTTTTCTCTTAAGAAAAACATTCTAGGAAATTGCATAACCTCCTTTGATCCTCTTGATAGCTGGAATTTAAGGTTGCAAACCCACGCCTTGAAAAGTTAGTAGAAGCCAGATAAACTGTTGAGTAAGCAGCCTGATTTGCTTTCTTGTACTGTGTGCTATGATCTAGCCCTAAATTATATGAATTACAAACTTTCTTCATCCTCCAGGTCCATTCATCATTGAACGCAGAATAAAGATAGAAAAGGGCTGAAGTAAGATTGTGCGTGCACAGCCACGAGTCCTATGTTTTGGATCTTGGTTATGCCAGGGAAACAGCTTTGCCTTGCTCTGTTTTAGTAATTCCAGAGCTCCTTCAGCTCTGACCTGTTAGCACAGCTACAACCAACGCCATCAGAAACAATTACCCTCTGATGTCTTTCCAACACCACATGTGAAATATGCTTCTTCTCCACTAATTTCTCACTTGGGAAATCTTCATCTGCTCTTGCAAGAGGTAACATTCGCAACAGAGGCTCAGCACTAAACAGGCATGAAGGCTGAGCTCCTGCCTTGTGTGCTGGTCCTTTCAGGTGATTCAGATTAAAAAAAGCAAAACAAAACAAAACAAAAGACAACAAAACAAGAAAGGAGAGGGGACATCAGCAACTTGGCATCCATGAATTTGGCCTGTTTTGTGAGAGAGAAAATGGGATAAGCCCAAACACACCGGCTGCACAAATCACATCCGTGATGTGTTGTTTCAGGATGCTAAAATAACTATGCTTTCATCTAATTGGTCTCTTAGAAATATTTTTTTCAAACTCCCTTTTTTTTTTTTAGAATGAGGCAAAATGTTGCGTTTGGGGCAACAAATGGTGATGTTTTGGAGCACATCAATCAAATTGAAGCCCTTGGGTGGAACCAAGTCAGCGGCTGCTCATTTTTAACATGATGTGATGCATGGGAGACCTCCTACCAGGCTCTTAGAGGGCAGGTTAATAATTAACAGCTTAAAGTCAAGTAGGGTTGCAACCCACTCTTTTTCATGTAAATAAAGCCCACTTTTTATCTATTTGCCAGTTCACTAATGTCATCTTTATTCTTGAAACTGCTTATATGGAAAGTGAATGGTACCTGACCCAGATGCTGCTAAACACGCCAGCACAGCAGCGCAGCATTTGTGTCCCGAGTCAAAAAATGTCTGATTCCCCCAGAAACAGCAAAACTTCAACGAAGAACAAGCACGATTTACAGCGCAGGAGTAGAGAGCCTTCCTCCCCATCTTTTGTCCGTTTTCTCCATGGGACAGCACGCTGTTCAGGGAAATCACAAGCCCTCCTTGCCTGGGTGCTGGAGCCCGTCCGACGCAGGCGGGGATGGGTTATGTGTTTAACATTTGGGAGAACGGGATGATGGAGAGCGAGCCACTGAGGCTGCATTTTGGTGATGGATCGTGTCCCTATGGCTATAGGGTGGTCATCCCACTTCTGTGCCTCAGTCTTGTCAGCTGTTAATTGGGCATAATAATCTTTTAGTGTCTTGCGGACACGTAGGACTTTTTGCTTATCCTTACGGACACAGCTTGACATGCCTTCTACAAAGGGCCTTTGCAGATCTAAGATGAAATAATAACAAACCCTTGTCTCAGTGAGAACTGGTAAATTAGAAGACCAGAACTGGAGGGAAAAACCACCCTCTCGCAACCCGGATATTTAATGATGTCAGTGGGTTAAAATTTTTTCCTTCTAAATGCAGGCCCCTAACGAGGATCTGAAGGAAAGCTGAACCTAGAAACCCCAACGATTTTTGGGGCTCTCCAGGATGGACAGATGGGTTTGTATCATTAAGCATACCATCAACGCAGAACTAATTTACAAGCCTGAAAACCGATGCTGCTTTACCGACTGCTTTTTTCTGCTTATTTCAGAGCACGCTGTACGAGACGGGCTTCCTGTCTGAGCAAGGGGAGCTGAAAAGGAGGGAGCAGCCGACAGGCTCACTACCAGTGGCAGAAACTAACTCTGAGCCCACGAGTATTCCTCAAAAGCAAACAAAAACTGCAACAAATCATCCATAAAACGCAGTCAAAAAGGACTTCGTTTAATTAGTGATATGTAAAGACTTTTGCATAGAAAAAAGGTTAACAAAGTAATGCATAAAAGACCGACTAGGTACAGTATTTTTAAAACAAATATTTTAAAGTATATTTTGCATAATGTTTAACATTCTCGATGCTTATTGCTTTCTCCACACAGCAGAGAAATCAAGTGCATAATAATACATGCTGTGTTTTATTTTTATTTTTTTTTTTTTTTTTACATAAAATCTCTAGTTCTTGACTGGATGTATTAAAATACTTAGGTTATTTTAAGTCACCGGAATAAAAAATGAAAGCAAACCATTTTATGCAGCACTAGTTGTCTGGGTATTGACAAAATAATTTACTCACATCCCCGTTAATACATTCATTTTGGTTTGGAATCAAACCCACATTACAATGTTGGCGTGTTAATAGCCAATTAAAAAACTGTCCCTACCGTAACTTCATTCATACCCAGAGTGATCGTTCTCCCAGAAGTTGATAGCGAAGAGGGATCTTGCACAGAATCGGCTAAAAGTAAATGTCCAAATACAGCTAAATAAGTTAATCTGAGCTCTTAGAACACTGAGTCTTTTGTATTGGCATGAATCGACTGTGTGCACACTTTAAATCGGTGGTTACTTCTGGGTGCATGACAAATTCACCATTTGTGCAGATAGGAGCTAGCACCATATTTAAGCCATAAAAAAGGGTGCCTCAAGGCTCACAGGCAGTGCTGAAACGTTCATTAATCCCAGCACTGATAAGATAATTGCTTTTACCAACGCTATGCTAGATGTCACAATCTGGCAAGTCTGTACAAAGAAAGTGAACTAAGGAAGCGAGAACTAGGCCTGTCAAATTGAACATTCTTCCTCGGCAATCTTTTGGCTAAAAAACCCTCTCCCCTTCAAGAGCACGCTCTTCCCTGTAAAGGTATCCCAGTTCTGAAGCTGAATGCAGGATTTCGTCCCTCTCCCATACCATTTCCATACCTGTGCAATGTTATTTGTTTTAGCAGAACACACATATATATACTTTTTTTATTTATTTATTATTTTTTCAAGGTCAGGCACTTATGAAACTCGAACTCTTTTTCTAGCCTGGGGAGACCCAGAAGGTGCGATCCCTCGCCTCTCTGTCAAACACGGATGCATAGCTGGAGAATTATTAGTTCTAGTGTCTACGTATTTCTACGTATTTCCCAGGAAACCTCTACGTGCCAATACGGTCGCGCTGTTACGAAAGCCACCGCTGCTCCCTCAAGGTGCCTCCAGCAAAACAAACTGAGAAGAAGAAGAAGAAGAAGAAGAAGAAAAAGAAAAAGAAGAAGAAGGAGGAGGAGGAAGAAGAAGAAGTAAATAGAAGGGAGGAGGAAGAGAGAAGAGGAGAAGAAGAAGGAGAAGAAGAAGAAGAAGAAGAAGGAGGAGAAGGAGGAGAAGAAGAAGAAGGAGGAGAAGAAGAAGAAGGAGGAGAAGAAGAAGTAGAAGAAGAAGAAGAAGTAGAAGAAGAAGAAGAAGAAGAAGAAGAAGAAGAAGAAGAAGAAGAAGAAGAAGGAGGAGAAGGAGGAGAAGAAGAAGAAGGAGGAGAAGAAGAAGAAGTAGAAGAAGAAAAAGAAGTAGAAGAAGTAGAAGAAGAAGAAGGAGAAGAAGAGGAAGAAGAAGGAGAAGAAGAGAAAGAAAAAGAAGGTATCGCCCCGTGTCCTCTCCGACGCCTGGAACGAGGAGGCGAGCGGTGCCATTCCTCGGCGGGCTTGCCGGCACCGCTCGGGCCCTTTGGCCGGGCCGAGCGGGAGGGACGGGCCGAGCCCCGGGGGCTCGTGGGTGGGCGGCTGTGGGCACGTGGGGGTGCGAGCGCACGCGCGGGCGCGTCTGCTGAGGGAGAGGAGGGAGCCAGGCCGGGAAGGGAGAGGGGGGCACCTAAAAGGCTCCGACTTCGGTCCCCCAGGGTCGGTAGGGTTTATTGCCGCCCCCGCTGCCAGCCTGCTGAGGGCTGGCGGTGGCCGATACGGCCAACGGAGGGGTGATGGCCGTCGCCGCGGCCACGGCGGCGGCGGCGGCCGCGCTGGGGGGAAGCATGGGGAAGGCGCCGGTGAAGGAGAGGGGGAAGCTCTGGGCGGCGGCTGTAGCCGCGGCGGCGGCGGCGTGAACGGTGGCCGAGAGGGACAAGAGGGAGGTAGAGAGAGGAGGGACGCAGGGAGCGACGCTGCCGGCGGAGGGGACTCTGAGAGCGGCGTCGGCGTGGGCGAAGGTGGCGGTGAGCAGCGCGGAGCCGTGGGGGGGGACGTCGGAGGAGAGTCTGCACGGGGCGGCGTCGGAGGCGTGGAGTCCGTTCGGCTGCAGCAGAGCCGCCGGGAGGTGGTGGAAGGCGGCCGCCCAGTGGTGGGGGTGCAAGGGGTGGTGGTGGTGGTGGTGGGCCATGGAGGAGGTCATGGCGGCGGCTTCCCTCTGAGAGGCGCAGGTGCTCAGGTGGGAGACGAGTCGAACGCGCAGGGGGTCGGACGTGTCGAGACCTTCCACCGACGTCAGGTACCTCGCGACTTCTGTCAAGCACTCCCGGAAACCAATGCTCATGAAATCCATGGCCAGGGAATGGGCGTCAAAATAACCTGCAAGGGGAGGGCAAAAGATGCGTTGAGTGTCGAGCCGGCTTCCCGGCCGACGTTAGGTGACGCGGCTAACCCGGCCCCCGCTCGGCCCCCGGATCCCCCGGTTAAGACTCGCAACGCGAAAATTTTGTTCTCCGAGCTGCAAATGATTTGTGTGACCATCCCTGCAACGCGATAGGCTGCAGTTGTTTTTTGCAGACGATACACAAACGAAAAGAATTAAGTCTGTAAGTACTCGCGATACTTAAAAAGATACCCCGCGCCTCTCCTGGAGTTCCTCAGCAAGCTGCTGCAGTGCAGCATTGACCCTGCGCGCGCGCGTGGGAACGAGACGGTTACCCACACAAAGAAGCAGGCTGGAGATCGGAGAGCTTGCGTGTACGACCCTGCCTTTTCTTCCCTACGCTGGCATTCACTGTAACGCTCTCAAACTATTTCTGGACATTGCGAGATAGTTGTTGTAACTGCTGCCGGGGTCCCACCTACTTCACAGAGTCATTAAGAGAACATGACATACGGTGTCACTTAACTACAAACTAAAAACATCTTGTCATGACTCTGCACACACACAATAAAAAGCTTTACTGAGAAAACGTTTTATGTAATGCCATTGCTAATTTGGAGATGGAAGACTGACAGTCATATGGCCCATGAGGTATTTCAACAAACAGCAACTGCAGCTCCACAGGCTTGGGACAAAAAAGCATTTGAAAAAAAAAAATTGGCTTATTAAATGCACATGAAAAGATATTCCCTTTCTAAAAGGGTCTAGGATCAAATCTAGTGCTTAAGTTGCAGCTCTTCAACCACAAAAACCTATTCCAGTTTTTGGAATTTTCCTATTTTGGTTTAAAAGCAATCTCCTTGGGAGAATAATGTCCTATCCACTCCCAAGCTGGTATGGTGTTTTTTTCTCTTGCTTTCAGTGAAGATTTTTAGGTATGCGTGACCTGATGTATGTTAGTATATAAAGATCAAGTGCCCTTATTGTGGAGGAATACGGCAGCAATAGCTGCATTAGGCCTTGCGCTCTCTGGCATGAAATGACCTCGGTCTTTCTGAAAAGTGCTAGCACCTTAGACAGTTGTTTTCACTTCTCTCAACTTTCCAGCAAGAAAAGAGCCTTTCTGTCGCTGCGCGCCCGTGTTACAGAATTAACTTGGGCACATTTATAGACGTCTGCCTGATATACACCCCTTCTTGCCAAATTATGGCAGTGATTTTGACGCAGGCTGCCTTGCTCTTCTGAGGCTGTACGAAACCCAAGAGAAACGCCAGCAGATCGGCAAATGCCAGGGGTCGAGGGCTCGTCTCACCGAGCACCGACTCCTCGCAGCTTTTTTCCCGCCGGGTCCGCTGCGACCGAGCGACCCGTGGAAACGCTGCGGTTTGAGTGAATTCCCGAGAAACGAACGCCAGGCAGGCCAGCGGTGGTACCTGCCGGGGTGCCAGCCAGCCCGGCGTGGGCTCCGGGACCTCCGTCGGCTTCGGAGGGGCTGACGCGCGGCCAAAACCGCCTCTCGGCTCTGGCCACCAGTCAGCCAGCCTGGGAGCCCCGCGAGCGCGCGGCTCCAGCCAGGGCTTCCCGGCCTCCCTCCCTTCAGACCGGAGGAGACGTGGGGGATGCGGTTGTCACCAGCCTCCCCCGAGTCTGAGCTGCCGGCGCTGTGACGAGCCGTCCCAAAGCCCGGGTGATCCCGGCTCCCTCTCGGTCTCCTGTGGTGGCCGAGACATGAAAACAGAGGGGAGATGAGAGCTGGGATTCCCAGGCTCCATTATGTTTTGCTTTTGATGGTTATCTTTTCCAGGTTTCCCCTTTTCTGGCTTCCCCCTTCTGAGAGAGACTTAAAAATGTTGTTTCTTGCTCCTTTCCAAAACCCAAAAACATCCTCCACCACCACCCCACACGTACATGCCAGCGTTTTGTAGCCAGTGGGAAGCTTAGGTTTTGCTTCAGCTATCCTGGTAACCCACCTACTCTGCACGCAGGACACCGGCTAAGTCATCTGAGCTATATTAACCCACGTTGCCGACCCAGGTGTCAGTCACCCAAGCTAAATTTGCAGTGAAGCTGCAATAAAACCGCCCTGAGGTCCCAGCAAGTGACTCGCTGTTGACAAATTACTCCTCCCCTGTGCTTGCTTGCACGGTCAGCAAAAAGCCCTGGCCCCGGGCCAAAATCGTAACTCAATGTGAAGAGGAGACCATTCCTTGCACCTGCAGCAGGGCGGCGGGAACGCCGAGTCTGCGCAGGACCTCGGAGGCGGCAGCCTGCCTGCCCGGGCAGCTCCGAAAAGCAGAGAAGGGACAGGAGCCACGTCGGGTTTTCTTCCGCCGTGCCGACCTCGGGCTCAGCACGCTGAGCGGTGGCCGACTTCACTCCAGTTTGCCCAGCCCCGGCATTCCCTGTCATGGATGTCCTCCATTTCTGCGTGAGGAGGAAGAGGACGAGCTCTCACCAGCCCTCAGTGCGGGGAAGCATAAGGGTATAAGGACCCATTTCTCCCTGCTGCAATAATAGCTTTTGTCCATAGGAAAAATGATGGAACTCATTTTTTTGCTGATCCAAAAAAGTTTCTGGCTTGGAAGACGAGTTACAAAGTGGGAATAACTACACTTGCAAATAAAACAAACATCTGCCTTAAAAACACCTTAAGAAATGATATTTAAAGCTGTTACTTAGGTTGCAAAGTGAAACATTAAGCAAGCCGGAAACGCGGGCTTAAACTTTGCCCCGGTACTAACTCGCAAACCTCTTTTCCTTAAAATTTCTTAATCCGTGCAGTGAGATTACTGGGTCGGGAGGAGAAGATAAAGTCACAGTATTTGTGAAGCGATTGGGTATTATACCGATGCGCCTCCCACTACGGACCGCGGTGTGGAAGGCGGCTGTGGGTATAATCCGGCGTCGCCTCTCCCCGCACCCCGACCCTTCGCCCTTCCCCGCATCGCCCTCCGGCAGCCGCAGGCACGCCGGTGTCAGCCAGGGCAGGGACAGCCGTGGTGGCAGTGGCGGGCCAAGGAAGAGACCGCAGGTCCTGGGACCGCTAACAAAATCCCGCTTGTCCGGAGCCTGGGGCTCTGCCGGCACCCCTCTCCGCCCGGCAGCTCCCGTCCCGGGCACTTCGTCCCCTGCCCCGCTAGCTGGGCCACCCACCCTGACCCAGTTATAAAATAATCCCCCACGTACTTTTTTGGAGCGAGGAGGCAGGGAAAGGAGGGTTCCTGTTCAATTTTGCCCCCCCCATCGGGTTCGCCTCCCAGTCCTCCCGCTGTCGGTGCCGGCATCGGAGGGGTGGGAGCTGCTGCAGCGTTCCAGAGGAACGACGTGCAGCGGGAAGCGGGGTCAGGTTGGGATAGCTGAGCCGCACGCCGTACGCGGGGAGGATGAAGCGAAAACAACCGCCGCTCCCCTCGGCAGCTGAGCGTTGTTCGCCCCGTTGCGCCAAGCGAGACGCAGCTTGTGGAAAGCCAGCCCGCGCCCGCGCAGTGAAAGACGGCACCATCACGCACGGAGGATCTGAATTCAAACCGCACGAGCGTGGTCCATTCCGGCGTTGCGTAACTTTCGAGAGCGTAGCTTTACCGACTAAATAGTGCTTTTTAAACAACGTTTTTAGACATAAAAATTAACTTTTTTTTTTTCTTCATTTTCCACATCTTCTGAGGAATTGAGGCATCTGTTATATGAAGGGCAATAAAATTCCTTTCACCTCTTGTAGAACAAGTTTCCCATAGATTTTAAGCTTAAATGGACTCCTAGCAAAAGCCTCTTAACACCTAGAAAATACGTACGTCAGCTTGGTGTTAATTTTCACAAATAGCAGAATACCAGCCTTTCCTATAACCGTTTGTTCTTAAGCATGCACTGATTGTAAGTTGAATTCTGTATTCGCTGTAAGGTACAGAGAGGAGCAGTAATTCAGTCACGGGCTGAAAACTTCTGAGTTTAATCAAAAAAGGAAGAGAGAGCAGCAGCCGCCTCTTTTCTAGCCTTTACCTAGATGGCAGAATGGGTCAACGAAAAATGGGCCAGTTTCCATTGCACCAGTTTGAACCATCACCGCGGTTGATGGCACGGGATGTGGGACCCTGCTTACAGGAGGCCAGGAAGTTTGTCACTCCAAACAAGTTCCCAAATCATGACTATACAGAATACCTCGTGGGTGGCTGAAATCATTTGGCCTCCAGCCTCGGGACTGTCAGCTCGCACAAGCGAGGGACGCTCGACTCCCGGCAGCCGGCTGACCTACTGGGTCAGCCAGCGGAGCCCCTGCATCACATCGGCACCCACTACCAGGGAGCTACCCAGACCTCTGACACACAAATGTAGCATATACACGTCCTCTGACACACAAATATAGCATATACACGTCCTCTGACACACAAATATAGCATATACACGTGAGTGCAGGGAGCACTGCTAGCCGTCTGCCTGTCTGCTTTATCAGGTACCTGGAGCTGCATAGAGCAAGACCGGGTTTTGTTCTGGTGAACGAGACGGTCTAACCTGGCATTTAAAAGTCTTTCCAGAACAAAGAAAATACATAAACAATAATGAAAGTTCCTCTCCATCCACTTCCTTCGGTATAGCTGCTGGATAATGAGGTTTAGCATCAGTTTTGTGCTACACAATTGTTGCCACAAACCTCCTGTTTATGTTTGGTGTTTGTGTATTTGTTTTGTCTCCCTGTGCAGATTTCAGTGCTCTTTGGAAACCCCAAACAAATCTCTGACTGGGCTGCCTGTGAATGAAGCCTTTACTCCCACAGTGTTATGAAAGCAAACACAAGCCCAGGGTCAAGTGCTTCTTTTGTCCCAGTAGTTCTTTCCCACGAGTTCAATCCTGCCATTAGCATTGATTTCCACTCCTTTAATCTGGAAACGCCTATCACGGCTCCTCAAAGCGCTTTTTTTTGCTGAGATTTCCCCAAATATTAGAAAAGAAACTGTCGGCTCCTTACCTTTCCCTCCCGTCGCCTGCAGCATCTTCAGATGATCCACTGTCATTTGCAGTATTTCCGCTTTTTCTAATTTGGCAGATCCCTTTGAGATAAGAGACTCATATAAATAAAGGCTTACAAGTACTAGAAACTTTAATTTGATATACTTTCCACTGAGCTCAGCCTTATGGTTTCAATTTCCCCTATCATTAGGACATTCTCGGCTTAATTCTTTCGTGAGCATCTGCCTCCCAGACTTTCTCTAAGGACAAAGGCCATCTCCTCTCTAGCGATACAAGCAGCAGCAGCAGCAGCAGCACAATTTTGCTTTATTAAGGCTATAGCTCAGTGTAGCTCTGGCCTTGAAGCTAGCGCAGAGATTAACATCTTCATGAAATGAGAGAAATGCATAACTTGCCAGACTTTCTTTTTAACAACAAACACAAACGGAGAGCTGGCGGGACAGGTCTGCCCTATTTATCGATGAAGACCCTGCTGCAACATTTTTTTTTTTTCTGCATTTACCAGTAGGTGTCCCTGTGGACACACACCCAGAAGTAACCCTCTTTCTTAATCGCCTCTTCATTTTCGACATGTCATTTGGCTGCTGAATATTCTATTCTCATCCTCGACTGAAAAAACAACCGCACAGTCCACGGTATTTTAAGTTAGCGAGAGGCCTGGTTTGCAGGGACGTGAAGCTAAATAGGGTGAAAAAGGAAAATCTTTTCCTGTTACTGAGGGTGGCTCACAGAGCTACAAGAGGAAAAGTATAAAATACAATTCAAAAGGTAGTAATAATATATTAATCTGTGAATAAAACTATTTTGCACGGTAACATTCCCTCCAATATCTGGAGCACGCCCAGACGACTGAGTTTCCCATGCAAATGTTATTCCAGTGCAAGAGATCATCCCTTGGCACCAGTGAAAACCAGGGCTGCGCAAGCTGCAGCCACTGGCGGATCGCATCCTGCAAGCCCCATTTTTCTCTCAGTTATCGTCCGGCCCTCCTCACTGCCGTTGACCGTCCCGCAGCCTCAGCCAGCGATTCAGGTAAGGCTTACGCCCTCCTCCGCAGCCCGGCTTTGCTGGCGCCGAATCTCTGCGAGGGACTCGGGAGAGCAGAGCTGTGATTTGGGGAGGGAGGGAGGGAGGCGGAAGCGAAACTAAACCTCCAACTTGGAAACTTCAGTGAGCTGAATGTCAAGGAGCTGGAAAAGGACCGATGACTTTGTCCTTGGCATATTGCAGAAAAATGGTGGGGCTTTCGGAACAAAATACAGTGCGCGCGCGCTCGTTTTTACGCCGATACATTTTTTTCAATCTGCTTATTGCTTTCAGCGCTTTCCTCGTACAAAGGTTGGTGAGCGTGTGAATTTTTGGTCAGAATTCCCCATTTTACACGCGACTACATCCTGTCCTTTCCTCAGACTTAATCTTTTCCATAGACACAGCACAAGCCGTCTCAGTGAGAGTGACTAATAGCTAAAAACTGCATGGCGCTGGGTAATTTCCAAAGGCTCTGTAGGACTTGTTTTATAATGTTTGTGGTTTTCAAGAAGTAAACAATAAAATGGGACAAACAACTGTTGTCTCTTGCCCCTGTTTATCTAGCTGAAAATACCTCTGTCACTCTGTTTTGCCAGAACCTACACAAGGGCACGGTTATAACCACTAGTTATTAAAAGCGTGTTGCAGGTGACACAAGTGATGCTCTCACCATGATTACAATACTTCAAATTTCTTTTTAGCCAGCTTTTGTTCAGGCCAGGGATGTAACAGGCCTATTACGGCGCAGTGCTTATCATGGAGTTACCACCGACATTCAGCGCCTCGCAATCCTGCTCTCAAATTTTACTTTCTGTTTTTTATTTTACTATTACAAGGAAGTCAGGTTCTTTATTTTCAGTTGGTTCCTTTTTATTGAAACATAGTGTCACTTGCACATATCCATAGATATTCAGATACATCCAGCAAAACTGGAACAAGGCTAAATATTGAATCAAAGCCCCCAGATCAAAAAATCAAGATATGGAAATGTAAATAATTTAATTTGAATGGCATAACAAAATGTCCTCTTTTACAGGACAGATTGTATTCTAAGCTTTTGGTCTGTAATTTCATGACCAAGGAGCTGAACCAAAGTCAGCTGGATCCGTGCAGCCTTCCCACTGAATACTTTCTCACTGACAAGTCTTTGAACGTATCACTGACTTCACTAGCTCACATGAAATGGGCCTATTCCCTCTCCTAATGCCCCGGTTCTAAAGAGTCAGTTTAAAACGTGAATAATCCAGACTGTCTGTTCCCTTTTCAGGAAACTGGATTGATCAGTTTGGAACTGAAATTATAGATTAAAAAATTAAGGTTTCTTAAAGTAGGGGCGAAGGAGATTATATTTAAAGATTTAGACGGAAGGCTAATTGACATACAGGTTGGGGGGAGTTGGGTTGGGTTCGTTGTTTTTTTTTTAAAATATGGAGTAAAGCACATTTTTAACAAAACCACTACTGGAATTCATCGAAAGAACAGAGGCAACATGAATACAGTTACCCTTAAGGGAAAAACAAGCCAAAGAATGGAAATGTTTTTCAGCCTTATAATGAATTATGTTTCTAATAGTTTTGCCACAAGAAAGCATTTTATTGAAATGCCTGCTTTGTGCCAGATCAGGACACATACAATATTATTTTAATGAGTTTTACAAGAGAACTAACATTGCCAGATGAGATACAGAATTAAAAAAAAAAAAAAAAAAGAAGGGCTTACTTGTTTTTCAAAAGCAGTTGGCACAAGCCGCCTCAGCTCTGATAAACTGTTATTTATACGATCACGGCGCCTTTTCTCTATAATCTATTCCCAAAAAAACAAAACACATTAAGTTTATAAAAAATGTTGAAGGGCAAAATCACAGCACACACGCAAATTGGCACACGGGAAAAGAATTAAACACAACGTACCCCTCTTCTTTTCTTTCTGGCCATAATCTGAGATGTTGTTGTTGGGGAATTTGATCGAATGACAGAACTATTACTTTGCCTGTGAAACAATAAAAGTATGTCAGGTGTTGCACAACTTGACACCGCTCTTTGAAGACACCTTAGGTCACCATATTAAGTATGCATAGTCCCTTTCATGCCGTTTTCAATGCTTAGGACACGTTCTTTGCACCACACAGTATTTTTAAAGAGAGAGAGACATTTCATTTTTGATTGCCCCAGCATATATTTTGAATTGACAGAACACTCTATTGAAAATAAAGTCCCTTTCTGGAGACAGTTCACCGTCCGGCGCAGCGGGTTTTGTTTCCATCGCATATAAAGCCCTGCCTACCAAATACAGGCTGAAGAACCGAGTCCAAACCCACGTGAACCATCTCTATATGCTAACAGCAGTGGTAAGGACACGTATCTGATGCCACAACCTCTGCCTGGCCTGCTAGGTTTTGACATTCCTGCCCATTGCTACAAGAGTCGATAGATGCTTAAGTACAAAGCCAGTTGCCCAGCCCGGGTCTGTTACATTGTCCCGCATCAGGAACAGAATTCAAAATCCACTTTTAAAACTACACTACCCACGAGTACGAAAAGGCTTTTATTTCGTCACGAGCGAGTGAAAAAAATCCAGTAGCATTTAATGCTCATTTAGCCGCTGATGCGGACGAGACGGGGCTCCGGTGCATGTGCCTCTAAATTGGCAGGACCAGTTTTGAGGACCGGCACGGACCCCGTGGAGCTCCCAAGCCGGCTTTCCTTCGGCAATGCCTTCGGCTCGCCCTCGGCTTGCACGCGGGGTTCGCAGAAGTTACCGTTATCTGCTGTGGACCCCTGCTTACTTTCCAAAGCTCACTTCCCTCGGGTTGTTCGGCCTGCTGAGGAGCTATTTGGGAAAAGGGCTGATTGAAAATGGCAAATTAAGGGGAGCTAATGAACTGCAGCCCGGTGGCTCACAAGTTACTTGAGTGCTCTGCGTGATTTCGAGGCTCGGGCGGCCAGACCTTGGGGCAAATTCTTGGCCGGGGGGGGGGGGGCTTATCAATAAGCTGCTAGTTGACCTGGACGGAGGACAAAACCGCACCCCGCTTCGCACTCGGGGGGCTGCTCTTCCCAACCCCCCCCCCCCCCAAAAGGATCGGCTGGGTTTCCCCCTCACTCTGCCCCATCCCGGGGTCGGGGTCCCCGGGGTGGGAGTGGGTAGGGGGGGCACTTACCCCGAGTAGTTGTTCTCACTCCCCACGTCTATAGTCTCGTCCATGTCGCTGTCTGAGGTAGTTTCCTCGCAAGGTCGCTTCATCGTGGGCCCAGGACGCGGCGCAGCTTATAGCCGGGGTAGGGGCAGAGATAAATAAATCCGGGATGGGGGGGGGAGGCGGGGGGGGGGGGGGGGGGTCCGGCACGGCTCGACTCGGCTCCGCACCGCCAGCAGAGCAAACCCTCTCTGAGGCGCTTTCCCACGCCGCGGCACAGCCTCAAGCCCGACGGCCCGCCCCCGGCAAGGCCCGCCCCGCCGCGGGTGACGGCTGGGGGGGGGCCGCCCGCCCACCGCGGAACGGGCGGCAGCCCCACGGGGGGGCTCGGCCGCCCTCGGCCCACGGCAGGCGGGGAGCGGAGTGGGGGCAGATGCGTCTGGCTCCTAGCCCTCCCACTCCCCGCTATCCCACCCGGCTTTCTGGGGGGTGTCCTTGCTGCTCCTGGTCCCTAAGCCCCGAGCCGGATCAGCCCTCCCCCCCCCCCCCCCCGCCCCGTCCTGCCAACCCCTTGGCGGTGGTGGGTAGACCTGGCCGCCGCTCGTGGGGTGCCGCGGGGTGTCTCGCAGGGCACGCAAGCGCGGGTTTAAGGGTTGTGTAAATACGTCCCGGGAAAGGTGCAAATCCCGGGAAAGGTGTAAATCCCGGGAAAGGTGTAAATGCCGGCCCGGCCGTGCGAGCGGCCCCCGCCGTCCCGTCCCGTCCCGCCGGGCTCCCACGGGCGCGCCGAGGGGCAGCGGGCACTCGCAGGGCCGGGAGCCAAGCACGGCGATAATCCCGGCTGGAAAGGACTCGGAGGAAGCTTAGCGGCTCGGTTACCGGAGGATCTGTAGCAGGCGGGTTTTATTTTGCTTTTGTCTGGGATTGCCCCCCTCCCCGTTTGTTTGTCTTGCGTGTTCTAATTCCGGATTCCTCACAAAATACATCCACTCGGAGGGCTACGTTCTCCGCAGAAACGTAATCCTTCACCTTCGGTGCCTCTCCCCCCGCCTCCGTCCCCTTTGCCACCTTCCTGGGGACATTTTTCTCCCGTCCCTGCTGCCGCCAGGCTGGCCGAGAGGGACACAGGGAGCCGGGGCCGGGCACCGGGGAACGGGGCGGCGGCAGGGGCAGCACCTGCCGGAGAGAAACGCGGGATGCAACGACCGGCATCGCCGCAAAACGATGAAGCGGCGAGGAGTTGGGTTTTTTTTTGTCCTCCCCCCGGGTCGGCGCGGCGTGGCCCCGCGACCCTCACCGTGGCGTCGCGGCCGCCGTGCCTTCATCTCGCCGGGTTCCCGAGAGGCGACGGCACAGGTGCTGTGCCGGTCCGGGGAGGTGGAGGAACCGGTGGGTCGGGAAAGGAGGAAAGAAGAGCTGGAGGGAGAGATGGCTCCGGCTTTCCTTTCGGGGCAGGCAGCGAGCTCGGCGGCGGGCCGGGGGGAACCGGCACCTTCCCGGCGGGGCTCCGCTCGGCAGCACCGGGGCCGCGTTTGCCCCGGCCGCCTTCTATTTAGCAGCCGACGGGTGCCGGTGACTCAGTTTTCCGCTCGGTTAAATCCTGCTGAAGGTACAGGTGGTTTGGGGTTCTTCTGCGGGGCTGCGTGCGAGAAAGGGCCGTGGCGAAAGAGAAACGGGCGCCAGCTCTTTTTCTTTTCTTTTTTTTTTTTTTTTCCCCGCTAATACCCTCCATCTATGCAATTATATTTGGTGGCACGTCGGGTGTTTGCTCTTTCATTTGGTTGTTGCTGCTATGTAAAGGAACAGCGGGATTTCATGCCTCATTGCCCTACCGGGACATCCCTTTCATGCCCCTGTTTGCAGAGCTGCTAAAAGCTCCGCGGCTGCTTAGACACGACAGAAGCGAGCGCCGGCGGGAAAGGCAAAGGCAGTTCCCGAGATCTTGGGACGAATTCCCCGCTACCGTCCCTTTGATGGGTTCTGACCAAAAAAACCCAATCTCCCCCCAAAGTATCGGGGCATTTCGGGAGAAGTGGAATAGCAGGAGCAGCCTGCGGCTCCCGGCTGCGATTTGAACCAGAAGCGCTTTACAAATCTGGGAGCGGACTCAGCATTTACTGCTCGGCGTGGGGTTTTCTAGATAAAAAAAAAAAAAAAAAAACAAAAAAAAACCAAAAAACCAAGATAAAAAGCCCCCAAACTTCCCTTCGTTGGCTGTGCTGTAGGGACCCGGGGGGGACCTGCGAGGGCCAGGCCCGCTCCCACCCGGGACCCTCGGGTTCCCGGGACCACTGCCCCGCTGCAGAAATCGCCTTTCAGAGGGGGGAGAGATTTGCTAGGTCTGACTTAAAAAGGCCGTGTTACCTCGCCTGGGCTGTAGCTGCTCTAGATGCGCCTGCAACCACCTCCGAAACGGGGGAACAGGCTCCAGGGTGGGTGTTTGGATCCCCGCTAAAATAGCGTTCATCACCCGGGGATATTGGTGCTTTTTCCGAGCTGGCTTGGGGTTTTGCACAGAAATATTTAATGTCACGCGTCGGTGCCGCTGGATTTGTAATTACTGCTCACTCTGGAAATCGTTCCTGCTGCCTTACGATAGTTTTATTTTTGGTGTTTTTTTTTTTTTTTTCTTTTTCCCTGGGGCACAAGCCTCCCGTGCTATTCTCCTACAGAAACCCGAGCTATCCTGTATTTACCTCCCCGAGCAGAGCTTATGTCAGCGTTGTTTGTCGTGGATCCGGCTACTAAATCCTCCTGGCAGCCTTGCTGAAGTCCCTCCTCCGGGAAGCTCCTAACGTTAGCAGGCAATTACCGTTTTCATTTTGCTCAGATTAGGGGTTTTTTGTTGGTTGGTTTTTTTTTTTTTTTTTTTTTTTTAAAGATCTACCTGCTCCCTGGGGGAGGAATTACCGGCTTTCCCGGGACGCAGCAAGGAAGCCAGGCCCTTGCCCCCATCCCTTCTCCGCCGCCGAGGTCCCGGGCATGCCGGGGGGGGCTCCCCGGCCGCCCCCGCGGGCAGGGGGCCAGCACCGCCACCCACGGGCCGGGCGGGGGCTGCGGCGGGCCCTCCGCCCCCGAGGAACCGCCGTCGCCGGGCGAAGCCTCTTCTTTTCCTTAGATCCCGGGTGGAAATAACGTCCTGGGACTCGCGTGTCTGTCTGTCTGTCCGTCCGTCCGTACAGCGTGGCTCCCCGGAGCGTTTGCTGCAGCGGGGTTACCCGCTCTGCCAGCACCGAGCAGCGCTGGCAGGCACGCAACCGAAGCCCAGAGAAACGCATCTTGCTCCGTCGCCCAGCAAGTCCTTCTCCCTCCAGAGCCGTACCGACCCGCCCAGCCCCGCCGCCGCTCCCTGCCTCCCGCCTGGAAGCCCCGGGGGCAGCTCCCGCCCTCAGCCCCCTCCGGCCGGGGAGACCCTCGCTCCCCGGAGCCCCCCGAAATTTCCCCCCCCCCCGGGAAGAGGCAAGCTCCCGGTGTAGCTGCGGGGAGCAGAGGCGGCGGTGGGTCGCGTCCCCCGTGGGTGACACGGGGCCAGAGCCGGGCGGGTGGCGGGCCAGGGTGCGGTGGAGCCGGTGCCCCCCCGACGCTCATCTGCCCCCCCCCACCCCGCCCCAGTCCCCGAAAATGCGTCTGCCACTTCCCCGAGAATTCAGGATTGCCCCTTTTACGTGGCTGCGAGACATTTAGGATTGCATAGTTAGGAGTTTTGAAGAACGTTTTAAAAATGACCGCGGCTTCCTGAAGGAGCTGAAGTTTTACCCAGCAGCTCTCTTCAAAGGGGACTCAAGATTGTCCCGAGTTTCTTTACTGGACACAGAAGGCACTCAAACTTTTAGTCTCAGAGCTGTTTTTTCATACTTCACCCCCTTTCTCTGAAACAAATGTTTGCATCCCATTTCCTTCACCCCGTAAGCAGCCTCTTAGGGATAACTGTTCTATTACTTGTAAGTTACTTTCTCCTATTAGGAAGCTCTGAAAACAGTAGAGGAGGACAATCGGCGTTCATGGACGATGACCCTGGATTTTTTTTTTCTTGATGGACTTACTATTAACTGCCAAGAAAAGCTGGAAAACGAGAGAAAAGCTCTTCTTGATTTTTTTCTCTGATGTGATTGTAACTAAAAGGTTAAGATGATTTCTGGCGAAGTTCATACCAAGGCGGGATTGACAGACTGCAGAAAGAGCAGAGAACCGAGGGAACCGTATGTTACAAAGCTGAAGGAAGTAATGCTCAAAAAAGGTAGAGAGGCCTTAAAACGTGTGGCTTTGCCTAGACAGTGGCTGCACAGGGTTGGAAGTGGATGCATGGCATTCCACGCATTTTTCCATTGTGGAGGAGTATTTGACTTTTAGCTGGGCTGTGGGACTCTTGCCAATGGGTCAGCGTAGGGGCTGATCCATAGGTGGTTGCTGCAGTACTACAATAACTGCATAGATACTGATAGAATTGCACTGCCCTGAGGTGGGTGCGATCAATCCAGTAGATCATCTTACTTCAGTTTTGGGAAGTATAAAAATTGCGCACAGACTTGCCATAAGAAACTACAATTTCAAACTGAATACGATTTAAAAAAAAAAAAGTAGGAAGGAAGGAAGATGCAGTGGGTATTTATAGATCTTTCTTAGGGACTCTTTTAATGTTTGTCATTGAGTTACACCTTTGCAAATCTGATCTTGGTGAAGTAAGTGAAGCTGACTGTCAGGCTTTTAGGCTGACCGCTGAAAACATAACTCCGTGTCCCCTGCGATGTGTCACACTACTTCTCTGCTTTCGGTGCCTACAGAGGTCAATGAACGCACCCTCCCGGGTCGAGTGCTTCCTCCTGGCCCCTAGTCAATAGGTGCTGCATGTTTGTCCGGTCCTCCCATTAAATGCATGAAATGCTCTCCCTGAGAGCTGTCACTGCGTGGTAGGTGACAGGGAAAGGCAGGAATACCTCCTCTGGCTCCCACAGAATCAAGGACCAGGGCTGTACCGACTGGTGATAAAGAGGATGGTTGAGCAGCACCCCAAGGAAGGACTGCTGGAGAGCCTCATCCTTAACTCTTTGCACCTTGGCACACTTCCTATGTGAGCTCAGGCACTCAGGACAATTAATTAAATTAACAAAAGGTGTAAATTAAAAGTGTCTGTGAACTGTATTGAACCTCAATTTGCATGCTCTTATTCACAACAGAACTGGCTGCAATTTGATTTAAATTAATTCACTTTCAGAATAAAATAACACTGACTAGAATAAAAGCAGCTTTAGTTTTGAATGGATGTCTACATAGAATTGTTTGTGGTTTAACTAATCCACTCTAAAATTTAACTCTGTTCATTTTCCTGGGCACTTCCATCTAGCCTAGCTTGCTTCGTCTCTCTATTTTAGCCCCCTATCAGTAAAATGGAAATAGTAATTGCCTGCTAACATTTTAAAGTCATTGTGCTGAAGGGTCTCGATAACTGCAGCATTATGCCTGATATATGTATATGTTCTGCAAAAGCTAGGTCTTGATTTTCTACGCATGTGCAAAATTCTTGCCTGGTAGTATTTTAGGAGGACTGTACCCAGCTGTACATGACCACAGGAGACATGCAGCAGTGGAGAATTAGGGCTTCATTGTGCATTTTAAACTTTCACTGAACATCTCCTTGGCTTTGGCTCTGTGTTTTCTTCAAAGACTATGGGCCAAGATTTAAGAACTCTCTAACTTTAGTCATCTTAATGATCGGCTTCAATGGTGTTAATGGGAAGTAGGGCACTTTCTTTATTAATGGAAATCAGGCCACTTAATTACTTCACAAAAATACACAGAACCTAGTCTCACGGTTTTCTGCACAACACGAATTATGAACTTGAATCTATTTTAGAGGTAGCTCTATTAAAATCCATAGAGCTGTAGCAAGAATAGAATTGTCCTATTATAATGGAAATAGAGTACTTACTTGTAAAAATGAGCACATAAGCACAGCTTTCTCATTGAAACTCATTTCTGTTTAAATAAATTTTCACAGTGGTGAAGCATGGCTTGACTCACTAGTAACCGTGGCACCGCTAGATAAACACATCCTGTGTTGAAAACGGGGACCTTCTCGAATTTTTGTTATCAAAACTTGGTGGGTTTTGGACTAAAGGAATTCTATCTCTTTTCATTCCTTCTTCCTAGTCAGCTTTCTTCAGCATTTTCCTTTCTTTCTTGAATGTTTTCACTCCAAGTGGGACTTCTTTTGTGCTTTTTGGTTGCCAAAAACCGGAGAATCGTCATTATTTGAGTTTTGTTGTTGGTTGTTCTTTTAAAATAAAAACCAAGATGGTTTCCAGAGAGTTAGGAAGGAACCAATTTTCAAACAAGATGGTTTCTAGAGAGTTAGGAAAGAACCAGTTTTCAGGGACTGCTAAGGAAATGGCAGCGGCCTTAGCAGAGTTTTCTTTATGGAAGAAAATAGTGTATCATCTTCAGGCTTCAACCCTAGCTGTTAATAATAAAGCACATCACCTAATGCTCTAAAAATACTCCTGTATATAGACTATGTATATAATAAAAATAAGCAACCCCAGATATTCTGGCTAGGTCCATGGTATTTTAATGAACTTCCTCAGTAACAGTCGTCATTGTTGGCACCTGGAAGCGACTGTGAAACTTCAGATCCCGTAAAGCTAGGTAAGTAAAAGGACACACTAAACATCTGCCTGTCAGTAGAAAAAGTTATGATCTGTGGAAAAAGAATATTAATTAAAACAGCTTCCAAATCTCTGCAATAAAACATGAATACTCAACTGGTAAAATTTGTACCCAAATTAAGTAGGCATAAATCCATTCAAGAGCCACAGAAGAGTTTGCATCAGGTTCTTACGCCAAAGGGAGAAAATGGTTTTCCCCAAACTGAAAGTTTTAAATACTGCCATGAATGTGTGTCCGTACAGAGAACAGTTATTCTAAATTGCAGAAAGTTCCCTTTTATCAATCACTCTCATTTTCCGAGGGAGAGAAATTGCCTCTGTCTTGGTTGTGCTCAGTCCTGTGTCTTTCGGCTGCCTGTGCTTAAACAAGTATTTTTGTGATTCTTTAGTTAATATAGCGTTTGATCCTGCTGAGCTTGATCAGGAAAACCTGTGTTGACTGAATATGACTTTTGATTCAAGAAGGAAATTGAAGAGCTCTCTGTAGGAGCTGGGCCTAATTCCAATTTTCTTCTCACTTCTAAAAGAAAAGGATACTGTCAAGGTATCTTTGATTTATGGTGGTAGACGTTTTTCTCTCCTTCATAACATTATATTACTTTGGTAGTATTTTAGTTTAGCATCTTTCTGATTAATTTTATTCTGTGTATCTTTTTTGTTTATACACAGTTGAAAATAAATATGTCATATTACAGGAAAAAGAGATCAGACTTTCTCTTTGAGAAGAAAGCTCTGAGGACATGTCAGACTAATTGTCAGTAACTTAAAAAGTGTTCACTGCTCTTTGTGGTGCAAGAGATGAAAAAATCTGTGCAGACTGAAGGCTTTCCAAAAACGCTAAATGCTTTCTTTTGCTTGGTAAGTTGTTTTCTTGTGTTTTATTTTTTATGGCAGATGTTAACCGAAGAACACTTACAATTACTGTGAGAGAGCACTTTGCTTTTGGTGCTTGCTGGTTCTGCGTGGGTGTTGGTGCTTACCTTCGCAAGGAGCAGAGGTTTCATTTTCGGAGCCATGCCGTTCCCGTTTCGGGCTCTGTCGCAGGACCTGAGGCGGCCAGCGCCGCTTCCTCAGGCCTGCGACCCTTCTGGAGCCGCAGCAAATGGGCTCTCCCCCTGCCAAAACACCATGAGGTCCCTGGGCGTTTTTCTCCTGGTGTTAAGGATAAAACAGACGCTGTTATTTCATGCTTCTTCCCTCCAGCCCCCACCTTAGCTGCTGTTGCATTGGTTTTGACCATGGAATGCTTTTTAAACTGAAGATTTTAGCTTCCTTTTCTGAGCCAGATCTCAGGTCTCTGAAACTTTCTCTTCTTTCAGGCCATCACTCCTGCTTGGAAAGCTGCCCTCCCCGGCCTTCTGCAAGCCCTGCTCGTCAGCTTCTTTTCCCGCTTCTGATTGTCCCTTTATTTCCCATTGCTCTTCATGAGGCATGCTCAGGTCTCCACCTTCGCTCCCTTGCTTTTTGCCAACTCCACCTCTGGGAACAGCTTGAGGATGTCTTATGGACTGCAGCTCGCAGAACTCAGTTTCTAGCAATGACTTCTCCCCAGTCACAGGAGTGGCTAATCCATGGTGTCTTTCTTCAATAGGCTCTCCCTCTTCCTACGTCCCTCTCCCATCGTTGGCCTTCACACAGCCAGTGCTGCAGAACTTCTCTTCTTCCTTCCGAAAGCTCTCGTCTCCTCTGCTTCCTCGGACAAGGCTGAGGGCATCAGTTCTTCCAGTCTTGGGGAGAAAGACCAATGCTGGTGCCTCCTCTGCCCTCTTGATTGCTTAGATGTGAAGGTTGTCTCCAAGTGCAGCTATCAGGTCTTCCTACAAAAGTAGAGAATAATCTGACTTTTCTGGTAGATAGACTAAACTTTGTTCAGGCTTCTGCCTCGCTTCCCGAGTACATCTCCTTTCTCTGCCTCTGGACTGTCAGAAAAGCTGTTCAGTTCATCCTTCTGGTTAATGGCTCTGGCCGCATCGCTCCTGTCACTCCCTCTGGCTCACTCATTCCTACTCTGCCTGAAATACCCTGCCTTCACCATCTTGGCCCTTCCCCAACCCTCCCTCACCCCTGCCTTTTCTCTTGCCATATTCTCGCCTTTCTTCTTCTACTAGTCTGGTCAAGTCAGACTTATCTGCCTTCCCCCATTCCTGCGCATGCGGAGTCTCCGAAGCATTTTAATGGATTTTCCATACATGCTCAGGGTTAGCAGTGGTTGCGTGGGGTTCCCAAAAAATGAGGGCTGTGGTGGTTTTCTGTGGTGACTGCTCAGACTCATCATGCTGATTTTCCAGGCTCAGCAGATGCTCCCCAGCAGACTAGCTCCAGTATTTTCCAGGTTATATTACAATAGCACTGCTAGTTTATCTTCTGTATTACCTTTATATTGTTTCTGGGCCTGAGCATAGGTACTGTAAACCCCAGGTGCCCCCAGGGCTACTAGGTATGTCCACGTCCCTAAGCCACCAAGATGTTCCCCTCGGCCTTGGAGGTCCCGCTGGCTGGGAGCCCCACACCGAGGTACTTTTTGGCACACGTTATATTTTTTTGGTGAGGTGACGTGTCAGAGCGGCGGCACTTGGTCTCCATCACCCGTCCACCTCTGGGGGAGATTTGGGTTCCCGCAATCAGGGAGGGATTTTTCTTCCCTGATAGGGGAATTCCAAGCCGGAGCTGCAGCCCCGCCGTCTCTGTCAGGGAGGAGGGAGGCGAGAGGGACAAGCTCCAGAAACCTCCCCGCTGCCGTCCTTCCTCAGCTGCCGGTGGGGAGGGCAGTGCCGGCAGGCACGTGGGGCTGGGGAGGGCGAAGGGAGGTAGGACGTTTCCTCTGAGAGAGTAGGACATTTCCTCAGGCAGAGTCCCTGCTGAGGAAATGTGCCGGGCAGACCTTCCTGCTCTGAGAGGGAGTCTGACAGCAAGGAGAACAAGGGAAAATCTTCTCGCTGGTAATTGAGTAAGGAGAGGGGATGGTCACGCAGAGCAAGTGGCCTGCTGGAGGCTGTTGCCAAGGACCTGCCTGTCTGCGGTGGGTTAGTCCCCACGCCGTGGGTACGTGTCACTCGTACGATCTGCTTCGGGAGCCCTGCGGGGCTCAGGGCACGGTTTCCTCTAGAGCGAGGCTTCAGCTGTGGTTTCGAAAAGGCCAGAGTCCTTGTGCTCTGTGAGTCCGTGGGCTCATCTGAAGTCCACCACTTGTGTTATTAACAAACCAGTCTTTCATTTCTTCTGTACAGCAAACCGTAAAATAGCACAAGTAATACGTATTTAGATTTTCAGGACCACTCTTCCAAGCAGAGTTTCTCCAGGAATGTTAACTTTGCTAATTAAAATTATCTCAGATAAAACCACTGCTATAAAGAGAGAAAGACAGCTAACAGACCAGTTGCAAAGAGGAGATGCCAGCAATACTTTAGAGAGAAGTGCCTGGGAGAATTGTTGTTTGGTCCATTGATTTCTTCTCTATCGATCTTAAATGGGAAGTAAGCAGACTACTGGAGTGGTGCTAAAGAAACCATATAAGAGTATCTAAAATTTAGAAGACCTGGTGGTAGCAGTGAGGACGTGGGCATGACAGAAAGCAACCTGGAGAGCTCAGGAAACACAGCCCAAGGCGCAAGGTGAATCATGAGAAACGGGGGTGCGTTCCGGCGAACGGAGGGGCACAGAGTATTTGCTTATAACATACCAATGAAGCAGCCACCGCAGCTCAGCTGGTCAAATGGCCGTGCACGTGTGGGGCACAGGTACCGGGGGAGTAAATCCTCACGGTACAGCCGGCCCCTGTACAAAGCCTGACAAAAGCAGGCCACAGCCTGCGCTGAAGCTCAGGAAGAAAGAAGATGGCACGGGTTGCCTTCCGTTGCGTGTTTCACGCTGTTCCTGCCTTCTCGTTCAAGTCACAGTTTTTTGATACAGAACATGCCTTGTACAGGGATCAGAGTCAAACCAGGAAATATTTAGAGAGGATGATAACTCTGTGTAGAAAGAGAACAGGGTTTCATTGCTAGGGACGGAGGTCCCTAGCACGTGTCCATACACCTTTGTCCACACACCTGCTTCTCGCCTTCCCCTTCCCTGCGGGCACAGAGAGCATCTGCTTTCACATTACCACCCCTCTGCTTTTTCACGTGTGCCTGGGCAGATTCAGACTCTTTAGTGGGGCAGAATTTAAGCCCTTCAAAAACAATGGAAGAACCTGTTGAGTTAATTTTCAGTGTAGCCAGTTTTGCAGTCTTGGGTTGGCTGGACTTCTGATGTTTTGCTGGGGTTTCATGGTTGCTGGCAGAATGACTAGGGAAGTATTTCACAGAGTCGTCTAAGGGAGAAAAGAAAACATCCTAACAGAACACATTCCAGCAGATGACTAACTTTTAAAAATACGTTTTGATATTTGCTCATATAACTCTACATCATACACAAAATCGTAACAGATGAGAAAATGAACCACTGATGTCTCTTTTCCTACATCATTAGGTATCTTGTCCAGTAAAGACATGTTTGGATATCTCTTGAGAGAGAGATCATAACCCTAAGAGCATAGGGAGTCATAAACGCTTGTTCTGAAATAATGGTGTAAGTGATCTGCTGCTATTTTATACTTCAGTAGGTTTGAGTAGTCCATGCGATGCCTTATCCAAAGACCTCTGATGTTTTAGTAATAGGAACTTTTTCATTGACTTCTGTATTAGCACCATTGCATAGCCTAGTTATTAATCACTTCATTAACTATTAATTAACTAAATTAATAACTAGTGCTTAAAAATCTGCATCTTGTTCATATATAGTAAGTCAGCTTTTGAGTATGGTAGCAATTCATGTAGAAGTATTTCCCTTGTAGTGTTTAACAGATTGAGTGCTCTTCCTAGACTCAAAATACCCAGACTTAGTGGCTCCCACATAAAAAATAAAACTGTTCAAATGGCAAAGCTGCAAAACTCCAGTTCAAAGGGTGAAAGTTTTGCAAACTGTTCCAGTAATAATAAATGTAAATTTTGCTATGACCACTTGGTGTCATCTAGTCAGAGCTAGTTAGTTACCTTCTTGTTCTAGACTTGGTTTTAGCGTTAAAAAAAAAAAAAAAAATCACATTTAATCTTGATTATCTGAGACCTGGGGGACCAATACTAGCTCTTATTCTCTCCAGGTGAGATCCTCAGAGTCAGCATTGCAGGGTCACCAGAAGACCACCAGCCTTAACTGCATTCCCTCTTAGAAAGGCTGCTTTGGGGGCAGACCTAGGCAGGCGACTGGGACTTTTTGCCCTGTTTGCAAAGTTATTTTGCTGCCAGTGCTGCTGAAGAGCAGCCAAGGTGAGTACCTCCTGCTCACTATACCTGAGATCAAGTGCAAGGGTCCAGTGGCCGGCAGACAGCACTGTTAGGTGACACAAGTGGAGCCCTCAGGAGCTGCTGTGTCAATCCGGTGTCAGCTCAGGACAGCTCTTCACTCACTCTGGAGCGTGAGCCCTCCACCTCTTTGCCAGTCTGCCAGCGAGAGGAAAATACTCAGCCCTCGAATGAGACAAACAACTCCGGGTCTCTGGGGGGGAGCACATTTTTCAAGAATTCCTTGTGAGGTGAAACACTTGGATTTTTTTTTTTTTTTTTCTTTGTGAAGAGCCTTCTCTGTTCTGCTCTCCAGTTGGGCGACCCTGCAGTGAGTTACACCCAGCAAATGGGTAATTGCTTGGAACTTGGAACTGAGGCTTGGAAAATCTTTTTGTGTTTAAATCTGTACCTAATCAAATATCTACTCACTCTGTGAGGAGCAAGAACATAGAGGAGAGAGGGGGAATATTTCACATTGGCAGAAATGAAAGGCAATGTTTTGATTTGGTTGCTTTGCTGCCACTTAAATTCAGTTTACCGGGGGACAGGTTTAGAGAGAGGACACTCTTGAAAAGGTTTTGTTTCCTATATCAGAGTTCACTGTGTTTTAAATATCTCCGGCAATTACCTTTGCTGCCGACAGACTAAGGAATCCGATTGTGTCTGGTGCTGCTTACCACAAAAAGTGTAATACGGAGAGAGTAACGGAACTGGGAAAAAACAGAGGTAGAATTAAGTGCAATTAGTAAAATGCAACAAATGAGTCGTTGGTTACTTACCAAGAAGAAAATGGTCACACCTTGTCAGCACCGCGACAATCCAGTTATTCAAAGATCAGAGCATTGCAGATTGATGTTGACAAACTGGAGGGAATTCACATAAAATAACTCAAACCGCTGTTGGACTTTAAGGGCTGGTTTATGGGAAAGATTAAAACAGCTAGATAAAGCCTGTCTGTCTAGGTACTTGCATAACAGTAATGAATGTGATATATTATGCTGCGTGGTGAAGGGCTCGGTGGAAGCTGAGGGATCCAGTAACCACTTACAAAGTTGTAGGCTGTAAGCACGAAGAAAGGAAAGAAGTGGGTAAGGATTGCTGAAGGAGCACAAGTGCTAAGATGAAAAGGAGGAAAGCTCATGCCAAACACTAGGAAATATTACCTCCTGTGAGAACTGTTAGGCTGTGGTCAGAAGTTATACAAAACCCCTCAGCTGAGTCATTTAAACTGAATTGTAAAAAACACTCTAGAAAATATGCTGTATTGGCACAGGGCGAGCCTAGATCGGGAACAACCAGCCTACTCCCTGGTTTCCTTTTTCCCAAGGGCCCTTTACTGCTAGTATGGTAGATATTAATTGACTTAGCAAGAAGCAGAACAGGGATGGCTGGAGGCAAAGAGGGAAAATTCAGTACATGAGTTTTGTGCATCGTGGGAGCTCAGTGTGGCTGCTCTTACGCAGATGCGGTAGCCCCACGGACATGGCACGTCGCACTGACAGGCAGGAGCCAAACGCGCCTTGTCCCGCAAGGAGCTATTGTATCAGCTCAGATCTGATCTTCCCTGTATCACTGATCAGAGGGGTCTGCGCCGAGAGGAACTGCTGGAAGACATAACGGGGCAAACCGGGGGATCTGCAACAGCCGCTCTTATTGCATCCGTGTTCGTGGCCGGTTGTGCCTGTGGAAGGGGAGCGAGAGGCAGGAGGCTTGCAAGGACACGTCATCTTGCTGCGCTGACGTGTTTTCACCTCTTTCTCCTACTGCCACAGATTTCCCACATTTTTAGTTAGGAAGAAAAACAGTTGAACCTGTCACTGTGAACATTTTATGTTTCCTTCCTTTCTTGTATTGATAAGGCAGGAGTTACAGGGATTCGGGGGGGAAGCTCTATGGAAGTTGGAAACAGTCTGGAAAGAAGAAGAATTGCTCTCTTGGGAGCCTCAGGAGAAAGCTGCAAAGTGAAACAAATTGTTCTCTGCTGCACGGAAAATGTTGGGTCTACTTACTCATCCTGCTGAGGTCACCACGAAGGGTTGGTGGTGCCCAGCTGCACCCATCATGCACATCCAGCTACCATTATTTGCTTCTCCAGGAGACTTCTCCCCATGGCTTTACCCCATCATGGCCAGCACCGTGTTCACCTGGCCAAAATTGATTTAAAACACAGTCTTTAGCATAAATACTATCTTTGTTGTGAGGGAATAGTTGTGATCTTATAAAGTCTCAATTCTTGGTCCGTATTTGTAGGAGTCTTATTTTTCATTTTGTTTACAAAGGCCACCTCAGCGTATGCTGCGAAGGTGATGGGCAGGGTTGCTCATTTCCCTGTAGCACCTACAACTCTGTCATAGCAAAATGACCCCAAAGACACAAAGAATTAAGCACCTCATGGACTTTAATGTGCTTTATATTCTCAGTACTCCTCCAAGCTCCAGAAGCATTCTATCTGGTGAAAAATATTATTCGTATTATGCAGATGAGCACAGGGTGGGCTAAGGAATAGATTCACAACAGGACATTGAAGTTTTGACTCTCAGCATTGGCTGGAGAAACCCATGCCTTTGAGTTGGGCTCCCAAAGACATGCAGGCATGTCCTGGGGAGAGTGAAGTACCTCTGAGCAGCAGTCACACTCTGGGATGTGTAGTGGCATGTGTAGTAGACATAAATGATGTTTACGTGTCGCTTAGCAGGCTAGTAGGACACGCTATGGGTATGTCCAAGCCCCAGGGTCCTTTCTGGATCCCCAGTACTGATGCAGGGCTGCGGTGGGACACAGGCTGAAGCTCTCCCCTGGAGGTGGAACCTGAAGCATCCCATGCTTGAGGTTCTCAGCAGCACAGCCAGCCTGGTCTGAGGTGAGTGATGGAGAGACTGGACTTGCCCTGGAAAGAGAAGGGGGAGAAGGAGAGGGCAGATCTGAGGCAGAGAGCTGGGGGAGAGCCCAGCCTGCTGCTCCTGCTCCATGGGTGCATGCCTGGTGAAAGAAAGAGGGAGGATCCCACCAGCAGGAGCTGGTCATGCAAGGTCAAGCAGCAAACCCAGTTTCTCAGGCCCGTGCCACCAGCAGAGCAGACCACAGGGCTGCTATCCTCAGCAGGCAATGGTCCTCCTCGGCTGCCTACGCCCAGTCCCAGCTCTGTGCTAGAGCCAGTCCTTTGAAAAACAGCCAGGCTTATCTCTTTCTTTCAAAATCTACTTAGAGATGCGGTGCTTGTTCCTTCCATACATCAAAATTGATGGGTGCAGGAGGGGGTATTTGCCTTCACTTCTGTTGAAGTCATGGCCTTTTGAGATGAGAGTAAAAAAAAAACAACCAATGAGTGGACCTGCTCTTTGCATGGACAGTACTCTGAACAAGACCCTCCTGACAGCCTGGTGTGGAAGAGGAAAGTTTCATGGATTAGTGACACATGGCTTTGTGCCCAACCAGCACAACCATTCTTCTCTAAGTATTTAGAGAGTAATACTAATAACTCTAAACTATAGTACTTAATACTTCTCGAGTATTTAGATTTTGGGGCATTTTGACCTAGGGATCTCTTTTCTTGTGATGTATTACAGCAGGGGAGGCCAGACTCAGCTGGAGACTTTTTGCTCGTGTGAGTGTGCGAGTTGCACTCTGCAGAAGATTTCCTCTGGCAGAGCCTTTGGTCTCCATACCTGAGTGTGTTAAATTCTGGCTGAACTGCAAAGGACCATCCCTTCTCTCTCTGTCAGACTTCCAGGCTGGGAGGCAAAAAGTGGACCTGGCAACTCTTAAATTTTAATGGGGTCTGTGGTCTCTTTATTTGATAATGTATTTTTAGCAGAAAAAGATAGGTATCCTTTTCTGGGAGAGAAATGCAGTAAACCTCCAGTGAATAAATACAAGATTTTGTTTTCAACACTCTCCTCCTGGACTCCTGCTGTCAAGTGACTGCAAAATTCAAAGAGATTATTTTGGCGGTTCCAAAAATCTGTCATACAGATCTGAGTTTTTTTCCTTGTATTTGTCAATGTGTGACTAAGCACAAGTATTACAGGAAACATGGAAATGTTTGGGCTTTAAAGAATAGCTGTGGAAAAGGACCTCCTACTGATTAACAACTGCTGTTTAATAAAATAATTTTCGGATGTCCAAATTGCTGATTGTTCCAGCGAGGGTTACGTTCTGACCAGAAGGGATCCCACCAGTCCCATGTCATCAGCCGGGTGCGCTGAGAAGAGACTTTTCTGCAGCCGTTTCCTGCTCCTAAACAATTGGGAAGGAGAGATGCCCATCTTTGCTTCCCGCGGCGCGGGGGGGATCTGTTTGGCACAATCTCTAGGGTGACATCAAAACTGTGGGAGAAGGAACTGGGAGAGGAGCTGGAGTGCGAGGAAGCGCCTTCGTTTCGGATGCGCAACCCGCTGGATGATTAGGAAGGCCCAGCTAGGATGGAAAAAGAGAAGATGTCTCACGCTTGCTGAAACGTTGAGGGTTGGCGTGGGTGTACTGGGAGCTAGCTGGAAGGAGAGCCGGGGACCCACGTGAAGTTCACCAGGTTCTTTGTTCTGAAGTTCTCCCTCCGTGGCAGGGTCCCAGCCGGGCTGCTCTCCTCCGCAGGGCTGGCGCTCTGGCTGCCGGCTGCGCGCCAGAGCCCTGGTTGGTACTTGGACCTATCCAAGCGCTCACACACACACACACAGACACTTTTCTCTCTGTTTTGTGCTTGTTTTTGCTGCGCTGCGAGGCTGGGGTCTAGTCCGGCTGCCTGGTGACGCGCTGGCAGAGTCCTTCACAGGTGACGCGCACCGTGCCACAGCCAAATCTTCACCTTCAACCGGGGCCTCATTCGGGGCAGGTCCAGCACACTCCTAGCGATATGTGTTTTTCATCGGGCGCAATACACGTCTCCAGCTCCATGCAGTTGTGTATTCTTAGTCTAAATGTGGCTGAAAGCAGCAAATCTATGCGACAGCCTCCCCCCCTGTTTTGTGTTTTTTTTACAGGGAACCAGCAGATGCCAGGAAGGGTTGCTTATTGACATTAATCATTACCCTGGTGATAGCCCTGGGCAGGCTGCTTTAATTGACCAGAACTGAATCCAGTAATCATATAATGGAAAATATACATCACATTTATTTCAGTAGCACATCTGAATTACAGTAATATGAGTTCATGGCAAAATTCTCAGTGACTACATCAGAAGCAGGAGCAGAGCCATTGTCTGCTAGCGCAGATGTAACTGAGCTGTGCCCCACAGTCTGCTGTGCTTAGGCAGGACAGTGAGGCTATGTCCAAAAAGCCATAAAATTATCCTCCAGGATCCTGCAGCCCAAACCCTATTCAGACAAATAAAGAGAAGTCTGTGCATGGTGGTTGTAGAATTGTGTTTTCCATTGTTTTCTTTGAGTATAGCCCTTCAGTAGGAGGGATGGCCACAGTCCCTTCAAACAGCAGAAAAGCTCTAATAAGAATGCATAAAAGAGACCATCCAAAAAGACAATAATTACAGAAGCATCTCCTTTTAGCCAATTATCTACAGAAAATGATAGTTAAAAAAACAGCTGAGAAAGTAGAGCAACAAGAAAAAACGTCTGAGATTTAGTTTGATCACTTTATGCCTGGGAAAAAGAACAAGAAGTTAATAATCAAACAATATTTGTATATTGACTAATGTGTTAATGAATTCAATTTTTGTTAAATAGCATCAACATGTTAGATATTACATTGAAAAGAAACGAGTATGAATAGCTGGCCAACACAGTCAACTGAGCCTCTTTTTTCCATGCAGAATGCAAAGTCTATGACCTTTGTTCAACAGAACAGTTGAGAGATGAGGGTTGGGACTATGTTAAGTTACCATGAACGGCAGAATCCAGGGGGACCAGTTGTGATTAGTTGTCTAAACTTGACTGTGGATATATTCCTGCGGACCTTTTCTCATCCCCTTCCCTGGAGCACACAGCCTAACCGCTAAATATTAACAACAATTAAATTAAAATGTGGATTAAGATGCCGATTTGCAAAAATTAATAGCTTGAGGATGAGGACACCCCTTACCCCTTGGGCTCCATCAGTGTGAATATATTATGGCTACTTCACTTTGTGCATTAACTGTATGTATTTGTGGTTGTTATAGTGGCTCACTGACATTAAAGCTCCAAAGAGCCAAAATGTCACTTTTGGAATGTGACTTGTTGCCTTATAAACCAGTGGGATTGTGTACAGTATGCCAAATTTAACATGTGTAACTTTTGTTCAAAATTTTTATATAAAAATAAGACCTTATTTTACATGGGAAAAATAAAATACAAAAAGCCTTAGAGTGAAAGCTGTACAATTGTTTCAGACATGCAAGTAGTTTATTACTATCGGTTTTTAAAGCAATGCTGATGTATTTCTAGGTAACACTCACCCCCTTCAACTTTGCTGTTTCTGAGAAAGGAGATAGAATACACTGAAAAGCAGAGGATACACATGCAGAAGATGTACAATGTACACATATGCATGTACTGAAAAGGTAAGTAGCCTTTAATTAGATCATTGCCTTCTTTCTTGCAGGAAAGGTGTGTTTTAAGTCATCAGGAGAGATCTGCAAGAGTTTTGAAGGGGAAATTGGTGAGGACATTGGTGAGATGGATCAGAAGAGTCTGCCAGTACCAGTCCAGGGGGGGTTCAGGGGGAGGTAGAGCTGAGGTAGAGACCAGAATTAGTTTATGTTCGTTTATATTGCAGCGGCTTAGTATGAAATTCTTTAAATATAGCTTACTTAGTAGGGAAGACAGCCTCTTCATAGCAATGAGGAAACATCTAGAGGTAGATTGGTGCTTGTAGCTGCCTTGCCTTCAGGAGGAGATCCGCTTTTGGGGTGCTTAAAAATTCTCCATTTCTTTCATGTTTTCATCTTTCTTTTAAGCCACCATCATAATGTATTAAAAACTAGACAATGCCCAGAATTTAACCTTTTTATTTCAGTTCTCCAGTAATAGAAATATTGCAGCATATAAGACAAAACGATTCTCAGAAGCTACTAACTTAAATTGACTGCTGCCTCTTATCCAGCCATGTACTACTTCAGATTTTTGGAATCCATGCAAATTTTAATGGAGAATCTCAGTTTTCAAACCTTATTATTAGTAGGCAGAGAGAAATTGTAATAACATTCTCAATTATTCCCTAACTTGATCTGCACGGAATCTCCTTAGAAAAACTTGCTGTGTGTAGATTAGGCACATCCTTGGGTGATTTGTTGTCTCAGGACCTCTCAGTCCAGGCTGAATGTGCCAGGGGATCGTGTGATTTCCTTGTTGCAATCCTTTGATCATGGAATCAGGAACACAGTAAAGTTGGAACCCACCTTTCCGTGTCTTTAGCCTCGACTCTCTTCTCTGGATAGACCTGTACTTTAAAGCCCTGGTGAGAAAATTCACAGTCCTGCTGCCTTCCCTGCATTCTAGGAATGACTGTCAGGTCAGTAAGTTATGTCTCAAGAGGGAAAAATAAAAGAATTAAGCTATCAAGACTGAATTTCATTTTGTTGTACTTCCAGAAAGGGTTGAATTACATTAATGATGGTTTTGTGTTTGAATTTTCCCTGGCAGAGTTGTAGGGACAATATGCAAAGGACTTCTTGGTAATGAAATGCTCACCTAACTGGCTGGGCTTCCAAATTTTCCTCTCTTAGTGCCCAATAAATGTGCAGACTGGTTAAAATTCACCTCTTTCCATTTAGATACTTGGCCCCAGCTGTTTTTCCGAGTGCCAAAACTTTGCTAGGAAAAAAAGAAGACCCAAAAGAATGTGATGCTACTTTACAGAGGAGAAATCTTCTCTTTCTACCCTGGCATTAAACTCTTGAAGGTGAACAAAGAGGGAGACGTGTCTAGAAATGCACAAAGAAGCTGAGCTAATTAAGGGAGCTCCCACTGCCCCCCTTCATGAAAGCTGCTATGCTTTTGAAACCCTGGAGATGGTTTCACTGTGAATTTGTGAGGTTAGGAATACAGCTGGGATTCTGAGACTGTGGGCTGGGTGGTATGTATAGAATGTGTTTGATCAGTTTCCCCGGTTGTATTAGAAAGAGATGGCATAAAACAAATGGGGTGGAAATAGGCAGAAAGGATGAGCAGCTCCCCTTGGGATAAGTCTGAACTGATTTAGATTGTGGGACATTGTTTTTTTGGTGTTGAATGTATTTTTTCCTGGAGATTTCAGTGAGAAGATTTTTTTTTTCTTCCTAATCTTTATCAATGTCACAGAAAACATTTTTTTGAGCCTTTGGAAACATGAGGCTCAAACCTTGCAGTTCATTCCTCCAGAAGTTAGCATGGCATGCTACAGACCAGCTTTCTGTATGTTGACATGCAAATAGCTTGCCAATCTCATCTTGCCTATGGCATTTTGCACTATTACTATGATTCCCTGCTTGGTTTTTACCACTTTTTGGTATTCAACCTAGAAAAAATACTTTTCTTGCCTGAAACATCCCCACCAAGGGGGTACTTGAACACTGCTATCTCTGGGCTAAATATATGTAGTTGTGGCATGTTGAACAAACAGATCCTGGGTGATGCAGGACACGGTGCCTCTCTTTACAAGCCACTGAATATAAATAGTGAACCTTCGAGGCACCCCATTAAATCCACCAAAATTAAGGTTGCCCAGGAGATCACAACTCATCGGTAAGGAGATTGATATGGCACTCAGTTCTTTTAGTCCTATTCACAGGCAATAGCTCCTTCACTCCTCCTCTTCTTCAGTAGCAAGGGTACGAATGAGTCCTTTACACCGTCCTGAAATGCATCAGAATCCTTGTGTCTCTTCTTCCCCGGTGAGCCCAGCTCCAATCATCTGATTCCTGTACCAGCGAGGAGGGATCTCCTCACTTGACAGGACCATGGATAAACTTGGCAGAAAGTAAAGAGCATTAATAATAACAGATGTTGTAATGTTTTGCTATGTTTACAAGACCCCTGTGTGCTCCATGTATCATTTGAAATTACATTGAAATGATTGATTTTCATTTAATTAATATAAGGTAAAATATTTGCAGAACAGCTCAAGGCTTTTGGAAGATGCAAATAAAGAACTCAGAGTCTGTCTGAGGAATTTTGTTTGAACCTGACTCCACCTGTTAAAAACTGGTACGCAAGTAAATGGGAAGCTATAATTTTGTTTCCATTTTCTTTCTTTTCTATTGTAAAGGTGAGAACTGCACTGAGATTCTACTGGGAAAGCAATACCAATTAAGGAAAAGTAAGGCAGCAGAGTTAGAGGGAAAACAATTTTAAAGTTTGTTTGAAAACTTTACGCAATCATTTGTGACTGCCTAACCTTTTCTTTCAATGTCTCTTCCCTTTGGCTTTTATTCAGCAAGCTGCTTGAGCCTATGGCTTGCTTTAAGCAGGCAGCAGATTAAAAACCTTGTTGAACTAGGGTAGGCACAGTTACATGTTAGTTCAGGTCAGAATGATAAATATTTGCTTGTATTAGCACTGTCCAAAACTTAATCTTTAACCTCATGAAAGCTCTGTGACATGAGCAAAGGACTTGGAGTCTTGCACAAGCCTCTCAAGAAGTTCCCCATGTATACGATGCATGAAAGGCACCTTTATTCAGAAGCAGCTATGGATCTGTAGATCTGTGATGATTCATTGAGCAATTTCTGGTGATCCTGGAAACCCGAGTTTCCTGGGGTAGCAGAAGGAGTACTAACACATTTGACAAAGGAAAGGGACTAATTTTGCTTTTTCTGCCAACGGGAGGACATCGCATTCTCCCTCAGGGTGTCAAGAAGGAGACTAGCAGTCAACCTTTGAGTGTAAGTTCCTTCCTGCTTTCCTACATGATGGTTTGCAGTACAGGAGTGATGGGGCACTGGGGCAAGTCACATCCACAACAATCAGAAGTTGGTTGTCTTTGCAGTTTTCATGAAGTGAATCAACTCATTTCATCCTAAATTGTAACAGAAAGTTGAGGCATGCTAAAACAATGTAGTTTGCAGATTCACTGAAAGAACTGGCTAAACCAACCCAGAGCTCTCAACACATTTTTAATGTGAACATTACACAGAATGAAGCAAGGAGAAAAGGCAACAGACAGATTACCTACCAATAACCAGCACTCTTTGAAATAGGCAGTCCCTATGTACAAGCGCTCAGTGGGTGAAAGTAGATACGGTGGTTCATATCTGAGCCTCCCTCCATCTCCCCAGGCTTGCTAAATGCACACAAACACGGGCACCATCATCTTGATCACCGTGTCCCCAAAGAGGCAGATTAAAAAGCCTCCGATGAAGAGGGAAATGAGTGCAACATGCATTCAGACAATGCATCGTGAAACATTCCCATTGGTGTTGTTCCTGTCTTTGAGGCCACTGACGCCTTCATACTGTGAGTCCCTCCAAGCTGTAATGCCATGCACTCACAGTTATCCGTGAATGGCTTTCAGAAAGTATGGTTGGGGCTCCAGGCAGGTGCTCAGCGGATGTCATGGACATTGTCAGTCCTCAGCGAAGCCACTGAGCTTGCTTGGGGCTATCGTTGAACACGTTGCTGTAAGCGGTAACCGGTAAAGGGCTGTGTAAACAACATCAGCCGTTACATCTCTCCTCCGCAAACAGACTGCCATGAATTACCCTTTTACGAAGCATTCCCGTAACAAGTCAGGAGGCTGATTGGGACTCAGAGGGCTGCCCCAGCTGAGTGCTGAGTGCCACATTCACGTCCCTCTGAGGATCACGTAAAGGTGGGAGCAGGCTAACAGGTCTGTGGAGGAAGCATCTAGCACCATACTGATGTACACAGGCTGGTTTTCAAAACCAGCATGTAGGTGCAGCGAGAAGGAGGACAAAGCAGATACCTTTGGTTGTAAAAGACCCCCACCAAAAAAACCAAACCCCAAGCCAAAAATCTGACCAAAATGCAGTGCTTAGGAGCATTCTGTGGCATTGCCGGTCTTGCAGATTTGGCCTCGGTGAGCTATTCCCTCAAGAGGCAGAGCCTCCCATCACCGACCCTGTGAGAAGCTGGAGTGACTGTGGTCCCCCATGTCACCCCTGGGGAGCCTGGGCACTGGCAGCACCATCCCTGCCCTGGGACAGCGAGTGCCACAACTACTTGGCTGCCACTTTTAGCAAAAGGCCAGGAAATTCAACCCAGTGAGCGATGAAAACCTGTGCCCTGCAGTCCCTCTTAGGCGAAGAGCTTCTTCCAGATGGGGAACAGCTCTGTGTGTCCCTTTTTAAGCACTCCCACCCAAGAGGCAGAAATCTTCTCTCTCCTCTTTAGCAACTGGAAGATTTAAAAAAAATGCTTTCCCAGCATCAGGCTCTGAGCACACTCAGATTGTTTGAGCCACACTTTTTGTAGTGCAAGAAAGGCTGTTCTGGTTCTTCACCACATACCAAAGCCCCTCATTTTTTGTCCTCCCTATCCTGGACCCATTCTACCACCATTTCCAAAAACTGCATTTCGCCTGCCCTGCTGAGAAGCCTGGAGCTGGCTTTACATTAAAAAATACTGAAGTCAGCTGAGTACTTAGGAACGTGGAGGCTGAGGAAAATTTGAGTCATAAGCAACTGTATTATTTGAGTGAGACTCTTTGTCTGACTTTGAAAGAAATACTCCGACATTTTAGGTATGGGGTAGTTTTAAAAGTTTTTTTTCACTCTTCGCTCCCTAGGTTGCAATTTTAAAGCTTAGTGCCTGTATCTCCCCAAATCCATATGCTGGTTT
The DNA here is from genome assembly GCF_900496995.4 of Aquila chrysaetos chrysaetos. NCBI lineage: Eukaryota > Metazoa > Chordata > Aves > Accipitriformes > Accipitridae > Aquila > Aquila chrysaetos. The sequence goes on from NC_044005.1 coordinate 52,588,589, forward strand.
GTCACCCATAGCTCACTGTTGCCTCCTTTACAAGTGGCTGGGCTCTACGTAAAGGCGGTGCAGCAGTCTGAGGTGCGTTGATCCAAGCCTCGGCTACGGCTGCAACACTGAGGTGAAGCTATGTTGACAGATTTGGGGTCTGTTGTATCGCTACTCTGAGCTTTGCGGGAATCTGAGACACAATTGTGGTATTTTGGAGTAAACATTTTAAAGACAAGCAACGATTTTCAGTAAACTGTAGGGAGGGTGGGAGAGCAGCTTTGCTGTTCGAAGAGGAAGCTGGAAATAAAGGCTTTTGTTTCTTCCTGCATGGAGAGGTCACTCAGTGTCTCTGAACTTCCAGTTACCTCCTATAAAAAATATTACAGCTGTTAATGTGAACCATTGTAGTGCCCAAGTACAAAACCGGACAAGCTGAATGGCAGAGCTGGCCTTTGGGGTTTTTTTTTCCCCCTCTGGAAAGAAGAAAAAAGAAGCAGAATAAAATGGGTGCAAATTGTAAAGTCTTTTCTCTCCATTTTCAATTGCTGTAATAAAAAGGGCCAATATATAACGGCCACATAGAGAATAACACAGAGCGGGAAAGGAATGGTAAGGTGGCCTTATGGCTCAAGAAACGGAGCTCATTAGGCTGGGTGCAGTATTGCGTTAACGCGGAATTAATCCCCCTTTCCCGCAGCAGCTCATTTCGGAGCGGTTTGAGGATTTCTGCAGGGCGTTACCGGCACTGTGCCTCGGGGGTACGTGTTTCCCGTGGATGTACACCCGCTCCCGGGAGGTGCTCAGCTGGGCTCTGCTCCCTGGCCTGGGTGAGAAACCCAGCTGGGGGGGTCACAGGGAAGGGAAGGGGACAGCAGGATGAGGCCACCCCTCCCGGGCAACCCAGCTGGGTTACATCTGCTCTTACGGACCTCCTGGGAAAGGTGGGAAGTGGAGGAGTTAACTTGTTTTCCGCACACCCGGTGTCTCTGCACAAACACGCGCGCCTCGGCCGTTGTGCCGCTGGTAACTCCTCCGGCCCCTCTGAGTCTCCGGCAGAGAAGCTGGCGCTGGCATGGCATTTGTTGACAGCCAGCTGTGTCCTACTTGGAAAGCAGTGTTTTGCTTCTGCTTCCCGGCTTCCCAGCTGCGGAAGAATCCTGTGGAAAAAAGCTGAATATCAGGTTTATATCAGAATAAATGTATATGAGGGTCTCAAATTAATATCATGCGGGCAACCTTATTTTTATACTTCCTAAATTTTAAGTGCCTGACTTTGCACCTTATCAATATTCATAGGGTTTTTTCTTCTTTTACGTTTTGTTATTGTTATGGGAAACTCTGGCTGCCCATTAAGTACTATGAGCAGTCCCGAAGAAACCCGCAGGTTATTGGGAAATATATTAATTTGTTCCAGATCTCACTTTACTTATCACCATTGGTTTTGGAAGCCAGTGACTTTAAAGCAGAGTTGCAAATCGTTTCAGCGTGTTAAAACCCACAGTGGTGTGTAAGTTCATCTGCGTATGCCATGTGGCTTAAACAGAGATGTGCATTTTATGTCAAACATTCAAAATGACCACTTAAGAACATGGGAATTTATTTAAATTTTGGCTGCCCAGTAGTGTCTGACTGCATTTCCACTAAATAATAATGACATCAAGAGCTTTGTTATATTAACCACAAGACCAGTATGTATTTCCTATGGCTTTCTCAGGGGACGTCCAGTACGCTAATCCTGCCAAAAGGCAACATGCTAAAATATTGCAGGGACTGAGCACATGTGGAGCAAGACTGCAGCTGACAAACGACTGTCAGGCACTAAAGTCCAGTGTACACCTACATAATTTAGGATTATTGCTGCTATTCTGGAATGTGAAATAAATCCAACATCAGTTTGATGTCAGCCCCCCTGGGGTGGCCTGATGGCTAGAATATATAGCTGAGGATGCTCTGCCGATGCTGGGAACTTCACGGCACATCTGCTTTCCTATCTCTTGTGTACCGTTGGGTTTCAGTTCTGAAAACTGTTGCCCCAGGCCATGCACACAAGCAAATATTGGCTGCTGTTCTTTGTATTTGTGTGTAAGTCTGTCTTTGCTCAAAGATCCAACTAGAAATGACTGTTTCAGTTCCACTGTCTATTGATGAAAGGTTTCAGAGAGTTGATCTGGCAATAGGAATAGTATCATGTGAGTTAGGTATAACATGAATAGCATATGCTTCAATAAAGAGTTACAGTAAATTTCCTACAAGGAAACCAAACTGATAAAATGCAGAGCTTAAAAATAGTTTATGAATGGGAAAAAGGGCGGGATTTGTTACGTTGTTGGCTACAAACAGTTTACTTAGCTATGGTGCTGAGTCGGCCAGGTAGTTACACTAGTGTGCAAATGGTGTCTGGCTCCAGGAGCTGCAGAAGCTGTGCTGAACGCAATGGAGGTCTGCGTAGAGCATGGCATCTCCTGTGGCACATATCTCCCCGGCTCCCCGGGTGCTGTTGGGTGCTGCTGCACGCTCACAGCTTTGCTTCTGAAGCAAAAGGAGATATCCCCGTGAGCAGTCGTGCTTCATGCTCTGGAGACAAATACCTGCTGCTCCAGAAAAAGCAGAGGCAGCTGTGAGTATCTGGCAGCGATACTTTGCTGGGAGATGGAGGAGCAGAAAAAGGACAAAATTCTGTGCATCAGTTCAGACACTTGGACAAGAGAAAATGGGAGCTGAATGAAGGGAAAGGGAAGGAAAACACTGTAGGCACGGAAAAGGGAACTTCAGTGGCTGAATGTTCCTGACTTCTTTCTCATTGGTGTTGATCTGATCCTCTCCTATCATGTCTATTCTCTTCATACCCAGCTTCATAATAGTGATCTCAAGGGAGCACAAGAACTGAATCTCGCTAGAAAATTGCTATTTAAATTTTTTTATTCCAAATAGCTAGAAATAATGCAGGCATACACTGACAATGATAAGACACCTGAAAGCACCCATAACATGGGTGCAGGGTGTGGAAAAGCTAGGCTTTTGCATTGTACCTGCTCAGTATATCAGTTAGGTTCTCAGGATTCACTTTTTGGCAAATTCTTTTATGGGCATATGTCTTTTATCTTGGTAAGAACCACTAGGGTTCAACTAAGTTTTGTGGTAATACTTAAAACAAAACTGAAATGACTATGCCTCCAACAAGTCATTCCTTCAGTGTATTTAGAAGCATTTATCAGTGGTACAGCATCAAAATTGTGGTGAGTTCCTAGCTGACAAAACGGAATAGTCATGCCTTGCACTTAAGTAGCAGCATTTTAAAAGATTACTTTTGGCAGGGAAAGAAGGACATCATCATAATGATGTTGCCAAGTGCATGTTTTTTTGACACAAGAGCATTTTGGGTGTTATGCACTCTATGATAATGTGGTCATTGGAAAAAATAATGAAGGTCAGTCTTAAGGAAGTACTTTATTTTATATGATGTACAAATTGTCACTGATATATCTGCATAAAAAAACCTTTAGCAAAGCAGTTTGTGGTTATAGAGTGCATGGATACCACCACAACTGTTGCTGAAAGGGGTAATTACCACTGATGGCAGCAATAGCAACAACTTCTGGCTCCATAGTTGGTGGGTCAAGAGATATCTACATTCTTTTCTTCCTTTTCCTACAACTTTGCAAACTCTCCTCCACCAAATGTGTACCAGCTGATCTATTTTCCTTCCATACCTCCCATACCCCAAAAGGCAGTTGCTATTGGATTGCCATTATCTAGCTGAGTTAACTGAGCATGCAAAAGTAGTAATTGTCTATGTAGAGTTACCTACTGTGATGGCAAGCATTTACACCAGGGATAATCAGCAGCTGCTGACATTCCCCTTGATAGAGTGCATCAGTCAGGTAGGTGTAGCCCAGGCTGGGAATCACAGCTGTAGGGTAAGGCCTTGACATACATAAATCTGACTTCACACTCACTTGTCAAGCATCCAAGTGAGTCAGTTGTGTGGCCCACTCTAGAAACCATTCTGGTTATGTATTTATTATCATTCTTAGTGTGTGGCAGCGTTAGTAAAGTCATAACTTTTTTTGTGGTATCGGAAATGCAAGAGAATAAATCTGTATGCCCAAGTGACTCCTCGCGGAGGTCAGCGGTACCAAGGCGTGCTCATTCCTCAGGTCTTAGCAGGGTGGCCAGGGCAACTGTGCTGTAATACAAGCTTACAACAAAAGTATTTTGGGACATGTTTTTTCATATTGCCTGGTTTAGCCATGAAATATCAGTCCACTCAGAAAGTGAGCAATTGCAAGTATCGGGAGACCACATTTTTACTGACGGGTGACTGTTTCTGGTATTTGCCCACTAGATGGCTGCAATTGTTGAAGGTAAGTACCTCAGATGCTTGGAAGGGGCTTCAGATGACAAAATCTACTTGCCATTCTCTCCTGAGCTGTTGTCCTTTCATTACTTAGAGATCACGAAGAACTGAGAGGCAGCAGAGGGCTGGAATTCTTCAAATCAAAGGTGTACAATCTACCTCTAGGTGTAAAAGGTGTAAAATCTACCTCAAAAGTGTGAAATCTACTTCATCTTTGGCAAGGAAGAACTTGCAGAAAGGGGTCCAGTTGTGGTCTCATGAATTGTTGTGTCAAACTGGAACATATGAATGAAACTCAAAGGCTACAAGGAATAGAAAAAGGACTTATCAAGAAATAAACCTTTTCCTGGAACTTAGAAAATGTAGGGACAAAGCGAGAACTTCCAGAAGTCAAGCTTAACTTAAAAGAAGAAATTACAGCAAATAACAGCAGGCAAAAAACATAAAGGAAAAAAGAAAAAAAAAGTGCATCTGCTGGGCCATAAGGATATTACAGGGTTTAAAGATAATCTAAGTATTGTGTAAAAGCTAAACAAACACTTTGTCTCAGCTTTCACTAATGATGATGTTGGCCATGAGGTAAAAAGTGGGAAAATGAACGGGAGTAAGTATGTTGGAATGAGTGTGGTGGAAATAAGACTCAGATAAGCTACTCAAATAAGATATGGTAGATTACACAAATATATAAGAGTCAATTCACTGTGTTTGACTGAAAATCCATCTCGCCATGCTTCCCAGTTCAGGATTAGTGTCTGAGCCTCCAGCAGCTTGTGGCCCAGGGACTTACATACCCGGAGTAAGCATGGGGAGGGTTGTAGTTATTAACCTTCTGTTGCGTCCTCTTTCATTGACTCATTCATGCACCCCCTCATCTATTTTTAACCTTAATCATCCACGACATCTCAGGACAAAAAATTCCAGAGGTTACCTGCAGCTTGATTGAAGAACAACCTCCTTGTGTTTGCTTTGAATGTGTCTCCTTCTTCTTGGATTGGAAGAGACAGTGAGGAACATGGGGTCTCCAAGCCCTCTCCACGTACTCAAGTCAGGGCACTGGATGATCTTCACCTGTGAGACCAGTCGGAGAAGTGTAGTTCTAGCAGCAAGGATTTTTAGCACTGCTTTCTGCTGACGTACGGAATAATTAAGGAAATGGAGGTAAATAGAAAACAGGACAAAACATTGCCTTGGTTGCATAAAGCATTCCATATTGACATAAAATTTCTCTTTGAGAAAAATAAGTCATTTTCTAGCTAAAGGAAATATAGTATTTCCAATATTCCTGGTCTCTAGTGAAGTATTTGATATTGTACCACCTGAGAAACTGTCAGATTGCAGAAGATGGAGATTAATATGAGACACATGAAGTTGCAGATAAAAGGGAAGGGACAACATGCTGTGCTGAAAAGAAACCTGTCAGGCTGCAAGGAAGTGCCTTGAGACCCTGTCTTGGCACTGGTGCCACTTAATATGTTTGTTTCCTGAGCTTGGCATAGAAAACAGGAATAAGCTGATGAAAACCACCGGTGATAAAAAGAGAAGCACGTCAATACAGATGAAAATCAGACCATCGCATAAAGATGACTTTGAAGATTAATTTGAAGATGACTGCAGCAGAAATGGGATAGAATTTAATAGTACAAATAGCAAATCATTGCATTTAGGAGGTGATTGGAACATCTGTTATAAACTGGGTCTCTGTAAGAGGTAATAGGAACTTAGAAACACCAGTGTGATTTGGGAGTGAAAAAGACTTACTTACCCTCAGGTATTTTGTCAGGTCTGGCATCTTAGATGGAGGTGGAGAGGTATTAAGAGGTATTATTTTGCAAGGTGCTTGTGAGCTTGTATTTGAAATTTCATTTTCACTCTGTTTACCCCATTTCAATAGGAACTAGTTTGGACCAGAGTAGATGCAGCAGTGGAAAAGGAGAGTGATCACGGAATCAAAGATCTGATTTACAAAAAGAAAATAGCAGAGGTTGGTGTGTGTTAGCTTAGTGGGGGGGGATATGATTACTCTCTGTAAGCACATGGGGGGAGAAGATAAGCTAACTAAAGCTAATTTAGAAACAAACTAAATGCCAACGTAAGCACAAGAACAAATGGCTATGAACTGACTGTGAGTAGGTAGGAAAAAACCCCATTTTTTTGATGGAGTTAGATAAGTACATAAAACTTTGCTTCTATCAGTTCCTCTGGTGATAAGGGAGAGTCCAGGAAGATCTTCATTTTATCACTGACTGATGGGCCGTTTGCCTCTGGCCCCTCAGGAGTTTGTACTGGCAATGCCTGCCCCAGCGAAGGGCACTGCCTACTTGGTGATACCTTTCCTGGTACGGATTACGTGCCAGCCTTGAGCAACTGCCAACAAAATGTACGAGAGCCTTGGCACATTTGCCTGTGGTTCGTTACACCAGTTTCCAGAACACAGTGTCCTTCCCGCTCTCTTTTGGAGAGCCCTGTCTCATGCTGCCTATTTTTAGCTCCCTTTTTTTGCCCACTCTTCGTGGTGGGGGGTTTGCCTTCAACCTCTTAAAATGCTCTTCGTGTTCTCCTTCCATTTCCTTCATTTCTTTTTTTCACAATCCTCTCTTTCCTTCGCTAATTGTAAAGCCTGCACAAGGCTGTCTTTGAGATATTTCAAAAGGACACAACACTCCCTAAACAGAAGGTTTTCAAATGCCTTCCTCTTTTCTGTCCGGGGCCATACTATCTGGTACGTCTACATTTTGTCAGATCAGTTGGATTGTTTTCTGGTCTCCTATTAAGATTCTGAGAAAGCTGCATTAACTTTACATGCCTGTAGTGTAAGACACACCTGGGCAGATCTGTATTAATTGCTTGGAAAGTATTGCTCCCAGTAAGCCTAATTTCAAGAGTTCACAGAGCCTTTTTTTCGCATGAGACTGTAGGGCTGGTTTTGTGTTTTCTTTACATGACCGTTGAAGAGAGGGAAGCCTGAGTACAGAGTCCTCTCCCTCCCCTCACTGTCCTGGTCTGTTAGCTCATCAGACCTGGGATCTGTTGGAAAATGCTGGAGCTGCATCCAGCAAATGCGTATGGCTTTCCTTCCCTCGGGACCAAGGGCAGGAGGGAGGGGGGCTGTATGTCTGGGTCGTGTTTTGACTTCCCCCACAGTCAGTGAGGAGTTTGGACATGCCTCAGGCATGGAGCTGGGCTGGGGAGCTGGTCCCACACCATAGCCTGGTGCTATCGAGGTTCTCACCTGTGAGTAGTATCAGTTCATCTTGTGGTAGTTTCGGTTTGTAAAGTTCTTTTTAAGGGAGGAGCATCAGAAGCATAGAGAAAACACGTGTTGTGCCCAAAGCTGTGGCAGGTCTGGTGACAGACTTTAGAAAACCTTATCCCCAGACCCAGAAATAAAGTCAGATAAGCAACAAACTCATCAACATCATGCTTGATATTGAGAATTTTTCTGTATTTTTCCCTTTGTGTGACCAAGAATATAGTCTCCCCACACTTCATTTATATGCATGGCATACCACAAGATGAAAACCCACTCATGGAGTTCAGAAACAGAAAGGCTTACCATGATTAGAGAGGCATATGAAGAGATGCCCTGGGTTACAGTGCTGCTTCTCATTACAACACATAGATTAGATAATGTGATGTTTCAGCAGGGCAAGTGATGAAGGGTATGTGTGTAAAGCAATAGATGACAAGCTGGTCCCTGTCACTGTTATGTCACTCTTCTGTGAATTTCTTTGCACATTGCACTTTAAATGACAAAGTGACAAATGGTGACTCTGTACCAAATTATTCCATTTTCCATGCAAGATACACAAATATAAATCAAAGTGGTCTTTGGGAAGCTATCTCTTATTTTCTGCTCTTCTTGCAACAAAGGACCTGTCTCAAATGTCTGTGGGACATCTATTGCAATACAAATACACCACGGTTAATGCTTGATTTGAAATCCATCATAGACATCTGAGACAAGAGCATGTCCATCATTTATTTCTTACTTTTTGTGCCAGTTTGCTAAAAGCCCTCCCAACATTTTCTCTAATCTTTTCTTCTTTTCTGTCTCTGTTGAAGGGAGCATTCTGAGAGCAAGGTTTTTTTCCCCAAGCTTCCAACTATGTCACAGGCTGCAGGATGCAGAGGGACACCTCGGGGTGTCTCAGTTTTACTGATCTTTGTTTGTAAGGTAATTTTTGTGGAAATTTTTAGCAACGCTGGAGTTACAAATAAAAGCAACTGCAGGGAGCTGGGAAAGGAGTATGTAGACAGGGACTGACTTAAGCTATCGTTTGGTAGCTCCAAAATGCATGGAGATCAGGGAAATATTTCTTGAACTATTTAAAGGCATGTAGGGACTTTTTGAACATATGCCACCAATCTGTACTCAACAGATGACCCTGGGTCACAGTGACCGTGTTAACATCAGAGTAATAAGGGATACCAGGGAGAAACCGTTAAGGAGGACTGTTCTGCTTAGGCATAGCTGACGCTTTTTCCCCATGATGAGAAGATTACCTTGAACAACCTTCCTGAAACTCTGTGTTGATACTTGATATTCTCCAAAATAGGGCAATGGCTGTTCTGAGATTGATTTCTTGGACTGAACATCCTGCATGACTTCTCCCAGCAAAGCTCCCCCCAGTGACTCAGAGTGCTGGCTAGTGCAATACTGGGCTCATGGCAAGGAAAATACCACTCCCTTTTTGCGACTGAGTCCTTTTAGGCTCCCCTTAGTGCATCTCCTGGCAATGATTAGGAACATCTACTTATTTTTTTAAAGGCTACTCCCCCTCCCATAGACTCCAGTCCTGTGAAGTCCTTAGGAAACATACCAAGATCTGAAAAGCTATTGTTTGGTATTTCAAATCCTGGTCCCTTTATGTCCAGCTGGTGGGAAAAGAGGAGAGAGAGACAGAAAGAAAATAGGAAGGCGGCAGCAGGGAATGGGGGGAGGGTTAGAAGTTTAGCGCAAAATGGATAGAACTAGGGATAAGCAGATCCAAAGGATGGAGAAAAGCGGGACGAAAGTAGAGCAAGGTATGCTTAGTCCTGGTCCTGCTGGATGTTTCACTAGGGGCTCTGTGCAACCAGGGGGAGGATTGCTCCTATGAAATAGCCTGTAGGGAGAAGTAATTAAAAATACAGGCGCCTCAATAAACAAAGCAAAGAGTGAAAAAAAAAATCAAACAGAATACCATCAAGAAAGAGAAAGAAAAAATATCTAAGAAGTATCTGGAATAGAAAGGCGGGAGAAAAAAACAAACAAAAAGCAAGTATTCTGTAAGTGGCTTCCTGCCAAGGACAGACGATTTTATCTCTCTGTGCCACGGTTCTTCCCACTGCAGAATGGAGCCATGAATGCTCTTCCAATTTTTCAGAAATATTTGAAGCCTAGGAATTGTTTGGATTGCTATTAACAGAGGATAATGTAGGGTGAGAGAGGCTTGCTACAGAGATGGAGTCATCTTGGGAATATCAAGACAAGGACAACTTTGTAACAGCCACCAATATGTAATAATAATGCTACTGAGACTTTATGGGAGAAAACAAGGACAGACTGATGAAGATGAAGAAAGCATTAACAACACATCTTAAAGAGAATCAGCAATATTAGTGTGCAAAGAGTTGGCTTGTCATGTTGTAACTTTAGTATTTTCCCCTCCTACAGTTAAAGAACTACTTTTTTTTTTTTTTTACTGTTTGAAGTTTAATACAAACTTTTCTTTTGGTTAGAGTTTACCCCTCCCATTCCCATCTCCAAGCTGCAGGTCATCAGGTTTGCTTACTGTCTATGATGGAAAAAATCTTCAGAATAAAGCCTTATCTTTGGTTGGTTGTGCCAAACATGCACTCGTATTTACAGAGTCTGAGATCCTGCTGCAAATGCAATTACTGTCTGTTTGGTAATCTGATGTTGTGCTTCTGATAGATGTGTGTAAATGTACAGGCTGCATGGGAGGCTTTATATGGGATTGTTTGGCACATGTTTGGGTCCTTTTCTTGGCTGAAATGAGTTTGTGAAATGGCTTGCACTAGTAACAGCTGAAAATTGTAATAATCTCTTTCATCTTTAACATCACTTAAAAACACATGGCTATTCTCTATTGCAAAATCCTGATGGTCTTTGTCAGTTGGTTGAAACTTTGGCTATGGATGTATCTTACTTACCAATCCCTGCAGTATCTAATTTCATCTCTATCTCATGTATAGTTACATTATGCAAACTGTTGGATGATGCTTTATTTTTGTTCAGCACCACTATGCCTTCGGCTTCACTTGAGTCATGGCAAAGTTTGGGCCATGCTCAGAAAAACAATGTCAGAAGAAGTTTGGATGGGCTTCAGATCTCTTATATTTCAAATGGTATTTGGCTGCAATAAAGACAAAGAATTGTGACCAAAGGATTGTATTTTCAATGCTTAGGAATCTAAAAAAGATACGATAGATAAGAAGACATATAAAAGCATAAGGTTATAGTTGCATTTGTATGTGAGCAGCAAGGCATTGAAATACCCTTTTTTTTTTTTTTTGGAAGAATGCAGATCTGTTTCTCTGTCTCACAGATAAGTGTGTGCAGAACACTCAGCTGTAATTAAGAATGGAATCTCTCCTGAACTCTTGGCTGCATGGGGAGACCTGCTGGTTGTTTCATTTAATGAGGATAGCCCCACAGAGTTTCTGTCTTCAAAATTCTGGGATTAAGAAATAAAGAATGTGAAAGCTATGAATACTGAGGAGGCTAACATTTTTCTTATTCCACTGATTTACAAATCAAGTGTGGACTCTTTGTTGTCCAGAGCTGGCCTATGGAACTATCATCTCACTCGTATAATGTTTTGAATTAAGAACTGGACGGCAAAGGTTCCTGGTGGTCTGCAGGCTGTCAATGATCAGTGGCTGTCTGGATTCAGGATCCACTTGTTGGTTTGACATAGATTTTCACATATCACTCTTGGTAAGAGACACCCAAGTGTCTTCTAGCGATGCCTTAAGCGTGGCTGTACAGCTGCAACATTTGGCTCATTCTTTCTCCCATTCTTCTTTTCCAGTGCTCCTCTCAGTAGGGCTGAATGCAGGATGTGACACATTTCTAATGGATAAAGGCAAGGAAGAAGTTATCCTTTTCTCTGGAAGCATAAGGCATTGCTGGAAGTTAAAGTGGTACTTCTATCCACAGGCTGACAGCATCACTACCACACGCTTTTAAATATCACTGCTGCCATAATGGAGAAATTGGGTCACGCTCCATGGGCTATGTTGTGAAGGGCTGAGCAAACCTGACTGCTTTTATGAATGCTGGGTTTCCTCCACAGGTTTTAGTCCTGGCTTTGTGATCCTTGTCATCACTGTCATGGTACAGCTTACAACCAAGCCAGGAATGAAAGGATTGCCAAGGTGCACAACATAAGATAATAATTTCAGATTTGATTGAGACTTCAGCATCTGTCCTTCAATTGTGGTGTTAGCGATTGCTATAATGTTACTGTCAGTAAAGTACCTGCAACCCCACGGCCAGAAGCTTTAGGGAGGAAAAAGCTATCTACTCCCTCTATTGATAAAAAGGGCAAAGTGCTGTTATGAAGAGCTACATTTGCAAAAGAGAAATTCAAGAGGTAGTTTATCATAGTTGCACTTGTGCTGTGGGAGTTTAACAGAAGTGTTGTCTTGTAGCAAAGACATCATTTCCACGCTGTCAAGACTTTCTGCTCGAGGTTGCTGCAGAGGTCCCCATTTCTGGGGGTCTGTGTTGCAATGGGCTGAATGCTAGTGCGGGTGATGGTAGGGAGGACCTTGCAGCGGGAGGTGGCACGCGGGACCGCAGTAACTTCCTCGCCTCTTCTGCCCCTCAGGGAGGCTGGGACACTGGCTGAGTAAGGGAGCGATGCTCCCGTGGTGGTCTAAGCAAGCTGGACCCCCAAGGACTAGAGACAGACCTGCCAGGAGAAACCTGGTCTACTGCTCTGCATTGACGTGGTCTGTGAGAGGTGGTGGAGCTGTGGGACAGCCTTCATCGCTAGGGAAAAGGGAGTTAGAGAGAGATCTCTACCAAGGGCATCAGGAAGATGTGAGTGGGATACTCTATTTACCTTATCCACTGTATTTCAGTGGGTTTTTTCGTTTTGTTTTGCTTTCTCTTCTTTTTCCCAAGTTCGTGATTACATCCCCCATCCTCTTCTAAAGACTTTGTTTCTACAGCCTTGGTGTACTTGAATGTGAGAAGTGATGATGTGGGGAATAGTCCTAGGGAAAGAACATTGAATTTCCCCATATTTCTGTATTAGTCTTGGACCAATCCTGGTATTTATCACAAGACAACCCCACAGATGCTAGCGTCTAAAAGACACGTGGGACCCGGAGAGCAGCACGCTCCCAGGGCTTATCTCAGGGACTGGTGACGCCAGCCGCAGGGCAGCCTTTTGCCCTTCCAAATCGTTGTCTTCTGTCGGGGTGGAACTTCACAAACTAGCTACAGACCAGCAGTGGAAAGAGACAGCATTTCAGAAAAGAGACTGATTCTGTTTTTTTCTCTCCCTTCCCTCCCCCCGGCAGCTCGGGCGGGACCCGCCGACGGCTTTCTGCTGCCTCCACGGAGCGAGAGTGCTCTCTGCGCCACAGTAAACTTTGTCTCTGTTAAATCAACCCTAGAGGCTTAAAATACACTTCTAAAGGCCCTTTTGTCTGACTGGTGCAATGTCCTGTATCCCTGGTGCCGATCACATTATGTCGTTTTTACTTGCCACTTTTCAGCTATCTTTACAGCTTTTTCTTTCTGAAGTCCTCTGCCAACAATCCAGTTGCACTGCTGCGTCCCTATCAGAACTGGGAAAATACATTTAAAAACTATTATTAATCTCTGTTTAAATCCATGAGTTTCTGCAGTACTTTCTGGAAGGGGAGAAACTAGTTAACTGGAAGATCTAGTCATTTTAGAGAAGAACCTGCAGCTTTCACCAGAGGTTCAAGCGGGCAGGAAGCACATCTCAAGGGATACAAACGTGCGTTATCTCTATAAGCACTGCATTTCTCCATCAAAGTACAGGAGAGGATCTTGGAAGGGTTTGTCTGGAATGTAAAAATACAGAGTACTTCCCCAACAATGGCAAGGTGCTAAAGCAGAACTTCTCCAAAATTACATATAAGATTTATATAAAATTATACACATGCATCTATGTTTTCTCATATATTTATTTTTTAACTTGACCACTTTCTGGAAAACGAAAGAAAGGGAAAAACTCAGTTTCTGCTAGGAAAAACTCACAGCTAATAGAAAAAGTTATCCCTCCCATTCTTCAGTGTATAATGAGATGTAACTATGCTTCCCCACCACCTTTAAGTTTACAAAAACTTCCTTGTTTCTATAGTCATGTGGGAAAACACTGCTGGCTCTGTACCTAAGAACTGCAGAAGTGAACGTATTTCACTGCCGTCTTCCCTGTTCATTCTTGTATCTATTGTAATGATCTATTCTTTGAAGTTCAAGGTGTCATACATTCAAAATGAATGCTGGAGGTATAGCCATAGGTCGACATGTGCCATTCATGGCTTTAACTGTAATGTATGCGCTGGTTTCTCCAGGGAATGTTTGACCTGACACTGCACTGAATTTATGAGAGTGAAATCCCTTCACAAAGGCAAGTGCTGAAAATTTATTACATCTGTTTCACCTTGTGGGAAAATTATGTGGTTTACAGAAAATACAAAAAAATGAAATTAAAACACACAGCATCCTGGAAGCAGGTCACTTCTGCTGTACTTGGAATGTTTTCTTCTGGCACCTTGCAAACTGCACAGCAGTGACTGGCCAAAATATAACCCCATGACTGAAAATACAAGAAACTGGAAAGCACAGGCAAAAGGAACAGAAAGGTAATTTAAGTTCCAAAGTTAGTGCTGGAAATAAGAGCATCAAAAAAAGCCAGACACTGATTTAATCTATTATCAGTGCAATTTTAACACAGCCATGACAGTGTAAGTCATCATTATGTGTCCTCCGTGAGAGCACCGAGGACCCTACGCAGCACAGTACTTCAGCGTATATTTGTATTTAGGTATCTCTGTAAAACTAGTCATTTCTATTTCATCCTCACTATCATTAAGGAAAACCCTAACCTAAAGTTAGAGAAATGCTCCTGCATTCTGCCCCATTTGAGAGCTCTGAAGGCAAGAAAAGCTTGATCTGTTCTCTGCAGATGGTACGCTGCAAGACCTGGTAACCTGGTCCATCACACCTTGTCTATGGGCAAGCCCTATGGCCAGCCCAACGCTGCTTAACTGCTGGTTAAAGAACAAATCACAGCTTTGTGTGTCGCCATCCTTGTCATTCCTGTTGTTTGGTTTTGCTTTCATGGTTATTACTGAGACAGAGAGAAGCAGAGAAAAAGATGTATGGGAGGGTGAAGCTGGAAACCCCTGCATAACCTAAAAAGCATCTGATCAGCTGTATTTTGCCTCTCTGGAAGAGAGGCAGAGTCAGCGAGGATGACAGCATTTGCTTCAGGAAACAGCAGCATTGCCCCCCACCTGAGATAACTGACCCACTGTTTTCGCTGCACTCGTGCCTCCGAGCCTAACATGGACCAGCACCCCACCATGCTAGGTGCTGTACAGCACGAAAAGATTTTCAGAACGTGCTGATTTCTGAATTGCCTTCTGGTGCTTGGTGGCTGCCATGCAGGGAGCCTGCAGAACAGCTGAGTCGAGAAGATGTTGCCTTATTTAACTAGTATTATTTGTGCTAATGCTGCCTGTATGTTAGCCAGCACATTCTTCTGCTCTCAGTTCTTTACTCATCACTACTTCTAAATCCAGAGGCTCAGGGAACAACCACCTTGTGGGAATGGAAACACCAAAGCTGGGTCAGCTGAGCCAACGCCAGGTGTAAAGTATTTTAGTTACAGAGACAGTGTCCATATGGTCATTCAGTACCAATAAGACATATCTGAAAATAATTATTTTCACAATTCCATGTAATTCTATGAATTACTGCTTCCACATCTATTCAGAGGAGGCTACATGGGATTGCCCTAATGTTTTGAGAGCACGCTGTGCTGGGTGCACCCTTGCGCTGGATTTTCTGTTTTGTGCTCTGCTGCACAGCAGAGAGATGCTCCTTGGCCCTCACAGGGAGAGCTGCAGCACAGGAACACAAAGGAACAGAAATCAAAGTCAGGCAGCCTGAGAAAATGTCAATTACAGTAATTGTGCTGGAAATACATTGGGGATCAGGCAACCGTCTGATCTCAAATAGCCAAGGATCTGATTCTGTATTTAAATTTACTTAGGAATACACTATCCTAAATAAGATCAGTAGCAATGTGATGGTATGTTAAAACATAGGTATTGGTCCATATGTATTTTATTTCAACCACATCTCTTTATAGGTAATTTTATACTTGGCTTTGAAACATTTGCACTGTTATCTGTTTTTTATTGTGTGTGGGATAGCTAAGTAAAGACATCTGCTTGTAAGGTAGCTGCATAGGAATCTCATGCAGAGGCTGCTGGAAGCCAAAAGAACCTAAATTCCCAAGGGATCTGCGTTCCCGCCAGGAAAATTACCCGAGCCCCTGCAATTCTGTGTGGCCCTGGGTGTGCAGAGCCACGTGCGACCTTGCTTGCCTGGTACCCCCTGCGGGTCCTGCCCCGGCGCAGACGTACACGGTGGTCTGCACCTCACGCACCCGACCTGCTGGAGGACGTGGTGATGGGTCAGGACCAGAGGAACAGTTGCTCAGAGGTGGCTTCAGTAGGTACCACATCAAAGGACTAAGAAGAAGAGAACAATTACGGGCATTCCCTGCAAGCTATTGCTCAGGAGAGGTCTGAATAAGAGACAGTGTGCTTGCTGTAAAAGAATATTTTTCCTACGACACCACTCTCGTACCCTTCCCTGGCAGAAGCATCCCTCTTTTCTCTCCCCTTGTATCAGCTCTCCGTGGCCTCATCCCATCCACTGCTGTGCCTGAGCAGGCAAACAGTGAGTTAAAGTTTCTGTAGCCAAAACCCACGGCCGGGTCGAGAGCGAGCTGGCTGCCTGATCGGTGTGGCTGTTTGGGAGGAGATGCTACGGCAGCAGGGCTAGCACTGGCCTCCCTCCAGCTGGTCATTGCTCTCCCTGCCCCAACCTCTGCCGTGGGGCACTGGGGTGACAGAGGAGACCGACCAAGCGGGGCACATCCCTGCACATCCAGCCGCTGTTGCTATCCTTTCACAAATTGCTCCTTGGTGAGAGCACGCGGGGAATATAGTTTTTAGCCTCTTACTATACATGCAATATGAAAACCCACCCCACGGCAGCCTGTAGCCGGTAGGCACGGTGCTCTCCAGGAAGGTTTGAAATACAGAGGCTTTGACAAATCCATGTTGACTGTACTCCTTTCCTCATTATTTTGCAGTGACTCACAAAGAGCTTATTTGATTCTTCTTACTAGTATTTTTCCTACCTTAAAGATAACATGACCGCCCTACAGTCCCATAACTTCTCCTTTTTCTGAGGATGTAATTGCAGTTCAGCTTACATGATGTGAGACGTTGAAACATTAGATGTCCAATTTAAAATATTTATCAAGGTTCCCTCTGTAATTATGGGAGAGAGATGGGTGCCTCAAGAGAGTCATTTTAAGAACCATTTTAGGATGAGAAAATTACCTTCTGGAGAAGACACTTGTCTTCAGTGACTGTGCAATGTGGATTATTAATGACACCTGACTTTCAGATGATCTGCGCTGGGTGGCATGAACGTCCATTCTGCATTTGCCTGTCTGAGTCCTGTGAACCTCCAAGGTGGTTTCAGCTAGTTCTTTAAACACCCCAAGATAAAATTAATCAGGAAGCTGATTTGGGAAAAAACACAACTCAACAGCTAACTTTTCTAAACATTCTCTGCCTTCCTCTTAGCCTGAGAGCTGAGGCCTCATGTAGGTTGTGTTAATTGTGTGATTGCACGCGATGTTTGTGTTGAAGGCTGATGCAAAGATTTAATATTTTGCCTTCGCCTGTGTGATCGAGTGGTGTCATTCCTTCTACAATGCATGGTGGTCCAGCTCTTTTCCCATCTTCTTACTTCTAATGTAACTGGAGTATATTTCTTTGTTGCCTTTTATGTCTATTGGTATGTGTATGCTGTAGAATTATGATTTCAGCCATGTAGTAATCTATTTTGAATGATTACTGCATAGCTGCCTTGTAAATTCTGACATGTCGAATGTTTTAAGAACACAGACTGGGATTAATTCACATCACAGACTAATCTGCTGCAAATGTCCTTTCAAAAAGTCTTTTATATCACTCCTCAAAGAGGGCATCAAGCAATAGAAGAAGAAAAACAACTGTGACAAAACTGAGAAGAAATGAGGTTCTTCTTAACTTTAACTGGTGTTAACTGATTTTTGTTTTTTGGGTTTTCTTTTTTTCCATATTTCTAGACTGACACTGTTTGGAGTATATGTTCCAGAACAAACTTGTGTTGTGATCATGCAAGCAGGTTGTTTTGAGCCGAAGATCTAAGACACGTAATTTTTTTGACTGTAGTATGGTGGTGGTTAACAAAGTGAATTTAAAGAAAGAGCGTGAGTGTTCTGGTACAGGATCTACCATAAATATAGCTAAGCGGAATGAAGGCGGTTGACATCATTATATCCTAGCCCTGTAGGACAGAGCTATACTGTGAAAAAAACTTCCCTGTCTAATAGAGCTGTATCTGGAGGTTTTACCACACTACAACAGCTAAAGCATTGCAGGAGGGGCAGCGCACGCCCTTAGCCCTGCCGGTGCCCCTTGCCTTCCCCAGAACCTCTCACGTGCATCAGGATGTTTCTGTGCAGCTGCTACGCGTGCTGCTGAAAGCAGACGAGACAGATGCTGTGTGTAAGGCAAAGCACGCAGCCGTGAAACACATTGCGCTATCAATTTTTAAGCACTGTTGAAGAAGTGGTGGCACAGAGTGGTTTTTAGAAATAAATGCGAAGGATTAAGTGTCCTAAGTGGGAGGCAGCAAAAAAACAGTGACAAAACTTGGTATGACATTCTCTAAACTGCTAGGCAGCCTTCTCCCTGCGGCCACCGCAGCCGGGCTGCGACACTCTTGCAAGCAGAGCACGGCTTTGGGATCGGGCACCTTGCAGGAAGACTAAATGCTGTCCAAGGAATAACGCTCTCCTGGTAGTTCTTTAAGGAAGAGGTCATTCTTCTCCAGGAGCAAGGAATGAATCAGTGTCCCGGCATGAAGCTAAGGGCTCCAGACCTCCACGCTCATTGTCAGAGCTCCAGTAAGGCTTTTTGTAACACTTAGTGGCTCCTCTAAATTTCAAGCTGAGAAATTATGTTCTGGTTGTCTGTTTTCCTACAATGGTTTTATTTGGGCATGATATACTCATTGTCTAGCTGTTGCAGTGTCGCCGTTGGTTCTCATAGCACACAAAATGTTCCACCTTAGAAGCAGCCGCTTTTCAGGGATAAATAATGCCAGCATATGCAGCACATGAAGTCCTTTAAGAGTCCACACAATGAAATGTCCTATATTTTGAAAAATTGTGTTCTTGTTATTTTAGGCCTCAAACAGGAAATATTTAAGCACATTTTCAATTAAGTTGTATTGAAGTTGGTATAATTGAAGTCCATATTTTTAGCATGCGTTTCTAATTAAACACGTCCATAAATGCTTTCCTGAGCAGAGGTCTTCAAGCCTGCAAAAGCGCAGAAGCTCAAGGGCTCGTTTTGGGCTACTCTGGGTGCTTGTTTGAGTACATACGTTTGAAAGCAATCATCACATTCCCTCCTTCCTCCGTGGCAGGACTCAGGCCTGAACTGGGAACTGCAGTTGCACCTATAGACTCCCAGTCTCAAGGCTATGGGTTGCTTAAAGCAGTACTGGAAGGTGTGGTGCTTATATGTTACACAGAAAACAGTCAAACACACACATAAAAAATGTAACTAAAGAAGCACTGAAGTTGAATGTTTCACAAATTAATTTAATCTTCCTGTCACGCTGGTTTGAAAGGCCACATCACCTTCTAGTCCTCTTCAGGACAAAGACAGCGAGCCTGGTTTAAGCCATCACTGGTTTGCTCTGGCTGGAAAAAGAGAAAAAAAATTCACAGTAAAGCACTGATTTGGACTGAGCAAGAGTAATCACATTTTTGCAGCATAAAACACAGGTGCTTTAAGCTAACCATTCAACACTGCACTGGGAAGGAGCAGAGCAGTGTGCTCACAGGTTAGGCACTGGTTTCAGCTGTCTGTTCACTGGAGTATTGGGACTCCATTACAGCCCTGTTGCATTAAGGAGATATTTGGACTTCTACAGCTTGAGATCACTGAAAGAAAATTTGAATAAAGGACTAGATCCATCAAGATATATACTACGGAGTATCTGGCTGGTTGGATACAAATGTGAGTGCAAGCTGCATGCCTTTATGATGAAAATTGACTGCCTTTGATTATTTTCTGTATTATGTCAAGTAAGGAACATGTTGCCTTTTTTAACCTTTCTTCCTAGGTTTCGCAGTTAAAACCACAAATCTATAGGTAATGACAGCAGGAATTCTTTTTCAAAAAGAAAGGCAGGATTTGGTTGTGATTTTGTGAAAATAACCTGACAGTCATTTGCTGGCTTCTTTTACTGTGCTTATCGTGTCATTTTTTGAATAGCTCATCAACTTGTAAAAAAAACCCCAAGAACAGAAGGAGATTTCTGCATCTTTCTCCATCTCCCTTTTTTGCAAGATATTTTCTCGTGGGTTTTTAATTCTGAGCTCTAAGTGGATGGAGGATTAATGGTACGCTGTGTTTCTACATTTTCTTTTCAAAGGCTGTGAATGTTGATATCTGAGTCTTCCTGCTGGCTTTGAAGAGCACGTGCTGCAGCTGAAGGCTGGCTGCTGCGGAGCCCCTGCCAGCCCGGCACAAGGCTTGGTCTTGTGGATCTTGACAGCTCCATTGTCCCCAGGAATGAAGCTGTCATGGGAAGCCGTTGTCCTCTAGGCTTGGCCCACAGGTAACTTTGATAGGTCTTACAGAGGATTTTGACACAGAGGACAAAACCCAGGGGCTGTTGAAGGATATGCCTATAAAGCATCAAAGAACAGACTGTAAAATGTGGTAATAGCACTACAGAGGACATTCAGCCAAATGTTTGCACAATGACTGAGAAAATCAAACACTAACTCACTGATCTCGACTCAACAAAATAGAATATGATGCTCGTCACCTTTAATACTGGAGTATGAGTGCACTGCAGGATCCCAACGTATTTTGGCTTCTGATCATCCGAAGAGTACCACACTATCCTCATGGAAGCCTGCGTGCCGGTTTCTCGAGGTGGTAGCAGCCGTAGCTTATGTGTCTACTCTAGTTCCAGACATGCTCATGCTGGAGCTCCAACTTGTCCCTCTGCATGTTTTCCCATAACAGGACTGAGATAACAAACACTCCCTCACTGGCACTTGACACTTCCTCATGCCATCCTTTAGCACCTTTCACCTTCCATCCTCAACCGGAGGTTGAGTGAGACCGGTTCTGTGATTTTAACCTCTCATATTCTTTGCTACCTGCTGTAGACTTCAGCTCTTCTTCCTTTTGTCCATGGCTCCGGATAGCCAAGCTAAAGCATCATGTAGATAGCTAACCATAAACAAACTCTTGGGAATACTCCAGTGTTTGTGATCTTGTTTGCAGCAGGAGGAACATATTTGTTATGCCTCCATTTCAGAGAAGCTTGTTCAGCTTCCAGTGATTATTACATGGCCTTAAGCCTTGTAGGAGTTATTTAATATTATATTTTCTTTGCTAACACATGCCACAATGCTGCACTTATTATTTAAAGCTTTTCTGCTAAAACACCATTGTTCGTGAATTAGTTTGATAAGACTTGTATAAATACAGGGTTGTGACTTTGCATGTGAACTATTTAGCCTTTTTCATAAGAAATAATTCCTAGTGTTAAAGACTACCCCTCCCCTCCCAAGTCGATTTTTTTCAGTAGTTCCTCACCACGGAAGATGCCCCAAGGAATGTCGGCTTGTTGGCTAAGGTCATCTCAAGTATTTGTACTTTATGAACACACAGAGTGATAAATCCTTGACAAGCAGAGATATCATTGCTCATTTTTGCCCTCTTCCTCCTCCCCAAAAGCTTGTGACATTAGTCCCAAGTCTGTGAGCCCCAAATTATCTACTGAAAGGTTGTATAAATATACTTCGTATGGTTTTATACTTCTAAGAGGTGATATTTACAGATCTAACCCTGACTGGCTAGATACTCCATATTAGACATGTCGGCGTGCCATCTGGCTTTTAGAAGTCTCCTTGGACAGGATGGATGGAGCCCTTTCTCCTGGCCAGAGATGATCAGGTCTCCTTATCTGCTATGAAAACATTTACGGTAATTTTATGATCGTGACAGTTTATTTGACCTGAAAAAGGACTCCTGTACACTTCAGTCTCTTGAGATATGTCTCTTAGACATGTTTTATAGTGCCTATTTTAATGCAAATCTTCCAATAACTTTCAGAGCTCCACCGTTGTTGTTGTTTGGTAGGTGACATCAGGGTGCAGTGGGTCTGCTCCCGAAGGGGGACGAGCCGAGAGCCGAGGGGACCCCAGCGCAGGTCATGCCCTCACCAGTGGGTGCTGTCCCACAGGGTCTGATCATGGTGGGCAGATCCGGGGGCTGTAACAACGTCCTCCAACAGACCCCGACGTGGCAAGTGACAAACCAGGGCCCGGGACCATCCAGGTGCTGCTGTCAGAAGCAAGAGGAGATGGGGCAAGCCTACAGCGTGGGTCCAAAGTCCATCCAGGGCCAGAGACAGGACTGGAGACGAGGTGTGGTGTACATCCAGGAGACAGGCTGTCTATGGCGTAGGTCCAGTCCATCCAGGAGATAGGGCTGGAAACCAGCATTGCTGGTGCCACTGGGGCAGGGACTGACTGTCCCAGGCTGAGCTGAAAGGGGGTCCTGGGCTGTGGGCAGGGAACGGGTAGCCCCAAGGGAGGTTGCCTGGGGACAGTAAAGGCCTGTGGGTGCCCTCAGCACCATGACAGGAGAGGGGGCTGCTGACACTACTGCCAATGACATTACTTGTGGTTTTGTTTTACTTAGTAGCTGGGTTTTCTAGGAAATAAGGCTCCCAACATACCACTCGATGTGGTATGCATGTGTTTGTTCATATTCACATCTCTCAATATCTTTCAAACTGGCTGGCAATTGGCCAGCTAGAGCAGTTAGGGACCCCCAAGGTATTAATGATATTCCCACAAGTTTCGTGAAATCCCACGAGCCTGTTGTAGCACCCCAGCTGAGAGAAACGCTGTTGAGGGAGCGCAACCCTAGTAGCCACCTGAGAATTCACTGGAGACAGAGCTTTCCAAAGAAGAAACTTTACTCCTCTCCGGACACCAGCTTTGAAACACAAGTCTGTGGGAAACCACGTGCCCTTTGAGCTGGCACCCAGAGTGACGCATTTGGCGGGCACTTCAGTTTTCCCCCCTTGCACCTCGTTTGGCAGCAGCTGACTGTGAGCAGCCGGCTGGTCTGGTCGGCCCCCATTGTTCTTGCTTTTCCCTCAAACATAAAGGTACATTCATTAATGTTTGCAGTTAGTACTTTTTGTACATTTACTTGTAAGGAAAGGAATAAGTGGCAGCAATTGCAACAGGTTGTACTGAGCTATCAGGAAGAGGAAGCAATCTGCGCAGGCAACGCAGGACTCGAAAGGAGCAGCTACAGACCTTCACCTTCAAACTGATGTTTGGCAAGGAAAGCAGCCCTTACCCAGTGCAGTTCCTCTCCTGAACTAGGCACAAAATACTCTATCCCCTCACCACAGGAGCATAGACAGCATTATTAATAGTTTTAAAAAAAAATTCCATAAAGCATCAGGGCTGTATATGCAGAAAGACATCAGAAATAGCAGTGCTCCAGTGTACAGGAGGAGTGAAAAAGCAATGCTGCCCTCTTTTCTGTGGGCTCCCACGAGGCTGGGTTCCTATCATGGAGAAGAACAATCCATCCGGTGTCCAGCTGGAATCTCAAATAACCATCTCATTTTTCTTTTCCAGTAACAGGGCCAGTTTTGTGCAAAGAAGTAGACATGGAGGTCCAGAGACAGCAGAACTGTTAAACTCATGTAAGTGCAATTGCAGTTGGCAAAAAATTAGAATGAGGCTTCCTGAAGCAGGAGGATACTTGGATATAGACGTTGTAGCCTGAAGGTGTTTCCAGGGACAACTCTGTACCTCCTTCCCACTGGTATCATTATGTTTTGTTGAACATGTCTAACAGTGGACAAACATGAGGTTTGAAAAGTGCAGGAAAATATTTTGCAAGTGTGCCCAAAAAGCCTGTGACTGATGTGGTACAATTTGGCTTTTCCTCAAGATGAGATTTTATGCACTCTACCACCAGCTTACAATTGAGATGATTTGCGCCTGTGAAGACATCTTCTCTATAGTTTTTAATACCTAATAATAGGCTAAAAAATCATTACTAGCCCTGGTACAGTGCCCTTCCCTACTCCTTGTCACTCAACCACGGAGCTTTGGGAAGCCTGCCAAGGCCCTGACAGCAGCTTCTTCTCATGGGAGCAGAACTGCACGGCACGATTTGATCCAGGAGAAGAGACGGGGTTTTCATATTTTATTCTGATGTCAGCAACAGAAACCTTCAAAGCAGAGGAATATTGCCCAACTGTGAGCTGAGTTGCTCAGGAGGTACCACTCCTGTCGCTTCGTCCAGCTGATCGGGGTAGGGAAAAGCTCTTTTTCTAGGCTGGGTGCAGTGAAGAGGCGCCAGGGCCTCCCACCCACAATCCTCATTAAAGAAAAATAACAACAGCACAGAGCCCAAGGATTGTTTACTTATTTGTAGTATCTCAGCAACGGCTACTCTCTATCATCTGTTTTCGCTTTGGTGATTTCTTTTTTTTATTAAGAAGAAATGCCACATGCTGCCACACAAGTAGCTAACCTCCTGCTGCCGGTCAGAGGCTGCCCGTTACGCTCAGGCGGGACAGGGCACGGGCTCTGCTCCCCGGCTGTTGGACCTGGCTTAGAAAGAAGTGGCACAGACCGGGACTTTGCAGTTGTTTCTCTTTTCCCCAGTAAATCAAGCATTCGCCCCCAAAAGTTCAGCCTTGTGACACTAGGTCGAGCAGGACAGCTAATTTTGGCCGATGCGAAAACTAACAAACAAATAAAGTTCTGGAAATGCCCAACTGGTTCATTTCGACATTTTCAGAAGGAAACATTGAATTTTGGAAGGCTTGATTCATGAGGCGACTTAGTGGCTTTCACAATGCGGAGAAGAAAGGGATGGTTGCACATCTCTTCCCTGCAAACCATTCTTATATTTGGGTGCCTACAGCACTTGTCTGAGTGGGTAATTAATTACTTTAACTACTTTCTATAAATTGGGATGAAGATTCGGTTAGAAATATTGGGAGAGCTCCACTCCAGACCACCTTTTCTGAGTGTTGAGACAGGCTCATGAGAAGCAAAGGGCCCAAATTCGAGTGTGTTGTTCTCTGCAGTAGAGACACAAGGAGGACTATTGAATTTGTGTCTCCTCGGTAAATACTGCAAAAAATGAACTCTCCTGATTAAGGATGTAGGCTCAGGGCACAACACATTCTCAAGGTTTTTAAAGTCACTTGGCAAATCCAGCCTTTAATTTCCAAATTTCTTTATGTTAAAGTTCTCCAAAATCAAATCATGGTTCAGAAAAAAAAAACCCAATTAAAATAGTTCTGAGTCAAACATTGAATTTAAAAATAATTTTTTAGGAAGCTGTACTGCAGATTAGCAGAGGCAAGGGCTAGCACTGTATGAAGAGTTAGCTAGTTAGACAGCAGGTTCTTTGAGATGGGAATCATGTTATTGCATTTCTGTCTGTGACAGATGACACCTCCCTGGTGTAAGAGCTCTGTGTGAGTATTAGGCAACTCTTTTGCAGTCAAATAGTTGTAAAACCTTAATGAGTTGTGAAAGATGTTTCTGGCCTGGGGACCAATCAGTACTTCTGCCTGTAAAGGAGAGTCTGCCAAACTCTGGTGGAGGAAACCGAAGGCATAAAAAAGAGGCAGGAGAGTACTACCTTGTACCAGGTAGTTATCCGGAGAGGATGTCAGTACAGAGTGGTAAAGCTGAGCTTGGTAGCAGCTGTTGTTAAAAGATAAAAAGGGGAAATTGTATGTGGACCTCCATCTCTCTGCTTGTGTTTTGGGGCTACCATATAGGCTCTCAGTGACACTGGTGCCCGTATGGCGGGCACTGCATAAACACAGGGGGAGAGGCACTCCTGGCCTGAGGACCCACAGCTATGACACACAGATAAGGCAGATACTGGGTGGGGAAACAGAAGAGCTGTCATCCCAGTCACATAAGATTTCTTGGCTCATCCGGCATTTCAGTTAGTCTCCAGCTGAGGCAGGGACTGAGCCTAAAACACCTGAACATCAGCGCTCTAACCATACGGCCACATGTCAGGAAGACTCAGAGGAACGTCAGAACAGCACGAACAACCGAATTGAGTCCCAGTCGCTCCACAGGCAATTTCTGTCCCAGCCGCCACGGCAGAGAGGATTACTCCTTTCCCTCCCACACTCCACCACACAGCTTGCTCACAGGCTCCTTTGTCCTTTGTACTCGCTCCCTTTGGTTAAGGGACTGCCCTGATCCGACCAGCGGGACAAGCTCTGCGTGTACTGGCTTAACTGAAGATGGTGAGGAGCACAGCGGGGATTGTTCCTGACTACTGGAAACAATACTTATAAAATCGCTTCACAGTAGTTGTAACGCAACTTGCTGGAATGCAAACAGCTTTGAAGACCAACGGCTACTCAAAACCCACTCTGAACAAAGAAGCGCTTATGCTCTTCCACTTTCAAGTCTACCTGTACTTCTGATCCTGCAGCAAAGGGGGGGCTTTAAGAGAAAAGGAAGATGTCAGCGCTTTCCGTATGGAGATACAGGTGTGCCTCCTGCAACCAAAGGACAGAACATGAGTTTATGTGATAATTTTGCAACGGTTGAGAACGCTGGGGGCTCGATTTTCAATCATCAGTTCTAAAGGCCCACTTTAAGGAGCATCATGGCTGAAAATGATTTAGGAACACAATGGTTATCGATTTTCTCATGCAATATAGATATGCAAGCTAAGTACACAATTTCAGGTGGCCTCCAGAGCTGAAGATCCTCAGGTTATCCATGCCCGCCCTAACACACTATCAGGCTGGAAATGATGCCGTATGTTCCCCACTTTTCTGCGTTTTCCAAGTAAACTTGGAAAAAAACCAAAACAAAAACGTTTGGTGCCCTTGCAGCCCCAAGTGCTGAACTTGTTTTTTTGAAATGCTATGTCAACAGCTCTTCACTAGCAGGCCCATTATTTTTATTGGCCGTGGCTCTCTGGCTAGTGTTGACAGGTTAATTTACAGTAACAGTGAGAATCACCTTTACTCGCTATACCAGAAAGCGCAACCCTCTCCGTACTTGAATGCCACACTCTCGAGAGCAGGAATGTTGGAGAGCAAGCGAGCGAGTGCGCTGCCTTGCAGCCTTGCGCAGGCGCGTGGGGACTCGCACAAAAGAATGCTCTTTTGGTGAAATAATTTTTGCCAGCATATGCGACTAGAGAAGGAATGGTTGCAATTATTTCTTACCGTGCTTGTTAGAGGGGACATATGGGAAGATTAGCCTCAAGAATGTCACTCTTGGACATGGTCTTCCCATGGGGATTACACCACAGGTTTTTTTCTTTTTTTTTTTTTTCTCTCTTTTCTTTTTCCCTCTTTTCAATACATCGAAGTTCATTGTGAGAAATTTCCCTTGGTAACATGTGTACAGATAGTGCTAAGCAGATCCCAGAAAATATGTTTTGTGGGGTGTACGTAAGGGACTTGTTCCCTTTTTGCTCTTTTCTCTTCTCTTCTCTTCTCTTCTCTTCTCTTCTCTTCTCTTCTCTTCTCTTCTCTTCTCTCCTCTCCTCTCTTCTCCTATCCTTTCTCCTTTTTTTCTTTTCTTGTCTTCCTAAGAGAGTCTTTGTAAGAGAGCAATGCTAGCACAGGGAGGGAAGTTTAGGCTGAGAGAAAGGCCTTTCCTCTAGTTTGTAAGGCCAGAGTGCTGCAATTGAAAGTCTCGGGCTAGGCTGGCATCGTACAGATGGTGAAGAAGCCATGAGAAAGCTGATGGAGAGCATATACATCAGAGAAAGAGGAGGAATTCAGAGGAGCTAAGGGAGAGGGATAAGTGCTGCCAGGAGACAAATTATGACAGCTGGGGTGCAGATCGACAGACCTTGCATCACAGGAAAACTAAAAAAATCACAGTGTGTCTCTGAGTTGTTTGTGTTTCTATAGGACTGTTTCTTTTTGGTTGGTTGGTTGGGTGGGTTTTTTTTAATAGGACTTCCATATAAAACAAGTGAATGAATAGTATTTTAATCCTAGAAATATCAGATACTAAAACTTTTGGATTCTTGCAGTCTCCTCATATAAACTGACCATGTTCTGACACTGCTTACCCAGCACGAGGCAGCGCCAAGGCTGAATCAGATATAAGGACTTTCTCTTTTTTCAGCATCGGTGGACATTGTGCCACCGAACCTACAGCCCTTAGACTCAGATATTCTGTTTTGGCTACATGGCCATTATAGATCCAGAAGACATGCCTGTGGTATTGTGACCATATTGGAATTTGGAGTGGTTACGCTCCACTGAAGTGATTCTGTGAGTTTGCAGTACGCTCTTTTTCCAGGCTAGCCTTCACTCTTGCTTTTACTCACTCCTGACATAGCAAGTGAAAATATCAAAACAATTAAAGTATTTAGTCTGCAAATCTCTCAGTAAAAGCTTTCTGAAAAGCTTTAGGATCTTTCTGATGTACAAATTTCAGATCTTTGTGTTTAAAACTGCTCTGTCACCAATCTGTTCTCATCAGCCAGCTCTTTGAAAGTCTCTATGGCACCTCTCCATCCTGCTGGCTCAGCTGTAGCTCAAGATCTCAGAAATTGTCAGAAGTTCCCATCAGCTTGGAGAGCCACAGCAAATCAGGGAGAAAGCAGATGGGAGGAAGTAGTGTGAAATCATTCAGAGATAGATTAGATTAGAAAAAGCAAATCTTGGTTTTCTCTGTTTTCACACATGGATTTCTATGCACACACATATGCGTATATGCAGAGTCACAAAGGAGTGCCACTGAAGCGTACCACTTCTCAGTCATTGAAACAATCATCTCTACAACACACTTGTTCAGAACACATGTATTTAGTTGACAGAAGAAGATTGTTTTGGTGATTAGGATGCCAGGTAAGGCTTGAGGGAACCTTGTTCAGCTAAGATGATACAACACTTACTTCCTCTTTTAGTTGATACTGTACAAATGTCAGATCTCCTGTGGTAATTGTGAGGATAAATATATTGAGAGAGTAAAGTATTCAAATACTAAAGCAATGATGACCAGGAAAAAACTATATGCAGCCAACTTCCTGTTCTTATTATTTGACATGTATACTTCTCTTTTCAAATGATCTATTGAAAATCAGGACTTTATTTTGGCTAGAGGTGAGAGTAAACACAGCAAACCAGAGCTTATCGAAATAAATATTACAGAATTCAGCTACTTCCCTTTGCTGCCTCTGAAAAACAAGTACTCAGATTTTCTCCAGATCATTACCCTACTATTAGTAAGCCCTATATAAATCATGTGGTAACCCCTACCTGCAGTAGCTTTCAGCAACAAGTGTAGCTTGCAAGTAGCTTGCCAGTTGTACCTGAAAAATTAAAGACCAGCTCATAGAACTGCTTTTCTTTACATGTTGAAGATAGCTCATGCTTTTAAAGTTCAAAACATCACTGGCTTTTACACAATCTCTACAGGCTTCATAGAAGGACTGTGCGTGAGGTGGGATCCTTGTATTAGTTAAGGATCTTCCATGCCTCAGTTGTATGGGGACGAATGGAGAAACGCTGATTGCAAGAGGGTTCCAAGAGCCTTCTTGAAAATCAGGCTGCTTTGCTATATTTTAACATAGGCACTAGCAAACTGAGGGCCACTTTAAGCCATGTCACTTATGGAAGTGATATGCAGGAAATCAGATTTAGGAGGAAAAGGCAAAACTTTGGTGTTGTGTGGTAGTGTCCCAAAGGCAGGAAGGCTGGGATTAGTGGTGTGTCATGTGGAAAAGCTGCCGCAGAGCCTACCTGGGCTTGGAAAGGTGGAGGGCTCCTTCGCTGCCCTATATCACTGCTGTAGCTCTGGCCGGGGGGGGCCTCTCCGTTTCCGTGGCCAGCGGACGGAGACGTTCCCACAGTCTCCTTTGCGCTGCTGTAACTCAATCGCTGTGTGATAGCGACAGACAAAGGCAGAGACAGAGACACGGAATCAGAAAACCTCTTCTTTGAATGCCAGTCTCTATTGTACACCGTCTCTTTTGCTCGCAGCACGGCTGAAAGAATGCCAGAGAGACGGAGTTAAACACACACCGGTGCGCCAGCACGGGAGGATGCTCCCCTGCTGTTGAGACTATCTATACGGGGGGCGAAGGCTAGAACAGAGCTCTCTTATGCAAGGCGCTGGCCACTATAGTTTCAGGATGAATGTTTCCAGCAATTACTCCACATCTGTGGTCCAAGACCCACTACAGCAAAGGGTGTAATAAAAATAGACAAGCATTGTCTGCTCTCAGACCTACAGTGAGCTGAGCAGGATTTGCCGCTGTCCCCACTGTCATCGCTGCTGCCACGTCAGAGGCCAGGGGAGAGTGTAGGAGGGACAGCAGACATGGTCCGAGCAGAGCAGCCCACCGTGCTGCTGTTGGGATGACCCCAGGCTGCCGTCAAACCGGTCACCCTTCCATGTCCCGATAGCCCCTCCGGCAGCAGTATGCAACTCCGGCCTCGCAGAGAGGGCTCCAGCCTGGCTGAGTCCTCCCAGGGCTGCCAGCCGTGCTTGCAAGGGGTTTAGCGGTCGCCTTGCAATGGGAATGTGCCGATGGTGGGAGACCCCCGCTTGAGCAAGTGCATTGGGCCCAAACGTTTTTTGTCGCTGATCTCATGACCAGCCTTGGGTTGGAGGGCAGAGACATTTACCATCCTGTCGTTCTGATACACATTCAAATGCTATGTTCAAATTCAGACCAGAAGACTCTGACAGAGCTGAAAATTAAACCCCGGTCTCCTCGTGTCCAAGGCTACACCCCCCTTACGCCTTTATCCAGAAATGAGGAGAGGTAGGCTGGTTAGTGCTAGACTAGATAGTTAAATTATTTCCATGAGCTGAAAAATGAACTTCATAGCCAAGTCCCTAGTTTAGCAATCTGTAACATCTGTGACAGATTTTTAAAGTGAACATCCCTTCCCTGGTGGCTTCCAAGCAGCATTGTTACACATTTTGCCTTGCGCTTTGGATTCATCATCTTTTGGGACCCAGAAAAGCATCCCTGGCTCACAGTATGCTGGCATCTGTAGCTGTTGCCAAGTGAAGAAAGAAAAAAGTGATCAAAATCCCCTGTTTGCATTTTGGATGGGGCTCTTCCATAGCAGCAGTTTCATCTACAGTCAAGGTGAGACCCATGGTTTTGTTACAGGGGCGTGTTGGAAAGTACTCTGGCAGTCTTTTAGTACCTGCTCAGGAGTCTCTCATTCCCTCAGTCAACAAGCCCAAAAAGCCAAAAGAAAGTTTTCAATCAGCCAGGGACCTGGTGTTACTCACTTCCTTTCCCAGTCATGCTGTGGCACATGTCAGGAACTCCCTGATTCCAGTTTTGGCAATTCTTTCAGCGTCCATGCTTTTATTGCTGGTGGAAAAGAGCTTGCTCCAGCCTCTTGCACCACTCCTCCACCTCTGTGACACCCTTGTTGTGACTCAGGCAGCAAGAGGTCACAGTTCCGCTTGCTAGTTTATTTAAGTTTTGAATCTGCATTCCTTTGCTGAAAGCATCCATTCAGATACGATATTATGGCCTTCAGATATTTATTCTCTTTATTAGACCTCTTATTCATTCCAGAATAACATAGTCATTTTAGTGGGAACTTCAGATAAAGGAGAGCAGCGTGACAGAAAGCATAACAACCTTCATGTAGATAAGCACTCCAGCTGGGGTAGCAGGTCTCACTAAACCGCACCAGAAAAGTCCAAGAACAGAAACATTTCGGTGAGTGAGAGCAGTTGGGAAAGACTGCGAGGATCTGACCTCGCAACCAAATCGGCGTCGCCACCTTCTTCCCGTCCGATCGGTTCACGTTGCTCCCCGACCCCGCTTGCTGCCGTTCCCGCTGTGCCGGAGGGGCTGGGGGCCGGGGGCCGAGCTTTCCTGCTCTCCGAGCTTCTCTTTGCTCCTGGAAGGGTCGGAAGAAGACAGTGTAGCCGTTCCTATGAATTATGCCTACACATAATTGACTGAGAGATTCAAATGTCAATGCCAATTCATGCCCTCCTCTCAGATGTCGTTACACTCCTTAAAAAAGCCCACGATCTTCTTTCTTTATTATACTAGGAATGTAAAAAACCCCAAACTCCCATATTTTTACAAGAGGCCATTATTTGTCACAGTCATATATCTGATGTGTCTTTACCCTTAATGCAATTATCTTAAGGGATATTTTGTTTACAAGGAACACAAAGGAAAAACTGAAATATATGACTTAAGCTCTTCAAAAGTAGTTATTTATAACTGTACTAATTGTTTTGTTCCCTTAAAAGCTGTGGGTCATGGCAACACAGCTGTTTTTGCTCTGGCTAGTAAGCCTTAGCTTTGGACTAATGTTATGAGGGAAAGTTTTCAAGCCCGTTACGAACAGGTCACAAGTAGTGACGCAAACCTTTTATCTGCCTGCTGCGGTCTGCTGACAGACTGCAAAGGTGGAGATTTATTTGTGCTTTAAAACACACCTACTCTCTTTCTTACAAGTAATCCATGACATATTTCCCCTTGATTATACTGGTCACACATAGGAGAGGACAGGTTTGTTAAGCAATACCAGGATTCTCCTGTAACCTCTGCCTCTGCCCTGTACCGCAGGCACGCAGTAACTCATGTGGACTTGCTGCCTATCAAAGGCATTCATAAGGCATGAAACATCAACCTGGTATTTTAGTAGCTCAGTATTACTTAATGAAGAATATTTAATTATTTAATGCAAAAAACCTCTTCAACTGATACTTGTCTGTTAGACACTCGACTGTGAATTTGTTAAATAAGAGTGATCCCCACGGAGCTCGAGGAGGCTGCTGAACAAGCATGCAGGCTGCGTCTAGCTCCTGGCTTTGTTAATGGAGCAGAGACAAGGGCTGACTTCCCCAAATCATTTGCCGGATACTAAATGAAACTCAAAGTTCAATGACATAACTAATAGGTTTAATCAACAGAATTTCGTTATCTGGCGGTTTAGGCCATACAAGCTAGGCAAAGCTCAAGGATTCATAGAAATCGTAATTGCTGTATCTGTAGGACAGAGCAGGGATTTACGCTGAAGGTGCTGGAGGCAGGGGTACTGCTTTTTTCCACGGGGCTCTGCTCACTCAGCCTCCTGGGGTAAGGCACACAGCCAGGAAAAGCCTCCCGTGGCTGGTGAGCACGCAGGTGTAGTGGGAGAAGGATGCTGTAATTGGAAAGCTAAAGCCAGGAGTGTAGTGCTGAAGTGTTGCAGCCGACGTTTAGAGCTCAGCTGGTAAAAAGAATAAGTTAGGGAATGAGGTTAAACAGTGACCAGCTCTCACAGATGTTTCTGTGCCAGATACCATCGTGAAAATGGAAAAGATGCTACCTTGAGGTTGATTCTAGAATTATCAAAAATACCTCTTTTGTTAGGGATACTGGACCAGCGTACGGTTCATCCTGTTTGATATGCTACCTTAAAAACCCATCAGCACCAGACACCCATGGAGAAAACCTTGCCTTACACAGGCAGGCACATTTGTGTTCCTCCCCACAATGTATCTTCCTTACCACTAATATTTAGAGCCATCTAAATCCTGAAGTAATAGGTTTAATGTCTCCTCTGGATTTTTTTCAGCATTATCTTTTATAACTCCATATATTTTCACATAATTGTCCAATCTCTTTATCAAATGTTAACTCTCCCAGAAGCACTAACTATTGGAGTTTTCTCTCTCAGAGGTACATTGAGCAGATATTTTTTACTGAGCCCTTCTAGAAGGTACCCGAATCTTCTTTCTGGTGGTTACAATAACTGAAGTATTTCTTGGATGCTACATAAAAATTACGACTTGCTGTGCCTTTCCTGTGTCACTACTTGACAATTATCCCAAGAAAACATCAAACCCACTCATTTAAGAAGAGAGAATTCTGGAGAACTCTGTTAATCTTGCCACATTGAAAAATAACTCTTTATGGATCCTAGCTTTTTCCTCACTGCTGTTTCTGATTTGTATAGCAGGCTTTTGTGTAGTAACAGGAGAATAATCATATGCAGAATTGTTCTGTTTGATTCTTTCTATCTTTCAGTTAAAATTACTTCAGTTCTGGAATATTATTCACCTGTCGATTCCAACTGAGGGAGATCCATGTGGTTGTCTGATAGGCAAAGTTCATTGCCCAATGTCTTGGCACCCGGTTACTGCAATTGATTTAAATGTTGGACATTTCCTCTTCTGATCCCCTCCTACTTACGCTTCTGAAAGGGCCTGTGTTTTTAAAACAATGGCGATAGGAAGTGTATCATGGTACTCACAAAAGAGAGTCCTGCAATTAGAATTTGGCGAGACAAAATGCAGCAAAGAAAGGGTTGGAGCATATTACAGCTTTAATCGCACCATCCCAGAGCCATTAGGAGGAAAGATGGGTCTGACCGGACCTATTAATGATAAGGATAAAGGCAGCCCAAATGAAAATGCTAACGTGTAATGCGTTTTGCCTTCCAGAAGAATGCGATGCATGCATACCAAATGGTAATAAAGGAGACTGGGGAAGATCTTAGGAATTGTTTTTAATGTGCAGCCAGCTACACACTGAATTATGTTACCTGGGGAAACTGAGGAATCTCCATCAGTTGACATCTTAAAGAGGAGATTCCATAAACATGCCTGGAATAGTTTAGATATAACTGGTCCTTCCTTGGAGTCAGGTCAGAAAACCTCTTCAAGCCCTATAATCTGTCTGTTGTTTAAAGGTCTGCTCATGGCTCTCTTGCAATGCCACAATTGCAAATGGGTCTGTTCCCCTGCTTGCTACTTGCTTGGAAACTGCTTAGTTTGAAACAAATCCTCTCTGTTACGGGTGTGACAAGAAACTCTTACAATGGCTGTGCTGTTCCCTAGCATGGACCCTGGATTGTTCCATATACAAAACATATTGCTGTAAAATTATTTTTCTGTGTAACAGATCATGATAACACCTATTTTGTGATTCTGTTGTTTCTCCATTAATCTCTGATACTGAACCAGCCCCATCCCTTTGAGAGCTGGCTTACTGCTCTCTATTCTCCAGAAAACTTGGCTTACTTTGTACACCAGTATACTTGGCCTTTGAAAATTGGCTTGCAGTTAGCAGACAGAAGCAGGGTCAGAATTAGTTCAAAATAAATTAATAGTCAGAAGTTCTAACTTGCTAAGCTGCATGCAATCCACCCTTCAAAGGATATTCACCAATTGCTGTAATTGCTCTCTTCAAGGGCTTCCAAAAAAATCCTTGGACATGCTAATTAATGCTGTTTTAGATATATGTTAAGGTATTTGACCTGAGAGTTTAATTCTACAGTTTAATTCCATAATGATTGTAAATGGTAGGACTGCTGCATATTTAAAGGAACATTAGTGTGAATTTAGCTAGCTGTTGGCAGTTTAACAGTGACTAACAGATATTAAATAAGCATGAAATTCTAGTGGTGAATGACACTTTTATAGGGGCAAGGGCTGGAAGCTGAAGGCGGGAGAAAATATTGCAACCATCCATGGTGACCTTCCTTTTCCCCTGGATTTTACAGAGTCTTTGCACAACTTTCCCAGCATTGGGGCAAGTCTGGGTTGGTGGAAGGGCCTTGTTCTTGCAGCCTTGGGTGGCACATAATGAACTCGGTGGGATTTGATCTCCTTGATATGCTGAAGTCATTGACACATCCCTCACTGATGTCACTGGCACCAGGATTTCCCCAAAGATCTGAATTCTTTAGCCATTCAAAGTTAATTGCGTCTTCCAGTATTTACAGCGTCAAGGCAGAGGTGTGTGAATTCTACCCCTTCCCCTGCCAGAATTTTCTTTTTTTTTAAAAGCGGATGTCAAAAGAAATCAATTGCCTAGAGAAGAGAAAAGAAAACAAGTTGATCCTTGTATTGCTACTGTTCAAAAGCATCTCTTTGTTTTAGGAACAAAAATGGTGGCAAGTGACTTTTTTCCACCCCGCAGTGGCTATATAAATTTCTGCTACTAAGGGACAGACATCATTGATTTGACCGACTTATTCAAAACAGGTCACGAAGCTACAGCTTGTTGTGTCAATTCTCATCATATACTGATGTGACAGGTTTTATGAATAAAATATGGGCAGTTGCTGTCTGGGAGGGTGCCACATCTTAGCTACCCCAAACCCTCTGTCCTTGAAGAGCAAAGCTTTGAAAAATTAGGACCATGTTTCAATCCAAGCTGTACAATATGCTTTTCAATGAAGTGTAATATATTGTTTTTAGCTGAATAACTCTCTTCTCCTCTTCTCCCCTCCCCCTGTCCCTCCCCTACTTAGGGGAAAAAAAAAAAAAGCCATGGCATCTTAAACTAAAGCACACTTCAGTCAGGCTCCCTGTGTGTGCTCTGTGCCAGCAGCCACAGCATTTCTTTCATCTTGGCTTCAAAGTGGTGCTGAGAGGGGGAGGGGGGCATCTAATGAAAGAAGGGAAAACAAACAAACAAACAAACAAACACAAAATGGGGGAGGAAATGAAAAATAGCAGTCTACCTTTCAAATCTGAGTGTTGCCTGCAGGCACGCTCTGCAGTGGATGTTGCACTCAGCTTCAGCCCCTTGTATATTTTTTTTTGTTATTGCCACTTCCCATGCTGGGAAGATTCTTGTCATCCCTCACATATTTTATCCGCAGAAAAGGCTGCCCTGCCCTGTGCTTGGTGATTGAGGCTGTGCCCCTGGTGTGCCACACTATCAGTGGTTCCCAAGGCTGCCTAGCCTGGGAAAAGCTGCATGGAAACGGTCCAAAATCAGCATTACATGCATTATTGTTCTTACTCTCTCTGATTAGAGTGCACACAATGAAAACAACAGCAACAGCCTCGTTTTCTAACCCTCCTCCCAACACAAGGCTGTTCTTAGACTGTTTTTCTTTCTCGGAGTCTTCATAGAAATTAACTGCTTCTGTGCTGGTAGGTCCCAGGCACCCCAGCTGCTTCTCTGGGGGAAGCCCGAGAGGCTCAGTCCAACTGGGAGTAACGTTTCCAAAAGCATCTAGTTGACTTGCGAAATAATTTTTTTTTTTTTTTTTAAATAGGTCTAGATGTAGGCTGTTTTGTGTACCGCTGGAAATGCACCACTCAGATACCATGGTAATATACATGGCACAATAATCCCCCAAAACAGAATAGGCTGAAAGATATTCAGGCATTTGTCCCTTGAATGCTTATGCATTGTGTTGAACGCTGGATGCAACACACACAATGTCCTAGCAGTGGGTTGCAGCACCTGGGTCTCCCCAAGCCTAACCACCATCACTTTTGGCCTTACTCCCTGCTCAAAGGGATCTTGCTGTCCTGGCTGAAAAGCACCAGAGTGGATGGAGGACACCAACACCCAAACCAGCCCCTGCCTGTGTGGCTATGCAGTGATTTGGTGGGTAATAGTTTAAATTTCCTCAGGCCGCCGAGTCTGGATGTTCCACGTCCTGGGGTAGCCAGTTTGGGATGGGATAAAGCTCAGTGTCGTCACTCTCTCTGAAGAAATAGTATCCAGCTCTCACCCCAAGCTGGTGAGAAATGCCACTCTGGAGGCACTGAGTAAGGGATTTCAGACTGACTCCTCTCCTCTGTGTTTCATATTCCCTGAAATACATTAGGTGGCATGTCAAAGGAGGAAATGTATTTTCTTCCCTCTTTACAGATTGGATCATGTCCCGGCGTGCCAAGTACCTGCACCTTGAATGTGCTCAAGTATTTGCTAGGAAGTGAACTCTAAAGCTGCTTCAGAAGAGAACAGTGGATAGCCCTGGGTGCCAAACAGGAGAGAAGGCAAATGACAGGAAGAACTGAATGTGTTTTTACACATAAAAATACTGTAAAGTACATTTTTTGTTCAGTTGTAATCAATGCTACTCTTTCTCATTTTTAAAAAACAAATACATATGTCTGTCTTCAGGACACTATTGGGAACACATGTAGGAACAGACATATACTGTAGGTGATGTTTTGTTTTAGGATCCATTGCTGACTTTTTTCCTCTCTCCCAGCTGTGTTGCAGAAAGGCACTCGCAATGCCGTATTCCCTTCTCCACAGAAAGACGTATAGATGCACTGGGCAACTCCGCACTCAAGGACCCCCAAGAGCCCCAAGCATCGCTTGCTTCCAGTGACACAGAATCTGCAGAGGCACTTGAGGGTTTAATGATAGATTTTTTTTTTTAATTGCCATCCAGTGGATGAAAGGCAGATATTTACTTTTAAACCACTTTCAGATCAGAGTAAAAAGCACATTGAAATTTCAATTTCTGTGACATGAAGAAAAAGCAACAGCCCTCTAGTCAGTGCTAGGTCTGCTCTTAAAAGGTATTAAACTGAACCATGGAAAACAAAAACTTAAAGTTGCATAGTTCTGTTCTGTCACTTGTTTCAGTGTCACAGTGGTTAAATCTGCAAGTTTTTTCTAACTTTTGCCAGTTCAGCCTGAAATTTCAGAATCTATCCAGCAATTTTTTTCTGCTTTGTGCATCAGTTGTGGCAAAAAATGTGAGAAGAAGGTCAGTTCACTGTTTTTCTAAGACTGTATGGCACAATGCAGGAAAAGATTTCGTTTATTCTTCAAGAGTTCTAGTGGCACCATGTTCCTCAGGAAAAAAAAAGGTTGTCTCTTTTTATGCTAACAAAGTCCTTATGGTTCAAAGGTAAAGCTGGGCAAAATTCTGCTCTTGTCTTAACTGACTACTATATCTTTGAGCAGGATTGACCCTCTGGATATCTTTTATGTCATAATTCTTTTAACTCTTGGGAGCTAGATAAAGAAAAAAGTGAATAGAGGGCTGTAAGAAATAATTTTAATCAGCTTTTATGAACTTTTCCATGTTTTAGAAACAACTTGTGTTATTTAGCATGTGAACTTAAATAAATCTGGGATGGGACCTCTCTATCAAAAACATTTCCTCTAATAAAAACCTGGAAACTGGCTGTCATTACTCTTGCTTCTCTTTCTGCCCATATCAAATAGCTGTGCCAGCCATTTGTTTTGTTTAGCAGCCTCAGTCAGAGAGATAGCATGGCTAATCTCAGTATCATTTTCTAATGTTCACTGGAAGGGAAACTCAAATTGTTCTTGAGAACTTAAATATTAGGCTTATTATAAATCTGATTAAGCAGAGGCACCAGTTCTTGAAGGCAGGATGAATACAACTCCTAGGGAATAGTGAAAAAGAAACTTATTGAAATTTTGTTGAACCACTCTGTCCACAGATCATTGCAGGAGACTGGTCTTCCCAAATGTGTGGATTTTCTCTGCTCTCATTAGCTTATTCGCCTATCAATTTCTTTTTCATTAGCTTGTAAAAGTTCAAAATTTAAAGGGAACTGGCAAAACCTATCCCTGCACTCTTTGCTAATGTGCCCAGCATGAACTGAAATGCTTGTTTTCACCTGTGCGCTGGGCAAAGACACGGGAGTCGTGTCGTGCCCTGCACGGGCCCCATGACGTTCGTGTCTGCGTTGCCGTATGCCCAACAGGAATGACCATTGCAGGGGTGATACCTGTGTATCAAGAAGTGTGAAGCCTAACCTCACGTGAAGTGCTGGAATTGCCAGCGTGGACAAGCCATTAGCCTCACTGAAAGCTGGAGGGAGGCAGGCTCTAAAGCCATTTTGAAAAATGGTGTTTAGATTATAACTCAAATAGGTTCTTTAAAAAACGCCTCTTTAAATCTACCTAGACCAAAACTATTCCTAAATCTACATGAGATTCACATAGGACATGACCTCTGCGCGTGGTTTTGTTTGCGTCAAACTACCGTCGTGGACAAATGTCTGACTGGACAAACAAATGCGCGTCACGGCCCAAAATTCGGCACCGATTTGGAGTTTCACTGGGGTACGTAGGAACTGAATGTGTCATCGGTGTCACCCGGGCTGAACTGTCACGCAGTGCCGGTGGCAGTGCTGGCAGCAGCCGGGGAGGCTGAGAGGGCTGTTGCACTGCATCCCACCCCACCCGCGGGGCAAGCGGGGCTGACGCGGCCACCAGCTCCCTGTTTTGGGGTGACGGCAAGTCTGCGGTGACGTGCTGAAATGTGCCTGCGTGTCAGCCAGGGCCCTGACGTCCCCCTTGCTGCAGAGCCAGCCGTTCATGGGGGTTCTTTCTCCTGGCCCCGGGGGGAGCGCGTCTTACCTGACCCTTGTCTGGGCTTATTTGTCATAACGCCTTGTTTCCACGAGAGCCGAGATGTTCCTCGCAGTTACTCTGCTCGAGTACAACAAGATGGGGATAAATCCCGGCAGTAAACGGGCTAGAAGGCAGTCTTCTTTCTTTCTTAATATTTTATTTATGGGGAAGAGGCCACATGAATAATTGAAGATGCCTGTTTGCACCCACTGCAATCTGTGAGTGGTTTGAAATGTAAACATGTCAACTCACAACTGGAGCTTGAGAAACACATGTGCCGAAGAGCCGCCGGCCGTTTGTCTGTCTGTCACACTTATCTTCCCAGCAACCCCCTCCTCCTCTCACGCATGGGCAGCCCAGACGCAGGGCGTTACGATCCTGTATGACGCTGGTGCAAGTTTCCATGGAAAAATTGATGCGGAGGAGAACGGAAACACGCACATGACATGAGGTGAACTTATGGTGCATTTTAGACAGTAAAAAGCAAATGGTATTTCAGGCTGGTTTTTTTCCTTTTTTTTTTTTTTTTTTTTTTCCTTGTGTGACACACAAATTGAGATCAGCTGAGGGTCCAAGACTGGTGGAATTAAAGCAACTGGAACGCTCTGCAGAAATACATGACAGAAACAGTAGTCAAAAGAGTGGAGAGGCCTGGAACGTTGGAGGGAGATGTTGGATAATCCTGCTTGTATAGAGCTGGTAAGGCATAACAGGAGACAGAAGTATTGCTTTATAAGGTGCCATAAAAACCAGAAATAACACAAAAATCCAGGATTCTCTAAGAAGTGGCAACGTCTCCAAAGTCTTTTAAATCTGATTTTACTACGTACAGGTCAGACACTGAATGAATCAGATCCTCAACACAGTTCTTGATCTGGCATGGTTTCTGAACACAAGTGTAACCTCGGGAGTTAGGATGTAGTGTAATGAATCAATTCCTATAAATATTAAAGAAAGATTAACGTTCAAAACTGCTGCCATCCTAAAACCCTAGAGCACATGGGAGACAGTTTCATCCTCTCCAAGTCTAGGATCGGGGTGAGATAATTAGTTGTTATTTACATGTATTAGATTAAAAATGAAGAATGTGAGAAAATGTCAGGAGAAGCATTTTCCATAGCTGTCAGACTGTAGAAGAGTTATACAGGGGACTGCACAGGGGAAATTTTGGAGACATCTCCAGGACAGACAGAAATATTCAAAGACAGTCATCATTGCTTTGTTGTCTTTGTACAGAGTGGAATGAGTGAATAGGATTTTGTAGAAATTGCAGTTAAAGTCTACAGGGTTGAATCAAACTGAGAAACGTATCCTACCAACAGTTTAAAACCCGTACATTTATTTTAAAAAATGAGCTAGTAAGTGAGCAACAGCACTACATCAAGAATAAAATTGATGCAGAAAAAGAGGTCTGGCGTGGACTTCTCACTAGCTTTGCGCTGGTGTCACATTGTTGGCTACAGTGGACCCGGCCCTGATTAATTGCCCTTGTCAGTCAGATCCTGGGAAAGAGTCTTGAAGGCAGACTGATACTCCAAGGGCACGTCAGATGTGAGGTTACTTGATTAGGGGTCTTAGCAGAGAGCAAATCTATAATGTTTTGAGTTGCTGGGCTGTGCAGTGACACCAAGCATTAAGAATTGCCATGTGTGCAGACCCTGCCTCCTGTTTCTCCGTGCAACTAAAGGCCTCCCTCTCCGAAATGCATGCATGGCTCCTGTCAAAATCAGTGGGAATTATGTGAAAGTATCGGAGGATGATGAGATCATGGTGCGCTTAAGTTTTCATCAGTTGTGAGAGTTGTCTCACTACATTGTTCATTTGCTAAGGACTGGTTTCTGCAACTTAAAGCTTTTATATTAATGATAATAATGCCTAAGATTTTTTTTCCTGAGCTTTCCTGAATTAGGTCATGCATCACTTGTATCTAAATTTAGTCTGTGTATGACTGCTCTAATAGTTTCTCTTATTTCATATTCATCTCTATTCTGTCTGCTGGCTTCATTTCAGACAAAGAAAGTCAATATTTGCTCTGCAAGTTATTTCATTTTGTTGGTCTATGATATCATAGCAAATGTCAGCTGATCTTATGTAATATAGAGTTGAAGACAGACTGTTATCCTTCCTTTTACAAATAAACAGATCTAAATAACAAAGGTTCATGGTCAAATTAAGTATTTTTAGAGCTATTAAAGCGGTTAAAACAGTTCTCTGCTGACGAGAAACTCTGCCTCTTTTCCCGGTGGTCTCTTGTTTCTCCTCCACACGCATTTGGTCCGTGTAACACTGACCGTTTTGCTGGTAACAAAGTCATCATTCACTCATTACTTAGCAAGTCTGAGCACATTTTATGGTTGATAGCTGGATTGCCAGCATGATCCAAAATTAGCCTCTTTCTGCTTATTCTTGCTTAGCCTGTAGGGCCAAGGCAGTACAAAACTCAACGTGTGGCAGGAAGCAGCAAACGATAGCTGCTGTGTTTCCTTACACCAAAGGGGCTAAGTCCTCCGCTGTTTTGAATGCAGATAAGTCTGTTGTCAGCCGATGAAAATCTGGCCCAACACCACCGAGAACCCCACCATTTCTTCAGTCTGCGCTTTGGACAGGAGCTCGATATCTCTGGCTCACAACTGCAAAGTGGCCTTAAAAGGCCCATGATACACGGGCATAATGGTTTCCTGCCCGCGCAGGCAGCGGGAATTAGCGTAGGAGGGTTGGCGTTTGCACCGCGTCGCTGTTTTCCTGGGTAGGATGCAGTCGGGGGGTGGGAGAGCAAAGCTACGGGAGCTGCTGGTCAGCCCCGACCGTCAGCGCGCTTAGATTTTCTCTCCCAGCACGGCGGATTAAATTCTGCTGCTGGCAAAAGGGCAACACAAATGTATTTTAAAGTCTCTTCCTCCGCGCGATCGAAAGGGACACGACGCGAAAGCTGCCGAACAAAGAGCAGACGCGCGCACCCTCCCGTTCAACCTCCCCTTCAATCCCTCACGCCACAGCTGGCTCTCAAGGCCCGTCTAGGTCATATTATGACTCCTTTATTAGTGTTTAAGGTCACCGGGAGACATGCAAGTGCATCCTATATCAGGAAGTGTAGTATGTCTCCGGAGTGAAATATTTGGCTGTTAGCGGGAGCCGTGGCCGCGACTCGGAAATCCCGGGAAGCGCCTGAAGGGCAGGCGGGCTCCAGGCGCCGCGTTGCCTCCCAGCAGATAGAGCCACCGGGAAGCGGAGCGGCTTTCCTGCCATTCTCCGCACGGGGCTGCCTTCCTCCCAGACTTTCCTACCGAGCGCCAACAGCCCCTTTGCCGCTCCGTCCAGCCGGCTGCGGGCCGCAATTCAAAAGAAAAAGTCTCCGCTCAGGCAGGTCCCCAGCACAAAACCCTGCCGCCGTCGGATCCAGCGTTGTTGCTCCTGCAGGAAGACTGATTAGGAGCACGTAAGGGGAGGAGGTGGGAGCCAGCCGGCAGCCCTGCGTGAGCCGGCGGCAGATTTATCGGCGTATTTATCAGCCCCGGGCGGTGGGGACGCTTGGCGAGGGCGCGGAGGCACGCCGCCCCACGGCACTCACCCGTGGACGCCCGCCGCCAGCGCGGAGGGAGAAAAACAAGAGGTACGGGGCTCAGACCCCCCTCCCGACGTCTTTAAAGTCAAGGCTGGAGGCCTTTCTGGAGCTGCGGGTCCTGCGACCAAGATTAGATGGCGAGCGCAAAGATCCTTGAAAGGCACCGAATGACAGATAGTGTCGCGGCTTCCTTAGCTGCACCCACATCCATTCCGTCACTCTTGCTCTGACTGTAACGTCACGCGGGCATAGCCCACCCTCAGAGTACGTGCATTATTTTTATGCAGTGTGCTTGACAATAGCTAAATGAAGCTGCTGTTGGCAAAATTTTATGTAAAAAAGGAGGTGGAAACAGGATCGTTGTTGCTTATCTACGTGATAAAGTTCAAAATATTTATGTTGCATCAGTACATGCAAGGATAATATCCCCTTATTTTTATTGTCCTCATGTAAAAGAGATAGAGGGAGACAACAAAAATTTAAATGTTGAAATGAGTGTCAGCTACTTTAGCTCTGGTCTTGCTGCAGGGTGGAAGATCCGCTCATAAGCTCCCCTGAATGTTAAGCACGAAGAGATGGAGAGAGCAAACTCCTGGCAGCGCTGATGCCCACTATAGCTACAGTTATTCCCACCAGAGATCCCCATTTTCAGGCATCAGCAACTTTTTTTGGTTTTCCACATTGGCCTTGGCCAAATAGTGTGT
The DNA here is from genome assembly GCF_900496995.4 of Aquila chrysaetos chrysaetos. Classification (NCBI taxonomy): domain Eukaryota; kingdom Metazoa; phylum Chordata; class Aves; order Accipitriformes; family Accipitridae; genus Aquila; species Aquila chrysaetos. Next base: position 52,632,711 of record NC_044005.1, read on the forward strand.
GTGTGTGTGGTGTGTATATTTGTGTGTCTTTTTACATGTACGTATGTGTGCATACACAGCAAACACATATTTTGCTGTTTGTTTTTTTAGATTCAATGAAATGGAGAGTCAGCCAAAAATAGGAGAACGCAGCATAGAAAGCACTGAAGCTGATCTGAGTTTGCAAGGTCTCCATTCAGAGCCATTTTTCATTTCCAAAAAAAGTATTTGACTTTTTAAAAAGATATTTTTATTGAAATTTCATTAAAAATCACACTTAAAACACAATTGCAAAGGAAACAAAGCAATAACCATCTTAAAAATAAGGCTTAGTAAGGGGAAAAATTGGCAAATTATTTAAGTGTTAATAATACTCAGATTAAATGTCTGGGCTTAAAGCAAAAACTCCAATAACATCACCAATGTGTGGCCAATAGTCATCTTCCAAAAATGCCAGGTTTTTTATGAAACATTTTTGTGTGTTTTGGTCAGCTGCAGATTAATTTCCTTTTTTGGGTTTTTTTTGTTTGTTTGTTTGTTTTGGGGTTTTTTTAGCACAATGAAAGGAGGGGAAAAGTCACATTTTATAAATGCTCAAGCCTCTGAGTTAAGGGCGTAGTTTTAACTTCCTGGCTCTTAGTAAATTTTCACACAACCAGAGACGTTTTATTAATACAGTTCATGTAGGTAAAAAGTGGTGTATGTGCATACAAGAAAAAGCTTCTACTGGAGAGCCAGCTTTCCCTGGAGTATTTTATCCCACCTAGAAAAAAAAAATAAAATCCAGTGGTAGGCTGTACTTGTGGCACATATCCATGTGCAGTAGCAATTAAGTATTGCCCTTTAGACTCCTCTGTCCTATGGGACATCCATCTGCCACCATGGGCACCTCCGAGCAGCATCTTTGCTTTGGGTAGCTGACACGGGCAGGCACGACATGCCCCCTCAGCACCTTGGGCAGTCAGCTCACAGATGGAGATTTGCTTGCGTGCTGATTTTGGCAGTCAGATCGGATTAGTAGGTCTAACTTTATGCCAGCTGGTTTTGACAGGCTCATTTATTACATTGTATTTAATTATTTATGGTTGTACTGCAGTAAAAACCATTTATGCCTCGTATCACTGCCTTTAGAAGATCATCTGTGATTAACATTATTGATAGCACCCAGAGGGTCAGCTGGAGACTTTTTGGAAATGTTAATCTCAACGGGTCCCACGTGTGGTTTTCCGTGGTGTTTCCTCGTCTCTCCCTGGAAGGATGTCTCGCCCGCGCTGGTGAATGCACCGGCAATACGTGAGGAGGTGACGGCCATCGGCTGAGAGTTTTCTCCTTTCCTCTTCCAGAGAAGGACACCGTTCTCCGGCGTAAGACCACGCAAGCCTTTGCAGGCCCGGAGAAGCTGCGAAGGGTTGTGTGCAATCTGTTTTTCTCACGCAGATCTGAGATCAACAGCGTGACAAACCTGGCTGTGTTAGACGTACATGGCAGGCTCAGAGCATTAATAAGCATTTTTCTTAGCTGTCACTGTAAGACAAGTCTCTGCTCTGTGAATCTGTTGGAAGATATTTACTGCTTGGGTAAGGAAAAAAAAAGCAACTGTTGGACAGATGAAATTAATTAAAGGTTTCACTTTGCTAAGTAAAATTTCATATTTCCCTCCACATAGGCTATTATAGGTTGCATGATGACTAACCTAAACATTATCACATGACATGCTGTCATCTTTCATAAATAATATAAGGATTGCTGTAATCCTGCATAAACCCAACTTTGGATGTTGAAAAATATTATGCAAGTGTCCAACATGAAAAGAATCATGTTTCTTATTCCACCACTCTGGCCAAATACCATGTTGTCTTTACTGGAAAACTGGTGTTCATCAAACGAGTTTAAAGCTGAGAGTGGGAGAGGGTGGGACATTGCATTCTTGAGAAATGACATTATAAATAATACGGTACTGGTTTGTCTTTGTGCTGTTAGTAAATCTGGGATATTATAGAGCAAACAGGGAGAGCACGCCATACTGTGCTTGTGCTCCAGCTTCGCTTTTTTTCTTTGAACACATAGACTACATAAGGCGATCTGTGCTCGCTGGGGCTTCCCGTTCCTTTCTGTTTCACTCACTTAAGCTTAAAGCTCTAGGCCAAGAAATACCAAACTTTCACAATCTTTTAGCCCATAATCAAAAAGAAAAAGGGAAGGAAAGGAAAGAAAATCCAGCATGGCTTTGCTTTTATTTCTATACAAAAAAAAAAATGTTATAGAGGAAGGACAGGACTGCAGGAGGGGACAAGAGGCTGATTTTGAGAGGCTGCGTCACAGAAGCGTTGAGGTATAAGCACTTTTTCTGCATGTTAGGGGCTTTCTGGAGGCTACAGGTCCTCAGATCATAAGCACTGAAGAACTATTTTAAAGGTGCCATTTTTAATTTGGGACTCTTGTCTTTCTTTACAGAGTGTTTCACTAACTGAAAGAGGGGTAGGCTTTTTAAATTTTTTTTTAATAGGATCAGGACTTTTGCCTTTAACTGATGTAGCAGGCAGTATTGTAATATGTGCTTACTGTTCAAGATGTAAAAAATAACTTTCACTAAGCAGGCTTGGAGGTCTGCAGTATCAGCCCATGGTGCACGGTGCCGGCTTCAGGGGTTTTGATGAGCACATGAGTCTCACACGGAGGTGCTGCTGATGTGTGCTCTCGTACGCAGGAACTGGGTGGAAGCTGTTTAGCTGAAAGATGCTAATGACCTCTTTTATCAAAGGAAACAAACGGCAAAACAGCAAGTGTTTTATTAATTTCTTACAAGTACTTCTTGTTTTATTAATTTCTTACATGGGTTTCTTTGGCTCCCTGGAAACTGGAATGTTGTCAGAAATCCTGGAAATTATCAGGATGTAACAATAAATAGTAATAATGAAAGGTTTTTTTAGAAGTTAAAATCCCTTTCTTGTGGGAGCTTTTTCTGAACGGCCCAGCAAGACGTGGAAGCTTGCAACTGTAAAAAATGTGACTTGGCTGCAACAAGTCCAAAGGTTATGCAAGGCTTTTCTCTTCTTACCATGTTTTGACTCTTGCCATTTATCTTTCTTCTCCCCCCTTTCCATTTCACCTTCCCTCCCTCCTCTGTTTCTCCCACCAGCGCACAGCTTTCGGGAAGGAAAGAGGTAGACTGCTCCGTCCCCTGCCTTCGTCGGCACAGAGGACAGCAATGAGAAGGAGCTTCTCTCCTCTCAGCAGGAGTCTTTCACACACTGCTGTCCTGCTGCAACATCAACACCTCAAAACCCAGTAGATCATGGGACCACTCTAGATGACACAGAAACAACTGTTAAGCATGACAGTAATGAAGAGAAAAAAAGAGTGAACAGTTTTTCTCCTTCCTCTCTACTTCACAGTGGGTCGGAGCACTGAGTAGGTTAGCTGGAGATAGGTAAAGGAGATTCAAAGTGCTCTCCACCCAGTGCTGGCTGGCAAAGGCTGCACCCTCGTCCTTGCAAAGGGAGGGACGCGTGCGTGGCATGGTGCTGGCCCCAGCCCCAACTTGTTCCTTGATAGCTCTGTAAATATTGTTGACATTTGAGATAGGTTTGAGTAAGCTTGAATAGCTTTAACACCAGAGTATAGAGCTTTTGTGTTTCTCTATAGGGGAAGGTCCTGGTCAGGTTGTAGCAACACTGAGCACAAGAGAGCAGAGAGATGTGTTTGGGAGGGATCGCTAAAAGGGCTTGAAAGTGGGCAGGGCATTTACCTGCAAACTTTCCTTTATCTTTTGAAACATGCAATATAGAGATACTAATGAGAAGACATAGGCTGTGGTTTCTATTCCCTGAGAAGCACAAGGTAGACTACTCTTCTTCATCTGATAGGTTCATGTAAGCCAGTGAAAGCCTAAATTTTGACTAATAAATATCTGATAATGAACACTGCCCCAAAACACTCTCCTGGTCAAACTCAAAAGCTCAGGCCAGCTTTCCTACACAGTTACAGCCTACCATTCCAAAAGCTCTTGGAGTCCTTTGCTGAACCTAAAACCTGGTATCTAAACTTTCACTGAAAAGGCTTTTCTGTGGAGCTGTCCCCCAGTCAGCCCCAAGCCTGTACTGGGGTGGGGGGTTATTCCATCCCAGATGTAAGACTTTGCACTTGCTTTTGTGGAACTTCATGAGGTTCCTGTCAGCCCATCATCCACATCGTTAATGAAAATCTTCAACTGTAGACACCAGCTGGCCACCAGCTGGACTTTGTGCCCCTGATCACAACTTTGAACCTGGCAGTCCTGACGATTTTTCACCCACCTTACACCACTTGTACAGCCCATATCTCACCAGTTCAGTGATAAGGAAACTATGGCAGACTGTCAAAGGCCTAGCTAAAGTCAAGGTATATGACATTCATTGCCCTCCTCTTGTCCGTCACAGGGTGTCATCACAGAAAGCACTGAGACTGGCCAGGCATAACTTGCCCTCGGCAAATGCATTTTTGCTGCTCCCAACCCAGTTCTTGTCCTTCATGTGTTTGGAAACAGTTTCTAAAACAATCTGCTCTGTCACCTTCCCAGAGGCTGGGGTGAGGCTGACCAGCCTCCAATTGCCTGCATCCTCCTTCTTGCCCTTCTTGAGGATGGGTGTGACGTTGCCTTTTTCTAGTCCTGAGGAACCTCCCCCAAGTGCCATTACCTTTTGAAAATTATGTAGCCTGCCCTCACAATGACATCAGCCAGCTCCTCCGGCACCCTTGGATGCATCCCAGCTGGTTCCAAGGTCTTGCGCACATCCAAGTGGTTAAATGAGCCCCAACTCCGTGCTTGTCTCCTGTGAGTACGGCCTCACTCCTGCGGACTCTGCCAGCAGACTCGGGGACCTGTAAGGCCTGGGAACAAGTGAAAACTGAGGCAAAAAAGGCACAGAGGTGCACCTTTCCCTTGCCACTAGGTTCCCGAACCCACTGAGCAATGGGCCCACATTCTCCTTAGCCTTCCTCTTGCTGCCAATGTACTTATGGAGGAAACCTTTCCTGTTGTCCTCCACCCGCCTTGCTCGCTTCAACTCCAGCTGAGCTTTGGCTTTCCTTACTCCATCCCTCCATGCACAGCCAATGTCTTTGTATCCTGTCTCTGCTCCTGCCTCCGTGTGCTTCTTTTTTGTGCTCAGGCTCAGTCAGGATCACCGTATTCATCCATGATGGCCTTCTGTCCTGCTTGCTCAACTCTTTGCACATTGCCTCAGACCATTCTTGCACTTTGAGGAGCCTGCCCTCGATGACGTGAATACCATTTAGCTGGGCCCACAGCTCCAGGTTGCACCTTAACCAGCGCTCAGTGTGTTTCCCCAGCAGCCGTGGCACGTGTGGTCACCCTCATCTCTCTTTGCTGATTTTCTATAGTGTTTCAAAGCCAGTGGAAGGTTTGGGGCTGTTTTTTGAGGTTTAAAATGAGCTTCACCCAGGAAAAGTTTAATGCTTTACCTTATAAAGCCTCTGAAGCAACAGAACAGGTTGCATAGACAGAAAAAATACTGTTTGTAAGACAAAAATACATTTCTTTGGGGGTCAAATCAGAGATTCTGTATTAAACTTCCCTAAAATCTAAAGGCCATCATACATGTCACCATTTTTTTGCCTCAAATGCATTTCTGTTCTGCCATCTCTTACCCACACAACAGTACGTATGTTAAAGGAAAAGAGATAGCTTTTCTCACCTTCCCAAAGCTAATTGAAAAAGACACTTACTTGTAGATTCTTGACCCTTCAGGGAGAAGATGAGAAGATAAGCAGCCCAGGATGACTGATGTACACTCACCACATTAAATGCACTATTCCAAGGTGTAGATATTGCAGTAATGAGTGTGCCGTAAGAACTTGCATGCAACAGAATAAAACATCATGCTCCACCTTTATGTCTTTCACTGTCCCAATGCACTAGATGGGATATCCTACCAGCGCCTCCTCAAAGAAGTCAGATTTGGGCACACTGAAGCAGTCATACCTTTAATCTTAAATTCTAAAGATCCTACACTTTTTCCTTTTGAAGAAAGCCTTAAGAAAACATGAGGGTGAAGCATGGAAAGTCTTAAGAGCCTTGGCAGGAAGGTAGATAAAAATGCATCAGGGAAGAGCCCGAAAGCTAGTAACAAGAAGGAGTGTTTGCAGGTGGTTAGATTTTCAGTGAAAGTTGCCACAACCTGTTGTCTTCAAAGTAACCTTGGTGCTAGAACGCTCTATTTGTTTGATTACTCAAAATACGATGCGTGATGCCAGAGCCAGCGTTAGGACTAAAAAATTAGGACAAATGACTGGGGTGCCTAAACATGCCGAGGTATGAAGCTACGCTAGGAAGCACTGCAAGTCATCCAGTGTTGTATGAGGCGAGAGAAGGATCCACCCCATGGCCCCTGTCTGGTGTTTGCCCTGGCTCAGTGGGAACCGTGGCAGTAGGGGTCAGTCTGATAAGAACCGTTGTAAAGGAGTATGTGTGATTGACAGGCAAAAAACCCAGCACATCTGTAAATTGGCAACATGGAGGATTTGGGTAGATACAGGTGCAGACAACAAAGCCTGCTCCAATGTAGGAAGACTTGTTTATGTAGGATATGTGATGCATTATTGACTGGGTCTAGGAGAACCTCCCTCTTGTTAAAACTGTGCTTTCCTTTCCACATGTGGTCTGTGGTCTCGATGGACAAAACTGCACCTATGAGGATATGTACCTTGCAACTGCATGCCAGAAACCCTCATATAATGCTGGATAAAAAACTGTATGCCAACACAGAAACATAGGAGTATAAAAATATTTAAGAATAAAGCTATTTTGTATACATATAAGGCAAACCTGTGAAGGAAACAAGGTACTAAGAATAAATAAAAATTTTTAAGCCTGGGAGTATTTTCTTGCCTCATCTAATCTCATATGATCTTAAACATATTGATTTTTGTTTAATTCCTGATACTAATCATAGGCATTAGAGTCAATTTTGTAATGAAAATCTAATCTAAACATCAAAAGTAGAAGGACATAACAACTTTTGACAGCTACTAGTGAATAGCAACAGTTTAAATGTAAATGGATCAATAGGTAAAATGTTCTGGTTTAGTTTACAAACTTTCTTCTTTTTTTTCAGTCTACAATAGCACTGAGTAAAACTATTTTGGCTGCAGTGACCTCCTGAAGTCCCCTGCAGCTAACCCTGTGGAGAGCCCAGAAGCAGAGACTTTGGGGCACTTTTACAACACTCTTGGTTCACTTTGGTGTACCAGTAGCAGAACAAGGTCTACTCACTGCCGCTTTCACATCCAGGCTGGCACAGAACAATTTTGAGTAAAAAATTTCCAAAAGGCTTTCTAATAATACCTTTACCAGTGTTTTGTGCAGTAAAATCTATGCAATAAAATTTGTGTTTTCCTGGGAAATAATACATATCTTTTGGAATAATAAATATATTAAGGAAATCTGGGATTCCTTCATAATAATAGATATTTCAAAGGAAGATAAGCTGGCGTCTTGAATATGTCATCTGTTTATTGGAAAACTTCATTAGATGCTTGGGGTTAATAGTTAATACTATTAATTCTTGCAAGTTGAGCATAGTTTCATGATAGGATATGAAGAAACAACTGCAGAAAGAAGGGGATGCCAGACCTTCAAACACTTAGAATTTTGGACTTGGTTTCTCAGCGTCCCGAGTTGGTAGCAGGGCAATATATATAGTATTCCCACTAATAAGAAAGGCTACTATCTCACTACTTTACAATCTGGGGGCATGTAATGGTGTACATTGTAGGCTGTCCATTGCCATGATAAACTCTTAGTTTGTCGCTTGAGTTATTTCCAATAGTTGCCAGAAGTGAGGGACATCCTGGTGAAAGAGACAAATTTTTGATGTTAATCACAAGCAGTAAATTCCCATCTTAAAAATAATTTACAACAGAAATCTACAGGAAGCTAAAATGAATAGTACAGAACTAGGTATCAACCCTCACAAAGTAATTTGTTTGCTTACTCTGTGGTAGTTATAAATATGGTTTAAAAAGCATTTTATTTATTTCTACGGTAGATGTTTGCAGCTTCTACAATTGGTAAATTTGTAAACAACGTGGCATAGCTACTTAATTAAGACTATAGATGTGGTTTTGACTGCTTTATATTTGGGATAAGTTCTTCTGCTTTTCAAGTCATGGAGGCAGAGAAAACAGGTTTCCGTCTGAGTTTTTTGGTTTGGCTTGGTTTGGGGGGGGGGGCATTGTTTTCTCCAAAGTGCCTGTATAGAGGTTTACATGAATCGGACTGCAGCCGAGACTTTTAGAGAAACTCTGGGAAAAAATAAGTAGAGCAATATATAAATTGCTTTACAAATATTTGCTATTCTGCAGAGGACTTAGGTATTAAGCTGCAAGTGAACCAGACAATGAGGACCTTTATGCAAAAATGCAGTCAAATGCTCACTTCTCTTTTGCATCTGTTTATGGTAATGTAATTTTAGTGAAATAATTCTTCAAAATACTGTGGGTATACTGCAGGAGAGAATCGGTTCCAGAAAGCACCGCATTATATGGTTAGCTCTCTCTAACTTATTGACCATAGAAAATATCCATGACCATTTGTATTTTGCATCCCCATGCAAACTTAAAATTCAATGCAGAGATAAAGTACTAAGGACTCTGGGATATAAAACCTGTTGCATATTATTCCAAAAGTAATAACAGTGGAAGTAAATAAATCAGTACCTCCTCTGAGGCGGACCCAGATTTAGTGCAAAGAAAAGCTGCACCATGATCATATCAGAATTTGTTCTCCTCCCTGGAGCCAATAACAAGGCTGCCATGAACTAATACTATTCAAATTTCTGTCCTTCAATTTACAGTGGATGGCTTTGAAATATTACCTCCGGTGTCATAAAATGAGAGAAATTTTCTCTGCAAGAGAGACAGAAGAGATACATCTTCTGGCAAAGACTAAAGGTAGGTACTCAAGGGTCTACAGGGCCCTAATCTTCTCCCCTCTAAGGCAAACTAATTTAAGAAATATACTATATCAGGCTTACAGCAGATCATATGAACTCTCTAGGGCACATTTGGGTAGTAGATCAGGAACATTAGTTGCATAAAATTGATTAACAGAGCTGTGCAATCAGAAACAGAGAGAAAGCTTATGGTGAAGGTCCTGCAAGAAATAACTTGTTATTGACCCATTTGAAAATGTTATACTAGTGTATAAATAATTTGGAAAGCCTCTATTTCTGTGAGAGACTGACTCTTACACTTCAAAAACTGATGTCTCTGGTAAACTCCAGCAAAGAAGGCTCAGAGTTATCCTGCTAGAGGTTAACTTTCCTGTTCTTCCCCAGCTGCCCAACAGGAGGGCAAGGTAACTGGGACTATATTGCCAATCAGTTCTGCTCCTGGCTGGATTTAGGGACAGAATGCTGAAGGCTCCTCTGAATGTCAGGTTCAGTAATATGTTACTGGCCCAAGTTACCAAAAATATAAGACACAGAAGGAAAGAGCTGCAAAAGAAATCAGGATAGTGGTGAAATACAGTTTATCAACAGCTTAGTAAATGTTCTGGGCAATACGATGTGGACCATCTCAGAGGAGCTCTTAGTGTAGGATGCTAAAGTTGCTGCATCATGTGGTATGAGTCATGTAATACATCTTTGCATTTGAACCATGTTTTGCAAATTGAACACTGAAGAGATGAGGGCCTATAATATAATTGCCAAGGTCTGTGAACACGGATTCCATCACAAAATGGCACATGATGCTGTGATAGCTGTCATCTCCTGCTTGAACGTGTCAGAGGCACTGTAGGAGCAGACAAAAAATTTGTATAGACTGAGCTGGATAGCTGAAGACGTAAAGAGCAAACATGGAGGTAAGATGCTTTGCAGAAACTTAGTGCTTCCCTAAGCCTACAGGCTCCAGCTTCTGATGCAATTTAAAGTGGCTCAGGAGTCAATCTGAGCTGACTAGAATGGTAACATAATGTTGGTCATAGTGTTGGTCAAATGTTGGCCAAAGCTGTCTACACTCTAGGCAAAAGCTCATTTACCGTTAACATGCAGTTTCCAACCCTCCCAGCTCACCCTCTGCCTCTTCTTTCCCATGAAGAAAGGCAACGAAGGCACCTGTGTAGTTTGTACTCGTAACAGAGAAATCTTCACTTGCTCTTTGTTTCTTTATTCCCACCTCACTTCTTTTAGTCAAGAGTTAGTTTCTTTGTCTGTTCTCCGCAATTTCACTCACTGTGACCTTGCATCATTGCAACTGGGGGAACTTTGTATTTTGCTAGGAGTGGAGTTGCCTCAAGGTAATATACTGGTAGCTGGTATTTCCTTCCAGGAGTGGGATTCAGACTTTGACTGTTGCTTGGTTATATGAAACCACTGATGATAAGTGAAGTCAGCCGGGTTTCTAATTTTCTGCTGGATTTCATTCATATTTCAAAGAGGTTTAAGAACAATAGGTATTATGTTTTCTGCTGCCAGACGTACTGCCAAATTGTCTGAGTCCTCTCCAGCTTGCGCCTTTGAAAGAAAACATTTTTCTCAACTGATATGCACTTCCAATACACAAAGGGGAACAGCACTGTATATAAAATTAGGGAGTTTCCTCATTTACATATAGGTAAGGATCATGGTGTCATTTTGATTGATACACAGATTGAACACTTTGTTATATTTTCTTTTCCTAAACTAAAATGAAGCATAATTCCTCCAAGGAATGCCACTAAGTTGGTCATTCTGTGCAACAGGTACCTGTCATTTGCCTGTGGTCCAGTTTAAAAGCATGTGATGACTTTGAAATACACAGTAGATAAAGATTTATAGGATGATTTTACATTCCTGAGAAAACTGGGACAAGAGAATGTAAGTAAACATAGAAATATGGAAAATACTTCTATTTTGACAGCTGTACTGAATGTTTATGTAGTGAGAAGTCAAGTGACCAAAGATGACAGAGAACTAATAATTTTGCTTACAGGGACCAGAAATACATAGTCTCATGAATCCCTCCAGGAGGAAGATGGCTACATTAAGCATGTCAGTCTCTTTTCCCAGGTGACAAGTGACAGGACGAGAAGAAATGGCCTCAAGTTGTGCAGGGGAGATTTAGATTGGATGGTAGGAAAAATTTCCTCACCAAAAGGGTTGTCAAGCACTGGAACAGGCTGCCCAGGGGAGTGGTTGAGTCACCGTCCCTGGAGGTATTTAAAAGACGTGTAGATGTGGTGCTCAGGGACATGGTTTAGTGGTGGATTTGGCAGTGCTAGGTTAACGGTTGGACTTGATGATCTTAAAGGTCCTTTCCAACCTAAACAATTCTATGATTCTATGATTCTATGACAATAACCTTTAGTTTTAAAAATTCTTACACAATAGGAAATGAATTTACATGTAACACACAGCAAATTTCTATTATTAAACTGAAAACACAGTCTTACATTGAAGTTAGTAAATTGCAAAGTACCCTAGCAGAAAGTGGTATAAAATGTTACAGCAGCTGCTTTTAGATTGGAGAATTTGTTACACTGAATGTAACAGGAAACAAGAAAAGAATTTGTTACTGCCTCTTATGTTCTCAGGTTTGTAGTTTTTCTGTAGCAGTAGAAAATAAGACAAATATCTCCTAGAATGGCTTATTTGGAGACCATGTAGTCCCTGGAGTCTTGGTGGAAAGTGTTCACAGATAGAGTGTATGCAATCACTGTATAATTTGAGCAGACCTAACAACAAAATAATCTATTAAAAACCAAAGGAACAACAGCTGCTTATTTTCAAATGGAAGAGGAGCATAGACTAGAAGGACACATGAGGAGCAGTGTGGCTGGCTCTACTGGTTGTCATCCACACTTCAACATATATCTTGCAAATTGTGGGTTATAACCATTGCTATCCAAGCAGTACTAGAGAAATGGAAGTGTGAAAGAAGATGCAGTGATTTACAATTACTCTAAAGAATAGAATTATAGGCATGAAGTTTATATGTTACCAGATACAAAAAGAATGTGAAATATTAAGTGTTTCTTGCAACAGGCCATTTTAAGAACAAACATAATAATAAATTCAAAGGCTTCCAGAGAAAAACTTGTTAAAATGTTTGTTTTAGCAAGGAACCAAAGTCAAACCACTAAGAAAAGAGAAATCCAAGTCTCATCCCATTGCAGTGAGTGGCTACGCAGCATGCTCCAGACTTGGGGTCAAGTTTTCACAGCACTGATTTAGGACCCCAAGTCCCATGAGCATTCCCTGTGGCCACTCTTAGGGTAGAAGTAAATTCCCTTCTTTCAGGGGTGGCCGGACAGAAGATGTGGCCATACTTCGGCTGCTCCCAGCCAGCTCTGTTAACCCAAATTGGTTTCGGCTGCGAAGCAGATGGCAGCTGAGACAGGCTGGGTGCAGAGGTGGGGAGATCCCTAGGGGCAATAAACTCTAAGGGTTTATCATCTCATGAATTTCCAGAGCTTCTAAAGGGACAGCTAGAGATGGACAAACAAGCAACAGAAAGTCCTGAACGTCTTAGAGAAGTGAGAGAAATAGCTCAGACAGAAATGTTAGACAAATTTTAATTCTCTGTGTTGTTTTGTTTTCTTTTTTTTTTTTTTTAAGGAGAGATTCATAATTACTCAGATGTGATTGCAGAAGGCTGGAGAATTTATATCTGGATATTTATTTCATAGTAAGCCATGATAATATTAATGTATTAGAGTAAGATATGATTTAGCATCTATTATTTCACTCTCTTTGGGTAGACCGTGCAGTTCTTCAAGAAATGGCACCGTTGAAGCAGAGGGTTACACCTACACCAGCAAATAAAATGGACAAGGGGCTGCTTTCTACCCTTGGAAGTAAATGACATGGCATAGCTTGTGTCTGTACAGCCAAACCCTTCCTTACTGCCTTGTGGGAAGAGTCATAGAATCATAGAATTGTTTAGGTTGGAAAAGACCTTTAAGATCATCAAGTCCAACCGTTAACCTAGCACTGCCAAATCCACCACTAAACCATGTCCCTGAGCACCACGTCTACACGTCTTTTAAATACGTCTAGGGATGGTGACTCAACCACTCCCCTGGGCAGCCTGTTCCAGTGCTTGACAACCTTTTTGGTGGAGAAATTTTTCCTAATATCCAATCTAAACCTCCCTGGCACAACTTGAGGCCATTTCTTCTTGTCCCTGCCTGTGCTGTCCCCAGGCTGCCCCTGGGACTGGCAGATGACCACCTCCATGGGCACTGATGTTCAGTGCCACCCAGGGCGCTCCCGCTGCTGGCCCAGAGAGCACAGGTCCCACCTGTCAGCCCCCCGCTCTGTCCTCAGTGTCCTGGGGGTCTCCAGCATCTCTCTGTGTCTACGGGCAGGCAACAGAGGGGAACCTCTTGTGAGGATCTTCTTCTAAGGTCCCTCAATACCAAGGGGAGACAGAAGGGCATCCAGGGCGGGCAAGGCAGGTTAGGGGCCCTGCACCTCTCTTTCTAGCAGCTGCAAAACCACACCAGATGGCAGCTAAATTGTTGAAGGTAGCTGGGGAGATGGGATTTTTTCTAAGTGCTCCTCCTCTTCCACTTCAACAGGTCAGAAATAGTCTCATTTGTATAACATGCTCCAGAGGGGATTGTATTTGGGAAGCAGCTTTGACTAGACACTGACACAGTGTGGTTTTGGTTTTTTTTGATCTGAAACAAGTTTTTGTGATGGAATAGTGCCACTATTCACACCAAGCGATACTTTAGGATTGAATTTGATAACGTTGAGCAACAGCGATGAATTAGTTAGCTCGTGTTGGGTTACAAATGAATATCAGATACTGTACAACAGTTTCCTCTTTGTTTGGTGTAAACAGTATTCTTACACAAATCTTGGGACTTGAATGAGGATTTTCTGCTATCTGGCTTATGTTGGGCAAAAGAATGTTCATTTAATAGAGGGTGGTTTGCATCCATATACCCATGGACATACATAGCAAATAGATCTCAGAAGACTTTTACTTCAGTTAGATAGTACTGATGTGAATAATCATTTCAGCTTTTGTTTCATACAGTTACAGTTCTTGCTTTCTAAGGGCTGAAGGAGTGTGTATGTGGGTGTGCAAAGGCCCGGAAGAACAATGTTACCAAGTCTGTTTGTAAAGAAAATGCACGTAACGACACTTGGAGTACTTAAGAGCGATTTATGTAGCCATCTAGATAATGTTACAGGAGTTACTGTTATGCTAAGTGCATAATACTGTGTTAGTCCTGCTTATCTCATTTCACCTACTTGACAGACAGTTCTTGTATTAGACCAGTTCGTGCTTGTGTGAATTAAGTAGTGAGAATAATGCACAATCGGTCTTATTTTAATGTTTTTACCACCTGGAGCTAGAAATGGGCTTTCAGTTCAAGGAACAAGGAAGCTCCTTTCATAACCTCCTAACAACCTCACGCTCCCTCTGTTTGACATCATGCTGTACACAGCACATCTTTCAACAGATGTTGTAGAGCCTGTTGATGGGTACCTGCTCTTCTCTTAAAGCTAGGGAGTTATTTGACTGCCCAGAAGTCCGAGTAGAAATGAGGAGAAAACTCTATGTGTAGGTAAGGATATGCATAAAGTCCTTTATTCCCTTTATTGAATATGGGTTTGATCCAGTATCTACCGGAGTCCTGTTCTCTGTTAGTATTGATAACACATTTTAAACACTGAAAAAAACCACCCGTAACTTATTGTGAGGGGCTAATATAAGAAGCTGTCATTGTGTATTATTAATGGTGTATCAGTAGGGGTGGAAGAGCAGCAGAGGGACTGGCATGGCGGTAAATGCTCTGGAAGGCTAATACGACCTGCAATTCAGAAAACTTTCCTCGATTACACCAAAGGTAAAGAACACAACTGGATGAATCTAAGAGTGCTACCCTCACAACATTGTGTGTATGCTTTTTATCCCCAGGACAGGGTGACTGGAAATAGTAGCTTTCAGAAGTAAACCAATGTGCTTACTTTCAAATTTACCTCGTCTCAAGGTAAATGTGAATTCAGAGATTGTGAAATGGGTTAATAATGCAAACTATACACAAAATGGAAAGCGGTGATCAAGAATCTGTGATAACATCACTGAGGAATGTTTTCCCCATTTTGCCTACAGGTAAAAGTCCTATGAATTTTCCTTTTGTGTTTTGGTGCTTTCATCCATAAAACATTTGAAACGTCTCATTCATATGGAATACAGGGGAAAGAAATGTCACATTACTTATATTAGATTATGTTGCATTAACTCATAGAAAGGAAGATAATCTTCTGGTGAGCATGTAGGAGTTTAATAATTCTTTTTGTATAAGTTATAGTTAAACTATCAAATCCCCCAAACAACTGAAAATCAAGGATTAAAATGGAACCAGCATCACAATCCTAGCTACAATAGCGAATCATTGAGTTAATCATCCTGTAAGTTTAATGCTCTGTCATTCTCTTTCTACTAATTGCTATCAGAGTGTCTTTCTCATTCTTCACTGAATAATATCATGCTTTTCTTGATAAGAAAAAAAACCCCACTGTGGTCACATGACACAAAATACTGATCAAGAATGAACTCACATCATCAGCATAAATGTGCTAAAAAACATTGACAAGCTGACTTTGTACCAGCAGGATTTATGCCAGATCTTGTATTATCTTCCTGTGCTGCTCTAACTTTGTGCTGGTTCAGCTATTTTAAGTCCTCTTAAAGTCAGAATAAAACTGGCAGAAAAAAAACCTAAAACTGGCATAGACTCCATAGTGTGTGCTCTGGTTAATCTGACAGAGATGCGGTCGTGTGATGATGTGTGGGCTTCACGGGTGATCTGACAGGGCTCTGATCTCTTGAGGGACGCAGAGTGGAGAATGCAGAAACCTTGAAACTGGGATAAAGCAGAAAGCTTTCACGGGCCAAACCAAAACCTTGGGCTGGAGCCCCAGTCAAACACACAAAGTGCCTTGGTCAGACTCTGAACATCATCACGTCAACTAGCAATGGGACAGGAGAAACGGATAGCTGACACCTAGCGCTGGCACTTGAGAATAAAAGGATGAACCAAAAAGAGATTCCTCCGATTAGCCCTAATCATTGTATACCCTCGGTTCTTCTGAAAGAGTCAACTTGATTTGAAATAATTTTATCAGAGAAATTCTTCTTTTAGCAGAGAAGGGGCAATTCCTTGCCTCCAGGAACTCTCAGTAATTTTATTTATTACTTTATTGAAGTTCCCTTCAAAGAGGTTACTTACAGGGATCAGACAGTCTCTGTTGGAAGTACACTTGAATGTGTTCTGTGAGAATAAAGCTCTGGTAGCAACTTAGTAACAATATTTTTTTCAAGGAAGGGGAAAAACGTATGAAAACACTTTTTATCAATCCCAGGAGTGTCTTCTATGGCCCTTAGTAGTCAGATAAAAGGGTCTGTGTGATGTTTACACAGCCTCCTGCAGAGTAATTGCCATAGCAGCTCATATAAAAGCAACAGCAGAAAGGTGTAAAAGTCATTTGCTAGGAAGAAATAAGAAGCAATCAGCAACACTTTAAACAAATTATTGCCATGAAATCACTCTCTCAGCTTGAGATAAGCACCCAGGGTCTGTTAATGCTAGAACAGCCCTGTGGCTTCTCCTCCCAAGACGTTTTCCTCCTAAGTTTTTATTCATAAAATGAGGGGATACAGAGGAGTTATGCTTTAAGCCCGTGCTGAATATACTTGTCCCCAGGCTACGGCTGGTACCCCCCCGTGTGTGTGTGTAGATGTGAATGTGTGTGTGTGCAAGGACTTCCCAAACGTGTAAATAAGAGCAATGTCCTTCTGCAGCGAAGCAAAAATCTGCACAGGGTAAGCTGGTTAGAAGTAGCTGTTTGCAGAAAAGCCATCGGCAGATGTCTGTGGTAGGTAGCAGAGCTCTGAGCTGTCCCAAGAGAGAAGTGCTTGGCACAGGTGAGCTGGGAGAGGAATGTCCTTTCTGGGGGAAACCTAAAGGACGGGAGGATTTTTCGGGCTGCCTGTGAAGCTGGGCCAGCTCTGTGGCCACTGCGGCTCCCTGGGAGGGAGATGTGCTCTCCTGGAGCTCTGCCTTTGGAGGGAGAAGGTATCGTCCCTGCCTGCGAATCCGCTCCCCTGCCCTTGGCGAGAGGCCACGTCCGCACCGAACATTTGGCTGCTTGTTCCAGCTCCCGGTTACCACATCCAAAGGGTACTTGGAACTGCGTATCCAGTTTGTCATTATGGGAAACTGAGACGTGTTGGCTTCTGAAATAGTGTGATTCTGTCATGTTTCTGGGTGTGTAGGGGTTTGGGCTATTATTTCTGCTTATTCGCTCTTTTTTTTAAACTCTTTCGCTCTTTTGGGAGCAGATGGGTGTGGGTGTAGAAAATGAATATGAGACCAATCGCTTTTGCCTTTTACTGAAAATTCAAATGTCTGCCCATTCCCCCTCATGTCACCAGCAGGATTAGGAGTGCAGGTGGGGACTAAGCAGATGAGCTCTTGAGAAGGAAATTCTCATTTTGTAAATCTTCTTTCTGAGTGAAAATTGGCTCTCTAGAGATGCAGGGCTCCAGCGTTATGATTCAAAGGGAAAAACAGGAATACCAATGGATGTGGTAATACTCTGTGTGTCTATGTGCAGACCTGGGTTAACAGGAACGGAATTGGTGATGAGGTGGGACCGTCCTCAAATATGGGGAAGGGGCAGTGACTGGGAGGGATGGGAGGTTACAGGGCTGCCTCTGCTGGGAGAAAATGGACCTTGGCGTTTGCAAACCGAGCCCAAGCAATGCAAGGGGGCTAGGAGGCAACCGTGGCACTGGTCCCTGCAGTCTGCCGATAGCCAAACAGCAGAGGCAGCTGTGGGCCAGTGCTTAAGCCTTTTCCCTGGCCTTGCTGCTTTTACTGGAGCAGACATAGCCAGAGCAACACTGGCATACACAAAGCAGAAACTGGTTTGGGAGAAGAGAGATCTCTGCCATGAAGGAGGGGAAACACTCCCAGTGTTCCCAGCGGGGTTTCTGACGGACAGAGGCATTGCAGGTAATCCTTAAATCAATGAGAAGGAACTGGTAATGGAAAGCAGAGATGCTGCAAGTTCCCACTACAGATTTATGATGGCAAAGAGCCAACAAATCCCCAGCTGTCTGGTTTTAGGTATCATTTTTTTATTTAGGTGAACACATGCGGCTGCAGGGATAGCCCCTTCAAAACACAGGCTCTGCTTCCGTCAGATGGAAGAGATTTGTAGGTGTCACAGCACCAGGGCTCATAGATTTTCAGCAGTGTTGCTATAAAAAGCCGTGGTAAGCTCTAGTTATTATTTTGTCCCCTTCTGACCAGCCCAGCACCACAAATGTTGCAGCACTTGTCCACTTTCTTGGAGACAAATCCACTTGGAGGGAATGGTGAAAAGTAGGATGCTGCTGATCTTTGCTGCTGCCTTGCCACTAGCCTGGGAACCTTCTCAGTCATACTGGAAGGTACTGCTATTAGTTTTGTTACCGTAATGCTCATCCCTTTTCTTAACTACAGGAGTTTAAAAATTACTGAATGTCTTATGCTTACTTGCATCTAAGTATGTGACACAGGTCAATCTCATTTTTAGTTTTGAAACATCACTGAAGTTGGACTCATTTTACACTTCGTTATCAGTCATTGGTTGTGTTCTGCATTTTCCTTCAAGCCACTGTATTTTCCTTGCTAAGGAATTGACTTTTGTTAAGTGGAGATGCGTCTGGAGCACAAAAATTGGATCCATCTCTAGATTCAAACTTCTCCAAAATTCAGGCACAGTGCAAGATAGAGTTTGTTCAGGCTCATGTCTGCATGGAAAATATTCAACCCTGTCTCAAGGTTTGTTTACATGTTTTTTGATTTCAATATTACACGAACCAACTGCTATTTAATTAGTGAGGCATTGTAGAAATTCTTCTTATGGGTGTAATTTGCTTTGATCTCTTGCCTGAGGA
The DNA here is from genome assembly GCF_900496995.4 of Aquila chrysaetos chrysaetos. Classification (NCBI taxonomy): domain Eukaryota; kingdom Metazoa; phylum Chordata; class Aves; order Accipitriformes; family Accipitridae; genus Aquila; species Aquila chrysaetos. Next base: position 52,651,641 of record NC_044005.1, read on the forward strand.
AGGAGTTTAGCAATGGAACCACTGTTCCTTCCTAATACAAGCACACATAATTGTAGTTGCTTTGTCCTGGCTGTGGACTAGATTATTTCTCTACTGCTTTTTAAATATTGCTTCTTCCTCTCAAATAAATTTTTCCCGTCAGGAGCTAGCCGTACATCTCTTGCTTCTTTGCTAGTCCGTGCTGGTTTAGCCTTCATGCTGCATGCTGCTGCAACTTTTTTAATTAGGGCCTTTTGACTAGGAAAGTGATTAGTGAACATCTTTTGGAAGCTGGATTCATAACCTTATGGGTTGCTTCAGATCTTTGTTTAACAGTTTTTTACATATGTGTGCAGAACAAGCAACATCCAACAATTCTTTCCTATGCGGTCAGCAAACTCCAAAGAGTAGCACATGTGCAGTTATTTACTTGTTATGATGGCATTGTCAGGCTGGGGTTTTCTGGGGCACCTATCCTGTTGACCTCTGGTATTAGGTGGCCCGAACCCTGCGCATGATGCTCTTTTAATTGTATTTACTCTGGCAGGAAGGAGTCTGCCTGGACACACCGTCAAGCAGCGAGCGGGACGTGAGCCTGGCCCCTTTCCTTCAGGAGAAACAGCTGGGATGGAGTCCGGCTGGGAGAGGAGGTCAGCAGGTCACCTTGGGGTCAGGGATGCAAAAAACCTGAGTTTGAGTAAGGTCTTGGTTTCCACAGAAACAGCAAATCTTCCCTCCCACTTTTTCATCTCTTTCTTTCATCTCTCCCGGCTCCTCCCCGCCCCAGGTTTGGCATCTGCTGTATCTCGGCCAGCTAGCTCATCTTTCAGCAGCAGTCGGAGGAGCTGCTCTCTCCGTGCATGCCTTTTGCGAGCCCAACGGCTGAAATACTCTCCTCCGCTGGAGGCAAATCTATAGCTATGACTGCAGACCAGGCTACAGCATCATGTGCCCCCCAAAAGCAAAGGCTGAAACAGCGGCTGAAAGGGCAGAGCAGGCTCTAACCCCTTAGGGAGGTGAGGCCACAGCAGGACCCAGTTGCATGAACTGGGAGAGGAGGGAAGGCAAAGGGAAATGCCGCAAGAGGCAGAGGAGGGAGAGCAAGTCCCTTCCCCTGCTCACAGTCTCTGCCGAAGGGATGTGCATGGGAAAATGAGTCTTGCACCCGCTTATGGTATAAATCGTGGGGGATGCTGGGCGAACCGTGTGTGTTCGCTTTGAGTGATTCCATTAGTGACCTTCTGACTGAGGTTTTTTTCCCCTGCCGATTATCATGCACTTTTTTTCAGCACTTTCTGACAGTCTAGACTGACAGCCTCAGTAGCTTCCTCTAAATAAAAGCCAATGCACAGCAAAGCGTGGCAAGCAATCAGCATTCAGTCAATGCCACAGCTTCCTTTCTTCTCCCCTCTTCTCGCTCCCTCCCGTGCCCACTGTCTCTGAACTGTAGCATCCCCTCTTGCTTTTAGGAAGAGCAATCTAACAGATTGAAGAGAGCTGGTGAAACAGAAGAAAGCTCCTTGCATGGTGATGTCTCTCAGCATACTCTGTGCCTCACATTCACACCTGTAAAATGGGGGTGATGACACTTCCTTGCTAAATGCAGTGACTGTGGAAAGGAGACTATGTCAAGTAACCAGAAACACAGCTGGATACCATGGCCAAGGAAAAAACCAATGCTAAGCTTGTCTTCCTGGCAAAAGGAAAAGTGAAGCCTTGATTTAACAGAGCAGGATGAAGCCGTATACCTAAATGAGCTGGCAGCTGTGAGAAAGAGGGTAAAACCCACTTGGTGTGCATTTATGAGCAGTGTTTTTGCAGCGCCCTGCTGTCATATGTCACTGCGTCCTTCTTAGCTTCTCCTTGCTGAACTCAGACTTCAGTCAGACCCTCCTGACATCTGGGCAGAGACTTCACTCCGCTCATCGCACAAGGAGCTATGCAAGCTGCCCAACTCATCTCTTGAAGCGATACAACATTTTCTACAGCTCCGGTATCCTCATTCTGCACGCAGGCATATTTTACAATGTCCATATGGGTTTCGGTATGGTTATCATTATAGGCTGGACCTCCTGATGGGCAGGCACTGTATGAACATGGGGCAGGAGTTGACAGACTAAGTATCTGTGCTGCAGCACTAGGTTTTAAAGCCTCCTGCTTACTTGTGGAACAGAAATTAAACAAAAGGCAGCGCCCTTCACTGTGTCCCCGACGTATTTTGGCCCCAAAGCCGGGGATGAGCCGCTCAGACCCCTGCGAGGCTGCCGGCAAAGGGCTGGGGTCGGGCAGGGGGTGAGGACCTGGTGCAGGGGGGTGAAGCGAGGGTCTGCTGAAGGCAGCCGTCCTCGCCTGCCAGCGCCTGCAATACAAACGTGCCCGCCGTTAGGTGAGGGCGAGCGCTTGCGATGAAGGAAATAAGGGAGTAAAAGAAGGTACAGACGTAGCACGGGGGTAGCAGTTAAAGTCCCCCGGGCTAGAGGAAGGAGATGAAAAAGACACGTTTCTCAGACTGCGGAGGGAAAGCACCGGGTGAGGTAGGAGCCAAGGGGGAAGGATTTCATTTTCTCTTTGTCCCTTTGTTGCCCTTTCCCTTCCTACGACCTCTTCCTTGACACAGTGAGTCACGATCCTGTGGCGGAGGGATGGGAAACTTCGAGCCATAGATCCTCTCTCTCACAGCCACCCTCCCGACCCAAATTCCTGCTGATCTCAGTCATCTCAGCTCCACACAACACTCACCACAGCTGCTTGCAAAGCAGCGCTAACCACCTGGCTGCCTCCAGACACGCATTTTTGGGACACCCAAACCAACAATTTACATTGTGGTAAAACCTCGGTCTCATCGCGGTTCCTCTTGAGCTGTAAAAGTGAGGTAACAGGTAGAGCCTGCGCTTTGATCTTTCCCAGTCTACGGATCTTCTTCTGGTCATTGTAATCAGCCAGGGATTTACTTAGGCAATCGCAGGCCTGATAAAGGCCAGACTCTAAAATGGCTATTCGGCCACCTCAGAAAAGGGCACAGGATGCCGAGGCTGTCACAGCGGAGATGCTGGTGTCCCCAGCCAGGTCTGCCTGGCCCCAGGCTGCTCTTCAGATTACTCCCTAACTTCAGCAGCAGCCGCTCAGGCTTGTGTGTTTCAGACCCATTTTGAACATGGGGAGCTAGAGCAGATAGCTATCGAACAGGGCCAAAAAGCCAGTTTAGACCAAATCCTCCTTCATCCTCTGAAAGGCTTCTTAGGATCCCTTGGACACCTAGGGTATGTATAGTGACCGGTGTTCCTGCATGGCATCTTAGCTGCCATCCTCCGTCAGGATTTCAACAATTAAATAGGAAGCCGGGGAATAATTACTAGCTACCTTGGCATCCAGAGGAGGAACAAATCCAGGCTGTATGTGATAGGTATTGAGGCTGGAGAGAAGTCTGGCACCTGGTTAACAAGGAGATTGTCAGTTTTTCCCTTGCACTAGGGAAATTTGCACTTTCCTTTGCACACCAATTTGCTGTATCGACAGATACAATAATGCATATTTACAAATAATATATACTTAAAAATGCATAACGATAACACATTAAATCCTGAATTCCTCGCTTCAGGGTCTTCACACTCGATAAAAAAGTTTTGCAAAAACTTGAGGATGCTTCTTTCCCAAAACATCATGGACTCATACCTTTTCTAAGCTACAGAGCTAGTAACACCAGGAGGGAGCTCTGCTCTTGCCTCTCCTTGGATCTGCAGGAAGGTGGATTTAAGGGGTGACACTGCCTGTCCTGAAATCAGTGGAAAAACTTGTACTAGTTTCTGTGGTAACCAAACAGTCCAGAAAGTGCTTTTTAATGAGAAAGTAAATGGCAGATGTCTTGAGAAGTTATACTTAATGTAACTTCTGTATTTATACTGCAAATTAAGCCATGTAGCAGTGGTCATGCATGACAGATCAGGTATAAGCTGTTCTTTGGTGTCTGTGGTTCATGTGACAAATCAGTACTTTCCGTAGCAGCAGACTTTTTTTGCTGCTACTTTTAACAAGAGTGTTTTATAGATGTGAAAGCACTCTTGAGTGAACTGGAGTGTTTTGACCAAAGAAATCCTCCAGAATCCCAAGCTCCCTTCACTTTTCTGTTGAGTTAAATACCTTATCATCATAGCCAAACCATAGGGTGATACACAGAAAATGCATCTAATCCCAAGATTAGGAATATGGCTACAGGTAACTGTCTTTTAAAAGAAAATGCAGATATAGGAGCAAGGTTGCACTTTCTTTAAGCTGTGTATTGCATACGTGAAATACACGAATCAATAATTTTTCTTATAAGCTAATATACAAACGTTTTCTTGAAGTTTAGAGGGGGCTTCAAATTTATGTCTGTTAATTCTGTTACATAAATTAGGCTTCAAAGTTTTCATTCATTAATGTATGCAAGGCGACATCTAAAATAACCCAGCTTGATCAAAAATGCCTTTTAAATGCATTGTCCCGTTCTTTAATGAAGACAAGCTTTTTTGTATAATCAGCAGCTTGTGAAGATACAAATGCAGATCACAGTAGGTCTGATTCTGCGGGAGATTTACTGCAGCATCACATCTCTCCCACAACACAGAGAATGCTCTGATGCCTGACCCAATCTTAGGCACCAACAATTTCTCCCTTGGCTCTTGTTCTTTGCTGAAAAAGCATCTCCCCCTCTTGCGGCTACATTTCACCCCAGGTTTTCCCTTTCCGCTCTCAGGTTGTGTAATAAGTCACAGCAAGGGCATCTAATCATCTGTAGAACGTGACAACGTTTGGTTCAGATTCGTTTATCAGCATCACCTTTCCTTCTGCCTCTGCCTCATCCTTAAAGAAGACCAGACGGTGGGCCTTAGAGATCAGTCACACGTCGACTGCTTCTTCAAACACTTCACGTGGGAAACCGTTCAGAGGCATGATTGCTGAGCTGCAGACCTGGAAAATAACTGTCATCGAGACCTTTACATCTGTCAAAGGAATTTCAACCCAGTGACACTGCTTTGCCCCTACTTTTTTTTAAAAAAACTTTAGCAAGCCCTTGGAGTCTTTATGACTTAAAACTACTACTGTGGGGCACTACTTTGGGAGGAGCTCTTCTTCATGCAAAGATTTTAGCTGAGAATTAGTTACACACCTTTTAAATGGAAAAGCTCTTTATCGTATTGAGTGTTGCAGTGAAGATGAAAAGTGTGCTTTGTGTCCTTTGTTCCCCCACCCTCCTGCAGCCCTAGGAGAGCTGATCGCATCTGGCTCTGAGCTGATGGGGCCGTGCAGGGGCAGGGCAGCCTCCCCCCGCCTGCCTGCCCCGTGGCCCGTGGCCAGCCCCGTCTCTGTCCCTGGTGGGGCTCGGCCACCCCCCGGGGCTGCCACAGCGGTTCTGCAGAGGGCACGGGCTGCCCTGCACTCCTGGCCGCCTTTGATGGTCGGCCAGAAGTGGTCGCAGCCCTTTGCTGCAGGACCAACATCAGCCTGGGGAGCTGGGTTGGGCAGGGAGGTGGTCCTAACCCCAGGCACGTCGGGTGAGGAAGGGTGGCTCCGATCCGGAACACATCACCTTAGCCTGCGCTTGACTCCGAACAGGAGGTGGAGACCTACCGAGTCCCGTAGGACTGAAGGTTGGCTTGCATTGATGTGTTCTGCTAGATCATAACATTTGGGGACGTTATTACCAATTTTGTTGCATCAGGACCTGATTGTGCTGGGATGTGGCCCACTGCAGAAACACTAAATGCTGTTGCATAAACCCGCATTAAAAAATACGACGCCTGTTGCAAACCTGACCACTACTGCATTTTGTTAAACCTCACAGGATGACAGCTGCTTCTTACCTCAGTGTTTTTACGTGCAATGGCATTAGAATATAATGACATTTAGTGCCTTACAAAACACAATTTTTGTTGTTTGGAAATCTGTGCACAAAATTTTTTAGTTCTTCAATGGTGCTCCTATAAGAGCATGTTTTCTGAATCCTACGTAAATCTCACTTTAAAAGCCCCTTTTGAGAGCTGTGTGTATATATCCTAAAACTTTGGGGAAAAATGGAAATTATACATTTTGAATACATTTAAATGCATCAGTGTTAGCCTGCTGTTACCACTGTATATGGAATGTAGAAAACATTTTCTTCTCTTACACAATTTGCATTTAAATTCTGTTGAACCTTTTCATCAAATGATCCCCCTTTTTTTTTGCTTTAGCTGAATACAAAATCACATCCAAATATTGAAAGGGATGTGTTTTGAAAGCAAATGCTAGCTTGCCTCTTCTTCCCTTGCCAGTAATAGCAACCCCTTAAAAAGACATGTCAACTTTTACGAGGCTCTGTCCTTTTCTCTGTAGAATGCAAGATAGAATGCTTAGTAAGTCTAAATAAAAGCATAAAACCTAAATCAAGGTTCAGCTTTGACCTTAATATCCTCCTCACTATATTAACCTTTGCATGCCAATTAATGAGTAACACTTTGAATTCACATAGTACCTTTTTCCTGGAGATCACACAGAACTTGAAATAATTATCCACCAGCAAGAACTGCAACTATTTAACATCTCTCTTAGCTTACTTTACATATGATTTCCCTGGCACATTAAGTGTTGCTGTGATATTTTTGCCTCCATTTAGACCAGAACAGTAACCAGGGTCAGCTGGAGATGGTCAACTCCATCAGCCTCCCTGTGGTGCACCCTGGCAAGAGGGTTTGTTTCTGAATGTGATTATAGCTCTTCAAGCAACCAATGCACACGGGAAGGATATTAAAAAAATGTACTTTCTCCTTTCTTTCCTCTTTTCTTCCTTTCCTTTCTTTCTTTTACTTTTTTCTTCCCTTCCTCCCTTCCTCTCTTTTCCCTTCCTTCCATCTTCCTGTACTTCCTTCCTTCTTTTCCTTCTTTCTTTCTTTTCAGACAAAATATATTCCTTCTTTTCCCCTAAAAAAATTCAGGGTTGTGTCGTATTTGCCACTGCAAGACATCCAACAGCATACTGTCTCAGCCTGCCATACATTTTACCTGAAAGGTATGGATTCATATCTCTTAACCACTCATAAAGTATTCCTTTAGGGTCTGCATGGTGAGACATGGCTTTTCTGGGAAGGTCATCCTAGGCTGAAGGAGTTATGGCCCAACCGTGGCGAGGAAATGCAGAGGATGGTCAGATATGGAGGAAAGCCCATGCATTCTGGATTGAGCACAAGGGAGTATATTAGGGGAAAATGGTCCTTGTAACGGAAGAAAAAATCAGTGGCTCATAGTTGACTCCGCCTGTCAGTCACCAGCTGTGGCTACGGGGTTATCAGTCTGTGTGTTTCTGCCGAAGATGAGGAGATAGTAGCTTATTTCCAAGAGACCTTTAATTGGCTTTAGTCAAGTAACACGGAGTGTTGATAAGTTATCAACCTTTTCTAATCAGACACTAGTTCAGTTCTCCAACATCCCAGCTAGACCCATTTGGGCACTGGTCATATGCCTGTAGCTGGAAGCAGCTGCTGGAGCAGGCAGAAGTTTTGTTTAAAAATAGGTCAGTGAGCAGTTAAAAATCTGTCCTCCACAAAAAAACCATTAATGTTTTCACATCAGAGGAAAGAAAATGCATTCCCAAAGGGGACGTGCTTTGTTTGTGTACACGGCAATGCAGCAGCCTTTCTAATTATCACCTAGTCAAAGAGGATGTTTTCTGTTTTGCGCGTATGGCTGCATGTTACTCATTCCTGGCTGCGTTCTCACCCCTGTAATTTCAGCGCTCATCTGGAATGCTGGAATGCATGCCCGAAGAAGAAAGCCCGTGAAAAACAGATTTGTAAGAAAAAAGAAAGCAAATCCCCTCCTCCTTGAAATCTAGAGCAACATCCCCCCTTGCACAGTTACGGGACACTTCAAAAAGATGGGTGTAGTAAAAAATTAAAAGCATGCTTTGGCTTCATGTTTAGGAAAAGCTAGCTCAAGTAGCAGCAGGTATCTTGCTTTTTCTGCTTTCGGTTTCCCCAGAGCAGAATCGCAATCTATTCCCAAACACACGCCAGGAGCACACACATCAAGCAGATACTTTTATTTTCAACACAGATGCATCCCATCTCCTTTGTATGATACTGTGACCACAGACAGAAGGTAAGGACCCTGTCATTAATACTAGAGTATTCTTATTAATTTCCTCTTTTTTCCTCCATTTTCTCCTCTTTTAATCAAAACACTGCCAGAACAGTGAATATATTTCATCATCAGTGGAACAACACAGGTATCTCTCACAGAAACTTGTAGCATAAGTTATTCAAAAGCTCATTGCTTCTTCATTTCACTGCAGACATATGAGGCGATCTCCTCTCTTTGCATAGCGCTGAATTCAGCTTTTGCCAGGCACCTTCAGGAAAGAAAAACTGCCTTGTGTACATTGTGCGTTAAAATAAAGATGTCATGTTTAAAAGCACGGAGTCATTGAAATCTGACATCATCTATTTCTGGTTTTCATTAACATAAGCTGCACATACTTGCTCACCATGACGCATTACAAAGTCCCAGTCCCCCCATCATTCAGAAACCATCTCAGCCTGAAAATCGGTGGTTAAAGCATGGTGCAGCTCCTGGCCCATGCATATACCTGATTTTCCTCGGGCCCGGAACCACAGTGCTCAGGGGGTCGGGGAGCAGGTCTCTGCTAAGCATCCCTGAGCACCCACCTAATCCCTTGTGCCCGCCTGAGCTGAGGAAAGGGGATGGTGCACCAGCACGCACGTAACCCCAGCGTCTGAGCACCCCAGCCATTCAGGCAACTTGCGTGACTTGTATTTTCAGATGGAGAATTTGAGGCACCTGGAAATGATGCCTCAGACTCACAAAAGGGAATGGAATTCAGAGACACCTAAAGCCGTTTCTGGATTTTTCCCAACCTCACACAAAACCCTTTTCTTCTTTTGGGGGAGTGGACCGAGACCAGCACTACCTTAGCTTCTAACTCATTCCTGTATCAGCGACTCGCTTTTCTTCCTGCCTGTTTAGGAGATAATGTGAGAGCCGCAGGTCCAGCCCATCCCCAGCCAGTCTGGAGCGGCTCATTCCTGAGCATTTGCTCGTCTTTTCCCCAGGCTTGTTTGCAATGTGTCAGTGATGGTGATAAAAGTCGGCTGAACCGAAGGCAATGTAAACAGGCAAGTACTGTCTTCACGCTGTTCCTCTGAAGTGCCTCCTAGAAAGTCTGGAAAAAGGATGTGAATAGTTTATTAAGGACAGTATATTAAGGACATAGATACCTTTTTGGTAGCCTCTCTAGAGGACTTGTAACAAGGTCTCTCGTTTCTTCCATGACCATAAATCATCCGAGTGTCTCTTGTCTACGAAACGGGACGTGGCTTAATTAAACACAAGGCGTAGCCTAGTTATCCGACAGCGAGGCTTCGGCTGCGGTTTGCTGGGGCCGAGCTCCGTCCCCGCCGGAGGAAGGAGCCGCTCGGAGCCCCAGGAGGCTGGGCTGCCCCTCTGGCCCCAGGATGATGCTCAGGCTCCTATCAGACGGACTCCTTTAAATCTGCAGCCTTACTTTCAATTTATTCTTGAGAAACAGCAGGCCCTGCAGAAAAAAAAGGAAAAAAAAAAAAAGAATAGAAAGAAAAGAAAGCTTTCAATTCAAAGTGCATAGTTGTGAAAAAGCCATGCTCTGAACTGGGGTGAGGGAAAGCAGCTCAAGGCATATATTCTACCCCGGCCTGCACTTAATTATGTGTTTTGAATTGAAAACAAACATTTTTAAAATGGCTACTGAGACGCACTTCTCGAATGAATCCAAGATGGTGGCAGATGTTACGGCTTCTGTGATAAATGATTTCAAAGGCGCCGAGGCCCATCGCCTTTTTAAAGTGACAGCACTTGGGTCTCTACAGCCGCTTTCCAGCTCTCTGGCGGTTTCTTCGCTTGACTGTTTTCGGGACGCTTTTCCACCCTGCGTTTCACAATATTGCCACATCATTCAAGCGGGATGAAACCAAGCCGTTTCTGTGACATTCGTGCAGAAGGACAGCCACTGTGATCTTAAAGAATGTGGCACCCACAAGCAGACACATGGCTTTGATATTTTTTATTTTATTCAGAACCCTCTAATTTAGAAAGCCATGTGTCACCAGGCGAAACCGAATGCTTGCTCGCAGTGATCACAGCCTCCTGCCTCTGCCCACTCCTCTCTCCCCTGCAGTAGTTAAAGACTCAAGAAGTTGCCAGAGAAGTTGCTCAGGAAAGTCCCCCCCTGCCATTTTTAAGCAATGTTGTTTGCTGGCTGCCAGTTAAGCCAAGAGGGTAAACTGGAAGAAACAACTGCCCCGGCACAAGCCTTAAGAAACACTGAGCTCTATAAAAAGCCTGGAAGCCTATAAATCATAACCATAAATTGTCAGCTTTGCCTTAGAATAATGGCATCGTTGGTAGTGGTGCAGTGGGAAGAATCAATATGTTCAAATACAACAAAAGAGTTTTGGAAAATAAATGTATCCTAAGCACCGACTTGGGACTGCCACATGTACTAGATGCGGAAAATTACTAATATCCCAGTTTGGGAGAGGAAGGAGGGGAAATAATTGTGGACCAGAATATAACATACTGGACAAAAAAATTGTCATCTAGCTCGTATTTCCCCTAAGACAAAAGACAAGTCTCCTCTCAAACAACACTTATAATTTTACAGTATGTCCCTTCGTCTCTTTTCTGCAACTTGCCACTGCTTTTGGAGAAGGCTGTGCTTCCCGGTCTCCCTAGCCCGAGCAGTCTTGCTGGTTGCAGGGTGCTCTGGGAAGGTGAACAATCTGGGTCTGAATCCTTGTAGACTTGGCGGATGACTCTGAAGAGCTTTCTAACCTCTGGGACGTAAATCCTCATCAGACCCAGCTGCCTTCCTGCACCCTCACTGGGAGATAAAGTATCTCACCCGGGTACTGAAGGTGCTTACCGACCCCTATGGCAATGGAGACACCTCACCCTTCCCCAGTGCTCCCCACCAGCTCCTGGGACTCGTATAAAACACCTGGCTGTCGGTGCCAGAAAAATACCTATGCAATCTTGCAATCAAGGTGATAAAAGAAGATAAATTAACATCAAATTGTATTCCATTACCTGCCTAAAACTGTTTTGTACAGGTCGAATTTGGGAAGGATAAAAGGGAGATAAAATTACTTCTATTCAATTAAATAATTAATTATTAAGCTACTAAATATGCTTTTGGTGATCCTTTTACACTGACAACACTTAGCGTCTCTATGGCTGGGAAGAGTCATGAAATACGCTGTACCTCACCCAGTTCGTTCTGCTTGACCTCCCACTTGACTCTGTTACACCTCGCCTGTGATGGAGACCATGACCTGCTCTCAGGTTTCCCACTTGTGAGTGTTGAAGTGTTAGTCCCACAATCCAGCTTGTAAGTGGGCTGTAAGATGGGTGCATGAGGCACAGGCAAATTCCTGCTGCAAGAGATAAGTCTCCAGCAGTCGCAGGCATGCGGATCAAATGGTGCAGGCTGGGGTCAAGGCTCCAGATAAGCAGAAGGCGAGTTCTGGGAGTGTCCTGCTCTCTCCTCCCGAGGAGAGCCTTGTAGCTCATTTTCCTTGCTATTTCATCTCGTAGAAGCACAGAGATTTCTTTGAATATCAGCTCGGTCTTGGAATTTCTCAACACCAGTTCCTGTGACAGCAGTACTATGATTCTTGGCACAGACAGGCACTTTCTGTATCAAGCTCTTCATTCTTTGGATGCAGAACCTAAGTGAAATCTATGGACTAATTAGCAGTGCTTCTTAGGAAATCTAAGAGATTGGTCGCAGCATAGCCATCAAAACAAGATGAAACTTAACTTTTTCAGTTTTGTATGCTATTAACTATTCAGTAACACTGTTATTCATTGTTCAAAAAAAAGATATGGGGCTCTTGCACACCATGCTATACTCTGCCCTTCTGCCAGGAACAGCCTTTTGGAGGATGAAACACACAGCTATATATATGTAATGGCTCTTGGCTTATGCTGGGATCCTGAATGATGTTTGAGAAACTTTTTTTCACTTGTTAACTAGAAAACACACCAAAACGTCACTTCTCTGCAACCAGACTTGGCAGCATTCTGGCACCTCATGCCTTCTGCAGTGTATGTGTGCGTGTGTGCGCGTCTGTGTGCCTCTACTTGCCACATGGGCATACACATACAGCCAGGCACACGATGGTCGCTTGCCTTCCAAAATATCTTGGTGTTATTGCTCCATTGTGCTGTATTGTAAATATACAAATTCTTTCCTGTTGGTTTCTTGACCTGGGCTAGGTGTGGCAGTTGTAAGACAGCAATTTCGTTAATATCTGTGTTTCTGCTTTCCTTGTGTGGCTTTTAGCTCCCTGAACTGTATTTCACAGTTAGTAGAGTTGTTTGGAGGTAGATCCAAGAAAAAGACACACACACCTACAAACTGGGTGTTTAGCCCCCAGAATGTAATCTGAAGGTCAGAGTTACACCCCGACACTGCTTCAACAAAGTGTGCTGAGTGCCCCGATCAGAAACCCATCTATGGTCAGCTAATAGAAAACAAAAAACAGGAACTGTGTTGGAAATCCTGTCCGATTCCGGCTGTCAGAGCCAGGGTTAGGGCTGCAAAGCTGTTGTCTTTCTCCAAAGAGGAGAGACAGTCTGTCCTTGTGTGGGACTTCTCCTCTGAGCAAAATGAGATGGGCACATTGCGGCTGCTGCCACATTGCATCTGGTGGTCCTCTTGCTTAGATAATCCTCTTATTCTGACCGCTCAGAGAAAAGAAACCTGGGGACTCGTCCTGCAGTGGGAAGGGATTCAAGGCATTTGAAGGTGGGCATCCCAGCCTGGCAGCCTGTTGTGTGTGGCTGGGGGATATATTGCACTATCCTGCTGATGCTGTGCCGCTGTGCAGGGGACCAAACTGTGCAAGGCAGGACAGAGACCAGCTTCTTGCCTTACAGAGACTTTGGGTGAAAAAACTAAAACCCCAAATAATCCTGACAGCAGAGATCAGAAGCCATACCTTTTTAAGCCTAACATATTTTCAAACTGCCAGAAATAATTCACCTTTTTAAAATAGGAACTCAACTCTAAGATATGGCTGAGATCCTGTGGCCAGTGCTGTGCAGAAAGCCAGCATAACCCAGGTGGTCCCGTCAGCCCCCCAAAATTACAAAGAAATCCTTTTCTTGTTCGACACGCCTTGCCAATTTACCACTATAAATAATTTCCCTTTATTTTGATCACCGTGAAACACCAAGTCTCTTGGCCTTTTCTTCTTCCCCTGGAAGAAAACCCTGTTTGTAGCAGTGTCCCTCCAGCCCACGGCTGCAGCACGGGACAGTCCCTGCAAAGGAGAGGGACCAACCCCGAACACCAGGCAGAGCTGCCTTCCTCCCCGCTCCCGCTTGCGTACTGGCTGCGAGGATGAGAAAGGAAAGCCGCTTCTGCAAACGCCTCGGTGTAAAATGACGATGAGAGAGGAAACACCAGAGACAGAGGAAATGGGAAAGGACAGTTCAGCTTGCACAAGCTGGCAGATAGGCTGGTACAACTGGGAAAACAAGCTGTCAGCGAAAATAACAAACAAATAGAGAGAAAACACCCAGGAAAAAGAGAGCCTGATCTAGGATTTGTAAGCAGGGAGTTTCCCTCTGCAGTATTATTTCAAGGAAAGGTTAGTCAAGAAAACACGGAGGGGCTTTTTTAAGCCATTGGCTACATCTATACCAGTAAACTAAAAAGTGCTAAAGCCCATTCTCTGGCCCTGAAGCTGGAGACACAGTGTGGCCACGTCCGTAACTATTAAACTCTCTAAACCTCCCAAGCAGAGCGGCCATGGGTGGGCTGCCTGTTGGGAACACACCACGCATGAGCCATGACCAGGAACTCCGTGGCAGAAGGGGTCTGTAACTGGCATGGCTAAACTGCGCCAGGGACCTTTCAGAAAGTTAAAAATGTTCATAACTGAGTGCACGTTCCCAGATCTCAGCATGTTTTATCATCACAGGTATAGCCATGGATGCCAGTGTGTTTGGCCCTCCCATTAGAAACCATCATCTAGAGGGTTTGATGGTGGGTTGTAAGGGTAGAAGGTGAATTGTGAAAAGTATAATGCCAAGATGTCGGGGACATTAGAAGTGGCAAAAGCTCTCTAGGTCATCCAATATCCTGTCTTGAAGAGCGAGCAAGGACCAGAGCTTTCAAGGGAAGTTGGACAAGCCTATTACAGAATAGGTGCTCCACGGTCCAACACAGTCCCCCAGGTGCAAAAGTGTCTGTCACTTTCTGCTGTAACTCTGAATGAGTTAATTTACAAATCAGTTTTTGAAAGAATAGTTCATATCATCTCTTCTCTTAAGGAGATCCTAAAATACAAAGCATACTTTATAATCAGCCCATCATATTTTTATCATTACTTTGTGCATTCACTCACACTGGCTGGGTCACTTGGAGCATCCTATGATTCTCTTTGATGGGAGGTAATGTGATTGACTTTTTTGCCATCTACCTGTTTGCTGCTTTTTTTCACCTACATGAGACAGTAAGACACCAAGCAAAGACTTGTCAAGAAGCTAAGCTAGTGGGTAATCTAGAATTTTGATACAACATCATATTTGTCCTGAATGAGTGAAGTGTCTTTAGATTATATCCGGTTGTGTTGGTTTTGTTGTTGAACTTGCAAGCACCACAGAAAAATAAACCACAAACTGTACCTGCCAGCAGTGTATTTAAAATGGTCTTTTGAAGATGACGACTTTTCCAAACTGATTAGGCTTCGCACTGGAAGCAGGGCGGGAAATGCTTTACCTGTAGGAATGCTGTGTTATCACTTGAAATGCCAGACCAAAGCTGCCTGAAGGACTTCTGCCTTTGCTACAGATACAAATCAGAAGGCATTTTAAAAGCTAAATTCCACTGATCAGCCCCATTGACACCTGTGGCAATTATTCCTGATTTTCACAAGTGAAAGTCGGAGTCAAGTCCGCTGTGTTTTACAGGTTGAATCGATCATAAACTAATGGACTGATCAAAGGTTATTAGGCAGCCAGACTGAAAAGGAACATGCTTCCTTCTCGCCGAGGTCCTTATGTTGAACATCTGCTTTCCAAGTCACCTCCTTTTACAGTGAGTGCAGTTCTTTCTACACTACCGCGAGAAAGACTACACTACTATTGTGTAAAGTTAGCGTTAGTTTGATTAAGCCAAACTTGATGTAAATGACTTGGACAACAGGTGGAATTGCAGGACAGTGAGGAAGGAGAGATTTCCTTGCATGCAGAGCTGGAATCTGGTCTCTGGAGCACTTGCAGGAAAGTACAGTAACATCACTAACTTTAATGCCACATTACTCCAGTGCAGTAGAAAACAGAGTCTGGCCACGCTGACTTTTTTTTTTCCAATCTGGATGGGCGCAAGCTCCTTCCTTAAAAGAAAATAATGAACCCCGAGGTCAGTTTTGTTATTTTGGGTAGAGTTCCTCCTTTCAAGCGGGCTTCTGTGTAACACAGGAGAACAATTTCCAGACCCTTATCAGAGCACCAGCCAAGGAGCGTCTAGCCCACTATCTGCACCTTCCGAAAGAAACAATGAGAACCCGAAGGCAGACAGCGAGGCAAGCGCCGGTACACCCTCGCCGGAGAATGGCAGCCGGGGTGGGAAGGAGGGGCAATCATCGCCCTGTTGGGAACATAATAACCCCCGGGTAGGCTACTGCAAGCAGGAAGGGTGCGGACAGGATCTGAGTGCAGCTGCTGCTCTGCTAACAGCATCTGTTCCCACCGGCTTTGATCTGCGGGCATGCGGCATTCTGTGCCATGAGATAAACACGCTCTTGGAGTGGGGTTTGTTTGCCTTACACATATCTCCCTAATGAGCTGTGTGCCCAGGCAGCCGTACACTCCAAATCCAGGAGCAGCAAGACGGAGCCTTTCTGGGAGGGCTGCAGCAGGTCCTTGCAACCTTTTCACAAGTCCGGGAAAGATGACATCATGCGCAGATTGCTCGCCAGCCCCAGATTTCTCACAGAGCAGCATAATCACAGTCCTCGCTATCGCGCATGCAAAACTGGCTACACTCCTTCTCTTCTTGTGCTTGCCTCTGCGGCTGAATCCCTCGGAGCAGGGCGCCCAATTTAACATAATTAACTCTCGCGAAGAAAATTATTCTAGTTGGCTTCTTGGCATGGCTCAAGCACTTTGTACGCCCTAGCCGGAGCCCTTAGGTTTGGAAACGAGCAGGGGATTCCAAGTTCCCAATTAACAGAGGCCAGAAGCACTGCCTCCCTGGGAATAGACTTGGAGTTGTGCCTGCGGGCCCAATACAACTCCCACTGAAGCCAACGGGAGGTTGCTCAGAAACTTCAAGGGGTGTTTGTGAGCCTCCTGGCAGATGAGGAGGAAAACTGAGTAAGTGTCACAGTCTGGGCTGCTTCAGAAGCCTCCGAGGTCTCACACGTTCCCAACAGTCCAAAGGCTCAGGCTGAGGAGAAGGGAGCGCAGCTGAAGGTAGCTGCTTCATTCCCATTTTCAGAGGTTAAGCATACCATTGCACCGGGGGACGGTTGCATTTGCACATGACATTTTAGAAATGTTGGCATCCTCCTGCATGTTCTACTTCACCAGGCGTAAACCCAAGATAAAGGCAAACTACCTGCAGATATTTTGCTGGAAGAAACAAGTAAGCGGGTTAATGTTTGTTGAGAAATCATACTCGGCTCAGCTGCAATGTTATCTGTAGCCAAAGGACTGTAGGTCCTGCCTGTCCTCTTTAGGAGCCCACCTCAACCCATGAACTCTCTCGAGGGTCCCTACAGAGAGTAACCAGGTGCAGAAATCCATCTGGAATTGTCGTCTTCCTCCAGTCAACGAGCAGTGATATACATGGTGTGAAGGATATACACACGTGGGCTGGAGAACGGGCAACCAGCTGTGAAAATGCTGGAAGCTGGGGATAAATACGGGTAGATGGGGACCTTTATACTCCTTGTACTGATATCCAAGGCAAGCATGTCACACTACGTCATGACAATGTCCAGTTTAGCTGCGCTCCTGGGAGTAATTGCCAAACTCAGCTGTGTAGAGAAGTGTTTGCTGAAAGCTTGGTTGGATTGAGAAGAAAGAACTTTCAGATGTGAAAAATGAGTCAGGTGGACGCTGAGGACCTTGTCTATGTTGCCATTTGCAAATACGATTTGTATCTCTGGGATTTTTAATGAGATTTCATTAAGGAGAACAAACCAGCAAAACTCTACTCTAATTTGCAGCTGCCCAAACCCATTTGGCCAAATCTACTCAGAGAATGATGTGGTGGATGCCTGTTTGTAAGCTACAATGGGCCAAGTCCTTCAGCTGCAACCTTTGATCAACTTCATGACAGTTTGCCAGAGTTAAAAATTAATTAGGACCTTAGGATATGGTTCAATATAATTAACACCCTGCCATTATTTGGTGGGGTGTGGCCACTAATAACTAAATAGATCATACTCTGTCCGTGTTCACAATTTTGTGGTTCTTTCCAGTGAAAAGCTGCAGGCAAATAATTGTTTCTGTCTGCATCAAGGATTATGCTTTTATTTTTTTGACTGTGGACTTCAAGCTTTCCTTCAAGTCTCTCCCACGTGCTTTGTGGACTGTAATACTGCTGTGGCTTGTTAGATTTTGCATCTTCATTGACAGACATTATTCCAAAATACTCTTCTTACATTGGGCTTTACTCACATTCACCTAAGTCAAGGAAAAGACACCTTCTTTTGTCCTTATGAAAGAAATTTAACATAAAAGACACAGGACTGTCAGGATCCAAATCACTATGTTAATCAACTTCTTGCAACCACCAAGTGTAGCCGCCCTGCAGTGGGCAGCTATGGTGGGCTTCTAAACCTGGGGCACTGGGAGCACCCACAGGGCTCAGACAAAAGCTCCACAGCACGTTTCCCTTCAGCTTCAAAGAGGTTTGGATCCAGCCCTGCAGGCACTTATTTCAGAAATACAAGATTGTGGGAAAGGGAAGAAAAAGAATTGAAACAACTTTTTGTTTTGTTTTGTCATTTTTTAAAGTTCTTTTCATCTCTGACCAGCCTAGTGCACTTTCAAAAGATTATTCCTACAATAAGTGGACTGAAGTCAATATCAATAATTTTGCAATAACCATATTTCTCTGATTTACAGCCACAGTATTAAAAAAAAAGTATCTGTTAGATAAGCATTTGGAAAAAAAATTATATATGTTACATAAAATTTCATGGCAAAAATCTCAGCAAAAACACTGACTACAGTAACCGCAGATATTATAAAAATCTCTGGTTTTTTAAAGAGCAGTTGGAGTTCAAATATAATGATCACAGCAGAAGGCTAATTTCTAAATCTGTCTAGTGGTGGAAAGGGGCTGGCTCCTCTACACCAACGAGGAGAGAGCAAAGATAGAGCTGCTGCTTATTGACTAAACATACTCCGCTGTGCGCAGTGGCTGACCCGCTCCTTCTTCTCCGCTGGATGAACTCACATGAGCCCCTGTCCTTCACGGCCCTCGTGTCCTGCCTCTCTCTTCCATCACTACTGGGATCATCCCTTGCCCCCTGTTTAGCCCTCTGACCCTTATCATTTCCCCAGGATCCAGCCGGGGTTGTTTGTATTGCTGTCCTGCTGAGGTTCGTATGATAGCAGGGGAAGACGTGAGCAAGGCATGACCCTGAGAAATATCAGAGGTACAAGATGGTCTCCCATCAGGCGCTGGGAAAGGACAGGGAACAGTGTTCAGTTCCAGCTTTGGAAACTGCATTTTTTTCAGCATCTTGGAAGATGGAAACAATGTATTTGGGGAAGCTTGATTAGACCCAGGATGTTTTAGACTTTGTCAGGAATAAACATAAGCTCCTGCACACATTTAACCCAGTGCATGGAGATACTCAAGTCTCAGAAAAATATAAATTTATTTCATATTTCCAGAGGCATGCCATTTATTTGACTTCTTCTGACTTATTAAGTATTTGTGGAAACTTCATTTTATGCAGGAAATAGCTATAATCACCGGCAAATGTGACTTTAATAACTAAGATACTGGGAGCCATTTTTGGTTGGCACTAAAGCTCACACACAGTAAAACCTTCTGATAAAACAGTCTATTTTCTTATCTGGAGTTGAGAGTCAGGACAAATCCGACTGATTAGGAAAATCTTCAAGCAAGATACCATATATCCTCTCTAAAATTAAACTCTGGCTGAAGATTCATTTACTTCTGCTAGACGCACTCAAAATGCAAATATTGACAGCAAAAAATAAATTCCATAGAATATTTTGGTTTTGAAAATAATACAGTCGCTGTCATATCTGACAGGTAAAAGAATATAAAGCACAACTGGAAAAACAAATTGTGAATCTGTACCAGCAGTTTATTAACAACTGATTTCCATTTTGTAACTTAAATACCAGCGAAATGTTTTTGACATTTTTGGTCTTCCAGCCTGAGGAGGGTTCATGTGAAAATACATGCGCATGGGCAGGTTAGGGCAGCCGCCGACCCTACTTCCATTGAAATAAATGGACAGACTCCCATCACTGGGGTATTAAACTTTAAATAGGATAATGGAAATGTTATGGAAAAGACTCGAGCCCTTTGTGAATAGCAGCCTTGGTGGATTTGTTTCTCACCCATCCCCACCGCCTGCGGGACACATGACCTCAGGCTCCCTACCCAGACAGGCAGACACACAGTAAAAAGTAACGCTGGTCCTGGGAATCATAAGGGGGGAAAAGGACATGTCCATAAACAGGGACAAACATCTTTCTCTAAGCAAAGCTGTCAGACCCATTTAAGCAGAGACCTGCTCAATCTTTTCCTCTGGGGCCACTTTTTCCTGTCTGGGAACGTCTGTGGCATTGCCTGTCTGCTCCCGAGCGACCATCACTGAGAGGTTTAGATAAGGCAAGAAATCACACTCAACAGTCTTATGATCCCAGGCTCCAGGACAAAATGGGAAGGCTGTACTTTTGCTACCACTCTTTCAGAGGAAAAAAAAAAAAAAAAAACCAACAACAAAACCAGCCAAACAAAGGTTATATTGTCTGCTGGGAAATGCTGATCCTTAGCAATTGTCCTCATTTGTATTTGTGTAATAGAAGTGCTTTTAGGGGGTCTAGCTCAAGTATTAGTATGGGGGAGGCAGTTAACAAGCTTTAGCTATGTAGCTGACTCTAGAATAAATTAGATGAGGCAAAGAAAAAAAGTTTTACTACCTGTGTCAACACTAAGTTGTAAATACCTTGGAGCGAAGCTGATGTCCTCTATCAGAATACAGGGCAGGAGACAGTGACTGCAGATTGTAAATATTATTAATAATATCTTCTGGAGCTTAGAATTTGGTGTTTTACTTTTAAGCAAGGAAAAAAAAATGTATTACTTCAATCATCTAGGAATACATACACAGTGATATTCATCAACCACTTGCATATGCAATGATATTAATCATTGAATAAATATAAATATCCCCTATGCCTGAGTACCTGTCTTCTAATGTACCTCAGGTGTAGGTAGGAGTTGCAGGTGCCTTTTTTATGCAGTAAAATGGTCAGAGCCTCCTGTGTAGCAAATGACTGTGTAGGAGGAGCTGAAGGGAGCAGCTTGAAATCACTGCATCTTTCAGAGTTTAGAAGGATGCCAGATCACTTAGTCCAAACCACCTTTGACATGCAGAAACACTGCGTGGATCAAATACAATTATTATTTATTATTTGCACTGGAAAGGGGCCCAGAAACCTTAATCACATATGGTGTCTGTTTCTCAAAGACTCTGTAAAATAGCTGTAATGAGAAAACAGCCCATGCTCCACAGACCTTGAAAGACAGGACTCTGCTTTCTGTTTTTAGAATATGTAGCAGCTGTTGATAAAGGAGCGCAGCGCGAAGATGCTGATGTACAGAATTATGGGCTATGCCTTTAGCTGGTATATATTGGCACAGCCCCAGGGACGTCACATTATGTGCCATGCCTTTAACTGGTATATACTGGCACAGCTCCAGTGACTTCACAGAGTGATGCTAATTTACACCAAACTTATCTGGCTTTATATCCATAATTATTGCCAGAAACAATACATACTTATAAAGGAGAATTATTGTTTGAAAGCTTGAATGAGAGGCAGACAAGATGCTTTCTGTCTCCCAGGAGAAGATGCATGCTGATTTTTCCTTTTTCATCATTCAGGAAAATTGCCAAATAAGGGCTCAGGCCAGCACAGGCTGAAGTCAGTAGAAAGTTTCCTTATAATACCCTGGGATTTTTACTCTTGGATCTGACACCGCTTCAGTAGTGGAATGTGTTTGGCTTGGTGTAGGTTCAGATCAACACAGTACTTTTGATAGATACATAAAATAACATTTGGAACATCTATCGAAGGCAGTTAATTTTTGCTCTTTGGATGAGATCACACTGGACATTAAATCAACATCAAAGCCCAAGCCTGAGCCTTACTTGTCCTCCTTAAACCGTTAAGACCCCAACTTGAACGAGAAGTGCTCCTGGAGGAGGTTGTCTCACCTCCAAGGTGTGGTGTGAGTGGAAGGAAAGCCATGGGAGGCACGAGGGGTGTTTGCAAAGCCACACGAGCCTAGAGGGACAAGAAGCTTGGCTCAGGCTGTGAGTTAGGACCTCCTTTCCTTCACACGGCTTCTCTTCAGGAGCAGCAGGATGACCACCAGCACCTCAGAGGGAGGCTTTCAAGAGAGGGTTTTCAGCCTAGAGCTCTCAGCGATATGTTGCGTAGACTTGCCCGTGCTGCCAGTACTGGATCTGTTGGCGTGAAGAATCAGTGTCACGTGTAAGTAGATTTATATGTGCTTTGGTGGGAAGCTGAAACCAACACCAGCGGACAGGTATGATGTGTTTCTGGCTGTGCTTTAACAGTCAGCGCTAGCTGGTGTTCCCAAAGGGCTGACTGGCTTCGTGCCCACGTGAGCTGTTGTAAGATGGAGCCTGACAAATTTATGGAAGAGGTTGTACGATGCGGTGCCAAGAAGAGCACTGGGACAAACTTTACTTAGGATGTCCTTTCCCATCCTGTGTTCCTGGCTATTACTCTGGCCCTGTTACCAGGTGACAAAGATGAGTATAGCTGCATTTGTGTAATATCCTACATGAGACAGAGTACCTTAGCTAGCTGGAGATGGCAACAAGTATTATTTGAATGCTATTTTTGACTGGTTGAATGAGCTAGTTTGTAGCAGTTAGAACAGCAAGAACATTAAACAACATGACTGAAAATACTTGCTATTTGGTAAAATACAAAGGATATGATTGCATTGCTAATAAAAGCCGACACTACACTTGTTTAGTGGAAGAAAGGGTGAAACTTAATCTTTTCATTGCATACAACTGAATCAGAGGTTTAAATTTCCTCTGAATCATGAGCTGTTTAGTGGAACTGAGCAATGCACATAGCTGACCACTACCACATAGGCCAAATTTCCAAGTTAACTTAATCTAATGTTGCAAGTGTGGCTTCATGTAAATCAACAGAGGGTTGTGCTGTTATTCTACTCTTGGCCAAAACCCAGTACTGTTTAGCTTTCAGACTTGTCCACTGAGACTACAGTCTGAAATCACCATCAGTATGGAAGTGGGCAATGCTGTCTAATTAAAAAAAAGTGCATTCAGGTTAACCAAAACCTCTGAAGGATTAGTATTTATTTTGTCAACTTGTTTCAGTATGAATCCTCCCACTCCACTTCTACAAAGTCCATCTGTTCTGTTCGGTTAGCTCCAGTCCGGATTCATGTTTCAGCCTGATTAAACTGTCTTCAAATTTTTTTAAAGGAAATATCTCAATTTCCATTAAAAATATTATACTCAAGCCAAAACAATGCTTTGAACATAGTTGCTTGCTGGACATTGATTTTTAAAGCTGTTTTAAGCTGCTTTTTTCATAATGATCTCAAAAAATTTTAAAAAAAAAGGTTCACAGATCTTCTTACAGAGTTTTATTTGAGCTATGAATTAAAGAAAGGAAAGATAGAAGTTGATCTGAGAAATTCTGTTTCCTAGTATGATATGAAATCTGTAGCATTATAAGTTTATTACCAAAGCTAGCTTCATGTGAATGTTTCTCTCTTGCAGCTATTCTGTCAGCCTCAGATTCTTTTGATAAGTTTCCTGAGATGTTTTTAATTTTTGTCTTGGCTTAGGGCTACAAAATACTCATTACTATCACTACCTTTTCTGAAGCATATGCTGTTTGAATATCCCAGTCTCATACTGTGGATGAGGAGAGGAGAAGGCTCAGGGGGAACCTCATCACAGTATACCAGCACTTAAAGGGAGGCTACAAATAGCACGGAGGTTCTCTCTTCTTAAGGGGCCGCATGGAAAAAACAAGGGGCAATGGGTACAAGTTGCACTGGCAGACATTTCGTCTCAGTATAAGAAAGAAGTTTTTACAGTGAGATCAATCACTGGAACAACCTGTCCAGGGATGTGGTAGAGTCCTCATCGCTGGAGGTTTTCAAGGTGTGACCGGACAGGGTGCCAGATAATCTCATCTAGGCTCTCTTTTCCATGAAAGGTTGGAACAGATGATCTTTTGAGGTCCCTTCCTACTTGGGTTGTTCTATGAGTCTATGATTTTGCCCCAGATTCAGCTATGTCTAGGTGAATAGGGACAGATAGCTATTGGTATATCTTCTAGTTTCTAAATACATCTTCACATATAAAAGTCCTCTGAAATACACATTAACTGTATTTGTTTAAACTTACTTTTGTATATGATGAAATTATAAGGTTTCATCAGTAGATAGAAATGAAAGACTGCATATATATCTATATATGCGGCCACTGATGTTTTGTAGACTTTTTAGCAATATACCTTATGGAGTCACAGAAGAGATTCTGACATCACTTCCAGTGTAAAGTAATTGAAGGATATTCCTCTTTTCCTTTTGACTTTGGCTCTGACAGCACAATATTATTGCCAATGAGTGCTAATTAAAGAAAACTAACTTCTGTGAAGATTGTCTTTGATCCATGCTAAGCAAAGTCTAGAGTGAAGAAAGGGCTTCAGAGCTACAGCACAGGTCTCTTATCTAGAATGAGGTATACAATTATAGAAACCAGGATCTTAAACTAAATATTGTGTTGGCTTGGAAGTTTTTCTACTGACTGTCTTCTGTCCAAGATTTCACCCAGGACTGTGATGCTCTCTTTAAAGTGGCTCTGAAACAGATCAATAATTCACAGGAATTTCTTCATTCAAGCTGCAGAAGTAAAAATGAAGGAAAGCATCACAATGCTACAGTGCTGGTATTAGTGAATGAATACCCCTACTATTATAATAGTAGCTACTCTTGCATGAAAAGCAAGAGTCATATATTCTGCTTTATAGATATGACACACCGACATCAGTCCTTGGAAACCTGGCTGGGTTGTGCCTATTGCTGGAGCCGTGAAATTTCAGAAATTTCAGAAAAGTCACTGGGCAGTTTTCATGTTTAAAAATCATTAATAGACAAGATTTTTCTGAGTTTCTTCAGAAAAGAGAAACTGTGGTTCTTGGCCATGCTCTAACGCAAAACGGATGCAATCAGCGGGTTTGGGTCACTCGTGGTGAGGGAGCTGTTCACAGGCTGCGCCGTTTGGTTCCTGTAGTCCAACAGGAATATTCCTGGAGAGCAGAAAAATACTTTCCTTGGCTTCCACAGCTTTAAGTCAACTTTTCCAGCATCCTCTGCTTAATAGGAGTCTTTCAAATGAAGGCCGCTGCAAGACATGCTGTACTAACCGGTCCGCTGTCTACCTTGGGAGTGTTTTTCTGATTCTGGCAACTAAGCAGACAGGGTCTCATGCAGCTGCTCCTGGCATTTCTGAACACATTCTTCATTGCTGGAGTTTCCTAGTTCTGAGGTAGAATGGGAAAATCCAGAATATGTTCATTTTAAATCATGACCACCAACCTGAATGGAATGGCATGAACATTTGGGAGCAAACTGGGTCCATTATGTCTGGAGAAGCTGCTAGATTTCCAGTAGATATTTGGGAGCATTATTTCAGAGCAAAATATTGTACCAAACACTTATAATTAGCACTAATTTCTTTCCTATTGTCAAGGTGGTTATTCATTAAATTACTCTCCTCTTTCTAATTGATGTTTTGACAGCATACCATGCAAAACAATGGAAACAGATGCCAAAGGGATTTTTAAGTTAATTAAGGATTCAGTTGGGTTAAAAAAAAAAAAAATCAGATGATAGTGTGAGGCAAATTATGTTAATGGTAGAAGTAGTCCTTAGTGTTTACCTCTGTGATGATTCTCAGACAGATCTACAAGATCCTTGTCCTAACAGGGCTGATACTAATTAGGATGGCATTGAAGAAGACAGTAAACGCTGATGCCAGTACATTTACTTTGGTAGGTGAATGCAGTGGCTGCTTTTCCTTGAAGCACATGAGTTGGAGCTTCCAAATAATACCTAAAATAAGAGAACTGTATTGCAAGTTACGTAGCTACTCTACTAACAGAAAGATGTATTGTCTACTGGCTCTGGTTATTCCTAGGGAAAGCATGCATGAATTTGGGAGAAGAACACTAATCCCAGCTCCGGAGCTGAATGCCGAAAGCAGCCAAGGGCTGCCTGCTGCCTCCGTAGCGCTGGTGTCTCCCGTGAGCCTGTGCACAACAGCAGCCCCGTGCCAAACTTCGCAGGAAGCAGAAGAGCGAGCCTCATCCGTAGAGGTCACAGCATCACGTTACCCGCATTCACAAAAATAAGCATGAGTACAATTAACTTCTCAGCTATCGTTCATTAAAAGCCAACCACCACATTGCAGGTCGCTTTCCCTCCTTCCCACACTGGTTTTGTGTCAGCCTAGCTTTCAGAAACTACACATTACTAGCATTACAGATGCTGAGATCGGCATCTGAAATTACAAAGCAGCTCACTGGATTTGGGGTTGCCTGTTTTACCCAGACACGTCACTGGGTTCCTGCTGGCCCCCTGTCCCAGATTTCAATGCACAGTGCCTCTTATTTTATAAACTTCTCTTGTCATTGTCTAGGGCTTTTTATTTTCTTTTCTATTCTTTAATTCCATGTCCAGAAGGGTAGTTATATACTTACTTCTCTTTGATTTCACCAAAACATAAAGAGTTAACAGACTGAGAGATAAATTGCAGATTATTTCATTATAGAAAATTTTTGTGCGATTCATCCAGAGTTAATTAAGTTTCCAAGGAAAAGGTTTCCAAGGAAAAGATCTCTCTCCTCCCTACCCACCCATTTTAATTGTCACACTCCCTTATACCATTCTTTTTTAATTTCTTATTTTTCTTCTTGTATAAGGTACAAATTAAGGCTGCAAGAGCAGGCTCGTAAGCCCGATTAACTTTAAGCATGTCCTTTGCATACAATTTCTGTCAGTAAAATTAAGCGTTTGCACTTATATTACAAGGAGGAAGCTATAAATTATAGCCTGCCGATGAAGTGATTCATGCAGAAATAGAAAAGCAAGGGGATAAACGAATGATAAAAAGCTGACCTTTTTTGCAGCAGCATGTAAGAGAGCAGACTTGGCCCCACACATACATGCTGACTTTAGTCAGGAGCACGTAATATAACTGGGTGCCTTTAAAAAGCAGGAAGGTTTGAAGGAAAAATTATGGAACTGGAAGTAGCTTTAGAAATGAAAAAAACAACCAAACAAAGGGTAGTCGATCCCAAAACCTAAAACCAGACAAGCACCAGGCCACCCTCCGAAACGTCCCAAACTCTGAAGAGTCAAGATCTTTGTTATACAACATATTTTTAAGTCTCATATGATGACAGTTTCCAGACCCCTGGCATGTTCCTTAATAAAAATGAGTTCCTTTCAGACTTGAAAGCATAACACAAAACTGTAACGTTCTTTTGCATTTAATATTGCATTAGCTGGGACAAGGATATTTGTGTCAGTGACTCCGTAACAGAGTGTTCCTGGCTTGCTGAAAGTGTTTGACTGACCAATAGTGACAAGTGGTCTGAAAAGAGAAAATATTCAAAACAAGAAACACTTGCTAAACAACTCCTTAAAGCCAGATTTTCATCGACTTGAGAATAGATGCACTAATTTGCCCACAGCAAGAAGCTTGCTTGCTTTCATCAGAAAGCTGTGGAGACTCTCACCATGAGAAAAGTTACTTCTTCTTCTCAGACTACAGAAGATACTGACTCCCACCTTGCATATTATTTAGCGTTAAGCAACAGGAAACTCAATCCAGAAATTAGCAGAAAACCAGCCACCCCCACCCCCCTCAAGTAATATATTCCCAGGGTGGATATCTTACAATTACAGGCGAAAGAAGCCACCCTAAGCCTTGAATATTAACTATAATGATTGAAATGTTATTTAAAAAAAAAAAAAAAATCCCAAACCTTGGAGTGTTAACATTTTCTGAGTTTGTTGGTGGTATGCACAGAGTTCGAGACACTTGCAGACCTCCGGCCACCCTTCTGTCTGAGAGCCAGCCCAGGTAGGAATGTGACAGCCTGACAGTCCCGGCACTTCGGCAATGTTTCTTGCTCTCCAGATTACTCCTGCTACAGCACTTGAACTCTTTAGTCTCTTAGCGTATTCAAACTCCCGAAGCACAAAGTAAGAGATAATAAGCCTCTCTTTATCTGTTCAGTATTTGTAGCTCTTTCATGCATCAAACACAGTCCTGTGCTACTTGTTCGTATTTTTTTCATGTAGGAATGTCTTGTTCTTCTGTCTTAGAAGCTTTCGGTATCAACCACTGCAGTCCAGATATAGGAAAAAATGTGAAGGATTTTAACAATTCAACTTAATATAACACCCAAAGAACACAATGCAGCATCTTGCATTACATGACAAAAAAATACTCACTAGCTCTACAGCTAAAATGTAACAAAACAGTTACATAAATTGAACTACCACTGCTGATACATTATTATTATATTTTAGCAGTAGAGCTAGTTAATACAGTTTGATTAGATGGCTAGAGAGCTATTGTTCCGAGTCTTTTGATCACCAGCAAAGTAGTCACTGATTAAGGGCTGCCACAGATCGCCACAACGTTTATAGAGCTGCAGTTTTAAGAGAGATCATCGCACACATAGATCCTTTATTATATCTCTGCAATAACACTGAAAAGCCGTTTAAGAAAGCTTTTGGTCCAGGATCACCATGCAGACACATAAGGCAAAAAGTAACAGATCCCATAGCTGTTACAAATTAAATCAGTTCACTTTCTGTTGGAGGTTCATTTGCTTCATTCAATGGCCTATTGGTTTCCTTAATTCAACCCCAGATTTCATGTCAGTATGGTCTAGGAAAAGATGTTTTCTCTTAGCATCTCTGTATCACTTTCCTTTTTTTGGTGCAGCCTAATTAGATCTATCCTGCTGTTTTCTTCTAAAAATAGAGCAGTTTCCAAGCTCAAAATTATCACTCTATGGTATTATTATTACCTCATATACAAACTGCTGGCAATTGCTTATGTTTTATGAGTTATTTTAAACTCTTGAGAAAAACAGGTGGTGCCAAGGAGATGACAAATGAAACAGGAAACAATGCAAATAGCTCGGTGATCTGGGCAGTCATTTCTATCTTGCTAACAGGCAAAGTAAGTGACTGAAGGCTTATTATCTAAATTTCTGAGTAATTCTTTTAATCATAAATTGCAGTAATAGAATGATTACTATGAGCAATATTATATCATAAAACTCCAATGTATCTCTGGACCGTTGGCAGCTTTTTGATAGGAAAAGGCATCAGAAGAGGACTATCACACCTAAAGCGAGTTTAAAACCTCAGATGATGTGATGTTGTTGCATGTATACTAAAATTCCACATACCTTCTTCTTGTATACTTTCTCCAGGCTGTCATGATGTGAAGAAATTTAGCTGTATAAAGCAAATCAGACAACAGGGGTAAAGCAACTTAGAAAAAAGAAAGATATTTTAAATACCAAAAGGAAACGTATGCCTGAAATTCTGTATGGGGCAATCAGGAACTGGACCCTTCCACCCATGGGGAATGAAGGGGAAAACAGGGTAGGAGGCAGGGAAGGAAGAGCTACAGAATGAGTTCAGTCAGAGATGCTGTTAGAAATCAGGTGTGGTGTCTATACAGCAATTATTGGTCTGTGTGCTAAATTTGAGAGCCTGTATCATAATGTCTCACAAAGATCAAGGAAAATGAAGAGTATTTTGAACAATTTTAACATTTCCGTAGTGCACTTTTTGTATGATGACCCCAACTTACACTTGTGCTTCGCAAACATCCTATGGGCATAAAATTATTCAGAATATTCACTGTGCATTTGTGGCATAGTTGCTAAACTATGCATTGCAGATCTTAGAGCAAATCTAATATCTCACTGCATGCAAACTTAATCAACAGAATTTACAATTGCTCTTGTGTTAGCAGAATGAAGGACTGATTTTCTGTGAGTTGGAAGATGGCTTCTCTAATCCTTATTGCCTTGAAAGGCTGTATTGTTGTTTTCATCACTTGACCCATTACTCTTTTCATCATTTAATTCAATTATAAACTCTCTTGTTGATGCCGCTTGCTTGGATATTTTCCCATCCTTTTTTGTATGAACTCCTGTTCACCTACTGCTTTTTCAATTTTCTAATCTGCCTTGCCATTAACATCACTGCTGGAAGTTAGAAGCTGACACACAAATCCATTTAAAGTAAGGTCTGGGTCTATTTTTTGATCTGATACACATTTAACCAAAAAAAGCTTGACAAAATTGTACCATTTCCTCTCCTTTAAGCAAGTGCAAGAAGAATGAATACTTGTCTGTTCTCCCACCATGTGTAGGAGGTGACCTGGGCTCCATTTACATAGAGTTGATGGGATTTTGGAGGTATGCTGTAAAACAGTCACAGCTCTCCATAAGAGGAAAACACTTTTCTCCTTCTTTCAGGAAAATCAGTATAATTTTTGCAAAGTAAAACTAGCTCAGCAACTTTCCACTGACATGTAGCAGAGAATGTTTGCAACATTTTATTTTCATTTTTAAGCCTGTTCAATTTATTATGTCCCCAAGCTCCACCCAAAAGAAGAGAGAAATCTCTCCCCAAAGCTTTAACTGGTACTCTTTCCGCACCACGAGAACTTTAGTAAAGCTAATAGTTTAGTACAGCCTGCCTTCTTGCAGAGCTCTGGGTGCACACACTGGCAGAAACAGGGCAAATGAAGTAGTTTATTCAGGTTTTGTTTGTCTGTCCCAGTGCTACCATGCTGACAACATGCATGCTCTGTGGTGCTCACTACCACATTTTCAAGAAGGGAAAAAGATTGTAAATGAAAGTCCTTTGCCCGTCACAGAATCAACTTCCCAACTTCCAAACTAAGCAGGTCTAAAGTCTGATCTGTGCTTATTTCACTGTGATGCTGGAGGGGAACTGTATGCTGTGTTTCTAACACACATATTTAAGAAATTTCCATTGCGGAGCTGGCAGGTGTGCATGGACACATAAAAATAATTTTCTGTAGTTAGAACTGTTAGATACGGTCCATCTGCATCACTGCTATTTGTACTGGTAGAAAGTTTCTTCCCTTAAAATTTCAGTTTAAGTCAAATGTTTTCATTATTAGCTATGATCACCTGGGCTGTACTTCTGTATCATTCCTCTTTCATGCTCTGGTTTTCTGTTTACCTGCTGAGAACAGCAGCTTCTACACCATTAGGGTTATATATAGCAGAAACCTTTTGCAATTGAGCTGATTACTGCTATCAAGGCCAATCTGTTAGTACTGGATGTCTGAGAATATTAAATAAGGGTGTTTGTAAATCAAGTAAGTCAATACTGCTTCCTTTATAGACACTCTACTTCCATTGAAATATCTTCATTGGGTGTACATCCCTCTTGTGAATTCCTTGAATGAAAAAGTAACAAGTATTTTCCTTGTAACATACAATTACTATTCAACTCCAAGTGTAGCATCAGACCCTAAAAGTGTTCATTAAAAGACAGTCAGTCTCTTTCCAGCACAGTCCCCTTACTATCATTACCTCATTTAATATATAGTACCGTATTGCCAAGATGGCATTTTCCCATAAAATCACATTCATCACTGCAGAATGCATTGAGATCGTTATTTAATTAACAAACTAGTTAATAATTTATTCTTCTACCTATATTTCTACTATTATTTGTACTGCTGTTGCATGCATG
Source organism: Aquila chrysaetos chrysaetos (assembly GCF_900496995.4). Classification (NCBI taxonomy): domain Eukaryota; kingdom Metazoa; phylum Chordata; class Aves; order Accipitriformes; family Accipitridae; genus Aquila; species Aquila chrysaetos. The sequence continues at coordinate 52,682,779 of NC_044005.1, forward strand.
CACAGGCCTCGTAATGCTAGAAGCTGTAGAGCCACTTCACAAAAAATCTATACTCAAGCACCGAGAATCTGGTGAAAGGAGTTTAGTCTCGATTAATGGTAAGATACAATAATTGAACGGTACAGGTTGCAGAAGGAATGAAAGGAAAGCCAGCAAATTTCACACCATAATCCATAACCTCAGCCTACCATATGCTCTGCAGAGTGCTAATGCAACAAGCACAGGAGAAAAACACCACTGGTACTTTTTTTCCTGGCTCTATTGTGGTAGACAGTTATTTTGTTGGCTTTGTGGCCTGGATGGCTCTGCTATCATCACGCTTCTACATTCAGTATTTCTTACATCATTCAAGCTGAGTGACTTCTAGGGAAGACATCAGTCACTGGAGGTTTCCCAGCAGTGGGTTTCTATCCATCCTCCTTTCCTTGTATGCACCAGTTCAGCCAGATTTCCAAAGGTCCTCACCTCTGGCACATCTCTTTTACAGATGTAAGTGAAAATCCCAGCTTTGTGAGAAAAGCAACACAAATAAAAAATCTCTTAATTCCCTTGGATTAGAAAGGAAATATAAACTTATGTCTGGTCACTCTACTCAAGGCCATCCCTTCTCTGTGTTTTGCCTCTCTGACGTATGGATTGCGTAGCTTGTACCACTTTCCTCTGGCATGCTTTCCCACGCCCAGGGAGCAGGTTCTGGCAAAGGGATGTGTGTCTGTGTCTGTGTCCGTGTCTGTGTCCGTGTCAGGAGCCGACCTCCGTCCAAACAGGAGAGCAAGGAGCCATGCTTGTGCACAGGCTCTGCTCTCCACCTTCTGATTCCTAAGGCTTGCAAGCAGACTCTTAATGCTTCCAACATTTGGTTCAGGTATTTTAAGATGGGGCTGATGTTTTGGTTTAATGTAACAGCCAGCCTTCCAGTTTGGTATGACTGACAGAAAAGCTGACAGGCTGAGTAACTGATTGCAACCAACCTCTCTCCTTCTCATCTGAGTGGAAAAGAAGCGCGTTTAGAAAAATCCAGTGACAGTCTGCTGTATAAGTTCAGATGTCATAACAGGCTGCAAAAGCACATGTATTCTGTTTCACAGGGCTCCCTAAGGAGGTTTTTACACATAAAAAATGAATTAATGAAAAACTAACTGGTTTTAGTCATAAAAACATTGTTGTGTAAAATACTACTCACACTGTAGAGATCACTACATCAACATTATATCACCATCTCTATAAGCTTCCTATGTCCCCAGGGCAACATTTGACTCCAGTTCCATTCATCCTAGTCTCTCTCTGTATTAAGCTACTGAAAAATGGATCCCACCCCCCCGTCCCATGCTATTTGTCTTCCAAATCTCCTCCACTGCCACAGGTGTGCTGTGTCAAATAAACAGCAGGGCAGAGGAGGAAGAAGAGGGGAGCACCCTCCTCAGCTGTGTTTAGACTCCAGCTTGTTGTGAACCTTATGCGAGGAAATTCTTCAGTTTGAGCGCTGAGGGCAGAGAGCCTTCAAAACTAATTGCCTTATCTAAACTGAACAGGAGCCGGCTCAGCAGTAGCGCAGGGGAAAGATCTCCTTTTCATGTAGACTATCTCAAAAGGCAATAAGAAAGTCAGGCTTACTGGATCAGATCAGAGGTCTGCCTTGCCCAGGAACTTGCCTCTGACAGTGATCAGCGGAAGGTGTGTAGGGAAAGTATAAGAGCAAAACAAGTACGTAGTGGTACATCCCCACAATGTTCTCCTAGCTTCCAGTGATCTAGTGCTGTTGCATTTTTGCATTTGATAATCCTTGACAGAATTTTCTGCAGTAACTTTGTCCAATCATTTCTGAACCTATATAAACTTTGATTGCCCACAACGTCCTGTTGCAAGGAAATCCATGGCTCCACTATGCATAATGTGAAACCGTATTTCCCTTTGTTTGTTTTGAAAGCTCTGCCTTCGTTTGATACCTTCTAGTTCCTGCACTGGAAGAACTTCCCAACCATCATACCCAGCTCTGTGTCCTTCATGACCTCTGTCACAAGGCCATCGCTCACCCCTTTTCCAGGTAGAAGAGTGCTCCTAACCTATTTAGGTCTTGTGTCGAAGCCACCGCTGATGACCTTTGTTTCTCCCTTCTGTGTCTGTTGTAGTCCTGCTGTATCTTTTCTGAGACAAAAAGGCCAGAACACAGAAAAAGGCCTCAGTAGAACAGTACTGAGCACTGAGATGATGATTTCATATATCTGTTCATTACAACATGAAGATTTTATTCCTGAGTGGTAACAATAACTCAGAACCTATCCTAGTAGGTGGTTGTGGGGGAAGTTTGCATTCATCTGTTGTGAGTTCCACCTGCCAGTTACTATGAGAAGGTCTTCCTGCAGTTTCACATTGGTTTTAGCACCAATTTGAAGTAAATCATCTGCTGCATCCTGTGCAAAGAAGGATCCTAATGTAGAAATATTCCCAATTTGCTGTAGCAGAGACATAATTTTGCACTTCTTCTGAAAGACAATGTCATTTTGCTCCTTATGACTAAATCTTCTCTTGTCCTACAGATTCTCTGGCAAGCTGCCTCTTCCTAACATGTTTGAAAAACAATTTATTATGCATGTTCATGTCTTTTGCAAGTAGTTTCTCAAACTTCCCCTTTTTGGGGGTGGGGGGAGGTATTCTTCCTTTTAACCTTCCAGAGCTTATGATCTTTGCTATTTTCCTGAATTGGATGCAGCCTTAGCGCACTGAGGGATGCTGCCTTCAACCTGATGTCCTCCTACCAGCTTTCTTCTGGTCTTTTCATGGTCTTTTTAAAGATGTGGTATGTATTTGCTCTGTGCCTCTGATATACTCTCTTTAAATTATCTGCATGCTATCTGTAAAGACTTTAGTCTTTACTCTTTAAAAGTTTAAAGTTTCCCTTTTTATGTAATCCTACATGGTTTTAAACACATTTTTACACAATTTCCCTTTTTGAAATTAGGCACAAAGGTATAGATAGTGAGTGGTTTTATTGGTCCTGCTAGGGTGTTGGATCTGAGCCTATTTTGGTCCCTGTTATAGAGTGACTGCTCCGTAGCAGCATTTATGAATCAAGTCCAGCACTGTTCAGGGCAAAGTAAAGAGCTGATCATTCTGTCTAAGGTTGCTTGAGTACTTGGTCCAGGAGGAAGTAATTAAGAATAACTAAATGCTCAACTTTGACATCACGTCCCAGCACAGCATTAACCAATACACCCAGGAGTGTTTGCCGCCTCCTGCCACAGCCGTGTTTCCTCTTCTTGTGTTCCTACCTCTGCCAGCACGTCACAGGCGCTGCCACATTCCAGTGGCTCACTGGGTCGTATAGGTAATGTATAGGTGACAGAGGAAGGATAGGCCCATTAAGCATTACCAAAAGTAATGCAAACGACAAGAGGACAGAAATATTTCTAACCTGCTTAGAAAAGTCAATGAAATTTCAAAGCTTGAAACAGAGAGCCTTTGATGAATTTAGAAATACAGAGCTGGTGTGATACATGTGAGGGTCTTGCCTGTTGTAAGTACCAAATCTGTAGGCAGCTTTGAATCCATCACCCAAGAGACTGTTTCCATGTGTCTGCACTGTATTTCACTGCAAAGAGATGCAAGCAGAAAACTGTTCATTAAGGTTGGCTTATTACTGTAGTGGGTCCCACAGGATCTGATATTCTGTAATAAAACTGCAATAATTCATGCAGAAGCCAGGCTAGCTACACCCACTAGTGAAGGTAAGGATGGTGGAATGGAAGGAAAGACTATTTAAAGAAATGGTACAACAAAAAGAGGGATAAACATAAATAAGACTCTTGTCTTTCTAATCTTGAAACATTCATGTCCTTGTTCAGAATGAAAAAGATGCCCAAGACAAGTAGGGTATTGTACTGAAAAATATTGGCTGCCTGATGGCTTTGGAAAAAAATATGCCATGTTCACAAATACCTCCCCTGACCTGTTTATTAAAAAGAACAATAAATGTCTGAGCAGTGAATATTCAGGGCCTGGGAGATTTTATCGGGCATAATGTTTCTGAAAAAAATTGTATGATACAGTTGGCTGTGGGAAGAACTATGAGTTCAGATGTTTCTCAGGTCAGCTGATTCTGTTCCTTTTCTAATTCCATGTACAGTTGCTATTTAACATTTTGCCAATCTTCTGGGAAAGTCTGTCAAACAAAGGTTTTGAACGTGACTTGCACAGATTGCTGACTGTCTTTCACAGCCTGGACATTTTATGAAGTCCTTCACGGATGACCGTGTTTTGTTTTATTTTTTAATGTATTCCATAAAAGAAGAATTCTGAACCAAGCCACTGTGATTACACTTTATCAACTTGCAAACAACACATAAAAAAGAATTCATTATATTACTATAGTGAATTCCTGCTATTTAAGGATAGTGTCATTATGAATAGAGCTTCTTGAAACCAAAAAGCCTGAATTTATTTATAGATCTTACATACAAATGAAAGGAGCAAAGGAGTTTGAAAACAGCCAATATGCTTGCTGTGATGTTGGCTTTCCTGGAAGTTAGCTGCAGTAGGGACAAGTCACCAAGGGTGAGACTTTATGCTCAGCGTTTACCTGTATCTGCTGCTGTTGAAGTCTGCAGGAAATCCCTCAATTACCTCACAGGAAACAGAATTATGCCAACATTAAGCTCTTCTCAAAATATATACTTCTGAAAAACACAGAAGAGTGCAGCTAATATGATTCTAGTGTTTCAGCAGCACTAGGAAGCAGCATTTTGAAGTGCTAAGCATTTTGCCCTTGGAACTATAGAAATGTTTCAGAAACCATTATGAGGAGTTCAGGGAGGTTGATTTTGTACCCAGCAGAAGTACAAATAAATAAGCCCTCAGTAACGTGTGCTACCTGTGCCGCGATGCTTAAAGGTACTTCTCTAAAAACCCCAGTGGACTAACAAAACATGTTATTAAGCTAAGATTCTTTTTATCTGCCTGGGAAGAGTAGCAGCTTTAATAAGTTACAAAGAGAACTTTTTTCGACCACGTTTAATCACATGGAGGAAAGACGATCCAGTTAGTGGTTTCAAATATTTTATACCACTGTGGTAATTTCTGGTGCCAGCATACCACTAACATCTGTACTATTTCGCAGAAAGGAATGCTACAGACACTGTATATGCTACCAAACTTTCATAGCTTACATATCAAGGTACTATTGCTCCACTGCACTGCTGTCAGTCAAGAAGAGCCCCACAGGAGTCACTGGAGTTGCCCCAGCAGAGGAGAAGAGTTAGATCAAAATCAGGCCTTGCATCACCACTAAAGAAACATTGCTTTTTTTCTAAACATGTAACTCATTAATCCCTTGAAAACAGCTAATACCCCCCTAATTCCATCTCTTTCATAATCAGGGAGTTAGGCATTTCCTGGCTGTGGCCTAAGTCATATATCTTGTTAATTTATTAAAAGAACTGCACAGATTGAGTTCTGACAACTTTTATTATTATTATTATTATTATTATTAGTGCTATTATTTACTCATGATAATCAGTGCACACAGTCTGCTAGTCACTGTCCCAAAGAGCTTACTAAAAGGCCTTTCTCCCTTGTCCACTGACTTCCAAGGGACATGGATTGAAGCCAAACAGAGTTGCAAGATGTTTTCACTTGAGGGTTATATCCTAGCGTGGAATCTATTTCAAGCTGAGCTGGCTAGGAGTTTGGCTCACTTGTACTTTGGCTCACAGTGGTGTTGCCCATCAGGTTCATGATGACAAGTGAACAGGAAATTTCACCACTGCATCATCAGAATGTTTCAGATTGCTCCAGGTGCAGCATGGAGCCAACCTTTCTGCAGAAACCCTGAGATGTGATACACAATGAAATCACTGTCTCTTGCTCTCCTAACAGCATGCTTGAATAGGCTGTGGTGAAATCTCCCCAGGGAGACAACGGAAGCCCTATCACTTCAGTCGTTCAGAGCTGGATAGTAGGAAACACTTATGAATGTACTGTAGGGAGCAATTCTTCTTGGCAGGGGCTATGTTAAGTGATGTAAGAGGGGCTTTTCAGCTCTTATTTCTATGCCTTTGAGGATATAGTGTTGCTATTTGACATTTTTAAGCAGAGGCCTGAGCCTCCGAAGGAATGGTACAAAAGAGGGGATAATCAAATAACTGATTTCCTTGCATGCTTTCCCCATATTCAAGGAGTCTTCAGAAGTGAGATGCTGGGCTAGAGGCAAACACTGATGGACTTATGAGGAGCTGAGAAGCAAATTGGTTATTGGTGTCCCTTTGGGTCTGCTTTTCCTATTATTATCTTCATATTTTCTGTCACACCACCATGCACAGATGCTTTCCTTGAATAACACTGGAAGGTTTCAAATCCATGTCCAAGATTTTTATGTGCTCTGACATCTACAAGAAACTGGCAGATAATCATAGCTTTGTAGATTCGAAATGGGAATAGCGCAATTAAAAAAACTGGAAACAAAATATTTATTACTAATCAGATGGTGGTCAATGATAGATATACAAGTGCTGTAATCATGCTCATGCTAGTTCTTGCTAATCTTCTATCAGTCTTTTTTCAGTCTTTTTTTTTTTCTTCTTCAGCAAGTTTTTCATTAAGTAGATGGAGCTCTGCCAGATTCAGCTTTCATTCATATCATTGTAAATCATGGCTGAAACCTGTGGTATTATTCCTGCTTTCTCCACGTACAGCTTAGATGAGCTTTTAGGATGTTGCCTTAGGGCTCAATACATCTTGATACTTTTTGGAAAAACATTTGAAAACTGAAAGAACAGTTCTGAGGCATCTTTCCCATTCTTTCTTTTCTTTCTTCCTTTTCTTCTCTTTCTTTCTTTCTATTTCCTTCCTTCTTTCTTTCTCTCACTCTCTCCATCTCTGTCTCTCCCTCTTTCTTTGCTCGCCTGCTGCCCCAGACTCATGTCATCCTCCCTGACTTTCAAAAAAAATTAAAAAAAAATGTAATCATGATGAGCTAGTGAGGTAATTTGGAACATCTCCCAGCATTCCAGCAATGTTGTGGTAAAAATGTGAAATACCCACAATTTAGAGTTGCTACAATGGCATACCTACTCCTTCTGCTATCTGTTTGTTCTCTCACCTGCAAGCCTGTTCACATGCTAAAACCCTCTCATGTCAAAAATCACGCACAGTGTTAAGCTTCATAAAGGCATGAAATGTGAGACTCCAGTAATAGCAGCATACTTATATAACACCATTTGCACTACGATTTTCTTGTTGCCTTAGGTGGAGTTCATGTATTTTCTTTTGTATCCCACCTTTAGGGAATAAATTATTTCATTGTTACCTTTTTGGTTGACTCAGAGTCTGAAATTAGTGCTGTTCAAGCATCCTGACTATCATTTTAAAATGGCCCAGGCTTTTGATAGCTGGGCAACCTTTCGATAAGGTTGTGTTATATTAAAACAAGAAGTCAGGAGTATGGTCAATGGAGTGCTAGGCCATTCAGTAAGCTATGAAGACAGATGTGCTTTGGAAATACCTAAATGGTTACATTGAATAGACATGGTAGATGACGCAACAATCCCTGACTGAAACTGGCGTCCAATCCTAATTAGGTCAGAAGTGATTCATTCCAAATTTCCAATTCAATGGGTCGTAAACCCACCAAGTAATTGCTATAGATGGCAATTTCTGCTCAGCAGCTGACGAAGATGGCAGTCACTGGACTTAGAACAATGATGTTCTCTAGCACCCCAGCTGGGTTTACAAAGGTGAAGTACCTCCAGCATGTGCAGGTGCTCAGTGTTCAGCCCAGCACAAAGTTGCACTATTTATCAGGCACCGCACTAACAAAGTGCCCCAGAGTATTTTGTTCCTAAGAAATTCTTTCCTCGTCTCTCATTTCTGCTCTCTTCACATCATCCTGCCTACAACCCAGCTCCACCCTACACCTCAAAATAGATGCTACAAATCTTGCTTGCAGTAGGGCAGCAAAACCTTGCCAGTGTCAGAGCCTTGGAAAGCCAGGATGGAAGATGTTGCTGAAGAGTAAGGCAGAAAAGACACGGCTGCAGTTTCTGCTGAGGCAATACGGACTGTTTCTGCCTTCACTTCTACCATCCTTTGGAAGCTGCACCTATCTTGCTCCTCCTGGCCTCTTCCTGCAGCTCTGTTCCAGCTCTGACCATGGGTGGAATAATCAGGCCCCTGCCTGGCAGAAGCCCTCATGCTTGGGGCAGCAGACCTCAATTTTGCCTATGCTGCAGGCGAGTTTTGAACTGGTTCCTGTTACCTAGTCACAAGCTTCAAGTCTTATCTCAAAAAGTATGATTTATTTCAGTCCTCTCTGCATCTTCCTCAGCAGATTACACTGTCCCTTAGTTGCATCATCCTTACACAAGACTAATATTGCTTGAGATAGAACATCACACAGTGAGTATATGCATTCCTTTAGGACTAATTATTTAAAGTTGGCTTCCAGCATTTTTTTGTGCATGTAGTCTGGGGCCAAAGGACAGCCCTCCTTAGCGTTTAGGAGATGCTAGATAAAGAGAAGTTGAAAAAAGCTTGCTGTGTTGATTGCTGTAATTGCTGACACATTCCTGTGGTATACTTGATCATTAGAACAGCTCACTTAAAACAATATTTTCTTTATAGAAAGGAAGTTGGTAATCGAGTTGTTATGCTTCTCTGCTTTGCATTTTCAGTTTAAATATTCAGCTGGCATTCAGTGTATGGTTATTGGTTACCAGAGCATGTTGATTCAAATTTTCATTATCCAACTGCAAGCTGATTTTGTTGAATTCTCTTTAAGCACTTGATTGCTGCAGATTTTAATGTATGGGCCTTTTGGATTTTAGTCATGAATGTGGGCCATTTGAAAATGCTGTAATCTCTAATTGCTCAGTGATTAAGATGGCTGTGACACAGATTTGAATTTGGTCAAGTCTATCCCCAAACCACAGTGACCAAAATGAACTGGTTGTAGAAACCATGCAAGGAAATACATTATGTAAAGTACAAATCTAGCTCTGAAGTGTATGAGACTAAGTGGAGTCTTGCCAAAACAACCCATTTTACTGGCTGGGGATGAGCTAAACCTGTATTATTGATGAGTTTCAAGTGTTTGTGGCTGGAGTGTAAAGTGATATAGGGAAACAGTAGTCCTACACAAGTCCTACTTCTTCCCTCTAAGCTGATAAGCCAAGTTGTTCCCATAAGGGTCTTGTCACTCTCCACCACTCAGTGTCATTCTGCTAGCCCAACCGTTCCCACCCTTTGCTGAGAAATGCCATCATCTCACTGTTGCCCTCATTGCCCAGCAGTGTGTGAGCCCCATCTGAATCCCAGGGTCTTCTCTTTGAGCTACTCTCCCTGCTTAGGCTGCCCTTGCCTTTACCAGCCTTCCTCAACTTTTCTGGATATTTTGGAAACCAACACAATGCATTCAGAGGGGTTTACATGATGGAAATGAAACAAAGAGAAAAGGGGAAAGATGATCTATCTTCTGCGAAATACTGTCTTTCTAGTAGAAAGGGCTCATCTCAAAAAAGTCTAATGCTAGTTACCATTGTCATGGTTTAACCCCAGCCAGCAACTAAGCACCACGCAGCCGCTCACTGATTCCCCCCCACCCAGTGGGATGGGGGAGAAAATCGGGAAAAAGAAGCAAAACCCACGGGTTGAGATAAGAACAGTTTAATAGAACAGAAAAGAAGAAACGAATAATGGTAATGATAACACTAATAAAATGACAGCAGTAATAATAAAAGGATTGGAATGTACAAATGATGCACAGTGCAATTGCTCACCACCCACCAACCAGCACCCCGCTAGTCCCCGAGCGGCGATTCCCCGCCCCCACTCCCCAGTTCCTATACTGGATGGGACGTCCCATGGTATGGAATACCCTGTTGGCCAGTTTGGGTCAGGTGCCCTGGCTGTGTCCCATGCCAACTTCTTGTGCCCCTCCAGCTTTCTCGCTGGCTGGGCATGAGAAGCTGAAAAATCCTTGACATTAGTCTAAACATGACTTAGCAACAACTGAAAACATCAGTGTTATCAACATTCTTCACATACTGAACTCAAAACATAGCACTGTACCAGCTACTAGGAAGACAGTTAACTCTAGGACACCATCTTCCATGAAACATCTATGAAAAAGATTCTGCACCAAGAAAATATAGAATATGGACTTCATTGTGTTGGGATTCATCTGGTCTCTCTTCAGGTTAGACGTCTTGTCCACATTTGCCATCTCTGCTCCTTTGGAAGGAGACGTGCTGGCACCTCAGGAAAGTAATTTAGCGCACCTATCTGAAACATCTGCTTTAAGATGGGGTTACCTGTGTCTCTCCACTGAAAATAGAAGTTGTCTAGACAATTAACTTAGGCAAGGTGCTAACCTTTTATGTCTTGGGTTAGGTCAGCTGAATCCTGTGTCAAAAGAGTAATTGTGGTAGCTCTTACGGAGTGTGTGGGACACGAGAGGGTTGTATTTCCCAGCAGGAATTTACAAAACTATTTACTATGAGATTATTATTCTTCAACACGCACCGAAAAGTTCGGAAGTCACCCTGAATGAAGTCCTACTGGGTGAGTTAAACCTATGGCGGCGCCTCACTTAGTAACAGCCACTGTCTTATTTATTACAAAAATAGAAAATGAATACCGCAAAACACTGCTGGAAAATCCCGAAATAATTAATGCAGATGTAAGTTGCCTGGGCATGTCAGTTAAAACTTTAAATCCTGCATACTTGATTTAAAAGACAATGTAAATCTCGCAAAACTACTAAGGTCAATAAATCCTCCATTAAAACAGAAGCGTGCTCATAAAAGTCATCTAGTCCATGAACTAGAACTTCTGTCAGCGGCGACTCCCTGTGCTCTTTGTGAATGAAATGCATATCCCTGCCATGAAACACTGAGTTCACACTATACCCAGATTTTTTTATGTGGTCTGGAGTCTTTCGATATTGCTTGAGAACAGTTTGTAAACAGTATTCAAAGTCCCAGTCTGAGATCTGATGGGATATAATTCTGCCATGAATTAACACAGAATTAATAGTTAGCTAAGTCTGGACTGATCACCTAACTTCCTTTGCTGGTCAACTGCAAGAAATATTCACGGGAAGAGTCATCTCATCCTAAAAAAGGCACATAAAATAAATAGCTGGGAAACCCTTTCTACAAAGGATATGGGGGTACCTATTTAGGTGTAGGTGAACAAAATTTTTGTTAGCCTAATATCAGGCAAGATGAACAGAACACTACTCTTTTCAGGATAGTAGAACATAATCCTTGCAAAGCAAACATCTGATCAGGCAGCTGGAACTTGTCGTACAGGAATACCGTGTCCAACTCTTTATGTCAAGTTTTAACATGTGAAATTATTTCTAAGAAGCCTAATTAAAAGAGGATTAAAAATTTCAGCTAATATTTGCAGATGTTACCATATTGCCCCACTTCCATAAACATTCACCTCTTCTTGCTTCACCTTTTGTTGTTTGAGATCTTTTTTTAGTTCAATTATTCTTAGAAATTCTTCACACTCTTGAACGCTAAGCTGCACCGGCAGCTCAGGAAGAAGGACAGTGAAAGATCTGCAACGTGGATGTCTTGAAGCTCCAGTTTTGTTTTAGAGACTGTTATGAGATTATTGGATTGGTTTTCAAGCCAGGCTTCAAAAGAGTAATCCAGTAACAGAACTGCTTAAGATTTAATTGTTAAATGGAGCAATTACTGCATAGTGCGAATGTCTCAAGTTCAGCCTCCAAGTATTCTTTGAGCTTGAAATGTGTTGCACCAACGAATGGCCTCACAATTTAATGTAAGCAAACCCTTTTACTGCATAAATTTTTCTGTACTCACCATGAGGGAAAAAGGGAGGTATGGGGCCGGTTCTCCCTCCTCTATGTCTCAGATATTGTTTATTCTGCAATGCATTATTTGTTTTAGCTTGGTATTTCTTTTAAAAATGTCTTTACTAGACTAGAGTGCTACAATTTTAAGCCTCACAGGGAAACTTAGCGAGTTATGAATAATCAGGGAGTGGGATTTCAATGTAATTCAGGAATGAGAACTGAGCAAAGAGAAGAATATTCAACCTTTTCATGGAAGGATTGAGTATTCTTTTCAAAGTCATATATCAAAAAGCCACATACAATGGAAACATTCTCTCTCCCTAGAACATAAAAGAAGAGGGAACTGCCTGTTATGCGTTCTGAAATGATCCCTTTTCATTACAACTTCAGAATTTTTCTCTCTGGGGATCGCTGACTTCAAACCATGAAGAAAGGGAGAAACGACATCATACTATTTCCATTAAAAGCAGCCATGCGTAACCTATATTTTTTCCTTTCCTCTTTTTTTCCCATTTCACAATAATATTTGCATTCCAAAAAACTTATTCTCTTTTTTTGATGCACTGAGGTTAAGCAAACGAGGTTGCTGCCGACAATGTTGTTCATACCACTTGCCTCTGCCTTGTTTTAAGCCAGTAGCAGAGAAACTGCTACGTCTGTGTGAAATTCATTAGAAAACAAAACATTCCATCTTTCTTCATTTGGTCTGATCCTTCTTGTTTACCATAATTAAGTTATAAGAAAGCCATCTTACACAATAGGAATACAAAATTCTCTCAGTCTTGTAAATGCATAAGCTAGAATTGACTTGACTTTTTTTTAATGATCCCATGTACAGTATATTCAAAAAACTCTTGTATATGAACAATTAGAAAAGAAATAAGAATAAACAATTCAGAGACAGTAGAAGAAATCTGGAGAAAAGGGAATAAGTATGATAAGGCAAAGGTTTCATCTGACTTTTAATACAGTAGGAAAAAAAAAAAAAAAAAAAAAAACAAAGAACGGCCAGTATAACACAAGGAATAAAAAATAGAAAGAGCAACATAGTCCCAGAGAAGAATTTTTCCAGGTCCGATGAGACTGAAGCAAGAAGCTAACTTTGGATGTTTCAATATTAGAAATATAAGAATACTGTAGGAAGAGTTTAGAGAAGAGAGATAAAAAATGAATAAGACCTAAGTAGGCTAATAAATGAAGGAGAAAACAGCCCTCATCATTGACATATTGTTCTTTAGATCTTCAAAGCAGTGTACAGACATTATCAATTAACTTCCGTGTAATACTTGTTTAAGGCAGGTAGATTTTTAATCCTCTTTTTACAAATCAGGAAACTAAAACAGAAATGTAAAATGGCTTGACTAGGGATCACATAATAGAATAAGACCACTTTAGTCTCACTCTTATGTTTATTCCCCCAGGTGATAATGCAACACTAATCGAAAGACCTGTCTAAAGCATACTATGTAATGCAGATTTTCTATTTTTTACAGTCAAATCATAGTGATTACAGATGCCACGATTCTTCATGAATTTCTAAAATGTGAGCTTTCGGATAAAAAAGTTAATGGTATAAAATTATTAAAAAATCAGAAAAAAATTATATTAAAGATTTCATATTTTGTAAATAAAAGGCAATGGGAAAACATTCAGATGTTAGTGTCTGGAGGCCTGAAATGGTTTCTCAAAGCATATTTTACCAATCCTGTTGCTGCAGTTATGTAAGCCTAGACTCTTCCAGCTCTGTGCATGCTGACAAGATTGTGCTAATAGCATCTAAAGCGATTCACAGCTTACAAGCAAAATTAGCAGATGTATTTAACATTTCCATGTTGATGCAAATGCCTGATGTTTGATGTAACTTGCTGTAAGCTTCAAATTACTGACCTTTGCAACATCCACATGACACTTACATTTCTGCAGCCACACAGAGTTAGCAAGGCTCAGTGAAAGGGATCTGTATATGTAACTGGAACTGCTAGTGGATATCACGAAAAACTGTTTTGAGTTCATTAGAAAAAGTCATCTTCTCCAGAAGTGAAGACTGTAAATCTTGCTACAGACTTTGAAATTAAAAGGCACTCTAAAGACATTCATTGTTACTATCAGTATGAAGAAAATGGCACTTATAATACTATGTTTGAACAGGATATATGATTGCTGTTGTCTCATATTGTTTGCTAAAATAACAACACAGTATAGCAGCACTAATTTTGTATTGTCTTTTCTGAAATTTGGGAGCATAATATTGGATACGGAAAGCACTTCTCTCTCTTCCTGGTGCTTCTGGAGACTAAGGCATGAATATATTTCTTTCTTTGTCATTGTTCATTCTCACATCTATATTGGTTTTCAAAATGTTTTCAAAAATGTTTGCTGAATAGCTATGGGAAGTGATCTGGACGTCCGGTATGTTCCAAGTGATGTTAGATCCTTCCTTTGTTTTATGAAAGTTGTGTTCTGTATTATTCCCAGCCTTTAAGTGGTTTATGATCTTTTCCCACTGCAAGTCATCTGCAAAATTGATTAATATGCTTTCTTCCAATTATTCCTGAAACTATTGCACACAGAAAACCCCCAGAAGGCACCTTCTCTCAATTAGCACTGGAGGTTTTTTGAAGGCATTTCTCTGCATTCCCATACTACAGATTATGACATCAAACAATTGAGATTAGGATCAGAGTCTGAACAAGCAGGAAGGACATATGTTCTTAGGGGAAAGATCTCACACACAGAGATATTTTCAGTAAATGGCAGATTATAAAAATTCAGCAAAAGCCCAGGCTTTAAATTGGCTTATTTTAAATGCTGTTCATTCCTCTGCCACTTTTAAAGCAACATTTGGTCCTCGTGAAAACAGAAAACTGAGAGCATGAGACCCAGTCAGTCCTAGCAAAATCTGGAGGAGGTACCTCTTACTCATACGGAAGCTTTTCCCAGATCTCCATGCATAGTGTTGCCAGCTTTCACCATGTTTTCCTGAAGAACTAAGGTGACTTTGTCTCAATTCAGACCTCAGACAATTCTAAGATGACCAAGAGGAGCCCTTTCTGATGGGTCATCTCCTTCCTTTCTGCCTCCAGAGAAAGAACAACCCAGGCATGGGCAGAGAGGCACGAGATGACAGAAATTTTTTTCTGAGGGAAGGCAATTCTGGCCATCCTGGTTCTACTCATTCAAGTTGTCTTTTCTCCTTGTATGAGGAAGGATGGTAGGAGAAGAGAAATTTGGGGTGCCACCTAGCCATAGGCCTCTCCTTCCCAGGGCTGGAGAGGAAGCAGGGAGGTGAAATAAAGGCTGGATTTTCCCCCAAACTCTGGCTGCACGGCGATTTTTGACCCTTTTGAGGTCTGCCAAGGCACAGAAGAAGGAGGCTTGTACTTGTTCTGGAGCCCCTGCTTTCTGGAAAGCCCCATCCATTCTTGGATATAGAGCACTGACTTAAGAAGAAAAGTGAATGTTCCTGTCACTGGGATGGTTCTTATCTTTTCTGTGTGGTTTTGCATAATGCCATGGTCAAAGACAGGCTTCAAGGCAGTGGCCAAGCTCCTCATGCCCAAAGTTAGGCACGAACAGTTTGTTTTAATAAAAAAGTGAATAATGTTAGTCACGATTAATAAATAATGAGCTTTAATATATAGTCCAATTAGATAAATTTTTAACAGTATATGATTTTTAACTTGATGCCAGCATAAAAGCCTACCGGATGTAGATAATAGGGTAGATTATTTTGATAGTGTAGAGTAGGACAAATTAGTTAGAAAGGTGGCCTCAGTATTTAAGTGTCAAGAATGTCTGTTCAGTTCTTTAACATATAACTTGATTTTGGAGGCCCACTTGCCTCCTTGTTATCTACTTAAGTCAGGGACAAACTTACTGAAACACAAGTATGATGATATTAGAAATGAAGGCCCATATTTTGAGAGTTAGACCTATAAAATCAGCTTTTCTCTTAATCAAAAATTCTAAAATGAATCCCTTTGGTTTCCCAAAGCCAGTACCTCCTGGGCATTTTCCTCAGTGATGCACCTTTGTCCAATAAAAAAAAAAAAAAGCTATGCAAGCTGTCAGATACATCTGAGCATTCATTATTTCCATGGTCAATAACACAAGAGCTGCATGACAACAGAAGCAGCAAAACAATTTAACTCACTCACATCATTAGGAAAGAGCTGCTCGTCTAGTCCCACTACGTTAAATGTAAAGGTTATTGTTTAAAACCACAACTAGCCCTGACTGAAGCTGTAAGGGAGTGGAACCAGCCAGGAGAGTGCAGTGAGAAGTATATTTTTAACCTTTTCTTGTCACTTGGAGGCATTTCTATTTTCTACATAAAATCTAAGCTAACATGTATTTTTTCAGGTTTTTAAAAAATTACAGCGTTTGCACTGCCTGCATAAAATGACACTATTTTATTAGTTTACCTGACATTTTTGCATGAACTCCAAGCACATTGTGACCTTCCTTATAAGCTAAACATAGCAATTTTTAGAATGTGTTTTAATCGTCATAAAACTTAAAAAGTGATCAGATAAAAATGTTTGTCTCTTAAAATAATACAAGTAAACTGTATGCTTAACCACTTAATTCTCTTTCTACTTGAATTCAAAGGAAACAATTAATTGATCTGATCCAAGTGTTTTTTCATACTCAGAGAAGAAAGCTATCTTAAGACGAAGACAATACTTTAATTCTGTGGTCTGATCTTATATTGTCTGGAGATCTGAAAATATCATTCTAACATTTCCCCTGAAAGGGATTCATTCATACAGAAAACCAAAAGGAAAGGAAGTGGGAAGGTCGTTGGGCAACACTTATTTTTTGTGAACCTACAAGCTCAGGCTAGAGTTGGTTTATTGGGTCAGATGATACTTCATCATATGAAGAACATCTTTAAGAAATTAGGAACATCCTAGTGGCTTAGTATGAGCATTCCATTTATATTTGAATGAACTAAACAATGCATTTTCTTGAGAGGCAAAAGGAAACTTTCCTCCCCCTACTCTTCTGATGTTTAATTTTAAAGTTTTCCAACCGCATATGGTTGATGTGCTTAGGACTGAGCGACGAAACCAAGAATAAGAATTTAGCACTATAATTTCATGAACATTAAGAGATATAAGAGCCCATTGTTAAGAAGTATTGATTGACCCAGAAATCAGTCTCTTGAATATACATGTCTACTAGTTTAAAAGAGTATGATTTAATTCATTACAGCAGCCTTCATTATGCCATGGTTTAGAAGCTGAGATGGCAATTATTGTATAAGAAGACAGGAGGCAGGGTACACAAGAGAGAGTTAAGATAGCATATAGAAAAATGAAAGACAAATTTGATTGTATACAAGTTTACTACCACCTGGAAGAACAGAAATACAAGGTTGTTAAGATAGCTTTTTCCCCTGGAAGTAGGAAAGGTGAACAGCATTTTTAAGGACAGCCATGAAGTAGGCATATTGATGTCTAAGAAGATTGGGAGTGTAAAACTAAAAGGAAAATGGAAATAAAGAGCTAATTCCCATGCTTCTACAAGGTAAGGGGGCCAGGAGCAGGAAGGGAAACGCATAGACATAGGACTGCTTGAGGTCACACTGGTACGTTTATTTGATTTTTTTCCTACTCCTGGGACTTACAGAAAATGCAAGAAAGAATTTGAAAAGGTAGATTTTTTGGTAGCCTCCTTTTCAAAAACGGAAATCTTTCTTCAAAGCTAAGCACCTTCTTCTGCCTCTTCACCTGGGAAAATTCACAGAAAACTCTAGAAAAGTTTTCTAACTTTCGCTTGTAGGTATTTCATGGAAGCTGATCCATGTGAGTGATAACAAAGGGAAAATTTGGGGTAGGAAAACTGAATTATAGTTAGGCCAAGGGCTGAATACAGAGTGAGCCAAAAGTGAATTAAAAGAATTAGCACTTGATTTGAATTCTGTGGGCAGAGGGACAGTAAGCAAGTAAAGTTAAGAGAAGAGATATTAAGCCCCTTAGCAAATAATGTGGTCTGACTGCAGTTTTCTGGGCCCTTTAAAGTCTAGTGAGTATGGCTTCAGGAGGCCATTAAAATGAGAATTACAGTAGCTGACACAGGGAATAATTATGGCTTGGTTAAGAAGGATGGTTACAGGGACGGATCCTGGTAATGTTTCAGAGAAAGCAGCAGGAATTCAGATAAGGAAAAAAAAAATAATTGTCAAAGGATAATCAGAGATTTGTTGTTTCAGAAGTAAAGTTCAGTCTTGAGATACAGATAGCAGAAACGATGTCACAGTGATGGAGCCTTTTACTGACAGAATAGCTTCGTTCAGAAAAATATAGTAACACACAGAAGCTGAAAGTCCTGGCAGAAAAGGAAGGTATGGAGATATCAGAGAGGTACTCGTCTGATCAGAGAGGGATCTGCAGCTGTTGTCCATGAGTTCTCATAATAAATTAGTTTCCTGAGCATGTAGTGAGCACATTTCTTTCTTGGTTTGACTGATATCTCTCTAGCAGCATTTTCATTCCTAGTAAAGGCTTTACGTCTTCTCCCTGTCTGTCCCTTGAGGGAGTGTGCAAGGTGCTGCTTTACTTTATCTTTCTCGTGGGTGATTCACGGCTAGTGTCAGCCCTGGTCATTCTCTGCACACAGAAGAAAATTTTATATTAACCTTTAATCATCTGTTTTTCATCTTACAATGCTTAACTCACAGAAGCAAAGCTCCTGAAGCACATGCCAACTAGTCCAAAAGTATGAGTTATAGTTGCACTTTTGTCTGTGGAGAAACATTTGTACAAAGCATGAAATGCAGATGTATGCAGTTTATAGACATCAGTGACAAATACCACTAAGAGCAAGGTAGACAAATAGGACACAATGCCTTTTACAAAATGTTCATGTTTTTAGGATAATATCCTTTTTAGATACCTAAAATTTTGTTTTTCAATTAAAAGATAGTGATGGAAAATTTTCAGCTGCTCTATCACTTCTAGATTGCCCACTTATGTGAAGGGTAAAACATTTTTGAAACTGTGCTCCCTAGCCAAGTCTTGCCAGCACCTTGTTTTATTTTTCAGCCTAAATAAATTGGACCCATTGAACTCTGTGTTACTCTTCTTCCTGTTTCATTTTATGCCAGTCTTGTCACTTCATGATATGCAGCTCTTCCTTCAACAGTTCCCTTCAACATTTTTACAGTATTTTCTGACTGTAGCAGTGCCCTGTTTTTGAAATCTGTTCATATAATTTAGTGATCCTAAAGACTTGACTCTCCTTTTGTACTCATGTTTATCACATCCAAAACCCATTTTCAACTCTTTTGACATTATTTCCACCAGACCACATGGGAGAACACTAAATGCGCTTCATAAATTCCTATACTTAAGCATCAAAGAACCTATACCAGCCCTACTGGCATTGCAACCTATATACATCTTTTGTAGATTGATACACATCTGCAGGGGGCAAGGTCTTTCTCATATTTCTTTAAAACTGTGGCTTAAAACTTAAAAAAGATGAATTAACATTTTAATACAAACACAAGAACATCGTTTACTTGTGAAAATGCACTGAAGTCATCCAGAACAGCATATTCCAAACAGAAGTATACCACATAAAACACGCCTCCTTCTGTGGCTACAACTCTCTCTGTTTCTTGTATACAGATGTTAGTGCGGACAGTATGGGGAACATCTCATGTTGCACTCTTGATGACTACCAAGAAATACTACTGACAGTCTCTGCTCTCTGTCTTTCTCCCTCTGCTTTCAGCTCAGGCCTCTACTCCACTGTAGGGAGTTTACAGTATAAATTACAGGGACACTAGAAACCTCTGGAGGCGTGCTTAGAGGACCCACAGAGACTTTGGGCTCTTTGCAGAAAAGGAGGTATTTATGCACATAAATCCTGGCTCTCAGCGACTTTTGTGGGAGCTAGAGAGCTGTATGAATGTGGAGGGTGGTGGGGAGAAGGCTGGGTGGAGCAGTGATACAACCACATACTACACCAGGCAATGCTGGTGGCTCCCGCATCCTCACAGGAGATGTTAATCTGCCCCGGAGTTAGGTTATAATACCTGGGTCCTGTCCTTACGTACACAAAAAAATGAGCATGACGATGATTTTCTACCCCACAGAGGAATTCAGAATCCCTGCGCGGCACCTCAGACTCCCTGCACTGTACATACACAGCATTAGCCTAGGGTGCAGGACACTTACAAGTAGTACCTTGGTTTCCCCACCCTATGGCACCCAAAGCAAGGAACAACCTAAAGTTAACATGCTAACCTTACCTACACCTACAACTCGAATGGACTGGAGGGAGGGCATGCTTTCTGTCTTGGAAGAGCCGTTCCATAAAATATACTCCTTGGAGCAGGAACCAGCACCTATTTGAGTTCCCCAACTGCTCTCTTTTTTTTTTTTTTTTTCCCCCCAGCCTTCTGAATCCACCACCAACAGGAGAGGCAGAGAGAGCCTCTCTCACACTAAGCTATAGTCTGGCAGTCAGCACAGCCTCATAGGAACTGAGGATTTGAAAGGGAAAAGCCAAGCTCAGGTCCTCCACAGTCTACCTGCGTAACTTAATTGCTAAATTACTATTTAAAGGGATTGATACAACCCAAACCCAACCCAACCCAAAACTCTGTGATGCTGCTTTTTGTAGGTAGCCAGTTCATAGTAGATTTTTGAGGCTGCTCCAAGAACACCTTTTGTTTGAGCATCTCTAAGGACCTAGATGAAGGAAAGACGCATCCCTGGACCTTGATCAGGCTTAGATGTCAATTGGAACTTGGCTGTCCAACTTGCAAGATACTTTTGTTCATTGCCCATGGTAGACCTTTCAGATGTCTATACAGTTTTAGGATATAAAGTTTCTTTAAGTTTAAGTGCCACCTGGGTTAGGTTGAAACTGCATAAGGAACTTTAGGATTTTATCTTTCCCTCTAGTCGATCAATTTTCTCCTGAGTTCTGTTTTCTTCCGCTAGATCTGTCTGCTTTAGATTTGTTCAGTGAATGAGGAAGGACTGGGCTATGTCTCGCAGGAGCAACGAATTCTTGCAAAGTTCATCCATTGTGTCATTTTTATGCCAGGTAATGAAAAGGTTTCATGTATTTGTGCCTTTTTTATGAGCAGATTTTGCTGCCTTTTTTTTTTTTTTTTTTTTTTTTTTTTTTTATGGAGAGCATCTGCATTGTTAATTGACAGATGTGTATCAAGATGAGTTGGTTATGGGAAAACATGTACTTTGACATGAACCAGAGCAGGAAAAGGAGAGAAGAAAACGTCATAAGGGATAGCACTAAGGAATTTGATTTTTTTTTTGTGGGAACAGGGGGGCGTGAAAAGTAAGCTGCGGAAACCTGTGTTGTTCATTAAAAGAACACAACATTGTTCAGGCATGACCCTGCTCCTTCCCATTAAAGACAGTATTGACATCTGATCCGATCTGGGAAAAAATGGCTGATGAAAAAAGGGATTTCAGTGAATAGATTTCCATTTAAACTTAGTGACAGCAAGACAATGAGGAGATATAAGCAGTTTCCTTAGACCTAATTCAGTAAAGGTTTAAGGAAATAGAAGGGTCCTCAGAAGGCTGATACAGTCCTGTGGCAGGGCATAGCAGGCTTCCAGCGCCTCTGCAGAAGATCTGTTTTGACTAAAAATAGCAGACACTTGTTAAAATTGTAGCTATTTCTCCTCAGCTTTAGAGTGGTACTATTTATTAGTTTAGACGCCACTGATTCCAAAAGGCCAAGGCAGTTCCTATGCAATTAGAAGAAAAATCTGCTTTTGACTCCCAGGGAAGTTTCCCTCCCAGCTCCTGGTTTCCCGCTCAGGCTCTTTGTGAGGCGAGTGGTGAAACCGGCTTTTGTGAAGAAGAACCACACATGCAATCCAGACCTCTTCGGACAAGGCGCCATCATTCACATCGCTCGCATGTTGACAATCGCTTTGGTCGTGTTGCTAGGGCAATGGTGCTGGAGCAGCGAGCACATCCCCGTTAAACACCCCCCCGAGGGCGACAGGGCCGGAGGGCAGCGGGACCAGATGGTTCCACTCATTCCCAGCAGTCGGCCATCGCTCTGCGCAGGACCGACTGGTAGCTGCTTTCCAGCCGGCTGGCCGGCCGGCTCAGAAGCCTTGTGGCTTGCTTTTCTTTAATTGCCTCTTTTCCAGAAACATATCAAAGGCCATTTTCCTCTTCTGAGCGACGCATACGGTCACTCAAAACGCTTCCAGGCAGCGTGAGCCGCGGCAGCAGCGGGAAGGATCACGGGGGTGTTGAAACGCAGATGCGCGAGGGGCAGGAGCAAGAGGCAGGCGGTCGCCGGGGGCTCGCAGCCGTAAAGGGCTGCTGCCCTTCCCCTGGCCTTCGCTGGCGGCTTTCTGCGGGGCACGCTTCTCCGTAGAAGCCCTGGGCGTTTGGACGGCCACGTGCGTTTCGCGGTGAGGGCGCGGGAGCTGTCGTGGGAACGGGAGCAGTGGAGAGCACCGATGCCAAAAAAAAATGCGCTTGGACTCTTTCCTTTCTCTTCTTTTTTTTTTTTTTTTTTTTCACACAAAGGTTAAAAAAAAACCTCAGCGGGGCGTACCTGCTTCTATTCCATTTGTTTTATTTTCATTTCTCGTTGCTTGGCGGGGGGGGGGAGGGGGGGCATCAACGGAGGGGGGGCCTGCCGCAAAACATGAGTTTCTCATCTTGCCTGCGTGTGCGGATCCAGTTTCCTGCCCTTGATCCCAGATTATTTTCTCCCGTCAGGAGACAGCTGGTTTGGCAGAGCCGACCGCGGGGCGGCTCCCCAGGCAGGGGGGGAAGGAGGAGGAGGAGGGCCGCCATGACCGGGCGGCGGGAGCTGCGCTGGAGGCTGCCCGCGGGTGACCGTCGGCAGCGAGAGGTCCTGTGAAAGCCGGCAGGGCGGCCTCCCCTGGCCGCCCTCCAGCTGGGGGGGCCCTCCTCAGCCTCGCCTCTTCCATCAGCGCCCAACCGGGAACGGAAAGCGAATCGCTTTTTTTTTGTCGGCCTCAAAGAGGTCCTTTGACGGGGAAGGCCTACGCCTGCCATTGCTGTTCGATCCGTTCCTCCCCACACACACACAAAACCCCCCCCCGCGCCTGGCTCCCCCGCCATCGCCCCGGCCCCATGGCGGGTGACGTTCCCCCGGCCCACGGGTGCCCCGAGAGGGTCCGAGCCCCGGCGCGGGGCACAGCCAAACGGAGGCACCGCCACCGGGACCTCCGCTCGGGGCCGAGACCTCCATCCCACAGGCAGAGCCCCTGTGGCCGTCAGTGCCTTCCAGGTGGCCGCTTGCGGGGTGTTTACCGTGTTATTTCCCCGGCTAGGCTTTTTTCTTCACCCCCCCCAACCACCAACCGCCCTAAGAGCGGATTTGGAGAAAGCCTGCCCCGCCAGAAGACACGGTAGTCACGGTAGTCGATCCCTCCTGGCTGCTCGCACCCCATTTTGGAGGCCCCAGGGCAGACGTCCCCCCTCCCTGGCGGACCCTCACAGCAGCGGTGCGGAGAGGCTGTTTGCCATCGTGTGGTGTCTGGGTTTTTGTGGTTGGGCTTCGGAGACCGTATATCCTGGCTTTTGCGCACCTCGGGGAAGGAGCGGGAATTGACTAAAGGAAAATAAACAAGGGCTTTTAAAGACACGTTTATTTACGGACAGGCTTTCATGCATGCATCTTACAGCACTCTGCATAAAATATAATTAAAACAAGCATCACGCTGAATATGATTCAGAAAATAAAAATGTCTTTAAATACAGTTTAGCTGCCAGCAGCTCGACATACTTCATTCCTCTGGGGAAGGAGTAACGGAGACATGAAGTTATGTGACTACAGAAGCCACAAGACGTGGGTATTTTTAGGGGAAGTACAACTGGGGGAAGTAACTGACCTGTGACAAGGGTTTAATACAAGAAACGCTCCCGAAGCCGCACAGCTCCTGAGGGCACTCGGGCAACCTCAGATGGCGGTCGGGCCCTTTGGGAGGAGGATGGAGAGGGAGGTCAAGACCCACCAGCTCTGCTCCCGTGGCTGGTCTCGGGCACCCCGCGGAGGCATACCTTCACCCAAACAGACCTTCAAACACTTCTGTTGGCAGGGCTGTCTGAAGGCAAGTTGACATCAGTAAAATCCTGAACGTCTGCCACCACTTCCTACCATTTCTGCCCTTTATTTTCTCCATTCCCATTCAGGTCTGCAGGCAGGAAGGCACATAAAGCTGGCCCGGGGCACCCTGCAACGGCACGCGACCGGAGCCGCGGGAGCTGCTTCCCGCTGCTCTGTGCCACATCTTACAGTGCCCGCTGCCAAACCGGGACCGTAGGAGTTTGGTTACAGCCCTGAAAAACCAGAGGTGCTTCTCTGCATTTGTCACTGCGTTTACCACCAGCACTGAGATGAGCCAGCATACTTGTTCACAGCCTCTGTTGAGCAATCAAGGATGAACACGTGTGGAGCCTGAAGTAATCTCAACCCGTAGGTGTTTTCTCTTTCTTTCCTCCTCCTCCTCATATTTGCCAAGTCAGAAGAGCACCTTTTTGGACGGGAAATACCAGCCTGGTATCATGCCATAGAGCTGGGAAAGAGAGTATGGAATCACCTAATTTTTTTTACCTATGGACATTTTACCACTTGTGTGACTTTTCAAAGACTTTTGCCAGCATTCTTTCCATTAGACATACCAGGACAAGGGTGTTTCTCATGGGACTTCAAAGGAGACTTTATTTTAAATACCACTGGAAAATAATATGTCAGTCTAATACTCTCTGTGATTTTCCCACATTCTTCACAGCACCATAGGGAACTTTCAACCTTTCTTCCTTGTTAGTTTCATACTTTCTTTTTATTATCTGAATTTTTTTTAGGGGAAGAGCCTCAAATTCATTTTCACAGAACTGTTGTTCTAAACCTGAAGCAGGAGCATGCAAATATTGCGAGGCAATGAGGAATCAGTTTTTTTTATGAACAAATGAATTAATACTGTAGGTTTAATTTTTTTCTTTCTTCTTTATTCCCAGTCATGTCAACATATGCAGCACAATAGGTACTTGGCCCTGTTTTTTAACTTCCTCATTCTGTTTGCAAAAGAAAAAAAAAAAATGCAATTCAGCTATAGCTCCTGTTGCTATTGAAGGCAATGCCAAAAACCCAAAAGAACATGGATGGAGTCAGTTTAACTGTACAATCTATAGGCTAAAAGTTACCCTTAAGAAAATCAGCTTGTAGATTACAGATTTATGAAATCAAAGCCCTAAAGTGATAGATTTATAAGTATCATTGCAAATTCTTGAACCTCAAACTTTCTTATTTATTGTCAGAAATGCTAGATAGTTTAGCCGCATAATTGTAATTACACTGCTGTAGCTTATGTCTGTCATAAAATGAAAATTGCATATAGAAGAGTCTTCTACATTCTTACTATTTAATTTTAAATGTGTTTTCCAAGAGGTAGGATTCAAGTCTTAGTTGCTTTTTTCTTACGTTGTATTTAAATTTATTTCTAAATTTGCATCTATGGTGGATGGGTCCTCTAGTTTGATGGATATCCTTTCTACTTAGCATACATCTAAGTGGACAAATAAATGATACAGACATCAGAAAATGAAGCCTACTCAAAGCTGTGTACTAGTATGTTATAAAATACAGGCACTTTAAATGCAAGAGTTTTATCTCAAGCTTCATCTTCCCATTGCACCCTGAGAGAACAGGTAACAGGTAAGGAATTGAAGAGTCAGCTGTGGAGCAGGGTTTTCTCTGCTGAACTGACTGGAACCTTGCCACCCATTTTACCAGGGCCATGTCTGAATCAGCATTTACCCCAGCTGCGTAGGGTCTAGCTCTGCCACCTATTCCAGATTATACACAATCCAGTGGGTTTCTTCATGAGGGAATAGATAGTCAATGTATTTGACCTAGGCAATGCACCTACTAACCTCAGTTTCCTCTAATACAGGAAAACCCACAAAGCTCATGAAAAATAAAGACTGTGTGTGGTCATATGGTTATGTACATAAATATATACCAGTAGTCAAGGCACTAGGACACTGCCCAGGTGTTAGCTGCTTAATGTGCATGAGTGGGTTTGGAGGAGGGAAGGAATCAAATAGTGCAGTAGAGCTGGGAAGGTGAAAGGTGGTATGATGATGCAGAAAAGTATTCAGATTGTTGTAGAGAGCAGAGGTTCCCTTTCAGCTTGTTACATTTGAGGAACTTCCCAGATATTTTTACCTTTTTGTGCATTTGTCCAGCAGTTTGGTGGTCTGAACAGAGAAGACAAACGGACAAAATGGCATTTGAAAACAAAAAAAATGATGTCTGACATCCTTTATAACCCTTGCAGATATGACTTCGTCGCCTTGAAGACCTAACACTCTGCCACATGTTAAGATGAACTTGATCTCCAAAACAGATCTTTGTGACCAGTATAAAACCCACAGGCGCAAAATCTCAAACTGCTCTATAAATGGGCTCTGGCATCATCAAACTGCTCATTTTCAGGTAAGTAAATGCAGATTTGTGAAAGTTACATCTTGCCTCTCAAGGCTAAAAAAATGTATTTTTTGTTCCTTACTGATCAAGTATCTCAGTTCCGTCCAAATGCACGGCTGTGTTTTCCCATACACCGGGAGGAAATGGAGTGTCTCATTGCCCTACAGCTGCGACTCCCCCCTCCAGTGAATAGGTGATGACAGACGGGACATTGGTTTTGGAATTCACATGATTTCTGAAATCCCATGTGCTTGCTGGTGGGCATGGCAGTGTTTATTCTCACCATTTTACACCCAAATTTCCCTCTGCTGGTTTATCTTAGAACAGATAAAGACAATTACTATGTGTGTATGTATACACTACTATTATTTGAAAAAACCCTCAGATATTTCCTGCTCTTTTTCCACTCCTGCCTCCCACTATAGCCCAGCCCACCCCGGGGAAACACTTTTCGTGCTGAGGGCGTGCATTGTGTGGGTACTGGCAAGTGCTCAGGGGTTGCGCGAGGAGGGAGGCAGCAGCTGAGTCAGAAGCACTGCGGTGGTGCTGGGCTGGGGGCAGTCAGCAAAGACACAGCAGAGAGACGGTTCCTCTGCTTCTGGCTGCTAATGTGCTTGCTGGTGGCAGCGCCGTTCTCATCAGGACTATTTGTTTTTACAGGCTGCCCTTTGTTGACTTTAGGCTTGTTTTCCTTGCCATGCAATACAAATATTCTCAGGCGTTAAGCTTTCCTTGCCCCTACTGCCTTCTTTTCATCTGGGACCATGTAGGAGCTAAATTTAAACTTGATTGATAGCGTTTAATCCAGAGAGGGTCAGGGTGCTATTTTCCTGTTAAACGTTCTCTGGTTTGCTTCTTCTGTTTACAATCATGTCTCTAAAGTACTGTAGTCAGTCCTGCTTCCCAGTGAAATCTCTTCTGCTTTCCTTGCCGCTGTGGGATAGTTGCTCTCAATTATGTGGAGCCTCATGCCGCTTTGTCTGATCCTAGATGGAAAAGAACAACAGCTATGGGCCTTTAAACCAGATGATGCGATGACTTACATACTCCCTCCGCTATAATAGATAGCAGGCCCCAAATTCCACGATTGTAAACCACTAAACATGGAAATACGAAAGCAGTCCTGGTTGTGTTTTCCCTTTCCTGCCAGTCTTTGAGAAACATCTTCCTTGAGCAACCACATGTTCAGCATAACCATATGAGTTCTTTTTTTATAGCTCTGAAGACAGCAATCTTACTGTCTGTCTCAGTACTGGATGTAAGTAAAAATTTTCTCTCTACCAGATGTCTGCACAATCTTATACACATTATCTGCACATATTTTGAACATGACACCTCTTGCTGATGTCAACTAACTGTATGCATAGGCTTTTACTGGCATTACCTAGTTACTTTATACCGTCATTGCCTCCATGGTAAAATTCTGACATTCTTAGTAAGATGGAGAGGGTAGGGCTAGGGAAAGAAAGGCAGAACATCTTGACTTAAGGCTTTACACATTTTCACTTTTTCTGGAGAGTGTATGCTTTTTTATTGAGGAGTTACAGTCTTCTGTTTTCAAAAATAATTCCTCTAGCACTGATGAAATATGCACACATGCACACACATGAAAGCAAACGAAAGAAAAACACCTGAACCACTATGTGAGGTTGGAATTCTTTTTAATGGTTTAAAAAGCCCTTTTCATTTGTTCACCTCTATAGCCATGTCGTATTCTTCATGATGTACCTGCAATGTTCCTTAAAGTGCATTGACAGTCATCTGCCTACACACATGTATGAGGTTAACTAATCAGTGCTTTTCCACAGCACAGTCCATCAGGGTTAGAAACTAGATTTTATGAGTTGTTGACAAATCTATCCTAAAAAAATGCATGTCCTGACTCTGACACTGCTCTCAAGGAGCTAGTGCTTTCTGTTCAGGCAGCCTGTGAAAAAAATGTCTTTAATACACAGAATTTTGAGTATAAATTATTTTTAAAATATATCATAGCATAGAGCCACCTCACAGTCTAGAACTTTACCAGCTTGTACACATGATTATGCATTTACAAGTTGCTGCTGCAAGAGCTGAAGTGTATATTCTCCTGCAGAGCTATGCAGGTATATGTGCACACACTCAAACACTCTACCTCATGCAGAAGGAGAACGCATTTAAACAAGCAAGTACACCTCTTGAATTCTGCTGGAATCCTTAGGGTTTAGCTGCTAGGAAACCAACAACATTAGACTGGCTTATGTGTTAAAAATGATACTAGATGAAATAATATTTGTCAATTGGAAGTGGAAAATTTGGAGACAGAATATTACTCTGCTGAGAAATACAAAAACAATGCAAAAAAAACAAAACCCAAACCCCTCCAAAAACCTAACAAGAAAACATGCGGAAAGTAGATGGGAAGAACTAGGGACTACTGCATGTCCAAGACCCTGTGACCCTGTGAACTGCTTGAAAATGGAAGAAGGATCAACTCATTTTTCAAGAAAGAATCACAAGAAAAATGATGAACAGATCTCTGCATCTTACATATACAAGATGAGGGCTTCACTTTACCTAGTTTAGTTGTATAAAAATTGGGTGTCTGTCTTGGATAGTGCTTTCATATCACTTTATTGGTATGAGATGCAGAAGTGGCCACAGGAATGTCTGTACTAATTGAGAGCAAATGTCCCTCTTACCTGGTCTTCCTTTTCCAACAGTCCATAAATGGATGAATAGGGGTAAATAAGGACAGGACAAGAATGTATGAGTTTTCCCTCTTTAAGTCCTCTGCTGCATCCAACTTTTTTTTAGGTGAGGAGAATTTTTGGGGACCTGATGCAATTTGTCTGTTTAGTAACATTTAATGGATCCTTCCTCCAACTACTTGTCCAGTCTGTCTTTGAGCCCATGTGAATTCCTTCCATGGACAGGAACAGCTATAGATCTATGTTGCATGAAGAACCATCTCCTTCTCTTTGCTCCAAACCTGGATTGTACTGCCTTTGTGTGATGGTTCCTAGTTCATATATTAGAAGAAACAGGAAAAAGTTAATTCCTAAGCATCTTCTTCAAGCGACACATGATTTTGTAGACATCTATCATAATTCACTCAAGTTGTCTCTTTTCCAGCCTGAAGACTCCTACTACTACTCAGTTGTTCATCATGTAGATGATGTTTCGTGCCTTTCTCATCTTTATCGCTCTTCTCCAGTTCTCATATACCCTTTTCAAAAGAAGGGCACCAGCACATCACACACTGATATGGCATTTAACTTCTCTGAGTTAGTCTTCTGGACTCTGTAGAGGACATTTGCTCCTTCTTGATGTGTTAGAAGAATTTAGTCCTGGTTTTGATTCCTTCAGCATTTGCTTCTTGCTCTCTTTTGGCTTACTTATGTTTTTATATTTGATATGCTAGAATGCATATTACTGTATATGTTCTTTGCCTGGATACAACTTCATCTTTTTGAAGAGTATCCTGTGTCTAGTAAAGCACCCTATTCTGCCATTTAATCACATCAGCTTCCCTTTAACCTTTTTCAAGGCTTACTTAATAGATGACAAGTGAGGAACCAATAGCAAGATTTCAGCACCGAGTTCCCCATCACATTCTTAGCTGCATCTTCTAGCTTCTTTTTAACAAGTTGGGGTTTTTTAAAAAAAAAAAAAAAAAAGTTCTAATTTGGAAGCTGAGCACAACCTTTTGGACTTTTTGAACTATGATGCCCTGAAAGACATCAAACCTAAGCACACTGAAGTCATGATACATGGAGAGGGCTGGCAGTCTGAAGGGGATTTATTCCCCCTATCTTAAAACCAGACCTGAAACTGGCTATCTTGTCTCGTCGCTGAGTACAGGGGGATCTGGGTGACTAACTTAGATATTAGGCTGGATGACTTGCGGTTAGTGTGTTATAGTTAGATTAATTTCAGTGTCAAATAATCCAATGCTGCTTTCTTAGTCAGCTTGGAAAAGCAGCAATGTTAGATAAGAAACACATCGCTGTGTGTAGAAGCATGTGAAATAAAGGCTCTGATGAAGACCATGGTTACTGGAGATTAGCTGCAGAAGTAATTTGACAACAACAGCTGATTTTTATCAGCTTCAGTTGATACGAATATACTTGACTCTATTGGTGTTAGATTTATATCAGCTGAAGTTATTTGCCCAGTGTTCAACATTTTTGTCCATCTTGCTGCCTTCCTTTAAGCTCTTGCAGCTTTTCCTTCACCCTCACATACTATTAAGTAGGGAGGAGGTTTGATTTGAATATGTTCTATTCTCACTTTCCTTTTGCTTACCTAGCTGATATGACTTGGTGTGTGATCCCAAGATTGCTAATGTCAGTAAAGGGCCGTGGGGAGATGTGTAACAGGAGGTAGTGAAGGACGGACCATGGCTTTGGCACAGGTTTGCTCATAGACTGGGCTAAGTCAGTCGTGAAACCTCACCCTTGATTTATAAACACTAATTATTTTTTAATGTTACCATTGTAATTAATACTCTATTCCCATGTCTTTGTTTATGCCTCTCCCTAGGGGAATAATTTATATTTTCATTGTGTTTCTTTGCAGAGAAAAGGCTAGGAACTGCATTTTAAAAATGCATGAAAGCTTAGTAGTCCCTTCATACCCTATTTTAAATCACTTGGTGTTAAATGACTCACAATAACATTACCTTAAATCTTAGTAAGTGTAATATGTCTGTGGCCAAAGCAAAATTGTCTAACCCACTAGTCTGAACACCAGTGTTTCCTTTGGGCAAATTTCATGAGTGCAGAAGGAAACCTGAATCTAGCATTGAAACTCAGTTTTACATCTTTGCTATCCTACATGCAAATGTCTATGTCTGATAAGCCAGTGATGGTGTGCATGTGGGGTTCTGGAAAAAGCAGCTGAATTTCGGTTACTAGGCTCCTACCAGATATGCTGGCCTCGTTAGAGGAACATCAGGAGGCAACTTGTCTACTAATAAATAATGTTTACGAGAGAGATCATGATATACATATAAAAGACTAACATAGAAAAATGTGGGAAACGTCTTCATCTTCAAAATGAAGACTCAACTCGTGACTCGGCATGAGTTTTGTTTTTCCGGAGCAACTTATGCGGAGGACAAAACTATACATCTCTCCTTTGAATGCCTTGCCTTTATTCTCTCAACCTTCATGTATTTTAAATGAAGACCCTTATGTATTAGGTCACAAATGCCTGAGCTTCCAGAAAGTGCTTCTAATAAAAAGCAATTGTGCGAGGGACTTTAAATGGGACTCAATAATTTACAACTTTCAGGCTGTCCTCTTCCATCCTGTTTAATGTTTCTTTAACATGGGCTTTTCCCCAGTTCATAACTGTGGAATAATCATTCCCTCCCTCCCTTATTACTAATGGCAATGGCTAAACTGTTATCTGCTTCAATAGAGTAGAGCTAAACCCAAGACTACTGCAGGTCCTCAACACGACTAATTGTGAACAACAGATAAAAACCCCTCTTCCTCCATCTTGGTGATGTATTGCTAGGGTTAGTTAATTCATGGTGTTTGAGATTTTGTAATTCACATATTAAGTAAATCCCTGTATCTGTGTGCTCAGGACATGACCCAGCGTTGACTGCTGTGAATGGGGAGCATCCTGTGGATTTTAATATGTTGCTTTTGAAACAGGCCTTTCTGGCATTTCTGGGGCACTTTCCTTCTGTAGGATGCTCTGCTCGGGGTATTTCTTTCTTCCCCCTCCCTTCCTCCCTCCCTCTCTCTTTTTCATATTCATGGAACCAAAATGTCCAAAATGAAACTACAGCTATGGACTCTACACAGATGCCAGGGCAGCATGTCAAACACTTGCTGTTTTCACATTGAGAGTGAAAAAAAGTTGCTTCTCTCTTCCCTTGCTCCTGTGTCTACCAACCTGTTCAGAGCCGTCCTTTTGCCAGACTTTTCTAGCCAGTAACTGAACAACCAGCTTGAACTGTAACAGCACGGCCATAGGTAAGATAACTTTGGTAACAACTGTAACAATCTGAAACAACGTACTTGGCAAAAATATCTTTCATTGAATGAGAAGAAAAGGTGTCCTGTGAGGTCTCAAAAAGTCCAAAAGGTACAAGTTGTTACAAGTTGGTCTTGGATCTCTCAGTTTCATCTTGGGTAGTAAAGGAGCAGAACAGGACAAAAAAACCCCCAAAACTTCTGAGTCTCTTTCAATCCACAGCAACTGCCTGAGGGTCAGTCTTGTCTATTATGTGCTTTTCTCGTAGGCTGTTTCTGGTAAACAGTTTGCCTTAAAAATGTCTGTCACTATTATCCCTGCACTTACAGGGAATGCTATTATTTTGAATGCACAAAATGCCCCACTGAGACAGCCATGTAATCAATACAAGACTGCCTGATGATGTTCTGAAAAATATTCCTTGAGGATCTTTCAGTGTAGCTATTTCTTGAACTTGCTCCCTGTGGCAGAGTACAATTGCCTGAATTTTTCCAATAGAGAAACCTCTAGTAAAAAAAGCCCCCTGTAAAAGTAGCCTGGTGAGCTGCAGAAGGACAAGAACCTTTGTATGTGCTTTTCTCTGTAGAAATCCTTTTCTTTTTTCATGGCGCTGCTTAGTTACTCTGAAAGATGAGTGGCCATTTCTTACTCTTTGACACATGAACTTTCTGAAAATTACAGTCCAAGCTGCATGCCATTCCCTCCTTAACTGCCAGATAGATTGTATTTCTCTTTACTGTGTTACTGCCAGAGAAAACCTGAAAAAAATCAAAAGCACTGCAAATTCAGGCAGCACGTTTATGGTGGTGGTGTATGGGACACTATAAGAATATAAAGAAGTAACACAACATTGACCGACTTTGTGAAAGTACTACAGGTCTATCTCTGTCACTCTACCACCCTGTCCCATCTGAAGGTAAAAATGTTTTCACAGTACAATTCAGTTCCTGAATCACAACTGAAGATTAGTTGTAAAATACTAATGAGGCCAATATATATTATGAAGTTACAGCCCAATTTGAGGAGACTTCACCAAGATCCTTACATCCAACAGCAAGACAAAGGAGGATCTCAGAATTCCACCTACACTGTATTTTTATGTAATGTAGATGAACAGTGTTACTGCAAAGAAGGAATACTTCTGGAGTCTAACTTCAGAACTTTTATTTGTAACATGTAGGAGGTTATTGTCTCCTCTTCCTCTGGTGAGACCTCAGTAGTCCAAATCTCACCTAGGGAAATGAAGGGACCTTGGGACCACGGGACACTACCCCATGTGAAGCATGTAGTAAGAAGAATAGAAGGAAGAAGGAGCTGAGGTTAGGGAAATTTGACCTATGAGAAGGGTCAGAGGAAGTGAGTTTGTTTAGTCTAGAATGGACAAAAATGAGGGAGGACATGATGGCAGTTTTCTAATATGTAAACAGTTATAAAGAAGATTAATTTATTGTTCGCTACATTTGCAAGTCTTAGAACAAGAAATAATCAGATTAATTTTAAGTAAAGGGTGTTTAAGTTACATATTAGGAAAAAAGCAATTCTTATTAAAGAAATATTGAAACTGGCACAGACAGCCTAGGGAGGGTAGGGGGTTTCCTCTACTGCAGATTTTTGAAAGGAGGTAGGATAAACCTCCTATTCAGATTGTCTTGGCAAATGCCATGCTACCTCTGAGTAAAAGGAGGGCATAGATAATCCCCTGTGGTACTTCGCAGCTCTATATTTCTACAATTCTAGGATTCGTTTGTGGAAATACATAAGGTCTCCAGCAGCACCCTGCTCTTTCCAAAGCTGCTCAGCAGCCTTCCCACCTCTGTGGAAAACCCATGGCACCTGGAGTGCTGGATCATAGACCCTTTTCCAACTTGGCCACCCCACAGAACCTTGCTATGCCTACTGGATGCAGAGAGAGGGTGTGCTAATCGATACCCAAGATATTTCACCCTGGATGGGTCTGGTATTGTCTTCTCTTCAACCACCTACAAAAGGCTACATACAAAAAATCCACAGCCATGTAATAAAATGCATGAGGGTGGAAGGTCAAGCCAGCCAGCCAGAACCTTTTTTTGGTTTTAATATACAAATGCCATGGCTGGACATAAGGTGAGAACAGAGTCTATTCTTCCTGTTGTCCATCTTGAAACCTTCTTAGCAATTACATTCAGCATCTACTACTGTCGAGACCTTGACCATATTTGTCCAACTAGGACAGAAAGATTTCCCTGCTGTTTTTCCCAGCCTTCTGCCTAAAATGAAAACCTACATTTTACAGCTTCCATTTTCTACTGTCTTATCAATTCTTTGTCTTCTTGCCAAAAAATATCAGAAGTGCCCTGTATAAAGGAGGAATCTTATGTGTCTCTACTCACTGCACATCTAGAAACAACTAAGTTGGGAGCCAAGGAAATTGTTTGGCTATTAAGTTCTGAGAGTTGATAATGAAGATGGTTCTTTAGAATTGTCCTTTTTTCTTGCTAGGTCTTCCTTTCTTCTAGCAGCCTCCCAAACCAGACCTGTTCTTTACTTACCAAAATCTGAAAAACTTGCAGTGCTGCTCAGAGAGAAAAGCAACTGCAGAAAAGAAAAAATGGTTTGTCGCTAGTGCAGCTCACTTAATATCCTTCAGCTATCTTCCATGCTTAGAGATCCCTGCTGAGTTGCCTGATCAGAGGAGTTCCTCATTCTTTGTCAATGCGACTGATTCCAACTCTCTTATTCAAAATTAAACCCTTTTTCCCCTTTCCATCATGATCTTTGGGACCCACCTGTCCATGGTGGGTCTGTGAGGATGTCTCAAAAGGCTCTGCAGTCCTACACCAGGCCTGTAACAGAGCCTACATGAATGCCCTGTGAGAAGGAATGCAGGGAGGCCACCAAGTTCTGCTTTGTCAGTTCTCACCATCCCGTTGGGGAGCATAAAACTTTTAAATTGTTTCTTGTTCCATAAAGTTGTCTTTACTTTTCTAATTACAACTGCATTGTTGAGCAATCAAGTATGTGATTTCTAACAACCCCAGCCAACAGCCATTGCCCCAGTCTCCTCAGATTTGGCTTGGAGCAAGCTGTAGGTTATGCAATGCCTCATCTGATCATGATATACACAGGCAGTTTAACGAAATACCTGGTTCTCCTCTAAAATATAAAATCCATTGCTTTTCTTCAAAGATGGTATCCCAATGCATTCTGTTACTCTTTGCCATGGCATGCTATATTTAAGTCATTTCATGATTTCAAAATCCTTATCATGTTGTTCTATTACTGCCATCTCACTGTAGCTAAAAAATTACTCCCAGTAACTATAGGTCATGTTTTCCTTGGTTTTCCTCCTTTCTTTTTACCTCAGGACATGCTGCTCTATATGAAAATGGGCATGTCAAGCTGAAAAATTTTCTGTAATCCATCCATTCATCCTTAGTGTTTGAGATTCCTGTACACTTTCTCCATAGAAGTTTCTTCCCATATTATTCTTTGTTTTCTTGATCAACAGCCTGTCAGTCTTCTCTACTTTAACACTGTTTGGGACTCTCTGTAGCATCCTTGCTGTCTGTCCCCTACTCTCTCCTTTCAGCAGTGTTCACCGTTTATTGTACCAGCAAAAGTCCTTTCCTCTGAGTTTGACAGATCTTCTCATTCAAAATGGGACCTTGATCAAGGGTTGCAGTTTGCTCAGAAATTGGTCACCCTGTACTACAGAAATTATCTTTATGCATTTAATGATAAAAATTATCTATTTTTTTACATGTATCCCACACATCTCCATTTCAATATTCTTTATATCAAAGGCATTAAGTCCTCAACACATGAATTTGCTTATTCCAGAACATCCAGCACAGACAATGCTCAGCAGAACCACAGGTTAAACAGGTTTGTATTGTCTGGAGCACTTACAGAAGTGGTATATTGAGGGACTCAGTGGAGGTCTCTGTGTTGTGTTGTCATTGAAAAGCTCAATTTTGCACCTAAGTTTTTCACAATCTACTGAAGGTATGTGAATTGAAGCTATAATTGTTTTATCATCCTGGAAATTGGATCCAGAGAAAATAACATTACAGTAGGCATTGAACTCTTTGTGTTCCCATTTGTACCGGAGAGACTCCTAATAATTTCAGCAAATGAGTCACAGCAACAAAAACCAGGTGGGATTTGGGTCCATGACCCTGTGTAGTGGAATCTGTGCATTTGTGAAACACCATCCTAAGAGAACATTTCTGCTGAAATGACCGTAAGCCTGAGCCTGCACAGGATTTGTTTGTGGCATCTCTTATGTAACCCAAGGGAAGATCCTTACCTCAGATGCTGTTTGCCTTCTCCGATGTTTGCTTACAACAGGATCGCACGCTCTGGGTCTCACACTTTTTCTCTCTTTTTTTGTACTGGATTTGGATGAAAACAAGAAATCTAATTCAGATTCTAAAAATCACCTGCTCCAGGGCACTGGTGGCTCTTGTAACCTCTTGAGTGGAGCATCCGAGCTGGAATAGATCCCCTACAGTGCTGATGGCTGACCTTATAGGCAGAAAGAAGCCACAAAGGTAGCTATTTTGTCCATATAATGATGCTGGTGGAGGTCACCGCTCACTTCCTAAAGATGCATATGGAGTTTCCCAGGAAGATCAGACCATCGGAATCACTTCCCATTTACCAGCGGCTCTCCCTGGTCACCACTCACAGGCAACAAAGCAAACACCATTTGCTCTAGACCATCCTTTCCCTTCATCTCAGTCCTCCTGGATCCCTTGCTCCCTGGTCTCCCTAAGTTCCTACTCACCATAGGGTAGAAACCCTTGCCTGTTACAGCAACAATGCTCATAACTTTGGTAAATCAGCGAGTTCAGCTGTCTTTGGGAAGTGATTTCTGCCTCCACCTGCAAGGAAGCAGTGCCAGGTTACCCAGACGCTTGGGAGAACTGAGGTGTCTCTGCCCTCCCCATGGGAGGCTGCACCCATCTCATCCGAAAAGTGAGGGAAAAGTGAGCGCTTTTCTTTCCCTCTAGTTTAAATATCCTCAAAGTGGCTTCCTCAGAGAAGAGGGGCGTGCAATCTGTGGTGGTGGTTGTCAGCGATGAAAGTCATGTAAATTCTTCGGATTTTCAGGCATCAGCCAAGCCCAAATCCTCTAAGTGTGGAGCTGTCATGTGCATGACTGGCTCACGAGCTGCATTGGCCCAGACAAGCTTGACTAGGATACAGAGCTGTGGCCGTGGGTAAGCCTGCTGCAATGACGTGACGAGACTAGACCACAGGTCCTGAACTGGCAAGGGAAATGCAATGGGAGTCAGCTCAAAGTTTGGAGCCTAAAGCAAAAGTGTCTCATCCCGTCCACCAAGGGATGAACTTGCTGCCCATGGCAGAAGGAGCATAGCTGCTGCTCTCGCCACAGACACAGTGAGTTACAGTGGTCTGGTTTAGGCATCTGTGGATCAGAAGATTAAAGAGAAGACAAAGCTGTGACTGGATGGCCCACATAAAATGAATTTGCTGTTTCACTTTGTTCTTTTCTTAGCAGAATATAAACTTACTAAAAATGTAGCTGAAATTCAAAACACAAGGTACCTGAGCCTGCACTTAGTTAAGTATTTTATCCATGTCTTTAAGAGATACAAACTGGTAAAAATGTGAAGGTAGAGTGACATAACTTACTTGGCACGTACGGAAATGTAGAGCGAGAAACTACATGTTGTGCGTGTTACAGTACAGCATTTAACAGTATGGTAGGAATCTCCTCTTAGCACTGAAAGTTACAAAAATAATAAAAAACCCTAGACTCAATTTTCATTCTGAGTGTTTCATCATATTAAAATTTGAATTATAACTTATTTATTGTGCCCTGTTTTGAATTCCTAAGCCAGATAAAAATTCCAGTAACTGGTTTCACAAAGGCCTGAGTAAGGCATTGAGAACTGGAACCATTGTTTTTATATGATAGTTTCGCAAACAGATGGGCATGTCTTTGAATGAAACCAATTGGAATATTAAGCATTGACTTCTGGGAATATTAAACATGGAGATTATTAGCTGATCTCCAAGACCACAGCTTTGTGTCAGGTTCTATTTTCTCTGTTTCTACACATAAATACTGCATATGTATGCTGGGCGATGGTGGAGCAGTTTACTCTCATACTCCCTCACTTAAAATTGTATTTAGTAGCTTAGATCGGGACCAGTTTTATATTTCCATCATTCTTTTTTCTCTTAGAATTTGGTTTTAATATGGGGTTTGCAGAGGTACGAGTACCTGGGGTGTGGAACGTAATGCGGACAAGGAAACTGGACTGGGAGCGTGTAGTGCATTTTTGGTTCCTCCCTGGAGCAGAGATGACAGCTGGGATTTGTGTGCTTAAGCAGTGTCTAATGCGGGAATGCTCACGGGCAAAGTGCCATGCCACAGGCTATGGCATAAGCCATTGAGAAATGAAAGGAAGAAAACCATGTTAAGATCTGCAAGTTACTTAAAATTTAAGGAAAGAAAAATTTGCCTGTCTTACATAAAATACTTATGAAAACAAGACTTAAACAAAAGGATTTTTTGGAAGTATTCTCAATAGCTTCAACTGGCATATTTCCAAAGTGTCTTTTGGAAATAAGGAAGGGAAGATTTATTTAAAGGTGCCTGTAGGGGGAGATGGTTGCCCAGGAGATTGGCAGTAAACATTTCATCTCCAGGTCAGGAGCCCAAGCCAGCTCTGCTCACTAGTGGCCAAAAGCCTACTGTATTATTGTCATTAGGAAAGGACATGAATCATCTGAGAGTCTGTGGAGACATGAAAATGTCTGGTTCAATACCATATATGAATTATTTTCTAATAATCCTTTGGGGGCCTTCTGAAGTACACACAAACACAAATATCTTTCTGAATGTTTATACAAATACTAGTCTAGAAAATACTAGTAATTTTAATTTTAAAAATAAACTCAATAACCTCACCAACTAATTTAAAGTCTCTCCCCTTCCCTTCCCTTCCCTTCCCTTCCCTTCCCGTCCCTTCCTTTCCCTTCCCTTCCCTTCCCTTCCCTTCCCTTCCCTTCCCTTCCCTTCCCTTCCCTTCCCTTCCCTTCCCTTCCTTTCCCTTCCCTTCCCTTCCCTTCCCTTCCTTTCCCTTCCCTTCCCTTCCCTTCCCTTCCCTTCCCTTCCCTTCCCTTCCCTTCCCGTTTTCTTCTATACGTGCGTCAAGTACTATGTTTCTGTCTTATAAATCTATCTTTTGTTATGGAAATAATGGAGGGGAAGGGAATGTAAGTTAATTGTAATCCGGTATGGTGTATTTTTTCCATTATGATACACGAGTAGGGGAAGGGTGAGGCAGGGGATATAAATGAAGCCGGGTTAGATTAACACATTATAAAAGACGATTTGTGTGGGAATTTGTCAACTTTAATAATTCAACATTGGGGGTTGGAGATTGGGGTTGGAAATAAGAGTGGATGTTCGGCGAAAGTACGCTAAGTTATTTCGAAGCATTGGAGGGGGTCCCTTTATGTATTGGGCATATGTGGGTGGTGGTTCGTAAACGAAATTATAAAAGACGTTGGCTTATGTATCGTGGAGACTCATTCGCTAATAGCCTGCGCAATAGAGGATTCGTTGTGGTATTAATAGATCAGTCTCCTTTTGGAAGGAGGAAGGAGGAGACACTGAAGAGTCATACAGAAAAAGAACACCCTTCCCTTCCCTTCCCCTTCCTTCCCTTCCCTTCCTTTCCCTTCCCTTCCTTTCCTTTCCTTTCCCTTCCCTTCCCTTCCCTTCCCTTCCCTTCCCCCTTCCCTTCCCTTCCCTTCCCTTCCCTTTCCCTTCCCTTCCTCTTTCCTTCCCTTCCTTCCCTTCCCTTCCCTTCCCTTCCCTTTTTCCCTTCCCTTCCCTTCCCTTCCCTTCCCTTCCCCTTCCCTTCCCTTCCCTTCCCTCCCCTCCCCTTCCCCCCCCTCCCTTCCCTCCCCTTCCCTCCCCTCCCCTTCCTTCCCTTCCCCTCCCCTCCCTTCCCTCCCTTCCCTTCCCTTCCCTTCCCTTCCTTTCCCCTCCCTTCCCTCCCTCTCCTTCCTTCCTTCCCGTTCCCTTCCCTTCCTCCTTCCCTTTCCCTTCCCTTCCCTTCCCTTCCCCTTCCCTTCCTTCCCTTCCCTTCCCTTCCCTTCCCTTCCCTTCCCTTCCCTTCCCTTCCTTCCCTTCCCTTCCCTTCCCTTCCCTTCCCTCCCCTCCCCTTCCCTTCTCTCCCTCCCTTCCCCTTCCCTCCCCTTCCCTCCCTTCCCTCCCCTTCCGCTCCCCTTCCCTTCCCTTCCCTTCCCTTGCCCGTTCCCTTCCCTTCCCTTCCCTTCCCTTCCCCTTCCCTTCCCTTCCCTTCTTCCCTTCCCTTCCCGCCCTTCCTTCCCTTCCCTTCCCTTCCCTTCCCTCCCCTCCCTTCCCCTTCCTTCCCTTCCCTCCCCTCCCCCTCCCTTTCCCTTCCCTCCCCTTCCCTTCCCTTCCCTCCCCCGCCCCTCCCCTTCCCTTCCTTTCCCTTCCCTTCCCTCCCTTCCCTTCCCTTCCCTCCCCTCTCCCTTCCCCTCCCCTCCTTCCTCTTCCCTTCCCTTCCCTTCCCTTCCCTTCCCTTCCCTTCCCTTCCTTCTCCCCTTCCTTCCCTTCCCGTCCCCTTCCCTTCCCTTCCCTTCCCTTCCCTTCCCTTCCCTTCCCTTCCCTTCCTCTTCCCTTCCCTTCCCTTCCCTTCCCTCTCCCCCTTCCCCTCCCTTCCCTTCCCTTCCCCCTTCCCTCCCCTTCCCTTCCCTTCCCTTCCCTCCCTTCCTTCCCTTCCCTCCCTTCCCTTCCCTTCCCTTCCTTCCCTCCCTTCCCTTCCCTCCCCTTCCCCTTCCCTTTCCCTTCCCTTCCCTCCCCTCCCCCTTCCCTTCCCTTCCCTTCCCTTTCCCTTTCCCTTCCTTCCCTTCCCTCCTCCCCTCCCCTCCCCTTCCCTTCCTTTCCCTTCCCTCCCTGTTCCCTTTCCCTTCCCTTCCTTCCCTTCCCTTCCCTCCCTCCCCTTCCCTTCTTTCCTTGTCCCTTCCCCCTTCCTTCCCTTCCCTTCCCTTCCCTTCCCTTCCCTTCCCTTCCCGTCCCCTCCCTTTCCTTTCCCTTCCCTTCCCTTCCCTTCCCTTCCCCTTCCCTCCCCTTTCCTCCCTCTCCTTTCCCTTCCCTTCCCTTCCCTTCCCTTCCCATCCCTTCCCTTCCCTTTCCTCCCTTTTCCTTTCCCTTCCTTCCCTTCCCTTCCCTTCCCTTCCCTTCCTCCCTTCCCCTTCCTTCCCTTCCTCTTCCCTTCCCTTCCCTTCCTTTCCCTTCCCTTCCTTTCCTTTCCTTTCCCTTCCCTTTCCTTTCCTTTCCCTTCCCTTTTCTTCCCTCCCCTTCCCTTCCCTCCCCTTCCCTTCCCTTCCCTTCCCTTCCCTTCCCTTCCCTTCCCTTCCCTTCCCTTCCCTTCTCCCTTCCCTTCCCTTCCCTTCCTTTCCCTTCCCTTCCCTT
Organism: Aquila chrysaetos chrysaetos; assembly: GCF_900496995.4. NCBI lineage: Eukaryota > Metazoa > Chordata > Aves > Accipitriformes > Accipitridae > Aquila > Aquila chrysaetos. The sequence continues at coordinate 52,724,511 of NC_044005.1, forward strand.
CCCTTCCCTCCCCTTCCCCCTCCCCTTCCCTTCCCTTCCCTCCCCTCCTTCCCTTCCTCTTTCCCTTCCCTGTCCGCAATTCCCTTTCCTAAAGTCCCCCATCTCCCTTCCCTTCCCTTCCTTTCCCTTCCCTTCCTTTCCTTTCCTTTCCTTCCCTGTTCTTTCCTTTCCTAGCCGCTTTTTCTGTTCCTTTCCTTTCCCTTCCCTTTTCTTCCCTCCCCTTCCCTTCCCTCCCCTTCCCTTCCCTTCCCTTCCCTTCCCTTCCTTTCCTCCCTCCCTCCCTCCCTCTTTCTTTTCTTTTTCTTTCATTCTTTCTTTCTTCTTTCCTCCACCCTTCTCTTTCTCTCTTTTTCTTTCTTTTGTAAATAATTTCAGTTGATTTGTGAAGTCCCTTAAAGAAGACACAAAACTTTATAAGGAGACTTTATCATCTGTTTTCTTTTAAAGTATAGCAGACTGTTGGAATTTTGGAGAAAAATAAATTATGTTTGGGACCATTTTTCCTCTAGAAAACAATAATAAACAAGGCACTAAACAAAATGTTTTGCAGCAGCCACTGTCTGCAGCGTATTGTAGCAAGGCATGATATGCTAAAATGCAACTTGATCAGATTTGATTCAGGGTGATGTCTTTCTTTAATCCACTGGAGAAGAGAACAAAGCTTAAATGATTTTATTTAATAACAAACAGACAATAATATCAATAGTACTTCCCATTTAACTTATGGCAACCATTAATATGTGCTGTGCGCATACCCAAGAAAAAGAGACATTTTCCCCATTTGGTTGGTTTCATCTTTTGAAGCATGTCTCCACCAAAAAGCAGATTTCAATTTCCTTCAGGGACCACAAAATACCCAGCTCTTTTCCCCTCCCTCACTGTGGTTAGAAGTTTATTTTTCAGTTGTGGTAAGTGCTTTGCACCATATTTATCTGCATGTTGTTTGTTTTAGGAGTGGAGCATAGAACACACTATTTTCAGCATAGTCTTCTACCAGGGGAAAGACTAACAAGCAAAAGACTGTACAGAAATAGTTTAATGAAATTGTTATGGGTAACCATACTGGTTGAATCAGAAAGTCTGCGAGAGTCTCTAGACCATAGCTGAGGAGCTTCTTCTGCAAGAAGTATGTGACTGAGGCATGCACACGGGCCCAGCCAGCAGCGGAGCGGGGTTGCCCTTGGTTTTGCACATAAGCCCAGGGAAGTGACTTCACTTTCCAGAAGCTTTGTCCACATAAGGGACATTTTCTATATCATTTCTGCCCTTGCTTCTTTCAGTGGCCTTACAGCTTGCTGGGACTGACACATGTACAGGGGTCTCGCGGTCTTTTATATTGCTGCAACAGCAACTTGACTTTGACAGCTGGTGAAAGCATAAAGTCTCACGGAAAGTAGGCAAGCCGTCCTAGGAGGGCTCCTAATTTCTGTAATCTTTTTGTGTGATGATTCTACCGCCAGCAATTTCAGTAATGCCCATACATTTCTAAGCGATTTGCAGGTATGTAAGCCTGAATAGGATTTGGCCTTCTTTTGGAGGACGTCAGAGAGATGGTGGTAGAAGTGATCGTTGTGTAATGAGATTAAAAGTTCTGTCATCTTCTTTTCTTGTATTTACTCTGAGGCAAAGAGAGAAGATAATAGTTAAACCAATATTAAAATGCTCATTAAATATGTTTGTGTGGGCGTGAACACGTGCGCACACACATTTTTCACGTTACAAATTCAAAGGTGACTACATTTTTCTTCCTGAAGAGTAATCTGCATGAATGCAGAACAAATATTGTAAGGTATCTCTAAGAAATGTCTCAGCAGTTTGAGAAAGATTATTTTAATTCACTGTGTATTTATTTGTTGTGAACATCTGTTTAGAGCAAACACTCTCTAAACAGTTGAATGGGATGACCTAGAAGATTTTATTTGAAAGCAGGAAAGAAGCAGATGAAATTCTGATACTTCCAGGTAAAACTTATAAGGAAAAAAGTATATGTTTCTTGTTTGCATGTAGAAAACATGCTTTGCTTATTTCTTGATTTGTCAGGTTTGCTTTATATGGTTTTGCTTTGAATTTGCTCCTTAAGATTCTTTATTTGCTATGTGAACTACTGCAAATTTTGCAGCTGCAGTGATTCTAATCCCAGTTTCATTACAGTATCATTCCTCCACCTTCTGATACTATCGTGTTGAAATCAGAATACAATCAGTGTGTCTCTGTCTTGTCGCAACATCCCCTTTACACATCACTACTCTTTTTCTCTGAAGTGACTGCTAGAGGTATTCCAAATGCATTTTTCTGAAAAAGCATTTTTGTTTCTATTTCCAGAAATCCTGCCCTGTCTTGTTGTTGAACTTATTTTTCACCCTTACTTTTTTTGCCCTTGCTTAGTTATATTACCTGTGCAACAAACAGTACAACAACAGATTATGTGCCTTCTGTAGTTGCCCATGTACGTATCGACCTCATACAGAGCTGCATCGGGCAGTGTCACCGGCAGACCGAGGGAGGTGATCCTCTGTCTCTGCTCAGCACTGGTGAGAACACACCTGGAGGACTGGGTCCAGTTCTGGGCTCCCCAGTACAAGAGAGACATGCACGTACTGGAGCCAGTCCAGTAAAGGCCACCAAACCGGTCGTGGGCTGTAGCATAGGGCTTCGAAGGAGAGACTGAGAGAGCTGGGCCAGTTCAGTGTTAAGAGGAGAAGGTTTGGTGGGATCCTTGGTGAGTTCTTCAACATTTGGAATTGCCTTTTCACATAAAGAAATGATGCATTAAAAATGAACCCATTTCATAGTTAAAAGGAAAATAAGGTAGCCGATATGTCTCGCCAGTCTGCTGAGGTTTCCAACAGCTACAAGGAAATATTGGAGGAAACAAAGAATAACAAAGCAGGGGATAAGACATGCAGTACAGAGGTATCTAAATCTTGGAAGAGTGTGATATTTGTTTCACCAATAAATGTAGTATACCATAATGATAAAGTAATGTCAGATAAAAAATTGGCCCACCATATTTTGAACATCATTTGTCTAAATCATGCTGTATCTCTCACTTCAGAGCGAAGCTAATGATTCAAGTATGCAACACGTGCCCCCAGAAGTTAAAATAATATGGCTGAGAAAATGCTCTCTATTACTTGTTGTATAATAAACTGATAGCATAAACTTGTAGGAGATTTGGAAAAATTGCCTTTTTTACATCAGTTGGGGTTTTTTGGGGGGGGGGGGGGGGGCGGGGCATGAACCACTTAGAATTGATGACACTGAGGCAACATTGCTGTGTATATTGGATAACATTTATGTGTAGTGTAATTTCATAGAATCATAGAATGGTTTGCATTGGAAGGGACCTTAAAGACCATCTAGTTCTGATCCCCCTGCCATGGGCAGGGACACCTTCCACCAGACCAGGTTGCTCAAAGTCCCATCCAACCTGGCCTTGAACACTGCCCGGGATGGATGGGGCATCCACAACCTCTCTGGGTGACCTGTTCCAGTGCCTCACAACCCTCACAGTGAAGAATTCCTTCCTAATATGTAATCTAAATCTACCCTCTTTCAGTTTATAACCACTACCCCTCACCCTATCACTACAGTCCCTGATGAAGAGTCCCTCCCCATCTTTCCTGTAGGCCCCCTTTAAGTACTGGAAGGCTGCTGTAATGGGTTTCCATCAAAAGGGGAATTTGTCCCACTGAAAATGGGGTCTGTTTGTTGATAGCTAGAAAAGCTTTGGCTTTCATTAGTTTTTGGCACATGGAACATTTTGGAAGAAAATATTCTATTTAATGAAATAGAAAACGTAGGTAGAGCCTGAACAGAAAATAAAATATATGAATGAAAATGGGTGGCAAATTAAACGGACATGAACTGACAGGGCTGCTCTATGACATTTTTCAAAAGCAATTTTTAATTAATCTACAATCCAGTTCTTTTGCCTGCATTGTTTTTGTTGTTGTTGTTGTTGTTGTTGTTGTTGTTCCCCCCCTGCCCCCAACATGTACTTGCATGTATGTATTGGTACTTTGTATTAGCCTGCAAAGAAATGTCAGGTTTAAAACTGAAAGAATGGAATTTCAGCAGCTGTCCTAACTCTAACAAAAGCCATATTCCACAAAGGACTTTCATCTAAATCCCTGTTTAAGCAGCATTGAGAAGTACTAAGGGTTACAACACGTCTGAAGCAAAGATGATTTGGGGTGGGGGGGGATGTAACTAAAAATGAATCAAATCAAACAGCCTTTACAGCCTTTGTAAAATCATTTTTCAGGACAATTCCCACTGATACCAATGAAAGCCTTGACTGAGAGTAGACTGAATTAATATTAAGAAATATATACAGTTAAGCCAGATGGGTTTTTTGCTGCAAGCCTATAACATACTCTATTTTAGGGCCATTTCCAGGTTTTTAAAACCTGCATTTGAAAGACAGATATATTTTTTTTTAATACCTAGTTTCATGTCAGAGGGACTTTAGGAAAGTTTCATGCTAAATTGTGACACATCATGATTAGTGCTAAAACTGAACCCCTTTTTTTCTTTCACTTTGGTTCATGTGAGCTTGTACCTCTCTATCTTTTAGGCATCACTTCAAACAAATTCCCTGTCAGCGTGAAGCTTACCTGAAGTGTACAGAACAGTGAATCTTGCGTGATTCCAGTTTACTGAGTTTTCCCTCAGCTTTTCTAGCTGCTGATCCCAGGCTACTCATTAGCACGCAGCAGTTGTGTTGCAGAGCTCACCTCAAGCGTGGGCTGCTTTCCAACAGCCCGCGCAGGCTCTGGTGCGAGGTTCACGTGGGAGGCGTTGGCAGGAGCACCGCGCTTCCCTTCGGGAGCCTTTCGTGGGAGGAGGTAGCAGAGCCATTGCTGGCCAGCCCTGAAACGAGCGCTCGTCCCCCAGGGCAGAGGGATCCGCGGAGAGCAGCTGCCGATGCCAGGCACAACGAGGCCGCCCTGTGCTGTGCTGTAACTCTGTGTGAAGTGGCAGCTTGGTTTTCAAATAGTACGGATTTGGGTTTTCATCTAGGTTTAATGACACACAACCCCCCCCGACTTGTTACAAGACCAGTCGAGACATAAACTGGGGCTTTGCTGCTCAAGAAAATCGTACTCGACTACTAGCAGGGAACCTGTCAGCTACTACTGACTCTGCATTAAGCAGAGATGCTGAATAATGCTAAGTACTGTGGATGTTGACAGGTTAATGAAAGCAAGAGGTCTACAACCTAGCTAGTCCAAAGAGACCCGCAGCTTTAGCTGAAAATGCCTGCAAGCAGGAAGAGCTCCAACAGCAGCGATGAGGATATTTTTGTGGTCAGCTGTTTTTGCAGTATAGTGGTTGCTGTACATATGTATGAAATGTGTACGGTCATCTATGTAGGTAGTCAGCAAATGCATGATACTATATTTTAGAAATATTTCGTTTATATAGAGAGACTGGCTAGTGACTTCTGGATCCTAGCTGCAGGGTGCTATACCCATTGCTTGATGTTTAGCCAGTATTCTGCTGCCTGTCACACTGCCTGAATGAAGGAAACTTGAGTAATGAGTCTGATATCAAGTCAAATTTGTAGCAAGGAGGGGGTCTTATGTCTCCAGTTAATGGGAGTGGTAGCCCTGGAGAAAAAGTCATTTCCATCTCCTAGGAATCCTAACTCCATGCCAATGCCTGCTCCGCGAGACCAGCATTGTCTCAAGCACTGATTCTAATCAGAGACCAACGCAGAGTCTCCCTTGTTCATGCCCAGCTCCATTTATCCAGCAGCAATCTTAAAAGGACTAACAGAGCCCATAGCATGTGCTGTTAGCATGAAGTCTTTGCCTACACAAAGGCATGTGTAGGGTATACTTTTGGGACAGACCTTTTGCCTAAAGGATCCCAGACCTCTCTTGTGGACATCTAGTGCCTCCTACCACGACAAGAACGGGCTCTAATTGTCAGTCACTGCTGCTTAGCTCTTTTTGACCTTCATCCTTTGCTGCAGGACTCACCCTGCAATGAGAAGACAGGACGCCATGTGCTTCCCAACAGCACCAGAAAAAATTTGAATGGAGGTCTCTGATGTAGTAGTTTGTATTATATCGTTATGAGTTTCGGTACACCCTGTACTACTTCTCAGCCTTAATGGTCCTCGGCACAAACTTTTCCTTAGATACTTTCAGCAAAGCAAGCAGATAATTTTCTGAAGTCAATAGAAAGTATTCCAGATTGAAGCCTGCTGAGGGTACAGGGATGTTCCCCTCACCTGACTGGGAGGAAGCAGCTATTAAGGAGCACTAGGAAAGAGTTAGAAGAGCCGGGTGATGGTGTGATGGCCCTGTATGATTAATTGTCATTTCTACTTCTAGAGAGCCAGAGTAAATGTGATGTCAAGAGGGCAGTATCCTATATGCCCCTTGTATAATGAGAACAACTACCTAAAATATAAAGCAGCAGCATCGCGTTCAGTATCTCCTGCTGAAACTGAGAGAAAATTAGGTTGTCCAACTTTCGTTACTTATTCTGGAATTTGGCCAAGATAACAAGGCTAATCTCATTCTTGCCAAATCTATGTCACAGGGTATTCATGTGGACAGCACCTTGGCAGCTACATTGTACACAGCCCCTGTTTAGACAACTCTTTTCATATAAATACTGTAGAAGGACCTGGCTTTTACATACAAAGTAATTGTGAACCAGAATGTACTTATTGCATGAGTGCAGCAAAATATTTCTGGAAAATTGTTTTCCTCCTCTCTGCTGATCGGTTACAATTGCATGGGACAGCCAGGGTGTAGTGCAGATGGAAACAATCAGGAAAATATTCAGTTTCCATTAGGAGATTTTTTTTTCCCCCCAAAGCTTACAGTTTGATTACTCTTATTTTGACGTTCTCCAATCTCTTGCAGCACAAGATTATCCTCTTCTCCTAAGAACATCCTGATTACAAGTTTTGGAGTTTGGGTTTAAATTCAATAGAACTGTTGACTTCTTTAGAGAGGAGACCCATGTCTTGCCCAAGGTGACTCTCCATAGCCTCCCACTATAATCAGTGGAATGACAGATGCTTGTCCAACCGATGATTCAAAGCTCCCACTTCAGGCTCCTGCTCTGAAGCTGGCAATGACACCAAAATCAGGTGTGTAAGGTGAGGCCAAGTGAATTCTTTCCTTTGGTTCTTTCTGATGACTAATGGGCCAACTTGCGGGAGATTTGCCAAGGTATCTGTTTATTTTCAGAGAAAACAGTTAATATCCAGAGAAATGGTTTAGACATGTACAAACAAAGCAGGAAAGAAATGTTCCTAGCTGCCACTTTATGCCTGATTGACCTTTGCCTTGTGGCAAGAAAAAATACCGAGGAGTCACCACAAATCTCCCTGACTGTTCCTTGTACCGAAAGGCTGTCCTCATCCTAACCCCCATGCAAAGAGTTCCAGCAGAAGGCATTTTGGGGGCAAGCTGAGGAAGTGAGACAAAACGCCTAAAGGAATTTCATACAGTGGTGATTTTGTAGAGGGACATTCCAAAAGAGATGCATGTTCAGGTTACTGGTACTGTACCAAGTTGATGCATATCAGGCCTCAAAAAATTCCACGTCGTTAGCATTGGCACAAGGCTATATTTCCCTGTTATCCTTAATATAAGCCAATATAGAGGGAAAAGTACCGAAGGGAAGGCATGACAGATGTGAATCACCTCTATTAACTTGCAAAAGTCATGTACATGTGTCAAAACAGCATATTAAAATGGATTAGCCATTCATACAAATAAGAACAACATGTGCATTTGTTTCAGCTAGGATAAAAATCACAAAGGCAATCAATTCTCATACGGCATATGTGAAAGAAAACTTGGCACAAAGAACAGTTTACCCCAAGCGTTCAGATAGATACACATTTCAAGGACGCATACTACTTTTTTCAACTTTTAGGTTACTAGTCTGCTCCAGCAGGCCATGAGAAACCACAGCTTAAAGGGAGACATAATGACTTTACACTCCCAATTTATTCTCTAAAGTCACTATTTTTGTCTTGTTTGAACTTTTTTCCACGTGGCTTTAAGTCCTATTCACATAGCCATGCTAAAACAACATTAAAATGTACAGTAAATACATTGTAATAAATATAGATTTCTAGATAATAAATACGTATTTAGGCTTTTTTTTCCATGACTCTTTTTACATATAATTTTATCATATACAGAGCTGCCACTTAGCATGGATAGAGCATATTTTCTAGCAGTTGGACTCCCACTGTCAACCATGCACCACAACCATGTTGACGGACGGACTATATTTACTCAAAAGGGTTTGGACCAAAGAAGGAGGTTACAGTTTAGACAAGCATAAGTATTTTGTTATTATCAGATAATATTCCCGATAATTTGCTCCTTTCACTGGGATTTTGTAAGCAGCTCCCAGTCATGTTTCAGAGGATCAGAAGTGTCACTTTGCTCATTGGTTCTCACATGCAGCAGAAGTTTGTTGTTGTCTAAGAACATGGAGCCATATCACATACAAAAAAAAAAAAAAAACAACAGGGTAGAAGAGCAGTGTATCCACTTGGTAGAGATGCAATTCCTTAGCTCCAAAATCACAAGCTCTCTGACAGAACAGGGAATCAGAGTCACAGCTAGACAGACACCCAGCCTCACTGCCCTACAGGTATGCTTTCTGAAAAGTAGTCAGACAAAAACATTTGGGGTAGATAAAATCACAGCGGTTGCAAACTGCATCAACACACAGCCCTGACAGCACAAGCTTACTGCTAGCAGAGACGGGCTGCGTGGCAAGGCAAGATCGGAGCCTCAGGGTTTGCTGGTGGATTTCGTTAAGTGTTGGCTCTATTCAGTCCTGGGTAAATTGGGGGAATGCGATATAATTACAGCACCAGGTGTCAGGTTGTGGCTATACATAGAGATTGCTGCCTGCTGCTGTTGAGCCAAATTAGCTTTGCTGCTGGTATCAATAGCAAAGGATTTGATTCTCAGGCACCTGGCTGATAATTCACTTGAAGTCTTTTAATTGTTTCCAGATAATGTCTCTTTTCAAATGTACTTAAGTTGGTCACTTTTATGTTTCCCCTTAAATGCCAGAAATCAAGTGGATTAAAACCAACCTCAGCCTTCCCTGAGCTTTTCTGCATTCCCATCATTCAAGGGTGGAAAGAGTTTTCTGTTTTAATTAATTGGAGAATAAAAATCAGTATCCAGCTGAGATGTAGGGTCTTTTTTTCCCGTGGAATCAATTCTCCCACAGAAAATAGTCGTTTTTGCTGGAAATGCCGACTCAGATGAAATCAGAAGACTCTGATCAGGGATGTCAAGAGCACCAGAGATTAACGTTGCATTAAATCCTTGCGGTTGAAAAGAAGCCACAACAGTCAAGCCCCTTCTCCCTGGACACCCGCTATGCTTCACTGCCCTCCAGTTTCTCCCTTCTTTCTCATATTTCATGACGTGACTGTATATGTGTGTGTGTGCATACACATGTGTGGGAGGGTGCTAAGCTGTGCTCTCATTATGCTCTGTTTCCTCTGGTAGTGCCTGCTTTCCTCCCCGCTGCTTGCGCTGCCGTGCGTGCCAGCAGCATCGATGCACACTCAGTGAATTATGCGGAGTCGCCTCGGAAGCCAAAGGAGGAGGTGACAATTGGTGGACATCTTTCTCTGCCTGACAGCATATGTAGAAACGGTCCAGCTGGACAGACTTCTTTCTGTGCTGAGGGGACCAGCAGATTATTTTTGCAATTTACTGGCTTGAAAGCTCAGCATTTTAATGCCTCACTGACTAGAAAACTATTGGGCATGAAATCCTGAGAACATGAGAACCGGCCTTGGAAAATGGTGTTTGTGCCTCCCCTTATTTTTCCATCTTCACTTCAGCAGGCAAAGAGCATAGTCGATGTTGAAAGGAGAGGTATAATAATGCTGGTAATTTATAAGCTGGCAATGGGATGTAGTTTATAGAGTCAAGCAACAGCCATTCAAGTTTCTGAAAATCCCTGTAACAAGTACAATCGTAGCTGAAGTTGTTTTGCCTTCCTCCTGTCTCTGCAGAGGAAGCTCAGCGGGTAATAAACAGCGATGGAAACAGAAGTGGGCTTTCATTCGCGGAGATGGTCCCTTCAGCTCAGGTGGAAGCACAAGGGCAAGGAAGGGTAAAAAGCAAATACCGCCGCTGCGTCGGCCATAGTTACAAGTCTCTGGTCTCAGCATCGGGCAATGCCACATCTTTCAAGATTAGGAAATTATTTTAACTCTTAGGAGAGTTTAAAGTTTACTGTTATTTTAATGAACCTTAAAGCAGGACACGCAGGGAGCAGGAGGAAGGCTGTCACTCTGCTAGCGACGGCCCCGTCACCGGTGTGGGAGCAGACCACTTGTTCGTGTACTTGCCAACGAGTTCCCCGTCAAAGGCACTTGTCGTGCTCAAAAGGCCATTCAGTTCTCAGGGGAATGATGTCCTTGGGCTGGATCCTCCGGGGCGGTACTCTGTACTGTGCCTCTGAGGCCTTGTCTTCTCCAGGCAAAAAAAAAAAGGCTGGTCCTCTGGGCGTGTTGGCTCGGGGCTCCCAGCCTCAGCTGGAGCATCCCTAGGGAGCTAACCTCCAGCGTGGGCTGGCCATCGGGTCTCCACGGCCCCACAACTAGCTCCATCAGTAACGATGCTTATGCTGTGCGTTGCCAAAAGGTCCTCGGCGCTAGCCCCGCCGCCGTCCCCCGAAGTAGCGGAGGTGCTACAAACCCCCTCCTGGGAAGCACCCGCGGACTTTTGAGCACCCCTACTTGGTTTAAAAAGACCAGCAGAGAGATTCTGTACTCCAGCTGCCTTGGCAGGGGAATTGCCTTAGAAAGCAATTGTTCTCCCCAAACCTTGGGGAACAGTCTTTTTCCATTGCAATCATTGTAAAGGCAGTGACCTAAATGCAACGGTGCTTGCACAGCATAAGCAGCCCTCCTGTATTCTCTGGTTTGTGAAAGAGAAGCCACATTTTGAATCAGCATGTCTCAGTACAGGCCTTTTGGGCAATCAAAGGACATGCGATATGCAAATGATATTTCCTTTGACAGAAAAGTCCTGGTACCCTCAGGAGAGCCAGGAGAAGTTATTTTTCATTTATGCATTTGGCCAAACACCAAATATTATGAACCAGACAGTGTAAAGCAGTTCTGTATGAACATTTGACTTGTAATGTGATTATTCAAGTGCTTACGCTGGGACACACTTCAACATTTTCCCGAGTTCGACATCATACAGTCAGTTACTACCTCCCTTCCCGCCACGGAACACATAAACGCCGTGTTGCTCAGATCACGCTGGAGTCTCTCAAGAATGGGATGGTGCAGATCTGGATTCCTCTTTGCCTGATCTGTGAGCGAGCTGTAAACACAGGGGTCCTCCATGTGTCTTTGATGTGCACCGTTTAGGGCAAAGAACATATTTCTATTTATCTCTTACCATGTAAAACATCACATTTCTCTGGTGTTACGATGCTGTAACTGCTCATGACGTTTGTCCCAGAATTGCTTATACATATCTTGTAAAGGAAAAACATCATCATGAGTTTTTTTGTGTAGGCAGGGTTTCATGTCTGCAATAGGCAGATTTTTCAGAAAATGGGAAATCCTAAAACAATCCCATGACGGAAAGTGAAAAACAGAGAGGCAAAGAATATAAGAAAGCTCAGTCCTGGAAAGTAAACTGGTTTTTGGGTAATCATGTTCCATATAGTAAAATAAAAGCTACAGTTCTTTACTGCAGACAAGCTAAAGGACTTTTTTTGTATAAAAGATTCAATTTTCTCTTTTATCATGCTTCTTTTGAAAGGAGCCACATTACAAAATAAAAGATGCACAGAAACAAAAGGCTTGGATGGAAATAAAGATGAGGTACAACAGATCTGGGACGCATTATCTTCCAAACATAAAAAAGAAACAACCACAAAAACCCCAACTTGTAACGTTTTATGTTATCATAGCAATGAATGGAAGTTCTAGTCTATGAGCTTTTTCAAGATGCTTCCTAAACCCTATCTGGAGCTTGAATGAAGTCATGTTGTGTATTTGCTTCGAATTTGTAAATCCAAGTAACTTGGCCTAAGAGCGTTTCAAAATGCATTTTTAAGTATGTCTTTTTAGTGTTAATTTAGAAATAGAAGGCATCACTTTTCTAAGACAAGGAAACTTTTCTAAAACTAACACAGATTTACTGCTTCAAGAATTACTTGTTAACCCTGCTACATGTATCAAAAATCGTAAGTAAGTGTAGTAAGAAATCCTGCTGGTTTTGTCTATTCATGTAAGGTTATTTGGGTATATAGATGCAAACCCATCTTTTTAATCTAGCCTGGGTACGATGTACATGACAGGGAATTCTTAGAACAGCAGGTACGTGCAGCTATGCTGGTGGATCTCTGCAACCATCACGCAGAGGGTATTTCTGTTTCTTGCTGCTATTGCCACTGCTTTCATTAAACATCCCTTGCAGCATTCACACATATGCTTCACACCTTCCAGACATACAGCCATAGCCACACATATACGTACAGATGAATTTACAGCCTGTTATTCATTACCAATACCTAACCCACCCTGCCTGGAAAAGTTATTATTACATATGGAAGACTCAACTAGACTGAGCAAGAGGTGATTTATTAGCCCCATATTTAAATCTAATCATCATAATCTAGGAAAGAAATATTGTCATTCTTTGCAACAGAGTTCCACTAGATTTCCCTGACAATAATTTTAGGTTTGCAACATACCTGACTGCAGAGAAACTCCTATCATATCTGAAAGCACAGAGGTTGGCACTTTGAACTCTGGCATCTTTTCTGTTGTCATAGATTACCCAGCAATTGCAACTATTTATTGCTGGGCATAGTATTCCTGCACTCTCTATGGATCCTGCAAACAACTTCGTTTTCTTTCAGGCACCAGTGGTTCTGCTGACATCAACTGAAGTCAGATGAAGTTAAATTTATTGTTAAAAAGCGTTCAGGATACTGCTTGGGCTTTTTCTGAAATTTAGTGCAACAGCTAGGAAGACACGTCAGCTGATTAGTATTTCAGAAAACCTCAGAAATAAATTCTGCAGAGCTTTCTGCAAGTCTTGTTAGTTTTGAAGACAATGGGAACTTGGATGCTCGATATTTTTGAGCAAATGGAGACAGGTCAGTTCAATGAAACCTTTCCAGGTAACTTAACTGTAGCCTTCAAAAGCATCCAGGCAAAGTCAGGGTTGGAGCATCAAAGTCGTAATCGGTGAGACAGACCACGATGCCATCCTCAGCCTACAGGGTTGGGGCTGGTTGCGTAGCCCACAGGACATGGTGCGGGACCGTGTCCCCCCCAGCAGGAGAAGGAAAGGCAGGGAAAGGGCCAAGCCCTCACAGCCTGCCTCTAGTAAATCTCCTCTTGTCTCAGACACCTCCGTCACCTTTTGATCACAACTTCTCTCTTCCTCTGCTGTGTTCCTGCATTTTCCAGCAGCCTAGCTCAAAGCAACCTGTCTGGATGAAAAGGTTTCCCAGCCCTAATCTGGCGGAAAGGATGGAAAAGCGTTACTGGCCAGCCACCGTGACAGTGATTTTGTGTCCGGGTTGCTCTCCCGCTGAGGCAGGGGCAGGACCCAGCCTGCGGGCTGCTGTCATCCAACCTCTCCACGAGCCTCTTTCTGCTTTAGCCCATGCCCCAGCTGCACCACGAGGCTCAGGGAGGTCCCCAGGATGGCTTTCCGCGGTGCCTACACAGCTCGGCTGGGTTCACCATTGCCCATCTTCAACTCCGTTCCATCTGAGTGTCCTCCTGTCCCTGTTGCTGGACCGTGACCCCAGCCTCATGGGTCCTCCCACGACGATTGCTTACGACGGATGGAGGCAGGTGAAGGAAGTTCAGAGACCGAAAGAAAAACGGAAGGAAAAGCCTTCTCTTTTATCTATTTCAGTAAAATTTGTAACCGCCAAATGCATCTTCTCTTTCCTGAAGTGATAATCCTGTCCCCCTTCCTGCATGACCCGGCTGTAACCCTGGGAGGAGGCAGCAATTTATTTCAAATCCTGTTGTTTTAAACATGTCTCAGCCTTTACGTTGGCATCTGAGGCCACCCGTGACATGTTTTTCACCTGCCTGCCTGCTCGTCCGCCTCCAGTCACCCAGCAAGCGGAGCTGGGGACCGGGCATCCGCAGCGGGAGCCCTGCACAAAGGGCTGACATGGGAGCACAAGCGAGGGTTATTTGTTTCACACCATTTCCCCAGCGCCCGTGCTGACAGACGGACGGCCTCCCACCAGTCCCCGTGGGGCACCGAGCAGCCCCGACACGGCAGGCGTGCAGCTGGGAGGATGCCAGCACTCTGCATCTCCTACCTGTTGCCTTAGAAACAAACAAAGGGACATAGAGGGTTGGGTGTTTTTTTTTTTTTTTTTGCTTTCCTCCTTTTTTCTTTTTCTTTTTTCTTTTTCCTTCTTTTTGCTGCTTGGGTAAGGAGCTGTGTGCCAAGTCTCAAGGTGGGAGGGAAGAGAGAGGAGGAAAAAAAAAAAGACAGAGGAGGAAAAGAAGAGAGAGAGGAGTGAGAATATCAAGACCAGTAAACATATTTTGAGACTAAATATGAAAGCAGGATGCATGGAGACAGCTACCGGGCTCATCCCTGACAGCGGCTGTCCTTCTGTGGCGTGCGGCAGGAGGTCACGGCTGCCACACCGAGAGCGGTTGTATGAACCAGCTGTGACATCTGGCTTACATTGAGGGATCTGAACGCTGGAACCAGATGATGTTTGTTTTCTCTTGCTTGAGCCCGAATCAAAGTTTTAATTAAAGAAAGCTCAGAGATGCTTGCAGCGAGACTGCCCAGGGTCAGCGTGCGGAGGGTGCTTTTTCAGGGCGATGAGCTGGTTCACGGTCCGACCCGCTCCCCGAGGTGACGGGTACGTTTTGGGGGCAGGGGGCAGTTGCAGAGCCTAAAGCAACGGAGATGGATCACACTCAGGAGGACCCTAGAGCTGCCTTTGCGTACGCGGAGCCCTAGACCCCACGGAATAAACGCTGTCCCCAAGGATCCCATTGCCTCCCGCGTGCCTCCTTTTTTTGCCAGCAGCTATTCCTGTGGCTGATCAGCCTCGCTGCCCTTCTCCTTGCAAAATCACCTGATTCTTCCTGTGGTTCCTCCTTCGTTGAAAGCCTGTCCTAGGGCTCTCCTCTCACCATTCCCAACGAGGACCACCGCAGCGATGCCCTCTGCCACTGCTGGCTGCAGCTCTGCTGCTGCTTAGCTACTACAGTAAGTTATTAGTTCTCAAGCTTTTGTATTAGGCAATACTTTTTTTTTGTTTTTCCAGATAATTGTTTTTCAGACTGTTAGTAACTCTTTCGGATAATTTCTGAAATAGCACAGCCCTATCCCAACTTCTGAGCAACCAGTACCGCCATAATAAATTATTTCACGCACATCAGAACTCTGGAAACCCCTTGAGCTGGTTCCCAATTCCTGTTAAAACCGCAGCAGCGGTTCATCTCTCCAGGGCGACGCTTGTTTGGAAAAAGACCCAGTGCACATCTTATGCCTCCAATGTAAAGCACACCCCATACAGCTGCAGCTTAGGCAATTCAGCCCAGAGTCAGTATGTCAGAGTCAGTCTGTAGCAACAACAGAAAAACAGAAACCCGAAGCAGAGAGGTAGGTTTGTGGGATCCCCTTCTACAAAGAATGGTATTAAAGGGCATTAGTCTGCTGGATATAGCTGGGACTTCTAGATTGGCTGCTGGTGATGTCACAGCCACCCGTGTGCCCTATAAATCTATTTTTTGTTTTTATGTGTAAATGATGTAATGCCCGCAAGCTTCCTCGGTCAGGGTTCATTATTTAATTTCTCAGGTGGCTGAAGTCGTAGGCTTTGCGGCGTCTACGGCCACCCACGATGTGCTCTCACTGCCCAGAAATGAACTTCCTCTTAGGCCTTGTTTTCTAATTGGCATCTGCAGAATTAAAAGTCCGCTGACCACTGCATGTCATGGGAACACTTGGGAAAGTATCTCTGGAATGATAAAACCATTTTGATCCCAAAATAATGTGTGTGCTTAAACTAAGGCCTTCTCTGATAGAAAGAAGACAATTAAAGCCAAGTTTTGATATGGTGCCACGTTAAGAAAACCCCCAGTTTTTGTGAGCAAACACCTACTTGTAAAATAAGACTCGCCAAGCAAGATAAAATCCTTGCTTTACCTAATCTAGTATTCCACCCTTGACAGAATTTTATCCCGAATTTTCTTTACAAAATGTGAGTGCATCTTTACTAACACCACCAAGCTCCTAAGTCGTTCCTGGGGGTGGTTCTCACCAGTGGAGTCATGAGGATTTATCTGTCTCCTTTGTCTTACCTATTGGTGATAAACACATCTCATGCTTTCTTTTAACCCTGCCAAACTCACATCCTTGGTGTTGTTTTACCTAAATGTTTATAAATCCAAGGAGTTAATCACCCATGAAAAACTGTTTCCTGAATGCAAAGGCTTTCCTACACTGGTCCAATTGGCCCTGAGAAATCAGCTTTCTCCATTATACTGCCTAGTGTCACGGTACCAAACCCAGTGGTTTTCTGATAATATCTGTGATCCTTCACTTTTTGGCAAACTGAAATATTGTGCCTGATTAGCAATTAAAAGAAATTGAATGGAGCAGTGCAGAGGTCAAATTATTACCGTATAAACACTGATTAGCATTCTTTAAACTGTGTAAATCCTTAAACCCTGAAAGGATAATCTTCACAAATTACAGTTACTTTCATGAACCTAGAATCAAGCATCTCAGATAAAATTAGCTTTAGAAGGGCCTCGCCCAAAGCACAGTGAAATCTATGACAGTCGACTGCATCCCAAAGATTTAGAGTAAAATTCCTCACTGCCAGAGTTAGGATTCTTACTGAGGAAATGGCAATAATCAATAAAAGCATGTACTTATAGAGGAACAGAAATATATTTGCAAATATATTATATGCTTGCAGGCAAGTTCATTCTTCTACAGTAGTAAAGTCATATACAAGATACTTCAGATAGTGGTTATTTAATTTGGGTCTATATGCATCACAAATATTAAAAGAAGAAGAAACCCAGGGAGAGACATCATTTTTTCACACAAGGAAATCTGTTGAAGAGAATTTTTAATCTACAAGGTTGTGAATGACTAAAACATATTATTTATCTTCTGAAAGAACTTCAGCAAAAAAACAGCAACATGAGAAAAATGGATGTTCATGCTGTAGACAATACAAGTGGCTCCTGCCTTTTCTCACAGTGAAAATGCTCAAAGAATGTTTTTGGACAGGATGTTTCCAGCAAAGAGTTTCAGAACAGCATTTTACTTTCTCTCTGTTGAATATAAACCAGAAATTAAAAGGTGGCAATGAGGAAAAAAAATTCATAAGGAAACTTTTTGTCCTCAGCAGCACCTTTTTAGTCAGGGAGAATTTTAGCTGTGGCACAGGCAAGAACAAAGGTCTGTTGGGCAAGTGGAGCTAGTCAAAGGATTTGCTCCCAAATATTTCTTCCTGTATTCAGTCTTTTCTACACCTGATGTCTATTGACCAGGGTTTCATCACTGTGAACCTTCCCCTTCCATCTGATTTCGATGTCCTCAGCTTATCTTAGGACTCATGTTTCTCCCCCACCTTTTCTTCAAACCAGCCTTCCCAGTGGCTTGGGCATTACCTTCTGCTTTGCCTGTGTTCCCCTCCCAGGGCTTTTGCCCAGCTAGAGCACCGCATCAGACACAGACCCCCAGTCGCCGCCCACAAGCTTCATCAACAAAACCCGCAGGACCCAGCTGGATGCTCAGCCTCCGCGGGCGCTGCCTCCCGGGAGCAGCCCACCGCCCTCCGTGAGCCTCCTCGCTTCGTTCGGAGAAGGGCACAGGGCTTACAGGGCAGGTCCCAGGGGACTGGGTGATGCACCGACCCCAAGCAAATTCGGCAGCGCTAACTTCCGAATATGATGAAGCGGTACCGTTTCCACGGAAAGTATGAACAGGGACTTTGAGCCGAGCCACGCGCTTTGCAGGAGGGCAGGCGTTTAGGGAGGTCCTCCCTGGTTTGATGGCAACACTTGGCCGGCTGGGAAAGTCACCTCATTTCGCAGAGCTGACAAAAAAATGTCATTTTGCAGCTGACATCCAGAAAGCCGCACCGTGACGACAGCCGGGTTTAAACCCTCCCGTGCGCACACACGAGGTCTGCTGCTTCCCAAGTCTCGAGATGTCAGCCCGGGCCCCAAGGGTTGCGTGGTGGAGGGCAAAAAATAAACAGCCAAGCATCGCCGGCTGCCGCCGGGCACCCTGCATTCCCATGAGAAACTTGCAAAGTCGGATAAACTGCGTCACAGCAGCCTGCAAACCGGAGGCCTGGACGGTTTAAAAATACCGCCTGCCGCAGATTTCCCAGGCCATATATAGTTCACGGTAGCAGGAAGGAGCTGAAAAGACACACAGAGAAGGAAGAAAGTAACGGGGGACGCAACTGCCAGCGTGCAATAAAAACAGGTTAAAAATAGCCCGGACCGCAACAGCTCCCTGCTAGCAGGGGGCTGCGGGGGCCGCTGGTTCTCCCTGCCCTCGCTGGCCCCTCTCTCAGCAGCCTATTTTCTGCCAGGAGGAAAGGGCAGGAAGGAAGCTTTCGGTTCCTGTAGGCAGAAGGAGAGAAAATGACAGCCCTGCTTGTTTTGACACGGGGCAGGCTCACCGAGGGTTGCGCAGATACCCGGCCAGCACTGCGGGATCCCTTCCCCGAGGGGTGGACGGGGGGGCACGGGGAGAACACGGCCTTGGATGGCACACAGCAGCAGCACACGTAACCCCGAGAGATGTGATGCCACGCTGCTCCGAGATAGATGTGATGCCACGATGCTCAGAGATGTGATGCCACGATGCTCGGAGATGTGATGCCACGCTGCCCGGAGGGGAACACAGCCTGTGTTTTGATAAGGGCTTTGAAACGAGTCTTATCTTCCCGCCCCCACCCTGTGTGTGTTGAGTCCTGACCTGGAGGAAAAGCCGAGCTGTCCAACCTTACTCTGGTAAAATAAAGAAAAAGCAAAAACCCACTTGTTTTGCCCATCACCTCTTCTCTCCCACAGCCCAGCGTCCCCAGAGCCATTGCAAAGGGAAAGCAGCCACGTGCCAAATGGGGTTATGTCTCCGTGATGATCTTCTCCATCACTTTCTCCTAGCCCAGTCCCTTGCAGGAAAAGTGAGAATATGAAAGCGTGTGCCATCAGGCCGGGGCGGGTGACCCGAGCCTCCTGAAATCTCCTTGCTTGTTGGGATTTCCAGCAGCCAGGGGAGCACTGCCTGACCTGTGGCTTGGGTGGAAAGAAAGAGGTGTTGGTATGTCTCCAAAGGCTGCACGGTTCATCGTGGGGCTGGTTTTAATTTGTTCGTTAGAGTGCTGGGATATTTTTCTTTTATTCTTGGTCACTTGCATCCTGCAGGCCTGCCTGCCCCAGCCGCAAACAACTTCTGTCAACTCCTAGATGCCGACACGAGGCACCGAGAGGGGTCCAAGCCAAAAGCCCAGATTCCAAACATCCCTGAACTTTGGAGAAGTTCAAATCAGAGCACACATCTTTAGTGAGAAGAGGAAAGCTGTAACATGATCCCAGCCCTGGGCAATAGAGGTAACACTCTAGTGTGGTCTGAAGGTGACTTCCAGAATATGTGGTGTGGAGCAGAGTGCAGGAGGAGAGGGAAAAGCAGGAAGGCATTTTTCATATGTTAAAAGAAAAAAAAAGCTCTCGGAGGGAGCTGGGTGTCTGCTGTCTGTGGGAGGGTGATGAAGGTTGCTGACAGAGTAAAGGGGGTTAAGAGAGGTGGATGAACTCTGAATGGAACAAGGAGTGATACCAAAGAGCCCTGTGGGCTGTCAGAGAGGTGTCAGAAGTCAGGAAGGAGCGGAAATACCGAGAATTCAGGGAGAAGTCCATCAGACCACATCTGCCTATCTGCGAGAGCTTGAGAGTGACCACTGCGTTCAGGCTCACGCACGTCCCTGTCGTGCTCTCTGCCTGCCTTTCACACGGATCAAAACCCTCCCAATGCCCCAGCTCCAGTTCTGTTTGCAGGGGAAGGATGCCTTCGGCTAGAAAGAGAACGCTGGGCACTGCCTGCGCCGTGCGTGCGTGGGTGTCGTGGTTTAACTAGGAAGACAATTAACTCTGTCCCAGCTGAAACCAGGACAGTGGGGCAGCGAGCAGCCCCAGCCCCTCTGCGTGCTGCCGGCAGCACCCACCCCAGCCCTTCCCGCTGGAGGGCCAACGCGGGATTTTCCCGCTGGAGCGCAAGAAGCTGCGTGCTGCTCCTCCAGCTCTCCGTCAGCTTGCCTCTCAGTTCATCATTTAGGCTTGCGAGAATTAAGGCTGGGTGTTACGAATGTCAGGCTGCACAAGCAGAGATGCCTTTTTTGCTCCGCGTCAGGATATGGATGCTTTGATTTCTCTTCCCAGAAAGGCTCCTTGGACGGCCCGCAGAGAGGCAGCAAACGGCCTAACTGGGTTTGCCTAATGCTATATTAATGCCCCGGGCGTGTTTAGACATACCAGTCCCTGTACGCCCCAGCAACAAGCTTTAGCCTGAACTCAGAGGGCACCAGGCTGCAGGAACGGGGAGCCATCCCCGTCGGATGACAGAGGGTTAAGGTTCAAGGTCAGAGCGGTGCACAGCTGAAGGGGACAGCGGCTCAGCCGCGCTCGCAGGAGGGTGGGATGAGGACCCCAAGCGTGGCCGCGCATGCGGCGTGCGTGCAGGGGCGATGGTGTGTGCCGTGCCCCGCTCACGGGCCAGAGGAGCGAACTCCTGCAGATACCGAACCTCTCCCCGGCCAGCTGCCAGTGACTGGCTGGATGGCTTTCATGCCGGGCCACGACACCGGCCACAAAGCGTAAAGGATAGCTGCCTGGCTCTCACTTCCTTAGCTAACGAATACCACCACTAATTAACTGACAGTAACACGGAGCTATTCTTGGCCGTAGGTGGATCTTACTGAGGTCATACTGGTTGCGGGTAATGTAATTTATTACCCTGTGAGGCACTTTGGGATACGGTGTGAGAAGACCACTTGGAAAGTGCCAAAGCAATAACCCAAGTCAGGATTTTCCCCAGTAAGGTAATATGTTCCATACTTGCTGTGCCTCTCAGAAATAAAGCATCGAAGTTGCACTGGCTCCAGTGCAATGCTGTAAAGATTTCCAAATACATCGGTGGAAACAGAGGACTACTGTGCTCAAGAGGTGGGTCCCTCTTAGGCGCAAAAGAAGTGCAAGGCATTTATTTTTTTTCTTAAAGCAACTCCAAAGACAAAAATCCCATCCTGTGGAAAGGCACTGCCAAAGAGAAGTATCGTGCTTTGGGCAGGCGGGCAGCTCTCCCCACACGGCAGCGGGGTCACGCCATCCAGCCCACGTTAGGACTGGAGCTGTACTCTAGGTGAACTCTACCAAATTAGCTGTACATGATGCTGCATTCCCTCCTTTCTCGGAGGATCAAAGTCGCTGGATCGAGTCCCAGCTTTCTGCAGATAAGCAGGTCACAGGACTAGTTTGCACCTCTGTGCTGCTTGTAATACACCGTGTTACAGATTCCTCTGGATTTCCTAGTTTGTGCCCATATAAACTGGATACTGCTGGTTGCATTTTTCCCCGTTAGTCCTCTGAGCTAATCTAGTGACCTGGCATACTTCTACAGACTCTTAACACCAGTGCAGGCTCTCTGGCAGCGTTACATCTGATTATAAATTACTACCGCTGTTCCTGCCCAAATACCCTTTCTGATTCCCTTGTTTTGTATAAAAAGCTCATTCTGTCCTTCGACGGGCTTCTCCGGGCAGCACGAGGGCAGGTGCGGCAGCTCAGCAGCCTGACTTGGATTAAACCTTTTCTGAATGGTGGAGGGAGAAAGACAAGGCTGGCTGGTTTGGTAAGCCATGAGGCATCCCTAATGCCTAAGCAAAATGCATGTGAAGAATAGGGGGGAGGGGGGAGATAGCAATAACTGGAAATCCATTTCACTTGTATAAAAGTGTTAATTAGTTGTTTATCTGCAGGCACATTGCGGGCTTCACAAAGGCACACGCAAGTTACAGCAATTAATTACTAGCAGGGGCTGGGAGACTGTCTCCCTAATTAAAATTTGTGATCAAGCAGCAGCAATGGGTGATTCGAAACCAAACAGCAGAACATGTACATATATATTCTTTAAAAAGATAACATGGTTTTGTGTCATAGGACTGGGTGATAAATTGACTGTAATTTTAACCATTGCTGTTGTTTAAGCAACAGATACATTTCTAATATGCAAGTGATAGCTTTAGAGTGAGTAATTTTTTTACCTATGCAGTTTATCTGTCAGTAGAAGCAGACACATGTAGAAACATGCAAGAATTTATGTCAAATCCAACAAAAAGTTTTGGATGAAAAAAATAGACATGGAATTGAGAAAAAAACCCCCATGTTTCCAGAAAGATTTATTTAATTTTTGAATGGTAGCTCATGACCTAATGTTCCTATTTTAATTAAAAAATAAAAAGAAATCCCCGAGTCCAAAGTACTCTGTTGATTTGAAGATAAATATTTTTTCCTGTTCTCACACCCAGCTACAGCAGCACATGCTCCCGGTGTCCATCCTCCCCAGAATGTAAAAAGTTTTTAAGGACTGAATGAGGGAGAAATTTAAACAGAGGCATCTTACCAACAAAGAAAAAGACATGACAACGCTTTGGATAAAGCATTTAAATGTTTTATCTCATTTGTGAAAAATACATTGAGTATAATAATAGAATAGCACTGAATTAAACTTGCACAACTCCAGTGGGATGGGAAGCATCCTGAAAATTTTGGCTTGGGATCCTTCTTTACAACACTTTTTTAAAAATATCTGATAGCTGGAGCAGTGAAGACCATTCCCAAAGTAGAAGTGACCTTCATAATTATTTTCATAGGTTATTTTTGGCAAGGCTGATTGATTGAAAATTATTTCCAATGAGTGTATTTTAAAAGTGACACGTTTGTCTTTTCTTGTTGTCAACCATCCAATTCACAAATATAGGTATCATTAAAAATTACTCATAACCTCATTTCTGGAATATTTTTGGCTGGGGGATTGTTTAAGGCAATCTGTGAGTATTGTCCAGCCTGTATCTGAGCTGTGTCCATCACCAACAGTGACCGTGGCATTTTCTGTGCTCTGCTGGGTAGCTGAAAAAAACCTGCAAACAAAATTTTGGAGGCCCTGCTTCCAGCCGTTCATTGAAACTCCCATTTCCATGTTTTGCAAGTCATGAAAGATCTACTTTTTCTGAGGAATATTGCAGCCAGGAAGCCAACAGAAAGGTTTGCTGAAACATTTCCATGCAGAAAACAGAAAAAATGAGCAGAATAAAGTTCAAACCAACGCCAACAAACTGTACTTGGTACGGTACAGCCTGTTTCTCACAGCTGTGTTCAGAGATGAAGAAAATGTTTCCCTGGGTCTAAGGACTCCCTGAACAGAATGGGCTTCCAGCAGGGAGGATGCACAGCACCATGCAATGAAACACGGGATCGTACGGCGGCTGCTTACTGTAGAAGGTCTTCCCTTTTTGTATGTGGCAAGTCAAAAATTCAAAGCAAAAAGTTGCACGAAATGGAGCTGTAACTTTATATCTAAATGTGTAATTCAATTATAAATGGCGTATCTTGGCCATTGCCCACAATAAAAGAAATATCTGATTAATCTGTGTAAAAAAAGAGTTCATATTTCAAAAATTAAAAGTTGAAAACCAAGACGAGCCCTTAATTACCATGCAATGACCACAAAAAAACCTCACAAAAAACCAAATTCAATTATCTGAAATATTATTGCTTGATAGTACTTTAGCCTTCCAGTTTGGACACTAAAACATTCCTGATGTAAGAGCAGGGACGGGTGAGACCAAGATTTTTTTCCTCTGCCGACAAACTAGGTTTTGCAGCTTTTCCTGAGTGGACCACTTTTTCCTTTCAGAATAGTATCTGCCTAAAACACTTACCCTATAACATAGCTGCTAGGAGCTAAGTTATGAGGGAACAGGAAATTGCAAAACAATTGGGCAAAAAAATTGGAAAAAAAAGAAAGAAAAAGAAATTGAAAAGAAATTGAAGAAAAAAGAAAACTGAAATTGAAAAAAAGCAAATAAATCTTAGATCGTGGAAAATACGTTTTGTGAGAAAGTAAGAATCTACCTTTCACCTTTCTGCACATGCATATTATTTTTTTCCTTTTTATACCAGTATATTCACAAGAGAAAGTCAAATAACAGCAAAGAATAACTGACAGCCCAGTGTAAAAAAAGAAAAATCCAAAATACTTGTGGAATCAGGGATTTGGGGGGGATTTACAGTTGCCCCTTAGGATAACTTTAAAAAAAATACAATGCTTACCATTAGTAGAGTCACAATCCACAGCAGGGAAGGTACAAAACTTTAAGCCATGAACTGCGGCTGAAGAAAAAGTCATTACTAAATTAGTGGAGCCGAACTTCAGTCAGCCAAGTAGAAGACTCCCCTTTCTACCAGTTAATTTAGACAGCTAGTCCTTTCCAGCTCAACAGCCATCTGCACCTCTTTAAGTTGTCATATTTGGTTTGACTGAAATGTTCGCATAGTAAAAAAAAAAAATCCAGAACTTTGAGACAGCAAGAATCTTACTGACAAGCTTTGTAAAAATCAAGCCTATTGACTAAAAAAAAGCAGCTAGACAAAGAAACCAATATACAGGCATTTTCTTGGGGTAGGTTTTATTGTGAATTGTGAATTGCATAGTAACTAGTTTACAAAGGTCAGCCAACTACTTTATCCAAGACAATTACAAATCTCACCTCAACAATTTTATAATGTGACTCTTTTGTAGCATTATTGGGAACGACCCTCCAAATAGCCAAAAAGGCAGGGAATATTTTTCATGTTGAATCATCGTTCAAGCATTGCTTTCGTCTTCCTAATGTCACCGCACTGACTTGTCATTGCCCTGCAATGGAACAATTTTGCACAGCAGTTTATCAGGGTGCCTTACACTGGGATATTGCAACTACCAGCAGTCTTGAAATGCTTTCTTGAGCCTTCGTATGTGTGCTGTGCCACTTTCACACTCAGAGAACTCTCTGACAGGGAAATTGCTCCTCTGCTTATGAAAACATTCACTAATTTTACCCTTAGCAAAACAATAAAAAACAAAATACATATTCTCACAGAGCAGAAACACAACTGCACCTAGGAAGGCATGTATAACATCTGCCAATGTACTCAGTCAAAAAGCCTAACCGAGATGATACATGCTTTACAAAAAAGCATGTCTTCTGTTTTGATACGTCCACAGAACCTGTAAATTGATTATAAATTTACATTAAAATATAAAATATATTCAAGACCAAGTGTCCAAATTAAGGGTTTTTTTGGGGAAAAAAGAAAAGGTAAGTGTCTGCATATTTGCATCACCTAAAGAACCTTAGTTTAAAAGGCAGGTAAGTTAAAATTAGTGTTTTTCTGCACAGCAGAAATTCAGGTGGATACTACTGTATTAGACTCGCCATATGAAAAATACGGGATAGGAAAAGCAGCAGTACTTTAGACGACAATTTGTAATACTGAAAAATCCCTGGGAATTTCAATGGTACATGGCTGCAGGTCTTAGCTTTAAAAAATTTTGACGATTTATGATCCACTTGCAAAGAAACAGTAAAATTGTGGGCGTAAAGAAGCACTTCATAAAATCCTTGCATAAATTTTTACATATAACTAAAGAATGCGGAGTCAGCAAAGCAAAAAGTGGAAATGTTAACATCTTAGTTCTCATTCTAGTGTGTCTTTTTTTTCACTTAAACTGCTGCGTATGAGAAGTTCTTCTCTTTTTAAAGGTGGCACAAAGGGATGGTATTTTGTCACTGAACATGACAAAGAGAGGTTACGGAGTCTCCATCCCTGGATACTATCAAAAACTAAATGGACACGGTCCTGTGCAACCTGCCCTAGTTGCCCCTGCTTTGAGCAGGGGGCTTAGACCAGATGAGCTCCAGAGGTCCCTTCCAAGCTCAACCATCCTGTGATTCTGTGATCTTCATTAAGAAGAATTATGTGCAATGTTGCAAGAATGTGTCTACTGATCACATACTACTGAATATTGTGTATGTGCTGTACAATACAAAGGAAGTGAAATGTTTTTAACAAGAAAAAACCAGATAACTTTCATAGTTTGAATAATATTCAATTACTAAATTCTGATTTCCTAGAAAGTGTCTTTCAGCTGAACACCTTAATGCATTTTAAATGCTGCAAGACTGAGAAAAATTTTCCCTTGCCTGAGTTCTCTAAGCCTTTATTTGATGATGAGCAGACAAAACAGAGGGGTACAGCTTGCAGTTCTGAACGTTGCATTTCATTGATGGTTCATCATGGCATACATGACGATTTTACATGATTTTACATGTAACATGTAATGAAACTGCCATTGCCCACCCCTACTGTGCACTGTGTTTTTTACAAGAAAGAACTCCACAACACAAAGTGTAAACTCCTATTTAGAAAGTCTTTATCTGAATCATCAGTGGGGCCTTTTCTTTTCCCCAGCCTGAGTCCTCTTGGCTGGTCAGTCTGTATAAGATCACAAATCACAGCATTTGTTTTTCAGTGCATGCCATTTTTTATGCTTTCTTGGGAAAGCTCACCCACACTTGGCTCCCCTAGTCCCATTCCATTCTTTGTACTGGCAGGTGGCCTAAAACAGGGAGAAGTGGTTGCACTTTGAATGCATGGTCATTTTTCATAAATTTGCTGTGCACTGTGTATACTCCATCCCTCTGTTTCTTCCTTACCCATCTCCTAGTCAGGGTGAACTCTCCATCAGCCCCAAAGTGGCTCACCCCAGCTTGTATGCAATGGCAACCACTTGCCTTCACGTCAGCGGTTGAGCAAGAGTGCAGTCATTCCCAGTTGTTAAACTGTGCATAAAAGAAAAGGATTTGCTGATACAAATTTGAGGCGTAACAAAAGTTACTTCTGGGTTAAGAAATGTTGGGTAGTTGTAAACAAAAGATTATCTTGCCCTACCTCTTGGAGGCTATAATATTTTTCCCAGCTCCCCCTTCATAGTGCCCCATAGTTTATAACTGCATTTGGCAAAAGCTTATCTTCCACAGTCTGAATGTGGAAGAGTTTTGCTTATCTATCATGTTTATATTATGTGATTAGACAGTAGCCACCACCCACTGTAACTATGATGTGAAATGAGGAATGTGTGAAGATTTACTGCTTACTGTCTAAATGCAGCTTGGAAATATATCTCTACAAGAATAAACTTGCTTTTCAACATAAAAAGTATAGTGTACACCTTGTTTCAGAATACTAAGGAAAATCAACATAGCAGGAAATCCCCATGTTGACACACTCAGGTTGGTGCCACCGTTCTGACCTAATCAGGAAAGGAAATGACTTACAAGCAAGACCTACAAGCTGGGGTCAGCAGCCTCCGTGAACCAGCAGCCAGGGGCGTTCGAGGCTTGGGCTCCACTCCCATGGTGGCATTCAGTCACGTCAACAGCACCTTCTCGGCCTGCCAGCCTGTTAGAAATGATAGAGCCAGAGATCAAATGAAGAAGAAAAAGGTTGTGGTGGAAGTCAAGAAAAGCTGATTTCCACCTTCCTGCTGAACCACTGATGACAAGACTGCTTCATTCCCTCACGGGTTTCCACAGCTCCTACAACACGATTCTTCCCGGCCAAAATATCATGCGCTGTCATTTGTCCTTGTAGATCTCTCGTGCTTTCCCTTCTACAACTGTTCCACGATGGAAAATGCTGTCACCTTCTGATTACTGCCATCCTCTGTCACAAAACAAACCACTCGTAACCCCCAGGAGGGCTTGCGGGGCAAAAGACAAAAGCTGCAGGTGGGTAGTATTTTACACACGGCCAATTTGGGGAAAGTGGGAGAGAGCGATAAGAAGGAGCCACCTTGGACATGCCTCCGAGTGGCAGGGTGACGGTATTCCCTCCAGCCGTTTTTGGGCTGTGGAGAGGAAAACCACCTACACAGCTCAGCCTCACCGCAGGCTGCTCTGACCCACTGCCCCGTCCGGGTGGCTGGGGAACCAGACCCCGGGGAGTCCGTCTGTGCTCGGCGGCAAGCCATCTCTGTGTCCCATGGGAATGCTCGTGTCTGCTCAGGACAGGGCAGGATGCCAGAGCCTCGCTGGAACCCTACGGAGACAGTCACACCAAGCTGAGGCGGCTGAGAGAGGAACCCAGTCTTGCTTGGCTTCCCCTGGGGTCCACGTCCTCCACAGGGGGGTTCAGAGGTAGCGCCTAATTTAAGGAGCGGTATCAGGGAAGGTGGAAACCCTCACATTTTCAGCTGTCAAAGCTCATTAGGATTTTACCTATGCCTCCTCCCAGCAATGGCATCTCAGCAGCACAGAGCCCCCACATCCAGACACAGTATCAGCCCCAAATGCTGCTGAGGGCTGGGTCCCCCCTGGGCCACCCAAACCCCTCACAGCTACATCAAAGGGCTCTCCCCAGAACTCATTCAGAGTTTTCTTTAGAGTCTGCCCAGCTGAAAAGTACGGTGGCATTAAATTGTATACACAATTTTTTTTTTTTTTTTTTTTTTTTAAACAAACAAAGCCTCCAAGCCTGACAGGCAAGGGCAGGGATTGGATTAGGCAAACTTCCTATACAGACGATTCCTCTTTCTGTCTGTCAGCTTGTAAGTGCTTTCTCTTCTGGAACTATACAGTACTAACTGAGCCGGAAACAGCTATTTAAAAAGTGATTATAGTGTGACATTTTTGTTTGACCTAACATCAAGCCCTGTGCAGCTTAAATGTCAGCAAAGCTATTTACTATAGGGACAGACAGGCCCTAGCACGCTTAAATCTACCCAGCGTCTTAAAACTGCTTGCTGTCTCCACTCGGTGCACATGAACGACACCGAAGCCAAGATGTAAAGCACAGCGCTCCATAAGCTGTGATGATTGACTAATATGCTGGGTGGCACAATGCATTCAGCGAGAGGCTCACAAGGAGGAAGACAAAATAGTGGATCATTAAAGTCAATCTCAGGTTAGAAAGCAGACGCCCGGGCGAAAGGTTCCCTTGGCTTAGCAAGAGCATGCCAATAGCTGGTGTGTTTTGTCCAGGGATGTCTGAGGAGCTCAAATATTTGGACAGAAATAGCAAGCAGAATTTTTTTTTTTTTTTTTTTTTTAACGAGCGCAGGAGCTGCATCGGTCACATGAGAGAGGAGGGAGCGCAGCCCCTGCAGCCGCCCTGCAGCCCCCGCAGCAAAGCGCTGTGGCTGGCAGAACACAAATCAGGCCACCCAACTGCGGCTGCCACGCAGGGCGACAGAAGGGGAAGGGAGGCTTCAGAGCCCTGTCCCCAGCCGGCAAAATAAGAGCCGAGCGGTGGGGGAGCAGGGGGCTAAGGCAGCTAATGACGTGCATCCCTCCCCGCGTGAGAACCGACAGGAATGAAGCGGCTTCAGGTCCTGCAAGGATGCACGAGCACGCACAACTATAAAGTGATATACTGAGTTATACAGTATCATGAGCTCTCTCTGGAACACAATGAACTGGTTTGCAACGGATGGAGATAAGTACACTTATAGGTCCTTAATGGGACCAGAGGCATATATTTGGACAGCGTTCCAGTCTGACCTTCTCCTCAGAGCCTAAAATAACAAACAAATCAGTGTGCCTTTATTTTGAGAAAACGTTGCTCACAGTAATAAGGGTGGGTGGGGGCACTCAAAAGGAAGCAGAGCTGTGATAAAACTTCCATTTTGTTCTTTCTTGCATGTCAGAAAAAAATTTAAATTATAAATCAGAGTGCCTTTCAGGGATTATTTTTCTTTACATTGTTACATGCCTGATCACATCTGATTTTGGAAGCTAAGCAGGGTCGGACTTGGCTGGCATTTGGGAGACTGCTGAAAATGCAGTAGACTGAGCAGGATCTGTGTGCTCGTTAGATGAACGCGCAGTGCCTAAAAGCATGACTGGCGGGGGGAACGGCAAGAATATTCACACAGCTTTTCCATATTTTAAAATACTGCTTTTCCCCATATATAGCAACTGAAATAACACCGTGACCGAAAATAACATCATGAATCTTAAATGAGCATTTTTTCAAATAATAATAAAAAAAAGAGACTGCTTGTGAATATTGGTTAATGCTTTCCAAAGAGCACAGAAAAACCCTTTGAGCAAACTGATCATCAGGTCATTAGAGATAGGAAATAAATTCTTTAATTTCTGTCTGCTTGCTATTTACTTTACTAAGTGTTGACAGTGGCAGGGGACTGTTAAAATCCCTTCAAAACTCATTTAAGCACAATAAGTGAAAACAGTATAAACTTTTTAACAGAAAAGATATGAGAGGTAGCCAGGGGATTTTCTTTATGTGGGGTTTACTGTTGTTCTTGGTGGTTTCAGTGACAAAGGGCTTAATTATATCATAAAAAGTTTCCTTCCTTCTTGCTTTACCTTAGAAAATTCCAGAAGATCAAGGCTGATCTGTTATGATTTTGCTTACAGGCTCCCACGCAAGGTTTAAAACTTTAACAAAAGTTTTCTTCATTAAAAATGTTCATCAGTCACCCAAGTTAAAACGAGTATCATTTAAAAAAATAACTACTGTAACTAGAACTCCCTTCCTCTCTTGCTTTCTTATCAAATGTCATCAGTGGGTACCTCTCAGATCCTGAGTGGGCCTTGCGGTCCAGGGTGAGCTTCTTTTTTTTTTTTGTCACCTCCTCCCACCGCAAATGTTAAAAAGGCAAAACTGACAGCGAATGTGTTACAAAGAAAACAGACATCAAACAGATCTTTGAGTACCTTTCCTCCACCTTTAAACAAGAAATAAACTTGATATGGCAAAGCAAGACAAGCTTCACATGCTGCAAGCCTCTCCCAGGTAGTGCCTGAGATGCCCTCGTTCAGTTTTGCAGCCCTTCTTTGTCATATCGAAATGTGAAGGATTTCTAAATCCTGATTTGGATGCATCCCCCAGCAGCAGAGAAGAAACCGACAATTACCGAAGCAAGGCAAGTGGTTTTCAGTTTAGCAGGTTTTTCCTAAGCCAGGCTTGTGGTTTCATTTAAAGTTTGAATGCTTCCATTCTCTGAGAAGCCCAGTGGCTTTTCAATAGCAGAAGATCAAATGATGTTAATCGGGCAGTGTGACCTAATCCTCTAATTCAGCTGCCTTTTTACATTAGAAATGTTCTGCTCATGTAAGATTGATTTGCTCTTAAATTGACTTTTTTTTTTCTTTGGTTAAATGCGCTATTCTAAAGTTCTACTCCTGGCTCCGCAGATCTGTTACACAAATGAGGGAAGACCACTTTTTCTTCATTTTGTAGGTTTAGATAGGCTAATCCTCAGGGTTCTGATAGAAAATCTCTTGTTAATCACAGAAAGCCCAAGATATTATGCAACAGCAGCAAGTAGAACATCTTTCTTTTTGGTAGCGATCCCACAGGTTACCTACACTGAATGGGGCTACCCCGGTCAGCTATTGCCGACTATAGGAAGGCTACCATAAGTGTACTTTCTCCTCAGCCTTCTGATATACCTTCCAGTGATGTTCGCACACGTTTCACCAAAAACTGAAACACGGCCTCATGTGCCGGGGCTGCTGCAGAAGCGCTGGGAAAGGGCAGTGGGAGCAGTGCTTCTCCATCGTGTCCTCCCTCCATGCCGTGCATCTGCGGGCAGATCGCAGCCACACCTGGGCTGCTCCGCAAACGACTGATAGCTTACGCACTGAGGTTGCTTCGCGGTGGAGGGGGGCTGCTGGGTGACCCCCCCCAAACACAGCCTGTCGGACTTGGCAGGTTCTCTGACGCTGTAACACCAGAAAAGCTCCTGAGCTCTACAAGTCCCAACAGATAGACCGTCAGCACTGGTTGTGTCTACCAACCTTCACAGCAGCATCCCCTAACGAAGGCCACGCGAGGGGGAGCCTAGCCGGTTTATGGGCCATGTGCATTTAACTGTATGAATCAGTTCCCACGCACGCATTTGGAACTAAAACTCTACAAAGCCTGGTGACAGCTGTCGCTCTTACAGGCAACAAACCCAAAGGCCGGACCCTCCTGAAACACTAGTTCTGCAGTCAAATGAGCGTTAATGGCCAGCACAAATTACCTGTCATTAACTTACCCCTAGGCTGGATTTGGCCAATATTTGCAGATAACTACCATCCCATAGTTAACACTATCAATGTTAACCTATTTCCTACCACCTTTCCTGCTTGAGCTGCAGAGTAAGTCTCAGCAGAAGATGGCCAGCCCTTGGCACAGACATCCGTGCGTGGTGCCTCTCTCACCTGCTTTGACAGCACAAGGACACACAGCCCGGCATCTGCAAGGTGCGTGGCAGTGGGGAGAGAGCCACATGGCACACAG
This sequence comes from Aquila chrysaetos chrysaetos, assembly GCF_900496995.4. Classification (NCBI taxonomy): domain Eukaryota; kingdom Metazoa; phylum Chordata; class Aves; order Accipitriformes; family Accipitridae; genus Aquila; species Aquila chrysaetos. Next base: position 52,756,948 of record NC_044005.1, read on the forward strand.
GTACCTGTCGCTGCAGTGGTTTGCTCTTCTCTGTACCATTACTGGGGGTTCTTGAAACAGATTTTTCACTAGCTACTTCGACATCGTTGCTAAGATTGCCTCAGGTAAAGAAAGCTATAACACAGTCTGGAGAACTAAAATGACCATTTACAGGCAGGTGCTCTTCAATCTTTTTGCTCTTAAGGAGGACATCAGGGCTGTTGTTCCTGCCTGTTGGGTCTGTCATACGCAATCATTTTGCTATATCCAGAGAACTACACAACTTTTTTTCTTCTTTTTTTTTTTTTTTCCTGCCAGATGGTAACAAATGAATCCAATCAATTAATTATTTTTCCTGAAGACATCTTGCCAACACAAGGTTTGCAGTGTCCATGTTGGCAGAACGCATAAGAGTTTTCGAAATCCCACGTGTTATTGTTGGCGTTGCATCACGTAAACCACAAGCTGATTAAGATCCACCTTATGAGTAGTTAATGGGTCTGTCCCCAGTCATCTGGCATTTGTGGAGATGATTCTCATATTACAGAGCCAAGTGTGTAAAGCATTCCCTTTTCCCCAGCGCTATTTCTTAAAGAAATTGAAGCATAATTTCAGCCTGGCGTTGGCCAGCAGCAAATGTGGTCGAAGCAGACATTTGTGGGCAGAGAGCGCCATCTCCTGCTAACAAGCAATAATTTCTCTGAGGTAATGAAACGGCTAATTTGGTATTTCTCCCTTGGAATTGCCATCTGTGCCGGCAAAAGACGGAGAAAAAAAGCCATCTGAGACTGATGAAAGATTGAGATGTAAGCCTTAGCACTATCTGAATATCCTGTAGGGAGACTTTGCAAATCCTTGATGAAGTTTCTGAATTAAATAAAAAAGCTGCTTAAAATTGCAAGGAGCTGAGCATCCCAAATTTGTTTCTGTTTTCAGGCTACTTAGTCAAGAATGAAATCACGTCGGATTTTAACAGAGCTAAAATTTGTACTATATTATGGTCCTCCAGCCTACAGAGAGTCTATGCATCTAATACTACATATGATGCATTTGATAAATACTCAGAAAAGCTCAGAAATTATACCTCTAGTACTCTCCCAAAATGAGTGGGTAGAAAACTAGCATAAATAAGCAATATGCAAAAATAGCATACAAAGTGCATGCAGAAGAATTATGTACATATAAATATTACAAAATATTACAGATGTTACAAAAATTACACTACATAAAGATTAAATATAAATATTACAAATATTACAAAAATTACATAAATACAAAAGAATTACAACAGTTGTATTAAGTACAAGTGTATTTCATGTACATTTTATCTCACATAAATGGTACATATGTTAGTGTACACTTTTAAAGAAATCCCTGCTGAAAAAGTAAACCAAGATATTATTTATAGCTGATGCCTGAGAAATTGTTCTCCACCATGATGTTAAATGATGTTGTTGCCACCCTGTTACCCAGCAGTTTTCTGTTCTTCCTAACACCATGGGAAACCTCAGGTCTCCAGAGCATTCACAGCTCCAAAGGGTTCAAACAGAGCAGAGATACTAAGTGCATTAGAAAAATCAGTCTGTGAATGTGGGTATGCTGCTTTTGATAGCGTTCTCTAAACTAAATGGACAGCCAAGGTGAGGGCCTGCGAGCCCAGCCTCATTAATGTCATAGAAGAGTTTGTTCTAGAAACTTACCTTAAGGACACCAGTGGCCAAGAAGCTGTCACACAATGAAATTGAAAATCATGCCTTTTCATGTGTGCTGTACAGGACTTACACATATTAAAGAATTATTAAAGAATTTGCAAAAGCAAATGGATTACTGGATTTAAAGGACTATGAATACTAAATGTGTCGGAATAGAAAGATTCAGGAAGGGCTAAAAGACAAAGCATCTGTTATCAGCTAGCCTTAAAAATAGCATTCCTGAACTAAATACAGCTTCTTACTTAATATGCAAATTACTAAATTACTCTGTGTTATTTTTATGATTGTCTGAGTTCAGAAGGTATTTGACAACCGTTCAGCAAACCAGAAAGATTCAGTCTGCAGCCACAGAGACTGCAAAACACAGAAAGAAAGTTGATGAAGCTCTATTAGAAAGAGACCTGTAAAGGACAAGGCGGCAATCAAGAATGGCTGGCATGGATTTATGAAGGACAAGTCACACTTGGCCAACTTGACTGCACCCTATGATGAAATGGCTGGCTACAAGGACAAGGAGGGAGCAGTGGACACAGTAGATCTGGACCTCAGTACAGCTTTTGACATCATTTCCCACAGCACTTTTACTCACAAACTGAGGAAGTAACAGCATGAACAAGCTGGCTGTTAGATGCATTGAAAACTGCCTGGGCTGACGGGCTCAGTGGGTGGCAACTGGTGGCTTGGCCATCTGCCTGAAAGCCTGTAACAAGTGGAGTACTCTAGGGGTTGATACTAGGGCCCATATAGCTCATCGTCTTCATCAAAAACCTGGACCTTGGGACAGGATGCACCCTCACCATATTTTAAGATGACACTGAGTTAGGGGGAGTGGTTGACACACTAAATGGTAGAGCTTCAGTTCTGAGGGCCTTGGAGAAGCTTAAGGACTGGGCTGACAGAAGCCTTAACGTTCAACAAGGAGAAACACAAACAAGGAGAAACGCTCAGCCCTGCACCTAAGGCAGAATAAGCCCTTCCACCGGTACCGGCTGGGAAGAAACAGGCTGGCTATCAGCTTTACCAAAAAGGACCTGGGGTTATGTGGAAGCCAAGTCCAATATGAGCAAACAGTGTGCTCTCATCCCAAAAAGGGCAATCACTCAGCAGCCTACATTAGAAGGAGTATGACCAATAGACTGCGGAAAGTTACGGTCCTCCTCTGCTTGGTGTTGGTGAGGGCCTGGCTGGACACAGGGTCCAGTTTGGTCCTTCCCCAGATCAGGATGGGGCATCTCCAGTGAAGGCTACGAAGATGATCGGGATCTAAATCACATCACCTTGAAGGAGAGGTTGGGGGATCCTAGCCCCATCTTGCCTGTTGAAGAGCGTAAGGGGTCACGTAACAGCAGCCTGCAACTAGTTGAAGGGGGTTTACAAATACGACAGAGCTAAACTCTGTAGGCAATACAACAGAAAACCATGGGCAGAAGCGGCTCTGGAGGTCCAAAGAGGACATTATGAAAGAAACTATTTAAATGGAAGGTAGTTAACCGGGATAAACTATGAAATTTTTATTTTGGATGGTTTTGAGAGCTGTCAAGACAAAGCCGCAACAGATGTGATTTACCTTTGGAGGGGAGGCTGGACTATGCAACACCCAGAGGTCCTTTCCCACCAACCTGCTTATGATTGTGCACAAATGTAAAGCTAATGACTTTCCTGCTCTGTGATTTTTGTTTATTGTGGGAAGATAGCCTTAAAATGGTCACCAAAATGTTGTCTGGGCTTTTATTATTAATTTGGGAACGTGTTTAAGTAGGCACATGAGCAAAAATAAAAATACTCTGCCATCTGTTGATATCTGGCCAAGTGCAGATGTTCTTTTCTGAAAACAGAGTATTTCCTTGCCACATTTAAACCGTTATCTGCTATTTCAGTTGGCAATATAAAAATAGTAAAGAAATGCAGTGCATTTTGAAAATCCACCGATTGTAAAGTAATTCAGCGTGCTATTTATTCAGCTTGCGAAAGCGATGGAAGCGCCTGTGGCCAGACTCCAGGAGTCCCCAAAATAATTCAAAACTCTTGAGCGCAGCAACTCCGACATAACCACCCTCGCTTCTCTGAATAATGACATCAGCTTGCGCTATTTACTGTTGTGTTGGTTTTTGGTTTTTTTTAAAGTATGCTAAAGGTCACCGCTGTGATCAGTTGTGACTGAAGTATGACCTATTCCTGCCTTCCCCTCCCTCACACCTTCATCCTCCTCCCTTCTGCACCCCAGGAGAGGACACACAGCACCCATCTTCCCTTCCCTTCTCCTTCCCTTCTCTTCTTTTCTTTTCTCTTCTCTTCCCTTCTCCTTCCCTTTCTCCTTCGCTTCTCTTCTTTTCTTTTCTCTTCCCCTTCCCTTCTCCTTCCCCTCGCCACGGCGGCCATGTCGGGGAGCAGCCCGGCTCCTCTGGCCGTTTATCCTCGTCGCAATCCCGCCCTGCGCCGCTATAATTAACGCCCTATTTGTGGTTAATTAAACCCTGAGGAGCCAGAGCGCTGGGAATACGGTCGGGCCGTACAGCCGGCAGCCCTGAGGAGCCAGAGCGTTGGGAATACCGACGCCGGCAGCCGCCCCCTCACAGAGGCAGACCCCGTTTCCCGCCCTTCGCCCGCCGGCCCCTCAGCGGCAGCCGCGGTGCTCCGGGGCGGGCAGCGCCATGCCCGGCCGCTCCTCTTCCTCTTCCCCCGGCGGGAGGAAGAGGAAGAGGAGGAAGAGGAGGCGGTGGATGGCGGCGGGGGCGAGCGGCGGCGGCCTGCTGCCTTTCCTGCGGCTGTTGGGGCAGCTGAAGGTGAACGCGGCGGGTGGCGGGCTCGCCTCAGCGGGGCGGCCGCGGAGAGCCTCCGGGGTGTGACTGGCGGCCTGGCGGCCCCGGCGCTGGGGCTGCGGCGGGGAGAGGTGGAGGCCGGCCGGGGGAAGGCAGGGCTGGGCAGGGGTGGCCCGGAGCTTCGGCGCGGGTAGCGTGAGGCTGAGGAGGGCGCCCGCCGGCTGCTGGTAGCCCGGGTGCGTTCTCCTCGTCTGTGAAGGGCAACGTAAAGGCATCCCCTCACAGCCTCGGGGCAGCCCCGGGGGTTGGCGCGGGTGTTTCCCGGAGGTATCGAAGCTGACCGGAGCCTGGAGGTCACGGTGGGGCAAAATGTCCACCGGCGTCTGCGGAGCGAGGTCCTTCAGAAAACCCTCGGGCTTTAGCGGTTACGTTGCTGTGACGCTCTCCCCGCGCAGAGAGTACCGCGGACGGGATGGGTGTACAGGAACGTGGCGAAGCCGGAGAGCGTATCCGATCATATGTACAGGATGGCGATGATGGCTTTGGTGACCGAAGACAAAAGCCTTAACAAGGACAGGTGAGCCTGCCTCTGGTTATCCTGGCCATGTGTTAATGTCGTGGGAGAGCTGCAACCAAAATGCTTAAAGTAGCCGTCATCCTAAGGAAGAGCTTTTAAAACACACCGGAGGAGTTTGAAATCCTTTCCCTTCTTTCCCCTGCGTCCCTTGGACAGGGTGCTGTTTACCCAGAGAGCTGACAGGGGCTAAAGGCCTTTATTGCTAAATTCCAGGTGCTGAGGCAAGTCGTTCATGCAGGGGCTCTGAGCTGGCCTTCTCTCAAGCCATAAGTAAGCAAGCTGAAGACACTCAGTTAAAACGCAGTTTGAAGCAACAGGCAGCAAAGGCAAAGCCATACGCCATGTGGATTTTGACAGACTTACTTAGTGCTTGGCAGCAGTGAGGAGCCTCAGGAATCATATAGTGTGGAAGAGAGAGCATCATTAGTGTTGAATGAGTTGTCAAGTCTAGTATGGGCTCATGCTTGCTTTGTCCCTTCAGGAGCTGATGAAGATAGTGAAGGCTTTTTTCAGTACCGTGCTGCAGATTGACATAGCTACAGAGCAGTGATTGGTAGATTATATACTGAATTTGGTATGGCTCCAATCAGATTACCTTCTACCTGTTGCAGCATTAATGTGAAGTGTATAATGTAGTTAGTTATCACAAAATCTCTGAAAGCCAAGTATAAAAAAAGCGAAGCACGTTATTTTTGAATGCTATGCTCTTGTACAAACTGTATTTATGCTTGAATCTACATATACAAGCAGCAATAGCTAGAAATTGGTGATTAAAATATCTAGGTGGAAACTACTTAGCAAAGAAGTGAAAAATGTTATGTAACATTAAAAAACCAAAAAAGCCTGTAAAATACATGAAGGGGACAAATTATGCCGTCTCTTAGCTTTATGAATAACAAGATATAACTTAAAATGCTGAAAAACTAATTATTCTGTCCTTGCTTCTTGTCAGATGCATGCGATTAGCTTTGGTTCACGATATGGCTGAATGCATTGTTGGAGATATTGCTCCTGCAGATAATATCTCAAAAGAGGAGAAACACAGGAGAGAAGAGGTATGGACATAAGGCGTGAAGCCACGTCTGTGAAGCGTTCTGCTTGTTTTTAATGTTCTGGTAGTAGCAAAGAGGTCCTCTAAGCAACCTAATACTGTCACTGACATTGGACAAGTATGCCACAAACAACCAAAGTTTTCAACTCATGATTTTTGTACATGTCATGTCATCAAGTACAAAGTTAGGAAGGAGAATCTTTGAAGTAATCTTCACATTGGCCATTTATTCGTGAACTAGCTGGATTTTTGGTAGCCTGAAGTAGTCGTGTTGACCAGCCTTACCAAGAGGTGGGGAGCAGGTGCACTGAGAAGGGTGGATGACAGTTTGTGGCTGATTATTTGTGTGGTGCCAGATGCTGTGGTTCTGACAGAGACTTTATTTAAACCATCTGCACAGGACTCCAGACACAGGTGCACAGGTCATGAGTCTTTGAGTGCAGCGTGCCTAGAGTTATTTTATTTTTGGCCTTGTACATATCCAAAGTGTTGGTTTGTCATTTCTGGCTTGCTGCATTTGCAGAAAATGTAAACCACTCCTCCAACCACAGCTAGAGGGCAGCGTGATGCCTCAGAAACTTTAGAGGCTACAATTAGCTCTTCAAAGAGTGTGAAAAACGTTGCAGTGATTATTTCTCCCCCATGCACTTTTTTGCTTATCATTTTAAAACTTGGGGTTAGGGGGAGCTATGACTAACTCTAGGAGTAAGCTCTTTGCTAAAAAAGTGGAAAGTAAAGATCAAAGGGCTATTTATGATGAATTATCAATATGCTGCTTCTGCTGCAGAGTTCTCCTTTTTTCCCCTTTGCTTTACAGCTGACGTTGAGCTGGTTCTGAAGTTTGCTGCTTGTGCAGTAAGTTTAATCAGCTGGTCTCACCAAGGCTAAGGCAACAGAAAATGAACTTGATTTAAAAAAAAAAAAAAAAAAAACAAAAACAAACAAACAAAAAACAAACCAAAAAAACCCCCAAAAAACCCCTTGGGTTTTTCTTCGGGGTTGTTCGGGTTTTGGTGTTTTTTTGGTTTTTTTTTTGTCAGGTGAGTCATTTTGGCCTGCTAACCTTGAAATCTGATGAGCTCCAGAGCTGGAAGGAAGTGGGAAGGAATGAGACCTTGATGCTTCAGTGGTGGGGAGCAGCTGATCCAGTTCAGCCATATTGAGAAACGATACCCTGTATTTGAAGTGGAGAAATAATCATGGCACAAAATGTTTGTCTTGCCTGTGATGTTGATTGTTTTGGAAGCAGTTCTTAGTATTACTAGGAAAACAGTAGAAATAGCACAGAAATGAGACTGATCAGCTGGGAGAGCACGAAGAGCATGCAGAACAATTTCTGCTTGCTGGTTACACCATCAGTTTGATACTGCGTTAAACCTTGTACCAAGATTTTTGTTGTTGAACAAAAGGTATCTCAGTGTGGGAGCACTGTGGTTTATTGCTGCAGGGTGTTAAATGGATTTGTCTTCTCTGTTTTTCAAAATTGGAGATTTTTAAAGGCTTATGTTGTGTTGCCTGTCTGACAGTCAGTAGCTGTTCTCAGCCCTGCTAGAAATGTGCTTGTTGAGTGTTTGGGACAGGGCAGTTGCTTGTCAACACTAGGAGTTAGTATTTTGAAGCTGCTTTTATGAACTGCACCTGTAACCTATTAAGTTCAAATGTTGCCTCCACTAGTTAAATCTGGAAGGCAGAGCTGCTAATTGATGGTAGTTCTCTGTCATTTGACTTGCCTGTTTTGCTCTGGGCTTCTTTTTTGACTCTTGAAGGTATTGGATGCACTTTCAGGTTGTTTTTCTTGTTCTAGACTAGTCCTCTAACAATTTACTTAAGCAGCTCCCAGAAGAGAGTCTTCACTGAGTGGTCCTGTTTCTCTGGCAGATTTATGTACACACGCACTTTAGAATAATTGTGGCGGGTTGACCCTGGCTGGACAACAGGTGCCCACCAAAGCCGCTCTGTCGCTCCCCTCCTCAGCTGGACAGGGGAGAGAAAATAGAACAAAAGGCTCATGGGTTGAGATAAGGACAGGGAGAGATCACTCACCAATTACCATCACAGGCAAAACAGACTGGACTGTTTAATTTATTACCAATCAAATCAGAGTAGGATAATAAGAAATAAAACCACATCTCAAAACACGTTCCCCCCACCCCTCCCTCCTTCCTGGCTCAACTCCACTCCCGATTTCTCCACCTCCTCCCCTCCAGCAGTGCAGGGGACAGGGAATGGGGGTTGCCATCAGTTCCTTACATGTTGTCTCTGTCGCTCCTTCCTCCTCAGGGGGAGGACTCCTCACTCTTCCCCTGCTCTGGCGTTGGGTCCCTCCCACGGGAGACAGTCCTCCATGAACTTCACCAACGTGGGTCCTTCCCACAGGCTGCAGTTCTTCACAAACTGCTCCAGTGTGGGTCCCTTCCCTGGGCTGCAGTCCTTCAGGCACAGACTGCTCCAGCGTGGGTCCCCCACGGGGTCACAAGTCCTGCCAGAAAACTTGCTCCAGCGTGGGCTCCTCTTTCCACAGATCCGCAGGTCCTGCCAGGAGCCTGCTCCGGCGTGGGCTTCCCACGGGGTCACAGCCTCCTTCGGGCATCCCCCTGCTCCGGCGTGGGCTGCTCCCTGGGCTGCAGGTGGAGATCTGCTCCCCCGTGGACCTCCCTGGGCTGCAGGGGGACAGCCTGCCTCACCATGGTCTTCCCCACGGGCTGCAGGGGAATCTCTGCTCCGGCGCCTGGAGCATCTCCTCCCCTCCTTCTGCACTGACCTGGGGGTCTGCAGGGCTGTTTCTCTTACATGTTCTCACTCCTCTCTCTGGCTGCAGTTTCTGTTGCGCAGCAACCATTTCCCCTTCTTAAATCTGTTCTCCCAGAGGCACTACCACTGTCGCTGATGGGCTCGGCCTTGGCCAGTGGCAGGTCCGACTTGGAGCCGGCTGGTATTGGCTCTGTCGGACATGGGGGAACCTTCTGGCATCTTCTCACGGAAGCCACCCCTGTAACCACCCCCCCCCCGCTACCAAAACCTTGCCACACAAACCCAATACAATAATATACCGTGTAGTGTGTGTTTCTACAAATGTGGTAACTAGTAGTTAATTATTCAAAAAGAATAATGATAAAAATGTGCTTGCTCAAAAAATGGATAAATGGAAATGGCTTCTTTTTTTCAGGCAGCTATGCGACAACTGACCCAGCTTCTGTCAGAGGACCTCAGAAAAGAAATCTATGAACTCTGGGAAGTAAGCTTGCATTCTTTTAATACTTTGCTAAAATTCAGGGTGACTCATTGTCCTCTTCATGTTTACCTGTAAAACTGTGTCATCTCTTATTTTGACCTCAAGCAGGGTAGATTCATTTGCTTGGGAGATAAAGCTTAACGGTATGAGTCAAGGTTGCTTTGGAATCCTTTTCAAATAGAAACCCCGAACTTTGGTAAAATAACCAGCTTCTGCCTTTGGCCTCTCACAGTTCCAGATGAACCTGTCCAGGGCTTGGTTTGTACAACTTACGGAAGGGTTTGTCCTCTACATCCAGCCTTCTGGGATATAAATCTGTTTTTTTACTACATTATCTCTTTTGTTCTGGCCATTTGCAGTTCATGATCATTTAATACAGGAAAAAATAACGGGAACTGATGATGCTGTGGAGTATTTTCTGCTTTTTATGCAAGTAATAATTTATGTGGCTTCCATTTCTTTATTGTACAGCTCATTAGGCTAAAATACTTAGTAGTAACTTCTGGTTTAAACTGAAAAGTGGTGTACTGACACAGAACAGTGCTTTTCTACAAACAACAGATTGCTGGCTGCTTTTGGGTACCTTAAATGTTTGTATTGGAAAGTACCTTCCGTATTTGAAGGTGATGTAACTTTTTGATGTGAACTCTTGCTGTTAATTGATAAGATCTTTTATACTTGCAAACTAGGGATGATTAATTTCCAAACAATCCAAGTTTATAATTACAGTGCTTTATCTTCTGCTGGCATACAGTCACATGAGGACAAGTGCATCCGCAATCTCTTGTTCACATGTTGTTGCAAACAAAGCATTATATGTTTCTGGGACTCTGTGGCCTCAAACTGTATTTTGTGGTGATATTCTCACTTTTCCACTTGGACTGTCTTTAAATTCCAGTATTTGCAGCCAATTTCTGCCTTTTGTTACAGCACCCTGTTTGTTTGGGGTTTTCTTCGTGCTGTAGTTGTGTGGTAAAACTAGCAATGGGTTTTCAGTGCTATAATTCAAAGTAAAGGGGGTAAACCAGCATAACCAGATCTGGGAAATAATGTGTGTGCATTTGTTTAGTGAGCACTGGTTCCTTCTCCCTTGGGAAACTGTTACAATTGAGGAAAATGAGTTTTTGATAGATAAATAAGCCCTGTAGGACTTTTTGTTTAATTTTTTTTTTTCTTTGCCTCAGTCTTTTCCTCTGATTGTATAGGAGCTGGTTCAGTATGCAGTTAGTTCTTCTGCACGTTAGCTTTTTATCATTCTCATTAACCATAATTTAACATATGCACACTTTTGATCATTTGTTCTTTGTTTCTACCTTCAGGATAATTTATTGGCATTGAGTCTCCAATGCAGCAGTATGAGTGTAACCCACATAGCAGCAAGTGTAACCTAAAAATCTAATATTCACATGTAGTCCCTTTAGCCTTATTTTAAGTAAGTGGAACAACTAGGTGCTTCTTAAAAAGAAAAAAAAAAAGGGGGGGAGGGGGAGGCAGAAAATAAGAAGCCTCTGATCACTTGTTGTGATATTCTGCTCTCAGCTAGCCAGAGGCATTTCCCTCCAGTTTCTTTTTGTGAGTGAAGGAAGTTATGGCCCAGAGGTGAACAGTGGCTGGGACAAAATCTGTTGACACTCTTAGCGAGTCCTTCCCGCACTGCTTTGCCCTTGTTTCTGCCCCTCTTTCACTCTCAGCCTCATGAGGACTGTTGCTTCGGACTGTATTGGTGGACACTCTGCAAGCGTAGTGTAGGGGAGAAAGGTAGCAGAAAGATGACTCCAATGTATTTTCACTTTATAACTTAATCCAGAATACGTTTGAAAAAACATTACAGTAAATGAGTCGGCACACTTCAGCTCTGTCCTGCTTTTTTATTTTCAAGAGCAAAAGTATAGGAGTCGTTTTTAAAAGACAGACTGTGGTGTTTGAGAGACCAGTTTTTCCAAAGTATACTGTTATTTCACACTCTTAAACACTTGCGGGGAGGAAACAGTAAGTGATTATTTCAGCACTGTGCACAGTTGCACATACAATAGCTGATGTTTCTTGAGGTTAATGTGAGCTGAGGTATGAATAAGATCTGGTGGGTTGTATGGCACAAAGAGATTGGTAACAGATTGATAATCCCAATTATTTGCTGGAGGTGGGACAAACCTTTACAAGCAAACAGCCATAGTTCTCCTTGTCCCGAAATTCTTTGTAATGCTGCCAAGAGTTTGTTCTCTTCGGTGGCCAAAAAAAAAAAAAAAGAGTAGAAATAAATAGATTTAAGAAAGTAAGAAGTAGTATTTAAACAATTTAAAGATGAGGCAAAGCACAAATTGAAATGAGGAAAGGAAGGTAAAAATGTTGATTACTAAAATAATGATCAAAATGTAATTGAAAATTCAAAGCATTGTTCAAATGGAGTAGTATATGAATCAGTCATGGCTATCAAAATCTGGATTTCTGACTTTCAAAGGTAAAGCATTAAGCATAAGAACAAACGGGCTCCTAATATTGTGTCAGACAATGAAATGACCGTGACACTTATCTGAGCATCACTGTGCTGGAGTTACAACGCAGGATCTTGCCACTGTGAATGACACGCACACCCACAGTTGTCGTCTTAAGATGCAGAAAGAGATGCCATGTTCTTTGTTCAGCAGGAAAAACTCCTGCACTTGAGCTGCTCTCATCTGCAGAACTGCTGTGTGTTGCGGGTTGTGTGGATCTGAAAGCACAGATGGGCCTGGTGTGTACTTAAGCCTCTGGTCTAATTATTAGTGGTGATGATGATGGATGGGGTCAGACCTGCCGAGGGTATCAAGGTGATGGTAACCTGCACAGAAAGAAGCCTTTTTCTGTGGTTGGTTTTGGAAGTCAGAAGAAGACCAGCTGGTGAGACATCAAATACAGGGCAGTAGATTTGGAAAAGAGAAAATGAAATGTCAAAGCCGTCGGCAGCCATCACTGGAAGCAAATGACAGCAAAATTGTTCAAGTTGACTAGAAATGTGAACAACTCACAAGTACATACTAGTGATGACTGGAGAGAGGGAAAAGATAGAAGAGAGATTAAAGGACTTAAAGTCTGGAGGGGAGGAAACCCCATAACGACTCCCCTCCCTATCTCCTGGGGGAGACATAAAGACATAAGCAGCTCAGACAGCTTAGACCAAAGAGATTAAGAAGGAGTGACAGGAGAAATGTAAAGAACAACTCCTTATAAAACCAGCAAGTGATGGAGAAAAGTACAAAATAGGTCTTAAAAAATAGGTAACGGTAGTGCATAGGCACACACCGTGATAATTCATAGCCTTAGTCAGGCCTGAAAAGATCTTTATATAAAAAATGTTGTTAAATGGAACCTATTATTTAACTTGTATATCATGTAGGGTTGTCTCCGTATCATCCCTGATTCAGCCAAAACACTTCATATGTTTAGAGTATGCAAAAGAATTGTGTTCTTAGGTCCCATTACATTTAATAGAAATTTGGCACGCACTTATTTCAAGTGTTTTGCTGAATATCAGTCTGAAAAAGAGAGTGAAAGACGTAACTGTCATGAATATTTATGGAGTGGCTTGTACTAATGGAGAAAATTCTAGATACAGAATGAGCTTCTAATACTGTGTTTCAGAACAACAAAATTTTTTTCTTATAAATGCAAATCTGTTCAGGAATATGAAAACCAGTGTACTGCGGAAGCCAAGTTTGTAAAACAGTTGGATCAGTGCGAGATGATACTGCAAGCATTTGAGTACGAAGAGTTGGAAAACACACCTGGCAGACTGCAGGATTTTTACGATTCAACTGCTGGTATGACATTTGGGCTTTTTTTTTTTTTTTTTTTTCCCATAAATGAAATGAAATGCACAAATTGCCTTTTTTCTGATAGACATCCAGAGCAAGTGAGAACTAGTTATTTTACTCATTGCTGAAGTACCCTAAATATTTTGGGGGAAACTTACTGCAGTGTGAAAATACCTTACATTTATCTGTAGGTATTGAACCTGAATTTCATTTATGCCAAATTCCTTTTACATCACTTTTTATCTTGAGAGGCCCAGCTTTCGTTACACTTGCATGTGTTTAAGGATCTCCCTGTAACATCAGAGCGGGTATAAAGGAGACTTCAGTCTTCACTGATGCTCTGACAACAGCTTGTTTCTACTTTGTTAGGGTTTAATGAACCATTAAAGTAGAATTTGTTATTCCTACATGAGCTGTGGTCTTGTGTGACCTGCCCAAGGTACATGTGAGAACCAACTCAGTGAAATGTTTTAGGTGCAATTGTGTTACTTTTTATTCTATCCACTGCTTTCCATCCTTTCCAAAATAAACTGATAGTTAAAAGGAAAAATAGGTAAAATAATAGCCTTTATTACTTTTAGCAAGGGAGTTGAACACCAGAAAGGGACTGTGATTCCAAGTCATCCTGTCCTGGGAAAAAACTAGGGACAGACAAACTCGGGGAGAAGACCAGCAATCACCAGACACAGTCCCTGACAATTCTCATTTATACCTTGGTGACATCTCAGGGAAATAAGTTCTCTGAAAAATGCAATAATTTGATTAGGGGAGAAAGGGGGGTGGGGAGGAAAGGACAACGTCAACAAAACTGGAATACTTCATTTTCTATTTGACATCTTTGCCCTCCTACCAGAGTTCAGTGACTTAAACTGAGCTGGTGTATCAGTAGAGCCTACAGCCTATACACCAAGTGCACCTGTAATTGGGGTGGTTTCCTGTAGCAGGTTACATAGTATGGGATTATCTTGGTCAGAGTACATCCCTTTTTCTGCTCTAAAGTGCCTTAAAATAGCACAAAATATTTTTTGTAAGTTTTTGGGGAAGAATGGCTGTAACTAGTCTTGTAGTTATTCTGCAGTTGGATTAAACTGGGAGTACTCTCCTTCTTAATAACTTGACATTTATTCTGAGCCTAAAGTGACATCACTGCTAAGAAGGTTTCACTGCCAACCTTTCACACATAAGAAAATAAGAGCATTTTTAATTAACTTTCCTTTTCTTTTGCTTTGCAGGAAAGTTTGTTCACCCAGAAATACTCCAGCTTGTGTCTTTGATTAACACAGAAAGGAATAAAAAATTAGCTGCTGCATCTCATGCACACTCCTGAGGTGTTCCTAAATGCTGTAGCTATAATAAATACTTTGGTTTATATTCTGTGCATTATTTTTCCTGCCATAACATCACTAATTCTGCCAGCAGATTTTTTTCTGTGCATTCACTGCTGAGAATCCCAGGACTACTTGGCTAGCAGCAGGTAGGATAGTTACCTCCCAGATCAGAGGTTGTGTCAAGGACCAAATATTTAGAATTAGCTTGTTTGTGTTTTCCTCTTTTTAATCAGCCTCTGATTGATGCAGTCTCAGTTACAAATACATTCTCTACTGTTCACGTGTTGTATCGGGGAATGGTGCTGACATCACTGTAAAGCTGGTATTCCTGACTCCCCCACACCCCAATTTTACAGACTCCCACCTCACTGGCAATTTTACAGACTCTTGCACAGGTAATTGGTGATCACAGAATAGCCGAGGTTGGGAGGGTCCTTTGGAGCTTGTGCAGTCTAATGCAAAAGCCTGTACGGCCACGCGAAGCTGGCTGTCCCTTGTTCAGGCTGCTACAGATTCTGCTGTAAATGACAGGTTTTAGCAGAAGTAATAACGCTAATGTAAAAGTACAGTATGGTTGTCGTCAAGTAAAGCTGTAGTGCTGGTAAATGCCATAGCGAGGCCAGTGTCTGCACTACTAACTGTTGTGTTGTCTGCAGCTGGAGATTAGGGCGATGTCACAGTTGCTGCATAATGAAAGTTTGCACCTGGAAAAACTGCATGGTAGAGACCTGGAGCTAGCTCCTCTGTCTTCAGCCTCAGGGCAAGTGAGGCAGCGTAAAACTAAATTCAATTGTCATCCCCTTTAGAGGTAGGTAGTTTAGCGGAGCGCGCTGTGACTCAGGAAACGTCTCCTTCACGCAAACCTCAGGGGCCCGCCGAAGCTCGCACTGCGTTCTGCGGCCGGTGCCTTTGGCAGAGGCACAGAGCTCTGCGCGCAGCTGCTGCGAGCTCTTGCCTTAGCGGCTTGGCTGAGCGCGCAAAATCCACAGAGCACGTTGGTCCAGCTGAGAGGTGGGATGCCTGCTCTGCTCAGGGAACGCCGCAAGGCAGCAGTTGTGCCCTGTGGCGACCCTGGAAGAACAAGCTGCGCTTGACTGAGCAATAGGAAACTCTAATTAGCTGTTATTGGCAGCTGATTGTCATACTGCAAGGGTGATGGAGTGGGGACCGCTCGGCTTGCTTCAGCATTTTTATTCCACCGAGATGCATACAAACCACAGTCTCCACTAGTTTGCATCAAGTGCCAAGCATGAAAGAGCTACTCTACAGCTGCAGTGGAAGACGGAACTGAGAACGTTCCTGACAAACAAGAAGAGCGGCCTTAAAGAGCTGTCTGACAGAAACACGCACAGCGCAAGCGCTACCCCAGCAGGAACAGTCGGTTCCTCCAACGCAGCAGGAGGCTGTACTGGCTGGCGATGCGCCGTTCCGCGGGGGGCTGGGGGACCCCCGTCAGCAGTGCAATGGTGCGAGAAAGGTAAATAAATACTAGCCTGGGAAACAGAGACGTGGTTTGAGTGTGCGTTGTGTGGGGTTTGGTTTTGTTTAAAGAACACCAGCAGGTGCTTTGTGTAAAACTGCATTCCTTTCCACTCACTGCAACTGCAGGTCAATAGTGTTGGACCTAGATGTTTTCTGCCACACATTTTGCTTCTACTGAACTTGGTTCAATTATGTTTCTCCTTTGAATCTCAAAATTTTCAAAACTTGGGCCACAGATTTCCATGGGGAATTTCAGGTCCAGAAGGAACCAAACAGGTTTTAAAAACTGTAGGAATGGCAGATTATGTTCTTGCCATTTACTTTGATCCTGTGCTGTGACATGCCAAGGCTTAGAGATGCACAGTAATACTCATCACAAAGTACAAAAGAGTAAGAGAGAAATTTAATAAGAATATCAATAACTTCATTTACACAAACTAAGTTGACCATTAATATCTTCATTTAAATAAATTCACATTTATGCACAAATCCACATAAAACAAGCTAGCAAACCGTCACAGGAAAACTGTACTAAAAAAAAGCTAATTAGATTTGCTTCCATGCTAAAAATCACACTAAAGAGGCATTTGATATAAATGTCCAAAGTTAACTTATGTCCAGTAGAACATTACGAAAGTACTTCCAACTTTGTAAAAACTATAACAAAAGCCACACAGGAAAAAAAATCACTTAAAGCCAAGTTTTCTGACAAGATTTTAAGCAGTCTGTAATGTCAAACTCACTAACGCTGATTCAAAGCTTTGGCTTATGCTCAAAAAATGCATCCATTTTGAAGGTAGCCAGACTGTTTTCCATCTTGTTTATACTTGACCTGATAAAAGTTGTGCTTACCTCAGTCTGGTGAACTGAGTAATGCAACATGCAGACTGACACGTGCTCACTAGACAGCAAGATAGTGTCACAAGTGTGCTGCTCTTTTCTTTGAAAAAATGTTAAAAGGATGCAAAAGAACATGCTGAATCAAAGCTGAGAGATGACTGGCTCCTGGTGATTAAGCAGATATAATGTGGTTGGGGGAATTATGTCCTGGAGTGAAGCACGACAAAATTTGACAGAAGTGAAGCACCTACTCATCCTGTGTATTTTAAGATAACAGGGTTTATGCGAACAGCTCTGAAATGCAGACTGAAGGCATGGGCTCTCTGACCTGTGGCACGTTTGGAGCCAATTGTTGGGTTTGTATTCTTGCACTTAAGGCTGTACCGTGCCTGAAGCTCATTAAATATACCTTCTCTTTTTTGGAGGGGAAGATACGGAGGCAAAAATATTAGAGCTTCCCTCCGCTCCACTTCCTTTTGTAATTAACTTCTACCATCAAGTCTTACCAAACCACAGAGAGCAAGCAATGGAACATATTTTTAAACTGAAGCTTTTCCAGCTACAATGATCATCTTAAATCAGCAGCTGTGATCAGTTCAGTTTCTATATCAATAACTGGGTGTCTCTTCCTGTCCTCCTTAACTCTGCTGACTAATGGGTGGAGGGCAATGCCAGACTGTACCAGCGAAGGAGAAAAACCTTTTTGTGACAATAAGTGATTTTAATTCCGCTAGGAAATAGATCGTGTACAGACACTCCTGAGCAAAGGGCACGTGGTATAGCTGGTAGACAGCTGGTATATGGACTATTGCTGGCAGTAGCAATCTTTGCACAGCTCTAGGTCCATCTGTCTGCCGTGGCACTGAGAGGGGAGTTGGAAACCCAACAGATAGAAAACAGTAAACTAAAAGAAATAAGAAACAGAGACTTGGAGATTGTTAGAGGGAAGGTACGTGAAAATGAAAACTGTTTTGGTCACTTAACATAGAATTTAGAGTATTGTAAGTCATATAAGTGGTTTCTATGATGTACAAAGTACCTGATGATAAAATGGCCCATCCAAAACACACACAGGGGACACGTTTCTGCAGCACAAGGCCAGGGAGGCAATTTTCCAAAGCTGACAAAACCTTGTTGCACAAGTTGGGTGGCGAGGCAGGTCTAAAGATCCCTGGCTGGGCAAGTCTCTGAGGAGAGGTGTGTGAGGCTCGGGAAGGCCTGCGGTCTAACACTGCAGCTCTTCTTCACTCTCAGGGAGGCGGGTGCCAGCAAGAGAGCTCTGAGCGCTGGCATGGGCTGTAGAGCTGAGAACTTCTTCAAAACTGCCGCCGGTGTGGCTTGTCCCACCAACCTTGGTCTGAAAGAAGGCAAACAAAGAGAACAGCAAGTTCCTCTGCTCACACTGCGTAGCAAGTCCCATTTGCATTCCACGCCGTGGCCATGGAGGGCTGGGAACTGTTCGAAGCAGGCAGAGAACACGTGGGGTTGGGTTTTTCTTAGAACAAAAGCTATAAAAACAGTCAAATAAAGCAGCCCCTTTCTTCCCCCTGTATCTAAACTTCCAGGCTGCAATCATAACATCTGCCAGTGGCATTTTTCATATGCTTAAAGGAACCAGTCCTAAGCAGATCCCAGGCAGGATCCTAAATCCTACCAGTAAACTTGGTGCAGTTCTTTACACGTAGAGTAGCTCCCACTGGTTTCACTGTTTTCTCTGGTTCTACACAGGCTGAGTAAGAGATGGGTATTAAAATGAACTGGTTCATTTGCTGAGTGACGTGGCCCATTGGCCAGCAATGATAACACAGCTGCTCTCAAAATACATAAACTGTACTGGGATTTCAGACACTAGAAGGAATATAGTAACCAAAGAACAAAACCAGCAGCTTCTCTCCCTTTAGGTACTTGTAGCTGTCTAGATACTGATATATAAGACTGCCCACAGCACTTGCCCGGGCAGGGGGAGATACCAAATTGCATTAATGAAACCTATGACAACGTGCTCACAGGTCATCTACTTTGAAAATGCTTCAGTTTGCTGTATTTGTAAATATAAGTATTAAAAATAAAACCCAACGTGACTAGATCTCTGAAATAGTTTTCATAACAAAGACAGAGCTTTATCTAAAGATTTGGAAATGGTCAAGACTAAGTGATGAAGAGACAAAGCTGTTTTGACTGGGTTGTCTTGGTAAGACAACGTTCTTTTATGGCTTGACTTGCCGATATGTCCACTCAAAGTTGATTCAAGCCTGAAAATAGGGCAAAATGTTTTACTCCATCCTAGAACAGCAGCAGGACTTAAAGACACACCGGCATTTTTTCCAGCCTGTCAGCCACTGAATGCTTAGGAAGATTATTTTAATTAAATGAATTTTATGTCCTAAGTTTCCAAAGGGTTAATCCTATGTAATCCTTTGTTTCATCAGCTAGCACAGGAGCTTGCCTAGCTTGAGAGTTCAATAAAATAAGGTAGCAGTAGGCTTGATAGTTGCTCTGACAGTTTGAGTCACAGTTATTAGAAGTTCCCATCTCGAGAGGTATCTGTACCCAGTCTAGTGGGCTGTGCTGACTTTCAGAAAGTTATCGGTCCATCACTCACTTTTGCCAACCGCAATACAAAATACATATATTGTTAAATGTTGGTAGGCCCGAACTTGCAGTGAAAAGGCAGCCACTGCCTAGTAGAGAAATGAAAGAAAGAGAATATAGGCAAAAAATATTTCAGAAAATGTCAGTGGGTGTGCCACTGAAGATGGACAATGAAGGTTTCACGGGATGTGGAAGACAACTTTAGACTGAAGACTTTTTGTTTTGTCCTGCTTAACTAAAGATTCCTTAAAGGATGATGTAAGAGCACCCTGAACACATGATAGGCTAAGAGTTGGCGTGACAAATAGTCTCCTCTAGAAGAACGCCTTTGCTTAATCAGGAAAACAAGATCAGGCTCCTCAAGCAGATCACAGTGAGAAGAAGTGGTCTTCAGAGCTGTGCAGTTTGAATTGACTTTTCCTCTCTCTGAATGGCACACTGAGGTGACGGGAAACAGACACCCCACCCCTGATGCAGAAAGGACATTGCTCACATTTGTCCTTTAGTCCTCAAAGCAAAGCAAAAGGCTTTAAGCTGTCCCTTTCACAGGCTGGCTGTAAGCGTAGGAGGAATGGATTTGTGGAGTGTAGTCTAGAAGCAAACTTGGGAGCTAGAACTACTACTAAAAGCCCTGAGAGTAGGTTTAGCAACTGAATGACTGAATGGGTACAAAAGGTGCTGCACTTCTCCAGTGTAGTTTCTTCTAACTTGTGAGTAGTGAAAAATGAAAAAAAAAATAAAAAAAAAAAATCCATTTCAGGCCTCACGTGTTCCAGTGAGCTGCATCCCTCACCTAAATGGGTAGAAGGAACATAAAGAAATAAGCAAGCGATACACTTGACTGCAACAGACAGGAATTCAGACCTTCCAAGCTGATGCACCCCACTGCACGAATGATTTCTCCTACAGTGAGGTCGAGTATAAAAAGCATTTGCAGCTAAGGTGAAATGAATGCATACGGAAGTGCATACAGGCACCGAGCTGAGGCTCTGGAGGTCTGTGTTCTGTTCTGCCTCCTTGGGATGCTTCTAGTCTTCCCTGGGATGCTGCCTCCCACCTGTGAAATGGAGATGATGCTTCCTTCTCTGACACAGTACAATGGCGATGATGTTAACCCTACAATATTGTGACTTAAAGTTGCCAGAACAGCCTACCACTAAATAAATGTGAACGCTCAAAATCTGAAAATGATAGAGCAACTCTGCATTCTTTGATGGACAGACTTATTTAGAAACATAAAAATACATCAAGCTCTCTACTGCTTACTTTCCTCAGACACTTGACTGGAAAATTTTATGTGCTGTGTGATTTCACAGTGGCATGGAAAAGGCAGAGCTTCCCTGTGCACCTGCTGCTTCAGTTCTAGCTGTAATTTGCATTTTCTGTAAGAAGGAATGTCCTTCTGTCCCAAGTGGAAGGCCATTTTCTTGCCTTTTTAATCCTTGACAAGTTGTAAAGCCCTTTGACGTTAATCTAGTATTTTCAGTTCCCTCTAAAATGAGGGATGAACAATTTGGCCCTTGTCCACTGACAGACTGTACTTGGAATATGTTGGACTCTTTCTATCACAGCAAAGTAAAATGCCTTTTCATGAGCAAGCTTGACTTTATCTGATGAATAAGAACCATTAGGAGACAAACCCTCTTGTTCCCCCCCTTGAATGTGCCTTAGCATGCAGCAAAGATTAGCTCACTGCAAATTTGCCATGCTCTGTCCTGCTGAATAAGAGCCTTAACAAGTGCTGTTAGTGATAACCGGTAACTTTGCCATCAGATCTTCCTGTCTCACAGCAAACAGGTCTATACAGTTCTGAAATTTTAAATCCAGACAAAACACTGAAATGAAACACACCTGCATTAAAGAAAGATGAGCTCAGTGCTAAGAGCCACACAGGTAGCGTGAATTGCACCCGAGTTACACGACAGCTGAGTAAGGGGCACTTGGCGTGTACCTCTCTAAGCTCAGGGATGGAAGTTCACTCCGCAGGCACGTGGCTGTGTCTGGCAGGGCACAGCACAAAGCTCATGAGGCCACACCGCTTTCAAAATCTGACCTTGCATCTCCACACGGCTCTGCCTTGCACAGCATCATCAACCATGGCCACACCTTAAGAGATGTCTCTGCTTTCCCTTTTCGTATGGCTGTATTTTTGGCATTTCTGAGACCATTTGTTTACTCTGGCAGACAACAGAAGTAATTTCTTAGGAACGAAGCAGAGAAAGACTATTTCTCTGCATACTGCCTTCATTTTCCATTAGTGCTCTTGCAGTTCCATGAAATTCTTGATGGAACAGCGAATTCAACCCATCTCCTGTACAAATGATAGGGACAACTATCTGTTACACTTTAACAAGCACACCCGTGTAACTCGGCCTCTAATCTCTACCTTAAGGCTTGTGACAGTGGTCTCAACCTTCTCCTCAAACGATTTGAATGTTGGAGAATTCCTAGGAGAAAAAGAAAGTTGAAGGAAAGAAGAACAGTCAGTTGCAAACGTAATGGGGTAACTCCACAATTTGATCAGTTCTTGCCAGGCAACAACATTAGGACAGAACGAAGGCTGGCTGGCAGCACAGGGCTGTGGACTGATAGGGTATGAACAGTCACTTGTGCTCTGTCAGTCAAATCCAATTACAGTAATTGGATGAGTATTTTTTAGCTACAAATTTGCAAAAGCAGAACCTGCCTAGTAATTGAAACCAGTGACTGGCCTGCCTACCCTCGGATTCATTTATCATGTTCTCAGAAGAACAACCAGAGAACGCTGGCTGTAGTGCTGCATTTCTACGGTGTTATCCATTTGTGGTGTCGCTGTAAAGAAATTAACATTTTTTTCAGCTGATGAGCAAGTTCAGAATCTACATAATTAAAAAGATGACAGTTTAATGTCCTGAGGCTAGGATGGAGGAGATTAGAATTACATAGGAAGTGGGTCCCAAATGCCTTTGAGGAATCCTGACCCCCCACTCCAGGATTTTGTGACCGCAGGTGTATCCTGCTGCTTTCAAAGACAAAGACTTTAGGACGACTTATGTTCCACGGGTGCCCCTCTGACAAAGCTAAGCTTTTCTCTGCCTTTCACTCCCCGTAGAACAGAACACGACACTGTTTTTTGGGAAAACGAACATATCTTAATAGAATTTTTTAAAAAGGAAACAGCTGTGATTTTCCTTCTTAAAGCAAATTACATATTTGGTTTGCTGGCTTGCCTGGCAACCTTGTTCGTTCATTCTTTCTTTTTCTTCCTTCAAAACTTGAAACACAGCTTCTGTCTCATTTTAAATGGATTCAGTTTTTTACATTTTTTCCTGCAAACAGAACATACTGACTACAACTAGTATCTGCCACATAGTATTATGAATATAATGCATGAGCTGTTTTAACATGAGAGTACGGTTCCCCATAGAGATCTGTACTCAAGTTGCCCCTCAGCTGCTTAGATGGATGTCGCTTCTCCCCTTTTCGCAGCAGCCTCCCCACTGCTGATAACCCCTCTCCCATGTAGAGAGGGATTCTACATGCTAGAAACAGGCAAGCTGGAGTGAGTACAAAAGCTTGTCTCCTCCTTCAGCAGTTCAGCCAGCACAAAGGACTTGGGCAAATCTACAGTGGGGACCTTCTTCTGGTTCTCTGCTCCTTGCTTGACAACTGAGAGCTCAATTATAGCATACTTTGTGCTTCACTATTAGTGAAGACTCTGCAGCTCAGAAACTGCTGTCCAGCAGGGTTCCTCTTGTACTTTCTTTACCATAAGAAACAAAGCGGGGACAGGATCTCTCTAAGCCCAGTGCAGTATAATGAAGCAGTTACTTAATATTGTTTAGCTCTTCAGCTTTTCTCCACCTGTCTATTGTGGTATATCCAGAAAGAGATTATAGGAACTACTAGCACTGAAAGCGCAGTGATAACTACTAACAACGTGGCCCACAGGATAGACTAAAACCACTACATCCGTTTGTTCCTACATGAAATAAAACATAACAGTGACCTTTAACCGTAATGGAAGGTACCCTAACAGTGGAACAGTGAGGCAGAACCACTTTACGCCAGCAGGTGCCCATGCCTCTGTGTCATCCACGGGGAAAAGCAAACACATGCACGAGCCTGCGCGTCATTTTGCAAAGCGATGAAGCCAATGGCTGCTAAAACTTTAGTTTTGCAGTTCATCGTCTTTGCACATCCTTGGAACTTACCAGGGGCATGATGATGGCCTCTATTTCTGCAAATACATTTACATCACATCCCTCATCAGACTAAGTTAAACTGACCCTAATTTAAGGAAAGGGCAAACAGAAGCCAGTTGGAAAAATAATGCAGGTTTACTTTTGGTTTCTGTTAAATAGGTGACAAACTTTTCATAGGGCAAGAAGGGTCAAAAG
Organism: Aquila chrysaetos chrysaetos; assembly: GCF_900496995.4. NCBI lineage: Eukaryota > Metazoa > Chordata > Aves > Accipitriformes > Accipitridae > Aquila > Aquila chrysaetos. The sequence goes on from NC_044005.1 coordinate 52,780,670, forward strand.
GAGAGAGAAACTGAGTTTTATGACTGACATTTGACCTGTAGGTCACACTGGTGAATGCTTGCCTTAAACTATCCACTTGCTGAAGTTGAATGACTATCATATAGTTAGGAGATTTGTTTTCCCCACATGCTTGGCAGGGAGTGGGGATATTCATGTATTTAGAGGCTAAGGGGGTAAAAAGAAGGCTGAATCCTAATTTTGTTGAAAATAGGCAGAGCTTTACTTGAACAGACATCAATATTTGGCTGTAGTCATGTAAAGCGTGATTATAGCCATTAAAATATAAAAGCACTTATATAAAATCTCTCCATAGGAGCACGATCCAAAGCCTGCTGGAGTGGAAAGCATCTCTGACATTAATGGGCTTTGGATGATGTTCTAGAGACAGCAAAACAAGTGAATTTCAGATTCAGTAATACAAAGCTGGTAACAATCAACCACTCAAATACATCTCAGAACTGCTTCATTTACTCAAAGGCTTGTACAAGAGATTAAACAGTTAATACAATTAAAAGGAAAAAACCCACAGATGGCCTCTCCTGTAGCCCTTATCTACATGAATAACCTTAACTGATTGAAGTGGGACTATTCATCCAACTGAAAACTGCAGGATCAGGATCAAAGTGTGCAAATCCCCCCCTCATTGCACTGTTGAACATCACCATAGCAAACAGAATATGGGTAGCATATTACCTCATCGCAGGCATGCTTATGGAATGGCGAATAGAGTAACTGTGGGATGAAAGCAAAAGATAAGGTAAAAAAGCTGTAAAATCCAGTTTGCAACATGATTATAACATACCATTTTTATTTTTTTAACTTAACTTTCAAAATATATATACACCTATTTTCAAGAGTGCTGGTACTCTTCCTCTCCTGATGGCAACAGCTTGTCAAACTCACCTGTGAATTCCAGCTCACTTTCAGCACCGAAGACCTCACCACCACATTCTCATGTCAACCGATCAGCCATTTAATAGGGCTCAAAAGAACGATGCAGAACAGTTCCTGGCAATATCCATTTAAATGATGCAGACCCCTGCTATCTACAGAGACACGCAACATGTGACAGAGGAACAGAGAGCCACCTCCATGTTCTGCAGTGACAGACGACCAGCTCTGTGTTGGGTGAGCACAGAATGCCTCGGGTTTGTGAACATAAACAGAGCTGGTTCAAGGCAGTAGGTAAGCAGGCGATTACCTTTGTTGCATGTACAACGTACACAGTTCAAATAGCCGGCTCCCAGTTTGTATAGGCTCCTGCACAACAGGCTCCCTGAACAAGAGGTTTGTGGAACCAGAGAGGCAGCTCTCTCAGCTGCAGCAGTTGCTGTCCCCATCCCCCTAGGGCATTCCACCTCCCCCTTCACACCTCAGCATTACCGAGGGTAGAAAGCTGTTTTCCACAGCTCTCCTCCAGCTCTCCTTGCAACATTTCCCTCCTCAGACTCCTCAGCAGCAAGAGCATCGGAAGGTTGGCAAGCGGAGGACGAAGCCTCTCCGTCACTCAGAGATCCCCAACTCATCTTGCACACCTTTAACCCTGCAGATGGACACCCACTCTAACCGCTTGACTTACATTCTCCCACCTGAACCACCAAAGCCAACTCTGCCACCATAGCATCACCTGTTCCCTGCTGCTAGGAAGCATCAGGCCTGTTCTGAATATGAATCTTTATTTGAAGTGTAAGAACTGTCCATAAGTACATTTAGATCTGAACATTGTAAGTAAATTGTGCACTGCAAGGGTATGTATTGTTTCAAAAATTCACGCATGGCTACTTTCAGTGTTGACTGACAGCTGCAGCCTGGTCTGACGGAGAACAGTGAGAGCTTTACTTCAAGGGACACCAACATTTGGCTGCAATCAAGCAAAGTATGACTATAGCATTAAAAAAAATGAAAGCTTTCATATAAACAGCACATGTGTTTGTTCTAAACTATACAAATTCAGGGCAGCGCTGTGTCCATACACACACAAAATCAGAAATGGGGGTGCGGGGAAGAAAGAGCTATTTGGCAAGCAGGTGGGACAGAGATCTTACACGAACTGTTTGCTGTTGTGTGTATTTTTAAGGGTTCTGCTAAGCTCAGACAGACAAGAACTGACAGCAGACAATGCAAGTGTTTCATGTTCAATTTTTCACATCATTTTTAAGACTTACGAAAGATTAGCCCAAACATTTCACAAGTGCAGCAAATCTTTAACAATCCTAGTTAAATTAAACAAGCATGCTTGCCATTTTAGTCTTGTAACACATGACAAATAGGCAAAAATAAGAGTTTGGAAGTATTTCAGCATCAACTGCTCCTCTTCTAATAGCAAAACATTCCAAATATGAAGGTTTAAGTAAGAAGATTACGTTGTGCCAAATTAAATTCACACAGCTGAGGGATGGCATGTGACAGACAATCTGAATACTAAGTGTATATTTTATTGAGTTCATCTTTTAATTTCTCTAAAGAGGTAAGGATGCAACTTACAGGAACAGTCACAACATCTTCTTTTACTAGAAGCCTAAAACATTAAGCTTTTTTATAGATATACATGCCTGTGATGGTGATCAGTGCACAGGCAGAGAACAGAGATCCTTTGAGACAAACATCGCTAAATATTACATTTTGGTGTCATGTCAGAGTGAGATAGGAGGGTCAATCTATGCCCCATTTTGAAGTTTTCTCAGTGAAGGAAGAGTCCACGTTAGGCTCACTTAACTGAACAGGAAAATTGTTCTTGAGCTGTCCTGTGCACTGGCAATGCTACGAGGCTGGAGGGACTGCAGGGGATTTGGGGCTGTTCAGCCCCTCTGGTGGGTGAACTGACATAAAGCCAGATGGCTTATAGAATCTTCCAGCACGCATAAAATTGTATTGGGTTTGTGTGGCAAGATTTTGGTAGTGGGGGGGGGGGGGGGGGTTACAGGGGTGGCTTCTGTGAGAAGCTGCTGGAAGCTTCCCCCACGTCCGACAGAGCCAATACCAGCCGAGCCCATCAGCGATGGTGGTAGTGCCTCTGGGAGAACAGATCTAAGAAGAAAAAAAAGTTGCAGGGCACACAGAAACGGCAGCCAGAGAGAGGAGTGAGAACATGTAAGAGAAACAGCCCTGCAGACCCCCAGGTCAGTGCAGAAGGAGGGGAGGAGATGCTCCAGGCGCCGGAGCAGAGATTCCCCTGCAGCCCGTGGGGAAGACCATGGTGAGGCAGGCTGTCCCCCTGCAGCCCAGGGAGGTCCACGGGGGAGCAGATCTCCACCTGCAGCCCAGGGAGCAGCCCACGCCGGAGCAGGGGGATGCCCGAAGGAGGCTGTGACCCCATGGGAAGCCCACGCTGGAGCAGGCTCCTGGCAGGACCTGCGGATCTGTGGAGAGAGGAGCCCACGGAGCAGGTTTTCTGGCAGGACTTGTGACCCCGTGGGGGACCCACGCTGGAGCAGTCTGTGCCTGAAGGACTGCAGCCTGTGGAAGGGACCCACGCTGGAGCAGTTCATGAAGAACTGCAGCCTGTGGGAAGGACCCACGTTGGTGAAGTTCATGGAGGACTGTCTCCCGTGGGAGGGACCCCACGCTGGAGCAGGGGAAGAGTGTGATGAGTCCTGCCCTGAGGAGGATGAAGCGGCAGAAATAACGTGTGATGAACTGAGCGTAAGCCCCATTCCCCGTCCCCTTCTGCCACTGGGGGCTGAGGTAGAGAATCTGGGAGTGAAGTTGTGCCTGGGAAGAAGGGAGGGGTGGAGGGAAGGTGTTCTGAGATTTGGTTTTATATCTCATTACCCTACCGTTGTTGATTGGTAATAAATTGAGTTAATTTTCCCCAAGTTGAGTCTGTTTTGCCTGTGATGGTAATTGGTGAGTGATCTCTCCTGTCTTTATCTCGACCCATGAGCCCTTTGTTATATTTGCTCTCCCCTGTCCAGCTGAGGAGGGGAGCGACAGAGCGGCTTTGGTGGGCACCTGGTGTCCAGCCAGGGTCAGCCCGCCACAATCATACACTGAAGTGCTTTACAGCCTCAATAAATTCAAGCTCTAAATATAAAGATCCCCTTTAATCATGTTAAGAACTTAGCCTACTATTGGAAATTTCCCCAGTACTCAAGACTTTTAAAGAGTCACTGTGTACGCTTCATGACTAATATACGTTTGCTTTCTTGAAGAGGAGGTAATTAAATACTTTATACCATCTTTATAAAACTCTGGTGGCTGAACAGAATTTTTCCTGAGTATTTGTTGTTTATGTTCCAACCTCCAACAGAAAAGATAGTTGAGAGAATGAGATTACGTATAAATAGGTTTTCCCAAGAGCAACATCTTTTGAATGTGTTCATCATTTGAATTTGAGACTAATTTACTCAAGAGCAAGGTAAACTCACTGTAGCCAGTCCAGTCCTTTCCTCATTATACTTACCGTGCTGTAAAAATGAGGCATTACAGTTTAAATAGCGTATGTTTTTATCATATATAACGATGCTGAAAGGAAAGAGGTTACTGCATTACATTCCATAAAATAAATTCTGTCAAATACAGAGGCAGTATTCGAGGAGATTAACGTGTCTTACCCAATTGAATGCGATCTGTGGTGGATGCACAAGGAAAGAAAAGCAAGAGTTAAAAGTATTACGGAAATGTAACAAAAATATATGTATATGTCTGTAGCATGTCAAGCTGCCTAAGAAAAATAAATCATTTGCATTCAAATCTTGATGCTGGAATTCACACACGAATGTGGATCAGTTGAGATTCCTTCAAAGCAAAAAATTTCACACACTCCTTCACTATGCAATCACCTATTCTGGGTGCCACAAAGAACAGAAGTTTTGTCTGCTAAACTTTGTGTTCTCTTCATTAGATCAGATTTAAACAATGTTAACTGGTTTCCCTCCCAAAATCCTACCTTAATCTCATTAAATTCCAGGTGAACTGGAATTGTACATGTATATCAGCAGCAGTCTTTTTTTCGCTCTGAATTTCTTAATCATCTCTCAGTTGAGAAGGGTATGGAAGAAATAAAGGGCTTTTAATTCATAAAATAACATTTTCTAACATACTTCTTCCTTGTTGAAAACAATACTTGAAACACTTCGACACCATTTTCCAGCTCACAAGAAACTTAATTAAGGCAGCAGAACTGGGAGAGGCACACTGATATACAATATTCAAAGGATGTCATTAAGGTTCGAAAGTCGACAAATGATGAGGCAGACAGCCTCTCCTTCATCTGTGTGTTATTGATGTAGTCTTTAATTACAGACCACTTCAAGGGAACACCTGCCTCATGCAGTGAGCCAGATAGATGGTGCACACTTAATTAACATCTCTTCAATACTTATTTTTCACGTCCTTTTTCAATGCATGGTGTGATGCATTACTTACTGCACAATATTCATACCTTGCTCTGAAGAAAAGCATTGATTTCTTCAGGGTTATTTACAGGGCTCATCATCATGTATATTGGTGCTTCTCAAACATTCATGGATTTATCTTCACAACACATTTCTGCTTAGACCAGCTTAAGTAATACAGTTGCCATAGGTAGCCTCCTTTTTTACTACCTGCTGACTCCCAGTAACAGCCACCCCCTTTTCCATGCTAACACAGATACTTGTACAGCCATACAATAACGAAATCTGCGTTACTGCAGAGCTCCAAAAACCAGCACAAATGAAGGGGCGAGTGTCAGTAGAAATGAGAGAAAACAACTGCTTCACCCATCAGCAAAAGAAATGCTTATGAAATCACGTTCTGAAGCAAGACAGTATTACTATTTCCTTTATAGGGGGTATCAGAGACACGGAGGTTTAAGAATGGTAGTTACGGGTATGACAGCTACAATATTTCAAGGAATTCAGCTCCCAATGAGTTCAGCAACAGTTTTAAGTGCCCAGAACATCTCTAGGTCACGGAAATCCTGGAAATGCACAGCAAAAGGCTGTACAAAAAATTCCACCACGACCACAACAGAAAACCCAAAAAGGCACAACAGTAAAGGCACAGCAAAAATCAACTCCCACAGCACTAAAGCAGATTAATTACACCTGAGCCATCTCCAACAGATATTGGCCTAACCTGCGTCTAAAAACTTCCAATGAGAGAAATTTCACAGCCTTCAGAAATAACCTGTGCCCCTGTTCAGCTGCATTTGTGAGCCACTAGCCTAGCACTTGCTAGGCCCTTATCTGCAAAGCTGGCTAGTCAGCACTCCCCATTTCTGCTTTTGATTTTTTTTCCATCTGTCAATAAAGCACCTTACACTTTCCTACACTGAATTTTATTTTATCATTTTAAATAATTTTGAATTCTAATCCTGGTGTCTGAAGCGCTTGTGTTCCCTCCCACTGCAGTCATCTAGGGATTTTAAGTGCACACGATGCCATCATCTAAACCAGTCATGAAAATGCTGAAGAGTAACAGACTCGGGACAGATGCCTGCAAAATCCCACATTATGGTGAGCTACTGAGACCTACTCTTTGAATATAATTTTCCTATGCCCTCTTCCTGCTAAAGCACTAACACCTAAACTGTATTTCCCTAGTTCCGTGAAAACAGTATGGGCAGCCTTATCAAAGTCAAGCTCTATCACATCTCCTGCCTCCCCTCCGTCCTCTATGACAGGTGCTGGCACAGTTCAAGATAATTGTTCTTGACAAACCCTTTTATGTTTTTGCCATCATGCTATCTTCTAGACACGTAGAAAGTAACAGGTTAATGCATTCCCCCAGAATCTGCTTTGTATTTCCAGAACTTCCCTCGGCCCTTTCCAGAGGGATGAACTTTGCCTTCCTCCACCCCTCTGGGACCTCCTATCCTTCTGTGCTGATTCCTGTCATCTCTGAGGGGCACATTCAACAGCAACAGTCATGCCCCCAAGCTCTCCCTCTCTGCAGTCTTTGATCTTTCCATACGTGCCTTCCAACTCCTGGCAGGAATGAGGCATTATATTAACTTCATTCATCTTGAGAGCTGGCTCATCCCAGGCGCTGAATTTGAAAGGGGTCTGTGTGATCATGTCATTACAGAAAATGTATGCGACAATTAAATGAAGGATGTATAAGCAGTGTAACTGCTGATACCTGATTTGCATTCATGCCTTTGTCAGCTTAATCTTTAAATGCATTTACTTGTGTAGTAGTAAGGTATGTGGTAGTGTGCCTGCTGTAGTGTAGTGTCCATAGTTTCCTTTTTTTTTTTTTTTTTTTTAAAGCAAACAAAAAAATCAGAAATTCTCCCACTTGGTATCACAACTTATTACTAAAAAGGCCATCAACAGGGCTGAAACTCTTAGATCCACACAGACAGCTGCAGAGCAGTCCAGCAGTATTGCATAAAAAGATCCAAACTTTATCACTATGCAAAGAAGCAAGGGATAAAGACCCTCAACTCCCTATCACATCTGTGCTCTACATGGCAAGAGCCATGTTGAAATGTCAGAGTGTAACCTCTATTTTTGAGCCCCTGCTATTGCCCTATGAGTGACTTGGGACTCTCCTCTTCCCCTTTGCCTTCCTTCTCCATGTCAGAAAATGTTACAGGAGACAATATGAGCTGGGGGTGGAGGGGAAACAAAAAATCCTGATGGCATATCATTAATCACAAGAGCTATTCACGAAGAATCTATTATCTTAACTATATTACTAGTGCCTGATTTGTATCCCAAAGCAAAGGTGTGTGTATACTGGTTTTATATGCATTTCTTGCATTCCTACTAACATGATAATATTAAATAGAATGCATTACAACTGTAAAGAGACCTTACAAGCACTAATAATTAATACAGCATTTAGAAGATGTAAAATGCTAATGATTATTCGTGCACAAAGTAAGTTAGATAGCTTGCAACACTGGGAAGCTGGGGAGGGGATGAAAGAGAAGCACAGCAGCTGCATCAAAAGCACTTCGTCTCAAAAGGGTGGCTTCTCTGTTCTTTGGGACACATGGAATTTTGTCATTTTTCTTTCTTTCTTCTAGATTTCATCTTCTTGAACTCTAACACAGCTAAACAGCACATTCGGGGGAGTCAATCTGGCCCATTTCTGAAATATGATATTTTAGGAAATATTTTTAAGACATAATTCAGGGTGAAATATCTTTCAGGTTATTAATTAAGACTCTGCATCTTCAGAACAGAAACATATTTGTTTCATGTGGTGCTCTGTACAGTTGACATAGCAGGCAACCTGGAAAACAGAATTTTGTTTCACAAAGGCAGCAGGCTTCAATATTTAGAGTCAGGCTGACTACAAACCCTTTCAAAATCACTATCACCACACACAGGGGCTGAAGGCCAAACACACCAGACTGCTGAACATACAGGGAATTATGACGATCATCTGGCTTTTAGAAATCAGTTTCAAGTGTCTGTTCTGAATAAAAGCAGAACAGGGATTTGCATCTGGATGCCGTTGGTGACTATCAGCCTTAATGCCTAACCAAAAGAATTAAGCTAGAGTCTGATGTGTGTTTAAATCAGCATTATGGGAGGGGGGGGGTGATAATCCATATACTAGATCACTGACATAAAATTATTTGGATTAGCAAAAAGCCAAGCAAACAATAAAACAAAGACTGCATGCCTCCTTACAGCTTACTCCCCCAAACACAGCTGGGATTGGAGTGCGAGAGGGGAAGATTTTTAAAACCAGGTTATTTAAGTGATAAGGTTTACCGTGTGACCCCACACAGAACTGCACTTGCCCAAGCTGAGCCAAGATCTTAGGCCAGGTTTGTTGCCGAGGGAAGCGTACTGACCATTACTCCAGACTAAGGATGTTCAGCAGATGCAGAAGGCCCAAGTCATGCCATGCTTTATGTAACTACAGGATATTAGCTATGCTGCTTGCTGCTTCATCATCAAGTATCATCAAGAAAACTCTCCTGAGAACTCAACTGAAAACAGTAGGTGTCCACAAAAAAATCGCAGTGCTGGTAGTTCACATCTTCCTGAAAAATTCCCAACCAGGTTCAAGGTAATAATTTCAAAGAAAGCTACTAGAAACAAGCTTCTTGATTAATCAAAATGCTTATGGACTTAGCCTCTGCTTTGAGCCCTTGGCTAAAGGGCTAATGGGATAAATACCACCCATCTGCTTTCCAAGCCCTAGTCAGAAGCATGATCGCCATGGGGGTGGGGGTTGATACTGATAGGTAAGACAAAGGAATTTGGTAACAGTGATTAATTAAGGGAAATATTAAAGGAAAAACATGCTCTATTACAGTGAAGACATTTCTGCCTTTGCAGTTAATCTCACACCCTATGCAAAGCGCAAGCAACAGGACCTGAGAAGTACTGAACTGTCAGTCAACCTTCCCTCTATGATCAAGAGCCAGCGTTCGAGGTATCGGCACACCAACTCTTTGGTCACTGCTGTAGGATCTAAAGCATGAAAGCAGCAACGTGACCTGTTCACTGAGCAGTGGGCTTGTCTTTTTTACAGGAGGAAGTGTTAGGAAAGAACAGAAAATGAAATGGAGGATACGTTGGTGTCACATGCAGCACACGCATCTCATGCATTTCTCAAAAATACAGAATACAACTATGAATGCAGGGAAGGCAGGAAGAATAAACAAAGGTAGGAAAAAGGCTTGTGAAAGCAACTCATGCAACTGGAGCCTCAGCCTGGAAAAGAGGGAACTGAAGTGAAATACGATAAAACCACAGGAAATCATGAGTGACATGAAGGACAGCAGGACTACACTCACTGTTTATCCTAATAGAAGAGCCAGAAGGCATCAAAGGAAAGACCAGGGAAACTCAGAATAGGGAATGAATGAACGAACAAATAAACCACACACTTCTTTACCATATAACTATCTGTTCATCTGAGGAGACATGAGGTGTTATGAATGCCAAAAGTTCATACAAGTTAAAATAAATTAAAAAAAATAAAAAAATAAAAAAATAAATTCATGAAGAAAAAACCCTTCAAAGACTTTAAAATGAAAGCTCAAACCTCTGTTTTAGAAAGTTTTCAGCTCTCAGATTGCTGAATGCTAAAAAAATGTACTAGGAAAATGCAACTGCATGCCTCCTTATTCTTATATCCTTTTACAGGCGTATACTACCTATGGATGTTTAACTGTATCGAGTCAAACAATTCTTAGTTTATGTTCACACCCTGGCTGCAAGTCACTCACTAGATTTCCATTTTAAACTGCAATGTGGAAAAAGACACTGTAAAGCAGATCATACAGTGATGAAGATCTTCCTTTTTTAGTTTCACCTAGAAAAACAGTAGTACTTCTGTAGAGGGTTTATTAAGCTGTATGTAAAAGGTAGGTATAAAGGAGTGACTAAAGATTTCTTAAGATTCAGATTAAAAAAAAAAAAAGTGGAAAAAATAAGTTTTAGCTGCCAAGAACTATGCTTCAGCCATTTGGAGCAAAAAAACCCCCATATATATTTGAAATACTGTAAAATGGATTCACACAGATCTTAGGATATGGTTACCTCATACATTACAAAATGACCAAAAAAGTGAGTACATACCAATATCTCTAATAAATGAGACCCTAATTCTGCAGCTTAAACAATATATTGTAGAGTTACCCATGTCCATTTATTTCATCACAAAAAAACAACTCCCTGAAACACCTGAGAAGTTCTGTAATCCTGCTACCAAGCTGAAAACTGAAGTGCTAGTTTACAGGGTACGATTTCTTCATTTATGCTCTCATTCTGAGGAACTTTAAGATCAACACTTTCAAAGATACATCAACAATATAACGCCTGACATTTAAGTTGCATTTAAGTGACCGTTTTTCTCCTGACCTCAACTCCTGTTACTTTCATCGTATTTTTTTTACACATACAACTGCGGAACAAAACTTTGCCTTTCTACATCTTGAAAAAGCTGATAAAAAATAACTTGAAATATTTTTTTGATTTATCTTTCTACAAGCAGCTCCAAGGCAGACTTGTTTTCTTCAGATGATGTTGGTCTCCAGAATCCAAGTATGAATAAAATCGGGTTAATAAAGATCTACAGCTATTTTTTGTTCCATTTTACTTGTACTTTTCCTTGAGCTTGCAAAATTATTCCAAAGGGATTTCAGATTGCACTTTTTTTTTTTTTTAAAACCAGGACTCAAATAAGAATTATATCTTCATTCATTCTTATCCCTTCTTTTTGGTTGACACCATGAATGTCATAAAATATTTGACTACAAACTACTTGAACCTTTAAAACACTAATGTAGAAGGAAAGGAAGAGCTGACAGATGACTTATACTTTTTGTCCTCAAAATAAGACCAGAGAAGCAGGAGATCCCTGTACCTCATATCTCCAAACTTCTTGCTGATAGCAGTTCCTACATTGCTGATAGCTGCTGTTGCTTTTTGTCCTGCATGGCTCAGGGTCTCGTGTGTTTTCTTGTAACTGGAAACAAAAAATAGAACAGAAATAGTGGTAAGTATTAAAAAAAGAGAGGCCAGAATCCCCTGCAATTAATCCCCTTTTCCCTTATTTCCCCATCTTAAGGTCCCATCCACTGAAAGGGTAAGAAACATAGTAACTGTAGCACAAACCAAATTACAAAGATGCCCGCTTCTGCACAGCTTCCTAAGTGCAGTTTAATCCTAATGTGAGCAAAACACTCTCCAGAGCAATCCTTCACTGTATCTCTCCCCCTTGCAGATAACATCCCCTGAGCAGGTCAGCGCAAGCTGTTTAAAAGTAGAGTGCAGTGATTTGTTGAATACCTGTTTGATACAATTTCTGTTTACAGAAGATAATGTTTACATCAAATAAGCATTCTTGCAGCAGACACTGACTTGGTAGCAAAACCTGCTGTCTTAAAGCACAGAAGAGAACCAGGACATACACAACTCTGCTGTTGTATGCATACCCATATTAGGTACATTTAACAGATACACTTCAAAATGATGTGTTGATATTTCAAATTAGACAAAAATTGATCAAACCTGTTTCCATCTGTTACAATTTTACTTTATTTAAATTTCTTTAAAGGAAGAAGGTTTTGGGAGAGACAAAGAAAGATGAAACAATGTAGACAGTGAATATATATTCTTAATGGGACTGAATCCTTTTAGATGTCATTCATTTCACATATAGCATACACATTCAAACACAGAATCATCTTAATTTACTAATCCAGAATATATGCTCTGACCCACATAGACCTTTCAGTACAGTTAAGCTGCATTCTCAGAGTAATTAATAAGCTTTTCTGCACAGATGCTTTTTTGCTGAGTAAACTAACTCTCAGCATGTCAGAGGTTTCCTTCCAAGCAAATTATCTGATACTCCCAGTGACACAGACAAGCTCAGAATTAGAAGTACAGACCTAGTAACAAAAGGAGAGCACATTACAATCAGTCTTGTATCCTGTGGTGTCCGTTGGCAGGCAAGAACTGAAGAAATGATCATGAAAAATACAAAAATACAATTCCACTGGTTCTAATTCTCCTTTAAACAAAATCTGTAAGATTGCTAATGTGTACCAAAATACACCAGAGATTAATAAAAAAAAAATCCCACTGCCTAATTCCTGAAACAGAATATTTTCTTCTTACTTTTAGGTATATGAAAGCAATGTAACTTTGTGGAGGCAGGAGGGGAAATCAGAGAAGATTAACATTTGCAATACGGCACATCACATTTTACGTCAGGTCCTTCTAGCCCTAGCAGTACCTATTGCTGAAAGTCCTCTGTTGAGGACTGTTCTTTACAAACCACAGGTTAGAAGGCAGATGCTCTATTCTTTCAGACAATATTCTATCAACAATTAATTTTCCCCAACACAAGTATTTTGATTTATGTTCCTAAGCCACAAAATACTTCCCAGACTACTGACCTAACAAGTTCTAAAACTGCCAAGTGAAACGGCTCCTTCTATGAAGGTGCTTGTTTCTGTTTTCACTGATTAGCAAGGCAGTCTACTGTGAGCAACTTAAGACTAGGGTACCAAATCTCTAGAAACCCAGAGTTAGATAAGCTGAATCAATCGCATGCACAATGTTGAATGACAACAAGGGCTAAAACATTGGGACAGTGACAGAAGCAGCACAAATTTTAATTAGAAAGGAAGGAGCATCGATTATGCCTGTTTTATTTATTCTGGTGGAATACAGAGAAGACTGAAAAGATTGTTTTAACTGGGTCTCCTTTCTCCTCAGCCAGTCTGTCCCTGGATGCAGCAAGACTGCAACATTCTTACTTCACTGAGGCCTCATTCTCTGGCTTAAGTAGTTTAATAACTCCGTGATTCTCTTCCTGTCAGTGGACATACTCTCATATAAACTAGAGTGAGATGAGACCCTAAAATAGACATTAATGATGCTTCAGTCAAACTATGAGCATGTAGCTTTTTGATAAGCATTGCCTATGAAAAAAAATTAAAATCAAATATCCTAACGCCTGTGGCATACAAGCCTTTAGACATTTTCCTAACAGAGAAGCACCCTAAACCATTCAGCACAGGTGGAATTTTGCTGATGACTAAATGAAGGCCAAGACTTGACTTCCATGTCTAAAATGTCCTTGGTAGCAGAACCTATTTATGTACAGGTTGACTGTACATAGTAAAATACTTCACAGATATCCTTCTGAACTGATTTTTTGAAAAAGACACCTTGGAGTTAATTTTATTCACAGGCATATTTAGCTTTCTGACAAAAGATCTCCATGTCTTACCTTTCTGCTACAGGTTCTTCACACCGTGTAAAACTGTTAGAACAGTCCCAAATGCCCCATGCAGCAGACAGACTCAACTTTAACTGAGAAACATTAGAGTCCCCTATGTATTTCTGAACATTACATTGGTCAGAACACACGTTCTGGGAATTGGCTGAAATGACACTGATTTTGGCATTCCAACTAATATTGTGTTTTCTCTGTAAATCCCATAAACCCAACATCCCCCCCAGTATTTCCACTAGCAAGGAAGACACAGAGACTGCATTTACGTTCCTAATGCTTTCGTCATTATGTAACAGCGTAAATCCAGCTAAGACTGTTACACAACTGGTCTTTTTTCAGCACCAACTTCAGCAAAAATGACCTTTGACATGAACCCCTCCTCCTTTCAGCAATGCTGAAGAAGAGCTTTAAGGAACAACAAAATAACAAAGGTAAAAATGCAGCGTGACATGCAATGCCTGGCAGCAGAGACAAGAAACAGTAATTTGCATCTTAGTAGAGCTCACTGATGGTTACCTTAAAAATCAAGGCCCTCCATCCCTGCCTCTCCACCATTAGGCATATCACTATGCCTTCTTCATAAATAGAGTATCTTTCCACAGAGCACATTGCCTTCCTGTAGTTAGTTATGCTCTGTATTGATATACAGCACAGTATTTTGGCTCAGATATTTTTATCATCATAGTTATGTCATATTTACAGCATTCATTTGATACCTTGCCAAACACTCTGGTAACAATGATCTCTTCAACATATTCTCTCTGACCTCTGGGAATCTTCTCAGTTGTGCGTAACATTAATAATCTGAGCCAGCAGTTTTCATATCCGTGTGTAACACACACCGGTTTGCAGTTTTGTTTTAATGCACTGAACAGCTCACATAATTTTCAGAAACCGTTAAGAGTAGAAATAAAGTTGAATATTCCAGTTAAGACCTACTTACATTTCCTTGGAAAAAGTGCCGTACATATGGCGTAAGTCCTCCTAACACCACCAACTGCTCCAACATGCTAAATCATCTACAATACCTGCACACTCTCATCCTTTGAGCACCCATTGCTGGCAATCTTTAGGCACGTACTGACCACCCAGCTCATCGGGACAGGTGACAGCATCTCAACAGGCTGTCAGCCATCAGCTGAAATAAGGTTGGTGACCCTCAACCTTAAGGTAGAAAAGCTCCAGCAGAAACAAACTCAGAGAATATAGGACACAGAGATTCAAGAAATACCACCTATATAGCTCTGTGCCTTTCTTACACTAATACAAAGTCACCATAACCTCCCTGAGCTTAACAGCATTATGCCAGATGCCCAGTAGCATCAGTAAAAGTAGTAACAAGCTACTTGATTTATGCAGTTAGAGTAGGAATGCCTTCTCTGGTTTTGTGGCATCTAAACATACTCCGTAGCACAGAAGAATTGGTGGTAGTGGCCAACAAGGATCACATCTCATACTTTTCACTTAGCAGTAAATATTTATAATGTATTTCATAGACAAGAAGGGTTAAACAAACATGGTATGTGAATTGCTGTCACAATTGTGAACCTGTAAATGAAACTCACCTGTGTAACTTTCAATATTAGCTTTTTACATGACATTGACCTAAGAATTTCATCCATCAACTTCCAATTCTAATTTGGTTTTTAAAATAGGGTATTTCTCTAACAAAAGCAATTGTTTATAAAACTGATTATAGAGGCTATGATAAAATATGCTGATATTGCAGTTATATTCTGATAATATGCCCAACACATTTAAAAGAAGCTTTAAAGATAACTCACATCTCCAGTACTGTAACATACTAATTGGGCAAAGTAGATCTGCAACATATTTTGACTGTGTTTTCACCTGACAGTTTCATATACTGCATTTAGGTTGTACTATAATATGACAACCAGGTCTCACTAGCTGATTTTTACAGCCAGTGAAAGCAAATGAAAGAAGATACTGTTTCATAAAACACAATGTGCAAAGGAAATAGTGCTTCAGCTAGAATATAGCCAGGCAGCAGACATATAGAGAGGTCAGAGGACTAGACATTTAAATGACCAACATCGTCTGCAGGATAAGACAGGATAATCATACCACATGCTATTTGATCTCATCTCAACTCAGTACAGAATTGCCCTTCACATGGCAGAGTTAAATCTAACTCTGCAAGCTGCAGATTCAACCTACTACAGTAAATTATAAAGAATTTAAATTCAGCTTCTGTAAAATTAGTACATCTGCTAATTAGTACATCTTCATTCAGCATTGTGCCTCTCCATCAATGCTTGCTGGCAAAATTAATCCATTTTAGAAACCCTCTTCTGTGATAAAACTTACATAAGATGCAACAAAATGCAAACAATTAACAACAAAACCATACAGTAGAGCAGAGCCTGGTAGCACAAGCCATGCCCTATGGAGCTTGCTTCTTTTTAGTTTTGAAACCATTAGTCAGTGTAAGGATGACATTTCTGGAATCAACATAAAGCATCTGGGTCGCTGAGAAACTCTCAGCTAGAAAACTATTTTTCTGTCGATTTTCTGGGGAAAACGGGGCTCAGCATTACCTGAATTATGCTAGTGCTCAAATGAAATAAAAGCATATATGAATGGCAGATAACATGTACATAAAACATTCTCTAAGAGCATTCATATTGCCATTTTGCCCACAAATGAACTCTAAGGTGGTGTGGGGTTGGTTTTTTTTTTTTTAGTGCTCACCTGAAATTCATTCCAACTTCAAAAACAAATGACGACAGATGTACTTTTTTAGACATTCTTCCCTTTGCCAGGTATGTTAAGAATTAACTCAAACTGTGCTGGCACATGGATGGGTACATACGCCTACATCAGTCAAAGGAAGCATACCCCAGGTAGTTCCTCTCCCACAGAGAGAAGGGCAGACCTGAGGGAACTGAACCTCTGCAGGTCGCAGGGGACCTGCCTGCAGCCAGAAATCTATGTGCAGCACACGGACGATGACTGTTCCATAGGCTGGAGAGAGTCACGGGTTAGGAAATGTACCAGACAAAGGTGAAAAATATCCCGTGCTGCCCTGCATTGTAATCTTCAAAAACTTGGGAAAAATCAGGGATACAATTGTGTGAAAGGCACTATTTGTGCAACGCAGCACTGAATAGGGGAAAAACAAGCAGTTGTACACTTAATCTCCAGGTAGAAAAGCCACAATATGTTAGCTTAAGCATATTAAGCTTAAGACATTCCAGGCCAAAACTTCACAGTTCATCACACCTTAAACTATGCCAGTAACGCTGTCTGTGGGCTCTGTACTGTACACTAGATCAACAAAATTATGGAGATTAAACATATCCCAGCCTCCCTTTTCCTTTCTTCCCCTTTCTTTCTCCTCTTCCTCCTTTTCCTTCCTCTTCATTCCTCTCCCTTTCCTCTTCCCTTCCCTTTCTTCCTTCCTTTCCTTTTCCTTCTTTCTCTTTCCTTTTGCTTCACTTCTGTTTTTCCTTTTCCTTCCATTTTTACCTTTCCTTTGCTTTTCCATTCCTTCCTTATCCCTTGTCCCCCTTCCACTGACACTTTCCCAGAAATTTTTAAATCTGGTCATTTCAGAGATTCCAGTTTACGCTCAGGCCTCCCCTCCCCTCCTTACAGTTAGATATACATACATACAGATAACTATAATATATGTGGATGTATTTTCTGGTGCCCAATGATAATCACAGTGGGTTTTTTCCTGAGAAACTAACACTATATTCATTGATCTGGAACAGATCACCTGACCTTGCTGGGGAATTTCCATTAGCTGAAGGTTCTGGTGTAAACAAGAGGACATAACATCTTTTAGAAAAGGGACAATGAGAATAAGTGAACTTAACTGCTCAAAGTCCTTTCTCCAACCTCACTACTCCTCCTTTCCAGTGGCCTGAGATCCATGTGGAAAAGCAGCAAAAAAATTATCTTTGAAGAAGGCACAAATGTTGCCTGATCTGACCCAAAGGACACAAAGTCAGTGGAAGTGACAGGCTCCCTTTACTTCCATGCAGCACGAGCTCACACACAGGTAATGTGCTTGCTAAAGCCAACATGCAATTTCTTCACTTACACAACTGCTACATTTACTTGCAAATTCAGAGAAGAAAATGTCAAAAGGTGATTACACATTGCAATGAACAAAACCACCCACATTTCTTTTACTACCACTCATAACAAGTATGTGTGTGGGAACATGGTATACTGAATTCCTAAAAGTCACAGTAGGACTGTGGTTGTCCACAAATTATATCTGACTTCCTGAGAAAATTCTGAACCTCTGGAACACATTACTATATATTTAAAATTATACTAATGGAGACTGCAGGTACTGTAGATTGTAAGTCTAAAACACATGCAGCACAACTATTACTTTCTATTCTCTCATCACCTGGCAGAAACTTGAACTACAAAATATTATGTTCCCACTACTTGTGGAAACCCATACAATTGTCCTCAGACTCCCTATCAGCAGAACTAAGCTTGCTCACATCGTTTTCAACCAGTAGCCAACAAAGAGATCTTTATTCTGTCTCTGGAGGGGAAGGCCAAGCCCGTGTTGAATGCTCTTGTCCCAAATCTCACGTATTATCAAAACCTTCCTAAAAAGGCTTCAAAAGACAGCCTCCACCTGAGAAAGCCCCAGGCACTGTCTAGAAGATACACTGTTCAGAGCTAGCACTTACAGTTCTCTTGATTCTGGCCTCTAATTCATGAGATTTTCCCTTTCTACACCAAATGACAATTTTTTTCTGTGAGGGCAAAAGATGGAAAGTCATTTTGAAAACATAGCTTTGTGAGATTCCTGTCCTAGATGGCAGTCTTGCATGGGTCCACTTTCCATCACATCAAAGGCTTCCCAATCCCCTGGCTGGAATCACTAAGTATATATGGGCTTTGAGACTTTTCACTTCATTTCAGTACTACAGCCCTTTTCTTTAAGTTTTTAGCTATTCTAATAATTTATTGGCCATGGCAGAACTGCTGCTTACAGTGGTCTGAATGTCTGGAGTATCGTTTTTTGGAGGGTTTAGTAGCAAAACCAACCATTTTCATCTCCCTAGAAGTTACCTCTGTAGTTATATTACTATTCCATCCATGGGTTGAAAAGTTATCCGTTTAAAACAGAGGAGGCTTATGCCTTCTAACAGTTGCTAACATTTCAAGAAAGAATGACAAAGGAGCTTCTGGGAACTATTAGGCTGGAGTGAGGTTATTGGTGGGCAATTTTACAGATACAACTGCTCCTTAGAAACTCAGTAGTACCAAAATCTCTCCCGAGAGGACAACACTATAATGTCCTACTATAATGTTTTTTTCCAGAGAAGTACAGAAAAGCACCAGATTAAAAGCTGAGGGACAAAGCTGAGCACGGTTGCAACATAAATGCTTGGCAAAGGCCAAGGTATCTTGTGGATCTATGTCCTTAGTGCTTCATGTGAGGCACTGGTGAGGAGGATAAATTAACCCTTGTAACCTTCTCCACATATAATGCAATGCAATTCTGTAACGGCATTGAAGAATACTATTACTTGGGACCTTGACTGTCTGAAAAAAAATGAGGCAACATTTGTCTCGGGAAGTTCAACAAAGGGAAATGCAGTTTGGGATTAATAACCCCATGCACCAGTAGAGGCTAGGGATCAACCAGCTGGAAAGCAGCCTTGCAGCAAAAGACCTGGGCTCCTGGTAAACAAGCTGAACATGATTCAGCAATGCGCCCTCACAGCAAAGGTGGCTAACAGTATCCTGGGCTGAATTAGGAAGAGTGATTACAGGTCGAGGGAGGTGACCCTTTCCCTCTGCTCATCCCTGGTTATGGCCACACCTGGAGTTCTGGGTCCTGTTCTGCACTTCCCAGTACAAGGCAGACATGGACATACTGGAGCATGTCCAGCGAAGGGCAATAAAGACAGCTAAGGGACTGGAGCATCTCTCATATGAGGAAAGGCTGAGAGAGCTGGGACCGGTCAGCCTAGAAAAGAGAAGGCTCATGGGAGGATCTCATCAATGTGTATAAATAACCTGATGAAAGGGAGTAAACAAGATAGAGGCAAACTCTGCTTGGTGGTATCTAGTGAAAGAGCAAGAGGCAATGGGCACAAATTGAATGCAAGAAATATTTAAACAAAAGAAAAAGGGTTTCACAGTAAGGGTAACAGAATGCTGGAACAGGTTGCCCAGAGAGGCTGTAGAGTCTCCATCCTCGGAGATATTCAAAACCTCACTGGACATAGTCCTGAGCACCCTGCTTTAGCTGACCCTGCTCTGAAAGGGGGAGTTGGACTAGACAGTCTCCTGACATCACTGTCAACCTCAAGTATTCTGTGATTCTGCATAAAACTAGGTCAATCTTTATAGAAGCTATCTTTTTACCTTAATGCACTACGCAGTGAAAATCTGAAGTACAGAAGGCTAGAGAGAGCTGTGGGAACTTTACTGAAGCACCACCAATCAAACAGCTTTAACTAAGTAAACATACTGCATTTAGGTTACATAAAACCTTTCCTTTGTAGCAAAACGTTAATTAGAAAAGCTCAATTATGATCTTTGTAAATATCCCTGTAAAGACATTTTTAATGATTTCTTAAGCTAAAATAAATAACCTTGAAATCCGTCAACATTACCCTGCTTCTAGCATCTAAATAAGAATGAATTATCTATGTTTAAAATATAAATAAAAAACCTGCATTTCTAGAAGCTATCTGAATATCCACCCACCTCTATTCACTGGAAACCCAATCTTTAAAAAGGTGTGTGGGAGAAGTCATTCCAGTTGAATGCTTTACCACCATGAAAGCAAATTAAACTTGAGGCAATCATTTGCTCTCTAGTTACTGATATCCTCTATAGTAGAGCCCGCTGCCTACCCTAACACATAGATTATACTAAAAAATCAGTGCACTGAAGAATAGCAGGGGAAATGAACAAGGAACTTGAAAAATGCATTATGATTCTGGTCATCATAATAAGTGAATGACTTCCAGGTGTATTTCATACAAGGGTGAAAAATGTAAACAACATTACAGGTTTTCTTTAGAGAAAAACAAAGGTGATAAAAAAAGCTGATTTGATAGAAAAAAAGCTGCACATTACTGTTGCAAATGTAATGTCTTACTAGAGGTAGTTAGAATTGCTTTTGCGTACCTTAAAGCATGAATTAATGACAAGGAAACAGACTTTGTACAGAACTGTGTGTTGAGCCTGACATAATCTTCAATCTATGGAGGACATCAGCCCATTGACTTCCAGCTCTAGCCTTCCTCAGTATGAAAACTATTACTTTTTTTTTTCCTGTTTAATCATAGCAATCCTTTAATGACAATTTCTGACACGTACATCTCAAGCATGCTCAGGCTAACTCCTAAGCTACCCGTGGCCAAACATTTAAAATGTAAATGCTTAAAAATAGTCAGAATCTCAAGTTTAAATTTAGTCATTCCAGGTGGCATCCATCCTGTGAGTTAGGTCATGAGTCTTAACTAGTTGTTCAGACACACTTTACAGAACTGTTTCTGAGAGAAGTCCACCCATCTGCCTCTAAGTCCACTTTAACCCTAAGAATGCACCCCTAAATGGAGAGCTTAAAAAGATTATTAAGAGGACAAAAATTTGGTGCTTAATTGCTCTCTGTGGCTTTCAAAAGTTCCCTATTAAAAAAAAGTGGTTTTAACTTCCAGAAAAGCACAGCAGCTACAAAACCCAGTAAGACTGAATGAAAGCAAAATTTGCCTCTTTAAAAACAGGTCTTTTTAAAATTTAAAATGACTAATTGTGGATTTAGAAGCCTAAAGTACAGGCATGTAAATATTTTGAACTTCTGTTTTTTAAAACAGGCTTTTCATACTTACTAAATCAGAGAATCTTGGTGAGCAATGCTATCCCATTGCTATTTTGGTGCAGCAACAATGAATCACCTCTATGACTTAACACATCCATTCTGAAGAATGCCGGATTACCGTGATTTGTACTGGCATCAGTGTACTGGCATGAGTGTCAGCCAGAATTATACAGCAGTTGGACCACGAACATCAGGATTTCCAAGGGCACAAACGGACTCCTGCTGCTCAGTTCCACATAACTACTTGTGGACACTCATCACCTAATGGCTTGTTGTTTTTGAAACTTAAATACATCTTAAATAAAAAGTAGCAGCTACCATACTGATAAAGTCTCCCAAGTCTCTCTATCCTTGTGGAAAATGTCAACATTGTGGAAGGAAAATGAAAAGCTGTCTTGGAATTTTTTTACCAAATTTCAAGTAAAAATGAAACTTCTTGTTTCAAAATTTTGCTAGTGTCTCCCAGTAACTCTAGTTCAGATGTCTTGTGCTTCTCCTCTCTTTGAAAGTTCAGTGTCTCTAGACTACCCTCTCCTAGCACAAGCCAGACATCCTCACTGAGCCATGTTAATGACATGTCATGAGAAATAGGACCAAGCTGAGAAACTGTCCAAAAGTTAGAGATAGGAGACATACAAACTACATTTCTTATTAAGGGGTTTATGCCTTATTTGACTTCTCATTAAAATACAAAGAGTGATTATTTTAATGTAAAAATGTACATTTTTACATATTTTTTCCAAGTCTCTCTCAGGGCCTTGAGTGCACCAAGAGGCACTGCAAACTCTTCCCCCCACCCCCATGGGTTTGGCCGCCCAGGCTCAAGGCCACCTCTGACACTGCACAACTGTGTAACCTTGGGTAAGACTGTGGTGACAGTGCTGTGCAAGAAAGAGTTGGGCAAAGCCTTGTTAGGCACATCTCCCCTTCACATGGGAGGTACACTAAAGCTTAGACTGCACTTAAGCCCTTGGTCCTTGCCTGAGTTACGTTACTGGTGAGCCTGTATCTGCTCAGGTACCTCACTGACCTTGACTCACAGATTTGACTTCCTGGCTTGACCTTGAACCTGGCTCATCACTACAGACTCATCTGGAGTTCTGAACTCTTGGCTTGACCCTGTTTACTGTCACTGGACCTGCTCTGCTCTCTTTGTTCAGGTACTGTGGGACTGCTCCTTCATGAGTGATGCCACTGCCCTGCCTGCCTTGCTGTCGACTCCTAGCTGAGTTCTGTTGTGGAGCACCTCACTCTTGCTTCTCCCTAGGTGTCAAATTCAGTTGTCAATTGAAAAGAAAAAGAAAGAAAAAAAAAAACTCAAGTAACTTTTCAGACAGCACTTGATGAAAGGTGGGTGGTTCTTTCTGCCAATGTTGCTATTAATTCAGCCCAAAAAGTTTTAGAGGAACATGGTATGTTCATATGTGTAAGTATAAAAGATCAGTATGAAGCTGAGACCAGCCCCTCAGTAATTATCATGGCCTTCCTAGAGCTTTGGAATTCATGGTTTTATTTGCCATCTCTCTCAGTGACACTTTATGAGAGATACAGAGCAAAAAGTGTTTGAAGATTGCAAATAACACTACCTATCCAGGGTTTGAACATTTTTTTGTAGCAGAGTCAGGATAGGTCTTATCACTACGTCCATATGTGTATTTTTAACTCCTTGCTTATGTGAGACAAATGGCTTGCACCAGTAGTTCTTGGCAGCAAGCTACAGCCCAAATAACCTCCCTTCCCCTGCTTCCTCACCCAAGAACTGGTGCAGTTTTAAAAGGCACCCTCCTGGAAGGCAGCAACTGACTTAAGACTACAGACTTCCACAGTATAATTGGTCTGGTTCAAAAAAAAAAAAAAAAAAAAAAAAAAAAAAAAATTCAAGTTAAAACCATTTCAACAACTGCAGTGGAGTAACAATTCTTCATATTTATGCATTACCTTTCACCCTGGGAACCCAAAGCTGCTTACATATTACACAAGGCAAGTTTCGCTGAACTCTTGTGAACTAGTTACACATTCTGCACAGTGGTAAACCAAGGCTGTGAGAGGCTTCAGGGACTTGCCTAACACCACACTGCTGGAAAATACAAAAAACTCAACATATGCAGGACTTATGATAACCTCAAAGATGGTACAATTACTCCAACATTTTTGTTTGTTTGTTTCTTTTGGACAACCAAAAGCAGGAATTAAACAAACATCAACTGATCCTGCCAGTATTCCTTATAATTCAGATGACAGTACTACTTTTTTTAAAATAGTTGCTAATGTTTTGGTAATTTTTTTCCTTTTTTTTTATATTGTCTCTCTTGGAAGTTGAAAAATATAATACACTGAGATTAAAGAAGGTTCTTTCTCTCCTCAGTAAGGACTCTCTAAGAATGTGTCATGGGAGAGGAAGATAACTTTCTCAGGACCTCAAGTTTCAGTTGCTGTGATTTGCAAGACTGAGGTGCAACATAAATAGCAAAGCATGTTTCTGCTGTGGAAGGGTTTTTTCAGGACTCCTTGCTCTGAGAAGCTTGACATTTTTGTCCCTGCCAGCTACTCCTCCTGGTAAGTATTTCAATTGCTAAATTTCATACCAGGGCTCATCAAGACAATACCCCCAACATGCTACACAACATACAAGGATGAATTTGTGCAAGGTCTATACTCACGCAGAAGTTGTCTGCATGTCATGCCAGCTTTTGCTAAAGTTCTGCTTCAGTTCATTCATCAAACTTATGCCAAGCTTTTGTTTAATTTCAACCAGGTGCTTTTCTTTGGCTGCTAGCACTTGCCGCAAAGTTGAAATTTCATCCTCTAGCTGAGAGAAACAAAGAGGGAGGAGAAAGGAGAAAGGTGTTAGCCTGGTCCCACATAACAATAAACACATACGATGTTAAGAGATTAAATGAATCTCACATGAACTTGCATTTTTCGTAGATGACTAGAGAGACAGAGAGATACAAGTGCTTGTCGAGATCACAAAGACATGTCCAGAATAGAGCCCACACTACATTAAATTAATGTCTCAAACTGCATCGCCTATGTGCACCACCATACACATGCATGTGATGAGAGAATTCTCCAGTAAGGAAGTGACTATTGAGCAACTTGACCAAGATCTGCCTGAGGGCATGAGGAGTCTCAAACTTCAGCTTTTCATTCACTAGTAAAATGGGAATGGGCAGAACAACAGAAGACTAGATAATTCAGGCAAATATCGCTCTTTGAATGCACAGGCTTTTAACTTCATATTTGCAGCTTTTTAGTCTTCCACTCATGAAAAAAACAGATGCAAATTCTTAGAAGCAGGTTAAAAAAAAAAAAATCTCGTAACAACATATGACTTGAGAGTATCATAAAGAGTTATGTCCTTGTCACGAGTTTTATCTATATATTTTAGGCCCTACATATTTCAAAATAGTAACATAAAAATATATAGCAGATGGACTGTTAACATGAATGAACAGGTTCTACCCAAAGCATAGAAGCATTCAGAAGACCCAGCAGATTAGTCTTTTCAGAGCTCCTAGTCATTAACCAAACTGTGCGAATTCAAGTTGTAAAGATGCCATTCAGCCCAAACAGAGGGATATAAGTCTCCCTGTGGTGGACATTATTTGAGACATTTAAACCAAGCCAGTGTTGGAGCAAGGCAAGGACCAGAACACTTGACTGGAGGATGAACTGCTGAATCAGCCTGCCGCTGGCTCAGGATCCTCCCGCTTGGGTAGCACTCCTGCAAGCACGGGTTTGCATTCTTCACCCAGAAGCCTCCTAAGCCAATTAATTATACAAGCAGCACTCGGAGGTACTGAAGCTAAGAAGGGCAAGTGACACCAGAGCAGCTGCCTTTCACTTCAGGTTTAGAAATTCCCTTACCGACTGTGATCCTTCCTCCATATGTTAATAGGATAACATATGGTAACATATCTGATTACCATATGTTAAGTTCCTTGGAACCACAGTCACCCTGTGATTTAACTCCATAGGCTGCAGTGAATAAGGCAAGCACCAGCTGAATCAGTTGCTGACATCCAGGGCTATATTTAGGATGTCAATACCAGCATTATTTTTATTTTACGCACTCATGCATTCTGTTCCCTGTAAAACCAGCTGCAAGCTCATTGATCTTGGGAAAGTCTCACCCTTGAATCCCCCAGCTATCAGTTTCTCTTTTGTCACTACCTGCTATCTAAATCATTCAAGCAGCTCAGGAATTAAGCAGCAACACTATGAGCACAAAGCAAAATCATGACCTCAGTGAAGCAGGTATCAGTGTATATACCAATGCCTGCGATGCCAACACTTCACTGGTAGAATATGTAACAATCCAAAATTGCTTTATTCCTTCCCATGTCCCTTATGCTCCATTATATTCCTAACCTGCAAATGAAATGCTGTTAAGAGGCAGCACGAGTTTCTCTTCTGAGAGAATAACTGGTTAAATGCTTACAGAAAGAAGAAATCACAAATGTCAGCATTCCTCAGGCGGCAGTTCAGAGCTCCCTTTAGTTGTTTCCCACCCACAGCAAACCCCTTAGTGCACAAGTCTGCCTGAGTAACACTGCTAAAGAACTTAACTTAAACCAATACCAGTATGCTTACATGTACTTAAAACATTAATGCTTTCCATATGGGCTAGCACTAGGCTGATAAGTAGGTACCTGGATATGTAAACATTCAAGGGCTTCTATTAAAATTACTTTCCATCTGTTCCATTGAATAGATACCTAAAGCTGTAAAGCCCTAAGCAAGCATTAACCATGTGCTCAATGGCGTACGTGAACAACATTTTTGACTGTATTAAAAATAATAAAATATTTTTCTTTAGAGATCAGTTTTGAATTGACAAAATCATCTTCAAGTTCCATCATTTTAAAATAATGGCAGATACAAAGCCCCCCTGAAGTGCTCAGGTATCAGTGATTGAAGACTCTGAAGTAGTAGAAAGGATTAGGGACTTACAGTAGGATCTTGAAAAGCATTTAAGCAGGTTACGAACCTAACTCCCATGGAAGTCAGGCATCACCTGCTTAGGCATTTTCAAAAAGTCCACTCTTACAAGTGCAGACTCCATTGTGAAACTAGGGCTTAAGTCAACAGAAATACAAGTTTCTAGTCCTCCCGTTTCCCTTCTTTCTAAGTGCAACAGAGTCAGAAGAATATAGAAGCATCATATAAGGACAAAGTTCTCCCTTTTTGTGGGCCTAGGAATCAGAGTTACTAGCTGTTTTTTCTTTCCTCTATTATTTTGTGGGACATGTAAAAGACCACCTAAGACATTACAATTTCCATGATTAGCTGACATGAGTAACATGTAAATCACACAAAGCTGAGACCCCAGGAAAAAATCCACAATTACAGATAGATCTCTGAAATCTGGGACTGACTAATAATATGGAAGAAGGACAGTGAAGTCCAGCACACAAACACAAAAAAATATTTTCCCTTGTTTTGCCCTTTTTTTATTATTTTAGGGTAAATTGTATGTTTTATGGGGTTGAACAACCTTTTAAGATCGTGGCATGCCTGAAAAAAAACCACTGCAGTAATTCTCCAGCATATAACCTTTTCCATTTTTTCCAGTAGACACTAACAAAACAGCTCATAAAAAACAAACCAGAAAGTACTTATTCAGTAAAATCGAGCATTTTGGATAAACTACTATTAATAAAATATGTCAGTTGGTATTATCTATATTCCGAGATACACATAGTACTATGTAAAACGTGGAGGTGATAAGATTCAGCTACTGGTTGGAATAATACTGATTAATGGATTGAATGGTGAGCTGAATAGTAAATTGAGTATTTATTATGCTTGTTTTAAGGATCAAGGCAGTAAGCGGTTAAATTATTAAGGGGCCCCAAAAGAAAACAGAAGTCAGCATAGTTAAATGCACAAGTTAGATTAAGCATCCTTTTTCCCTACCACTACATCACCCAAACGTGTGGTGTCCTGGCTCGGCTGTTTGCACAGCCCTCCGCAGCAGGGGGAGCTGAACCAGGTAAAAGCCATCACAGCAAAAACAAGGGCTGTTTTTAAGCCAGCTCAGTTCCTAGATCCAGCAGTGCAGAGAGGTGTGCAAGTACCTGTGTGGGTACAGCACAGGGGGCAGGAACAAATGGCTGGAGATGGAGAAGAGAGGAAGGCAGTGATCAATTAAAGCAGCACATGCAGTACACCCACCGAGGTCCTGCACTGTGATACGTACCACAGGCATACATCACTACTGAAAGGAAGGCAGACATGGCTGTTTAAGAGTGAGAACCACCTGTGGGACAGGCTTTGTCAGGTATTGTTTAAAGAAATAAAACATGAGTTACACAACCAACACCAGCAGTGTGATAATATGCTGACAAAAACTTGAGATGGAGCGAGCAACTACGTACAGCAAAGACAGCAGAGAAACCGAGGCCATGGTCCCCTGAGAGGGAGGTCTTGGAGCCACTGCTGTCCCAAGGAACTCCCACCGGCTCCTGCGAGCTGGTACACCCGTCTTTGGTTGCACCACCACAATTCACCCCTGCACAGCTGCATCACTCACTAGCTCACAGCACAGCACCTCCCAGTCAGGTTGCCAAAACCAGCCAGGAGGCTCACAGGTGAAAATAGCAGGGGTAGAAAGTTTGAAAGGGCACTGCCACAAAAACTCTGACATTGCGGAACCACGGCTTGGAAATACCCTGGATTCTCAGGGCAGGCTCACTCACTTCACCACCACAGGTACCACCGTGGCAGCCAGACCGCAGCATGCATCTGCCCACCTGTGCTAGAACTGAACATCAACTCTCTGCATATCCTGTAAGAAAAGCTGGAAAACATCTAACAGACAAAAAATGTAATAATGAAGGACCAGCTTTATTACTGGTAGAAAGAGCAACTATAAGTGGGTACTTGATAACACAAAGTTCACTTTGTGAGGAAGAAAATAATCTTTTCCTTCATTTCATTGGCTTTCAAAACCAACCCCACAAGACTGCATCTTCTCTATACCGTTCTTTCACATAATCCTTTTTATGTCAGAAGACAAAAAGAAAGTTACAGCAAACATACAGAAAAACTGTCTCTCAATGAAGCCAGTCCATGGGACCCTTAAATTCTGATTAGCTATTTTATTTAGTAAACTAGTGATTGTTATTGAATTGTTACCCCTTTTCAAAATTGCTGGGAATTACAACATGTATACTAAAATGCATAAAATATTTTTAAGGAAATGTGAGCACCTTACTACGGTAGCCTTTTAAAGAAAGTAGTTGAAACTGTGAACAGAATAACATAGCACAAAACATAACAGGCACTTCATCTCTGCATCAAATCATATAGCTCAAATTTTAAACCTCCAGGCTGAGTACCTATTGACTTGTAAGTTTTTCCTTGGGTGAACAGCACCCAGAGACATCAGGGACACTCATAAATAAAATTAGTCATAATTTGCAGAAAAAGGTACTCACATCTTTCCTCAAACTGGGAATAAACGTTCAATAACTCACATAGCTAAACTTAGAACCTGTGCATCAGCCAGAAAGCTTGTAGATCAAACCAGATAGCTGCTTTTGTGACAGTATGGGAGGGGGAAGACAGCAAGGAGTAAATTACTACTTTGATGAGCATAATGGAAGGACAACTGACAGCAGTGAGAGAGAGAGCTCAAAATCTCAGCCCCCATCATGACTCAAGAGTCATTGTACCATGCTTCTCACGCCAAGGGAGGAAGGGGATTCAAAAAAAACCAAAACAAACAAAAAAAACCCTACCCCGCTAACAAGCTTCTGGCCTTATGTAAAGTTTTGGCCTACAATTTTCTGCTATTATTCCGAAGTGTCAGACTGTCTTCTGTTAATTCAGATGACTGTTAGAAGTTTCTGTAAGAGTTACTCATTTTATTTGCATTGTAGAAATTCCAGAGCTGGATTAGAGTCAGAGCCCTGCTGTGTTAGCCAGACTACAAATACAAGAACAGAGTTAGTCCACACTCTGAAAAGCTTCCAGTACAAAGAGATTACTAGCAGGGGAATAGGAAAAGAGGATACAAAAAAACCTGTCAGAAAAACAGTAGTGCTAGTTCCCCTCCTAATGTCAGGGAAGGAAGGAGGAAGAAGAAGAAGAAGAATACAGAGAATATATACAGCAGATACACAACACAGAGATGGAACATATTTTTTCTGTTTAAATACATGCACAACAGGTGCTCACAACAGCTCCCCATTATATCAACTATTAAGTGACTGCAGCATTAAGATTTGAACCTTTCAGAACAATAAGAAGAACGGTGCTTGTTCCTACAGGCTCAAACAGGTATTACCTAACACATAAGGACATGGAAGAAAAAAAAACTACCACGGATGAAGCAGAGGGGACTTTAAAGACTAACAGCTTTTCAAAAGGAAACATTAACCAATTCCCACAGAGGTTTCTTTCTGAAGTAGTCAAGGTCTTACACGTTTTTTACAGTCTTTTCTAAGAATCATAAGCCTCATTTAAGTTTAGACTTTGTTCACTCTAAATTCAAGTTTTCCAAACCTTTCTTAGCATAATTATCAGTTTGATTTTCTTTTTAAGCATAAGCTGTATGCCAGTAAACTGCTGCAAACAATTCAGAAAATAATTTCTAGGTCAGCCAAGATCATAATATTTGAAAGGCAATCTCTCACTTGTGTGTTGGTACATGAATTAAAGCATTTCTACCATGAGCCACTGAGAACTCTCTGCTCCCACGGGAATCAGCAAGCAGGAAGGATGCCCAGAAACTCTTGAGATTAATTCTCAAGAGAGACATATCATTCTCAGATGGTTGCAGGAAGTTCTTTTTTTTACTATTCCTTGCTTCCATCTGCCTCTTAAGTCCCTCTCACCAGAAAAGAGAAGAGAATCACAGAATGGGTAAGGTAGGAAGGGACCTCTGGAGGTCATCTGGTCCAACCCCACCACCCAAGCATGGCCATGTAGAGCCAGTTGCCCAGGACTATGCCCAGACAGCTTTTGAATATCTTCAAGGATGGAGACTCTGGGCAACCTGCACCAATACTCAGTCACACTCACAGTACAAATGTGTTTGCTGATGTTCAGAGGGAAACTTCTGTCTTCCAGTGTGTGCCCATTGTCTCTGGTCCTGACGAAAAGCAAATAATGAACATCCAAACTCCTCTCTCATCACTACGTGATGAACTGACCATGTAAATTTTCACCTTCCTTCTTATTATTTATAGATGTGAGAGGATCAGCAAAGAAGTAAAAATTAACTAGCAACTCAGAAACACAAGGCTTGACAAAACATTAAAGCTAAAAAACAATCTTTTGGGTTTTGTTTCACTAGAAAATCCTAGATCAGCACTGAAGGTAAATGACTTCAGAGTCATTAAGAATGTGACTTCTTCAAATATTTAACATTACAACTTAATATTAATCTAAATATTTCTGTTGTATGAAAGACAGGGATCAATCTCTGCAAAAGAACTGTCCTCTGGATATGCCCATTCTGTGTGTAATAGCAGCAAATGCTTCACAGAGCACTACGGAACAATTATGAAGGAATGTTTTTTCCCTAGCCAGATTACACTTTGAGGGTATATGCTCACACAGTCCTAAATTTTGGATTTCCTGCTATTCAAATGGGTTGTTATATTATTCTCGCTATGTGAAGGTTCCAACCTACTGTCTTAAAAACTCATTATTTCAGTTAAGACAAAAACAACTCCCCCATTCCTACAGCTGTGATTTCTGTTATTTGTCTCATATTTAAAATAAGTAAACCCTCACTTTTTTCCATTCTCTCATTTTCTATTTTGGAATTTCAATTCTGTTTCTGCAGTATTCAGCAGCAGTAATTAAAACTGAATCCACCCTCCCATTGTAGACTGAATCTACACAATCTCTTTAACCTTTGTAATAAAAAGACCACATGACTCACACCTTTTTCCTCCCATCTCCTTATTACTAAGTACCATTTTTAACTTCTTCATGGTGTCATGACATCTCCGGAAGTTCTTTAATTCAGCAAACAACAAATGCAAATCAAAAATATAACCCTCTCCAAACACATCAGTGCCAAAGGAAACAAAAAACGTGGTAAAATTACTGGGCTCATCACCATCAGTCTCTTCTGCAACCATCACCATCATCTTTTCCTCTGAGCACCACACAAACAATCTTTTCCATCAGGTGTCACAACCACTGTAACAACAATACCATAGATCTAATAAGAACACCTTTCATTCTTTATAAAGGAAGGTTTATAAATAAAGACACATCTTGACTAAAATGGTAAGGTGTATTTAACTTTCTCTCTACAATCATCAAGTAGTAGATATTGAATCTTCAAAAAATATCTAAGGAAATTAATTGCTTCACATTATTGTAGCCTAGAATAATTTTATTAAAAAGGAAGAGCATACATTTATGATGTGTACTTCATCCTACAATTAATATCTTCCAGTTTAAGGAAGTAGAAACAGTAACACTCACAGAAATTCAAATTCATTACCTTGGCTAGTTCAATCTTTAACTCTTCTTTTTCTTCTTCAGAAATCATATTGGTGAAATCAACATCAGTGACCACATCTTCATCTGCTTCATGCAAAGACTGGGTTTCCAACAGGCCTTAAAGTAAAGAGTTAAAAGGTCAAGACAACCATTATTATTTCAGCTATGATAACAGACCTCCTCTAAAATCTAAGAATGATATAATATTCACCCACTAGGAAAAAAACAAAGAAAAACAAAACAAACTTTTCCTGCTAAAGGTCATTTGGATTCTGCTCCTCTTTGCTTCTGAAAAGCTACTGGAAGTATCAGATGGTAATGTCTGCACAGAAGCAATTTAATATGTGAAAGCACCACTTGTTCCGAGAAAGTAATCACCTTGGACCCCACTAGTCCTTGACAAGGCATTTCCTTGCTTCTAATAATACAGAAGAAAAAAAAGGGGATAAAAAAAGAAGAAAGCAAGCTTTTTCTTTAAAACAAGAAACCTGGTTAATGTGGATCACTGATGTGAATAGTGACAATAGTACACTGAGCAATATAGGAAGTATATTACAGAGCCAAGTTTGCTTTAAAAGTACCCCCGATTGCAGCAATTTGAGAACCTTACAGATGTACACAGTTTGCAGAAGCAAATGTCACACCTACTGTTTGAATCTTCTAAATGTTAGAGAGAGGCATACCTTGATCGCTCAATCTAAACCTGCAAAGGCTCAACAATTATGCTGGACCTCTAGTTACTTTCTTCTTCTGCACGTCCAAGATCAGGATCAGCATGTATGATAACCAAGATAAGCACATACATAAATGTTTGCAAGACCTGAGCCTGCGTGGTATAATATATACAGAGGAAACAAAAATATATCCTATCTCCCAATTGTTCAGTAAAGAGAAGAATGATTGCTGGGGTTCCAACCATTAATAGCCTCTCACTCTTCATTGTCTGCAAAGAAAACAATGCAAAACATGAGATAACAGAAAACATTCTTGCTCCTTTGGAACTTGTTTTGACGTTCTTGATCTGTTGTGGAAGAAAATTCTTCTCCAGGCCACATCTAGGACAGCACTTTTCCTGGTATTTCAGTCCTTCAGCAGGGTAATCGGCCATCTCAGCTAACTCCTGACATCTGTATTCTACTTAATACAGAAGAGAACAATTTCTTTCCCAGCTCCACAGAGGCCTGTATAGTCTATTACATAGAGATTAGAATTTAACTTTGTTAAGTTTTGGCAGTAGGGAGTAGAGGTTACAAGCAGCAAGTTTGAAGTATTCAACAACCTGAAATTGCGTACTTTATATTTTCATGCAGAAAGCAAAACTCCCTCCAGCTTTCTGTCATTTCTTCCACCTAGAGTGTACCTGGATTTCCTCCTATTTAACAGAACAGAACTGATTTGATTCATACCATCAGCTTCACTGCAGAGCACAATGTGGTGAACTCAGCCTTGTTAATTACAACCTCCCCTGAGTGGGAAGATAAAGAGCAGCAACACAGGTGCTGGACCCCGCCTGGCACCATACCCAAGAATAGAGCACCGCCCTTAAGCACAAAACCTTTTAAAAAGCATGAAAGCATACAGAAGTAGTTGCTACCCTAGCTATTACCCAAAAAGCAGCTTGCCAGGAAAACCTAGATTGCCGAAGCCACAACAAAAGAAAAGCACATTTATTCGATGGGAATACTCCCAAATCACCTTTATTAACACCCCTCCATCTCTAAACACAATTGTTTGGTATTTGTTTGACGATTAATAGTGTTGCTATGGGAATCAGGCTAAACTTAGTCCCCACGGTCTTGAAAGCAGTCTCTTTTTTCATGGATGGAGGAGCAGCAGTACAGGGCAGCTCTTGGAAATGCTGGGAAAAATCTCAGGGGAAGCTGAGTTAAGGATAAAAAACCTTATGGAAACTCTTGGGGTAGATGTGAGATGAGGCTATCTTGGAGCACCTCAGTGATAGTTGGATAGTTGAGCTAATAAGGAGGCAGATCTCTGCTCAAGGGACAGCATTGCTTTGGGATTGGCTAGGTAAAGAGGCCAGAACTGCTGGACAAGGGTTAGATAGAGATGGAAGCCAACATGGGCCAAAATCACCAAAGATGACTGAGTAACACTTAACTAGACCCAATGGCCAAGTCCAAACTTCAAGATTGAACTGAAATTACAATCCATTCCAAAATAGCACATGCACGTCAATCTTCTGCATGATCCTCTGCAACCCCATCCAGTGCCAGTCCCAATTCTTATCTCTTGCTTCTCATCTAAGTCTTCTAAAATCTACTCTGATCCTTCAGTCTCCACTTTCTTGCTCAAGCCACTACCAGAGTCCTCCCTAATGGTCTTTGTCCCTCCACAAAGGCTTCGCTTCTGTCAACCCACAGTTCGAGTCTGAACATCTCTCCACCATACCGTGGGTCGCAGTGTTCTTTCAGCCAGTCTCAGTTCTGAAACTTCCTCACATGAGCACTATCACGTGCAACCTACATTCTCACTCTTTCCTTGCTGTTCTCAGTCTCTGTCTCTCCTTCATGATCCTTGTTTTTTCCAGCCCCACCTAGTAGCTCTCAGTCCTGGACTTCACCTTCTGCTGCCGTTCTACTCTGTTGAAGACAGCTTTGCTGGTATCCTCTCACCACTTATGACTGATCACTTCAGTCCTGGACCAGGTCTATCAGCACAGGTAGGATGCTTCAGTTCTAGTGCTAGGTCATCTGAACTTCTCAGTCTCTTTTCCCCACTTGAGCAACAGAAACTGATTTCTTGAATATGACCTGAAAAGGTCTCTTCACCAGTGTCTGGGGCTACCCTCGCAGACCACTTCTCCCATTTGCCTATCTTAGTCTTTCAGCTTAGGAAAGGGAGGAATAAAAAACTGAACACCTTAGGAAGAAAACAGGCTTCCTGAGGCA
The DNA here is from genome assembly GCF_900496995.4 of Aquila chrysaetos chrysaetos. Lineage (NCBI taxonomy): Eukaryota > Metazoa > Chordata > Aves > Accipitriformes > Accipitridae > Aquila > Aquila chrysaetos. Next base: position 52,815,542 of record NC_044005.1, read on the forward strand.
GAAGATATCTCAACTTTTTCCACCTATTGAGCATGTAAACATAAAATTCTGTCCGTGTGATTCATACTCTAGAGAATTCAGCATCCACAATTTCAAGCAATTGCACAGCAAAGTGTGCAGGCAAGGTTCCCAAGATTTTGTTGTTCTTAGTCTTTTTTTTTTTTTAAATTTATGTGCCTGTCCCTATTTCCCCTCTAATAACTGAGCTCTGTATTAGATTTCAAACAGTTAGAGGTCTCTTAAAACAAGTTTAATAAAACCAGTCAGTGGTAGAGAAGATTTAAAGCGATTTCACAGGCAGAGGGAATGCTAGATGAGCTCATCCTTATATGAGGTATCAGAGAAACCACATAGGGAAGAAAGGTCATTCATAAGATCTGTTTCACAACAACAGAAAAAAACGTCCTGAGTTTGTACCGCAGCATCCATTCCACCAAAGCACACCTTTTGTGAGGTTCCTATAGCACCTTACCCAGGAGTTGTTCAGCACAGCCTCAGGAGGAACTACAGTATTAACTTGATTCAAGGAAGCGAGCCAACCACCAGACGCAAAACCATAGGAAATCAGGCTATCAACATTTTTCTACTCGTAAGACAACTTGTTAGTTTTGCAGTCTCCAAGGAGAACGGGAACCTGCAGCAGAATTCACACCAATACATATAAGAATTGGTAATGATTTTGGTAGCAAAACAGCTCCTATTGCTAGTATTGCTGACCCCAAATATTCTCCCACCTTCTACCCCATGCAGAAAGCACAGCCTCCTCTCAACCTTCCCTGTAGGGTCCTTTCAGCTAGGTAGCCCAGACAATATACCTTTCAGACATTGGTTATAGATGCACCAAGTACAGAAGCATAACAGAATACAAGAGCTCAGTGGGATTGCTGATATGTCTTGAATTAACCACATGAGTAATTCTTTAAGAATCAAGGAAGGATCCTATTTAGTGTGTTTAATGTAGCTACACATTTTGGTAAACACTATCTAACAGTTCATGAAAATACACACAAGGATGAGTTGATTCAGCTAAATGGTTATAGCTGAGTCCTAGAATCTAAGTATTTTTCTACACTATGTAGAAGAGTGCCAGATTTAGGCATCTAAAAGCCAGAATTTTAAGATAACACTGCATTTTTATACTTCAGCATGTACATTCAATTCCAAGAATTGTGTACTTCACCCGGGAAGAAAGAAATCTGAACTTTAGCAATGCAGACATTCATCTGTGTGCATGTACGGACGTTCAGTTTATACATACAGTTGCTGCAGCTGAGCACGCAATACAGCTCTTCTTGTTTCACACTTCTTCCTTTGGGGGTAGAAGGAACTTAACTGGTTTCAATTCACCTGGAATTAAATATATCTACATAGTATATATCTATATAAATAACTATATATCTATATATAGTCACAATGTATCTATAGTTATATAAATAATCTCTTAACTTCTCTCAGAAACTAAAATACAGAATGGCATTTTGATCAGATGTCCAAGGCAAATCTTTACTGCAGCATTGGAATATGATAGCTTTTACAGCGCACCTCAATTTCCATTTGCTGATCTCTATGCAAAACCCATCTTTTCCTTTAAATTTAGGCTATCTTAAATAATAGTATTCAAATTATCATTAGCAGCTTATTAAAATAAGCTTGTTGGGAAGTTGTGAATCTGGTCAGGTAACATTTCAAGGATCTGTTTCCCCAATAGCTTACTGAAAGTATGGGGAAGCTGTAAAATTAATTTAAGTCATTCTTTCTTCTAACTTACAGGATTAGGGAAAATATTTATTACTTACTAACTCTCAGTTAAGGCTCCTTCTGACAAAATATAGGGAGCATAAAATTTCAAAGTGAAACATTTCCCAATGGTTAAATTAGTTTTCCATAAGAAGTGACAAATATATACCTGGTCAGAATCATTACTGCCAAATTACCAACTGGTTTTATGTGCAGGGAATCAAAGCAGTTTTACCTACATGCTCACAAAAGTAAAGACACTAAAAGAACCTAGTCTGCTAGGATTCATACCCCTGATTATTAAATTTAACTGACTTCACTGCACTGAGACTCACAGTAATTCTAGAACTGCGAGATATCTGATACTCCCCAGACCAATACATAATGATGCTTTAATCCTGCTAAATGAAAGTCAAGTTCTACATGGTCAATGACATTGCTAAAGCAGCAACAATAAGCACAGGGGTTATAATTAGGACATTATTATATTTGAAATGGAGCACAATATAGGTCAGCATCCACCAGCTCAAACTCAGACTACAGTTGCATCAGTACAAACTTGTTCTCTGCTAGTTAGCCGTGCCAAGTTACACAGCTTATCAGCTCAGGCACACTGATAACATAACATACTGCTCTGGAGCCTTGAGCTAGGACCTCTGCTTTGGACCACTGTATACCAGTTGCTCAGAGCTTGTAGGTATCTCTGCACTGTGCTACACTGCAAAGACATTTCTTGCAGTTACTGCTTTCTCTCTCTAGATACTGTCACCTCACATGCTTACAACTAGATTTTCTAGACCAAGGGGAGTACTGCGAGTCCTTAACGATGACAGAGCTGTCCTTTAAGGGCAGGTTTCCACAGAGCAGCCTAGCACCCTCCAGTGCACTTTAAGGGATGTCATATAAGCCCACCTGTAAGTACTGCTCATACAGTCTCAAAATCCTGGGCGGGCATTTTCCTCTCCTGCCCAGCTACGTAACCTGACAACACACAGGTAGTTGGTCTGGGAGAGACACTATTTTTGCCTAAAGATGCATAGGTATTGGTTATGAGCCATGGAAGGTTTGGTCACTTTGAAAAGGGAGTTGTACAAGCAGCTGAGATGTTTTCAAGATTAACATAAAATCTTTGATAGCAGAAGAAAGAAAAAAAAAAAAAAAAAAAAAAAAAAAAAAAAAAAAAGGTTGGTCTGAGGTTTCCAATGCTCCTCCTTTTCCTGACTAGTATGTACGTGCTTCTTCATGGAGGAGTCACATTCAAGCTGCATTCCCTGCTCCTCTTATCTGCTCTTCCCAGAAACACTGAGGATCATGCCTTGTTTCTAGCTGTGGTCAAAACTGGAAAAACTGGAATTGTTCAGGTGCACAGCTGCTATGATTTCAGAATTATACCAATATCCAGGCGTGGAATCGGATAACAACTTTCCACTCATTCAGAACAGCAATTTAGTTGTTGCGTGAGTGAATAGCTTCTGCTTCACTTAGTAGCATAGGTACTGCAAGCTTCCCAGAATGAATTAGGAACTTCATGCAACAGATTACCAGCCATCACAAGAACCCATCACACTGGGGCTGTCCTGTATCTCTTATGTCCTTACTAACAGCACAAAGTCTAAAGTGCAGGTTTTCCAAGTTTCATTCAAGCAGGCCACTAACAGGTAGGGACATGAGGATAGAGCCCACACACCACTTAACTAGCATCTATTTTCTTTTCCTTCTCCATCTTACCCAGATTAAGTCAATTGTGTTTCCCCTGAATTCCATTTCAGTCGCTGTGCCTGGTGCCCAGCAATTCTCTTGCACTGAAAAATCACATAAGAGGCATCAACAGAGCGGAAGCCATCTTAGAAGCTATTCCATGAACTTCCCATCACTCATTCTCCCCTGTCAGATGAGGAGTCCTCATTGCCTATTCCCTTCTCTCCACTTCTTCCAGTTGCAATCAAGCCCAGTCCAGAAGCTTAATCAAGACTTAGTTCTGGGATATACAATCACAGGACTCTGCCCAGAGACAGATGCAAGACCCAGCCTACCTCCCTCATTATCTCTTCCAGACAGCCCCTCTTCTTGTGGCCTAAGATTGTTGGGGACAAGATCTGAAGGTCCCTACGGTCTCCTACAACCTTATATTCCTACAACAAATTACACTAAGAATATACTCACGTATAACTCATTTATTCTCCACAAACAGGCAGACTAGCGATTGCCTGGACGTATGTTACTTCAAAAGAAAAAACAAAAGCCCGCATAAAGTATGGGAAAGCATATAGTAGGTATAAATCAGTGCAAAGAGCTGTTTGGCTTTTACTTTAAAGAAAGCTTTAGTACTTACTGTCACATATAATTAGATAAAATATGCAGGAATCATTAAAAGTATGGGATTATCACTAATTAGGAACTGCAAGTCATACAGAAGGATCCAACTCAAAACAATTGAGCAGACAACCCTTTGTATTAGGATATTTATACAGAAAAAGTAGGAGTTGGATAACTGGGGGAACATGTTTAATGTGATCTTCTGAAAGATTCATACGACAAGATAATACAACAACTGTACAAGGAGTTACAGTATGCTGAAACATTTCATGGGCATTTTTGAGTTTTCTCCCAAAGTTCATGGTAGTTGTGGCTAAGACTAGTAACCCATATTCTGCAGCCTGCTGTTGTCCTGGTTTTGCCTGGGATAGAGTTAATTTTCTTCTTAGTAGCTGGTACAGCGTGTTTTGGATTTAGTGTGAGAATAAAGTTGATAACACACTGATGTTTTAGTTGTTGCGAAGTAGCACTTATCCTAAGTTAAGGATTTTTCAGTTTCCCATGCTCTGCCAGCAAGTAGGTGCACAAGAAGTTGGGAGGGAGCAAGGCCAGGACAACTGACCCGAACCAGCCAAAGGGATATTCCATACCATCAAATATCATGCTCGGTATGTAAACTGGGGGGAGTTGGCTGGGAGGGGCGGATCACTGCTCAGGCATCAGTCAGAGGGTGGTGGGCAATTGCACTGTGCATCACTTTTCTTGGGTTTTATTTCTTTTTTAAAAATTATTCTATTATATTCCTTTTCATTACTATTATTATAATATTTTCTTATTAGTAGTAGTATTATATTTTATTTTACTTTAGTTATTAAATCATTCTTATCTCAACCCATGAGTTTTACTTTTTTTTCCCCCCCCCGATTCTCCTCCCCATCCCACTGGGAGGGGGGAGTGAGCGAGCGGCTGCGTGGTGCCTAGTTGCTGGCTGGACTTAAACCACGACAGCCGTCAAATCTGATTTAATGCTAGAAACTGTTTCAGCATTGATCTGCACCTGTGCATATGTTTGCTACCAGAATTGTAGGTATGACAAATTAAATAAGCCCCTTAGAAACTACAGGATCTGTAACTATTCCATGAAATTTAAAGTAACCAACAATACAATGATAAAAACCAGGACAGATTTTTAGACTTATTCAGGTATCTGAAAATTAACTGGATGAAGGTGTCTTAATTAGTGCTTTTTATGTATTTTCTCCATATTCATCTCAGACACATGTTCTAGAGTATTACGTATCAGGCTAATTCTTGTATGTTGACCATGTTAAAAAAAAAACAAACAAACAAAAAAAAAACCCCAAAAACCCCCAAAACAACTCCCCACACCAAACCCAATGAAAAAAAAAAGCCCACACTATTGGCAGTGATGTCTGTTGAATTAACCATAATGACAGCAAAATTAAAGGCAAGAACACCAAATTTCTGCTCGTGTACATTTTCTGACGTTATTTTCAGGGAAATATATAGATGATCCTTTATTCTAACAAAACAGTTAAGAATTTAAGCCCTTTTACTGCTCTGTTTTTTTGTTTCCCAACCAATTAAAAATAGCATACCTACCTTGTTATCTAGTATTCATACCAAATAGTGAGAAAACATCCTCTAATTATATAACCCTCCTAGTAAGCAAAATGACATGTTACAGCTTCTTTTGCCATGTCATTATAGTGTAGCTAACAGCACAGCAAGGTGTGCAGAAGAACTGTTTCTTACTTAAAATTGGAAAACACTTGTTTACAAATTTAAATTGCAATTAAGTCTTCAAAGGGATGAAATGGTAAGTAGAACAAAGGAACTGTCCAGACATTGCATTAGTGTCTTTGATCTTCTTTATAATGTATTCTTAATGCCACATATAGAGATTAAGGGGGAAAAAGGGGGACTAGAAGCATGTACAGTAAATAACTAAATTGATCAGAAAAACTATTAGAATTGCAAGGATTTCCAGTACCATTTTTTCCACTCTGAAGTTATTATGGGAGGATCAAAATAGGAAAATATGCTTTCATTTAATCCACCTAGAAAACAAACTACTTGAAGGAAGATCTTCCCTTCTGTGTTTGGCTCTAACTGTGGACAAGTCTGAACTGCTTGAGCCTAACCATTACCATACAACCTGCCTCACTCCAAGAGGACTTAGAACTCAGAATAGAAAGAAGGTTGATTTTAAAGCTATGATTGGAAAATAAACCCAGAGGCTGGGCTCATCTTGGTTCAGAGAGGGAAAGAACTCCAAGATGCATGGGTCATGTAGATCAAAAGTGTAAACATTAAACAAAACTTCCTACAACCATGGGGGCTCAATCTTCCTTCTTCTCTGAGTATGCTCTGTGGAAGAGAGATATGGATGGGCAACTGTCTTCTTTTCCTCTCTCCACTGGGCTTTGGGTTAGGGTTGGTGTCAAGGAGAGGGAGGGAGTACAGCTTTTGGGTGTTCCAGAGCTCTAGGACGTAGTCTACCATCTAAGAATAAATGTCTCCAGTCGTCCTGGAGCAGCTCGTTACAGACCTTACTAAGGCTTGCCATTCCATCTCTTCACCCCTGCAAAAGCAGGCATTAATAAATCTATCCATAGCTATGAGATAGATTGGCAGGTTTCCAAACAAAGGAACACTTTTATTTGAAGATCCTGGATAAACAGCCAGTTGTAGTGTGATAATTCTTTTCTCTGTTTTAGTAAAGTAAAGAGAAATTAATCATACGCTGAGGATGTCTCTATGTTGTTTCTCCCCCAGAAGCCATCGACACAGCTGCCAATCTGTGCCAGGAAAAAGAGACAATCTATACACAAATTACTGCCAAAAAACAGACTCCACAGCTTGACCACTGCACGGAGAAGCCATACACATTGGTAAGGAGTTTGGTAACCATCCCAAAGACAGAAGTGCAATGGATAAAATTGAGAGTAGCTATTGTGGTAAAAAAATATATATCACTTACTAAAAGTAGGCACCAAGCTTCAACCTGAGAACTGATCCTCCAAACAAAATAATTATCTGAAATGTCCAGAAATGCAAGGCATGATCTTATGCATTTTATCCAACAGCTAGCTCTCTTTGTACAAAATAATAATCCTGCCTGCCTGGGGAAGACAAGGGTGACATTGCTTTCTAAGCTGTAGCTATGGAAATACAAAGCAATTGTTGTGAAATGTAACAGTTTAAAGACAGCAGATGCTTCTTTCTATTATGTCAATACTGAAAGTAATGACGGTATTGTACCACTTACTGTGCACTCTATTGATCATTCTGCACAACTTTCTGTGAGGTCAAGGGTAAGAAAAAGATGCCACAAGTGGAAGGGTTATCATCTCTTTTTCTTTCTTTAGGCAGAACGGGGCGGGGGGGAGATGAAGTCACGATGGAATAATGGGGAATGAGAAAGTGGATGACACTGAGTCACAAAAGAGACTTGTTCTCTACAAATAAGGTACTCTAGAAACTAACGGACTGCATAAAACAAATGAAGGAATAAAGCATATGTAATCGGACTAAAGAAAAAGCAATGTAGGGGAAGATAAGAGCTATGACATGGAAATGCTGGCAGTCGAGGTAGAAACTGTCAGTCACATTTCTTAAACCCACCCTTTCATACTAAAAATACACTAAGGTACATTTTTCTCATCTCAGAATAGACAGGCACCTTGGGTCCCATCCTCAGCTGGTAGAAGTGACTGTGATCCCATCAATTGTATAATTAAGCTCACACATCTGCTTCACCGAATCAAAATCACTTAAAGTTAATGGCAGGATTTAATAACCTTTCTCTCCTAAAAAAGGATCAGTTTATCGTAGTTTTCTAAAGCCAGGTGCAAAAGAGTATCACTAGATAGCAATCTAACTGCAGTATAATTGAACTCACAAGCCTCCTCAATTAACTTCCAACAAAGTATCTGTGCTACAAGAAGTGCTAAAATTATATTTTTTAATTAAAAAATAAATTCTTCACGTAGCTATAATTTATATCCTTTACATCACAAAACACATAACTAACAAGATCTTTATAAGTCTAATTTAAAAATGAGCGCCAGCAGGTTGCTTGCTTTCCCCACACCCCCATACAGCTATTACAACATGTAAGGCAGATGTGTCACTTTTGATCCCGTAAACTTACTAGGGAAAATACACAGGAAGCAATTGTAACTGGGTACACGACAGATTCTTTATTCTCTTCCAGCTCAAATTCATTATTCCCATTGCTTTAATAGATTAAATGTCTCAGCATTGTTATATATACTAAAATACACATTTAGGAATGCTGAGAGAGAAGGGACAAATTATCCTCCCCTACATGTGCTCAATCTCTTACATTGGGAGAGTAAAGATTACAGTTTTTAAGGACCAGGACTGTCTTTTTGCATACTGCTTAGCACAAAATGTCCATGATCTATGACTAAGCTTTGTAGGCAGAATCATAATTATAAATTAGCAACAATAAATCACTCACTAAATTGGGATAAAGGCACAGTTCCTGTCCCCAAAGTTTTTCTTAAGTGTTTATGTTAGACTATAGAAGAGCCACCAAGAGGAGGCAGTGAATCAACATGGTCCTCGGAGCAGACATGCCTTGTGTCCTCTCCCCCCCCCCCCCCCGGCCATTTTTTAAGCACCACCTGCTTCAGTTTGCAATAACCCTTCACCCCTTCGTAATTAAGACTAGCTACTTTGCACCAGTGCACTTTTGCCTTCCTAAGAAGGGTCATCTAACAGTGTAGACTTCCTCTAGGCTTCCCTGAACAAACTTGACCTACTCTTGGTCATCTACCTGCAACACAATTGCATCCCCATTTAAAGCCACTAAAAATAAAGCTCATTTATATTAATATTATTTGAAAACAAATCCATTTTACCAGAAACAAAGGCCATGTATTCCCTTGCACAGGCCCTTTGTTTAAGATAAAACAAATTTTTATTTGTTAAAACAAATACTCCAAATATATTGAAAAGCAGCTCTAATTTATGCCACCTCACTTCTTGGAAATGCACTTCCTTGTAGCTAGGCAGTCATTGCTGCGGTGTGTTGCTCTGATAAACCTGGAATTTGGAGTTAGTGTGACACTAATTCTCTGGACACAGGCCACACAAAATACTTCTCAATCAGAATAGCACCATCGAGCTGGGCCCGTTCAATCCAAGGTTTCATTTGTTTTTCCTCCAGGTTTTTTTGCCAGCACCCTGAACTGTGAAATGAGATATTTATTATTCTGTTCTTAATGTTAAGCTCCATGTTAAGGCCTTCAGAGTTTTTGGCACCGTTAATTTCGCGGCTTTGCCCACTCAGTGGTCTGTAGCATGCCATTACAAAGAAATGTGTTTGCTTAGTGAGGCTGTGGGTGGAGACATCTGGGGTATAGGGCCCTAGATATCTGTGAAGTTCCCATAGAAACAGGTTTCTTGGCCTTTCCTTCTGTTGGGTAGGGTTTGAAGACAGGAGGCATGCCTCTGCAGTTGGCCCGAGTTACACAAATGACCGTATCGCAGGAGAGGAAGCTATTTATCAGGCCAGGAGACAGAGACTGGCACTTCCAGCCACACCGTACTGTCTCAGTCTTTGAGGTCCCTGATTTACTCTCATATACCAGGCAAAATGGCAGCTGTCACAGAGAGAGTGTGTTTTTTCCTCCTTGAAGATAAGCCCTGAACCACAGAGGGTCAGCTTCTCTGACACCTGCTCTGGCCGGCAGGCCAATTGGTAGGAGAAGGAACGGCTTTAGGCACGTGGCACGAGTTGCTACACCCTCAAGGTTCCATTAGATCACACTCAGTGGCAAGAACATCACTCAAACCTCCACCCTACTCCATACAGATCACCCAGCCTGTCATCATGCCTATTGTAACTTCAGTGCCTTAAGAGGGTCTCAGAAGAGGACACAAGACAGTCCTTGTCTTCTCTTAGCTCTTCTACTACCTTACGTAAGATTTTTCTGAGGATGTTGTTGCAGGACAGACATAACACAACATACTTTTCTGAAATAAACCAGTATTCCAATGCATCTCTGCTAATGACTTCCATTCACATCTTCATCCCTCTTCAACTTGTTAAAATCTCATTCGCTCTTACCCTTCCCCTGTTTTTGATTCCTATGTGCAGCACATAACTATGACTAGAATACTGCTGCTCCCCTTTCAGGACGTGTTCATGCTCCATATTTCTGTGCAGACCTGGACACAACCGAGCAGCTTTCTAATTCTGGATCTAGGTCTAAATCTAGTTCTTGTCTTTGAACATCTCTCAAATGGGTACAAACTATTATCCTTACATATTCTTCTTTACTCCTTGTGCTTAACGCAGACACCAGCTATATTGCTCACTATCTATGCTTCTCTATTTTTTGAAGCAATTTAAAGCCACAAGGGGAGACATATTTTTTCCTCTACCTGTAGTATTTGACTTCCAGTTTCCTGACAAAATCTGTTATTTAACTCTGAAAGACCTTATTTAAATCCTCAAAACCACATTGTGATTCAGTTTATAGGAATGACATTATTCAGCAGCCGCTTTTTTTTTTTATTATTAGTCAGGCTGTTCAAGTAATTGTTCCTTCTTCACCATCATCTCTTCTTTGCTACCAAAGCTTCCGCACCATCTGACCCACAACACAAATGAAGGATTTACTCTTGCAAGACCACATGGCTTCATATGTACATAACAGTGTACAGCACTGGTTAGATAGTTTAATTACATGGCAAACATCATTCTCCTTGATTATGACTTTGATTCCTTCCTCCCACAATAATAAGTTAATAGCTGCCATCTGCCTATTAAAGTACTTTGAGAAGAAGATAATCTTCTGTTCCCAGCATAATTGCCCCTCTAACTCTGTAATGTACATACATTTTACTTGTCTCTAAGGAAAATCTGGTTGTGTTTAAATACAACTATCTCTGATCACTTTTTAATGAAAATTTAGCATGCACCAACCCAGCAGAGAAAGAACATAAAGCATTTGAGGCCTTCAGCAGATACTCTATTAAACACATTCACTCCACATCATTCTCTAAAAATCTGTCAGCATTTCCTAAAGTGACCTAACTGTGATCTACTCAGTGGAGTTAAGAACATATTAATTGAAGTATGAAACATAGAAAGAGGAATTAGATAAGCACCTAAAATGCCTGGGCCAACATCAGCATGACAACTTCCTACTAAATTCACCTAAAGCACAATGAAAACAATTATTCCAAGGAAACTCTGCACAAGTATTTTAAAATTTTAAGATGACTATGAGCAACCTTTTCGTAACCACAAACCTGCACCACCTTAGCTCCACGCAGGTGGCAAGGCAATTTCTTGGTGAGGAAACTGGTGAAAAGAGAACACCTGAACAAACAGATGAACACAGAAAAACTGAAGAGGCAAACATTGAAAGCATCAGCTCCCTTTAGCCACTATTTATAAATATTTACAGAATATAAATCATACAGCCTTTTAAATCCATACCACATATAGTTTTTAATCATGCTTTCCATACTTTACTTACAATTTATAAATTAGTAACTTTAATTATTAGGCAATTATTAAATACAACTTTAAAGCGTGGCACAGGTACTAAAGAAAGACAACTTATATATTTGGATGGCTAAAGAGGAAGGGTATTTCACAAATTAAAGCAAAACCCAGCCAGAAATCAGACTGTACAAATGGAAAGAAAAAACCAGAAAGAATGGTTCTCAAAAGAGGAAGAAATAGTTTGGGCAGGATCTGGTCCCTTGGGGCCTGGGAAAGCAAATAACAACTTCACTGACCAACAAACAAAAGTAGTCCTTTCAGCAAGAAAGTACATGAAAATGAACTGCACTGTCTGCTACAAAAATATTTTGTGCAAACACTTTTTACTGGGAAAACCAACAATTTATCTATAGGCACTTCATGCTTGCATGAATATCAAAAATGTTTTCAGAGTGTAATTTTATATCTCTCTCTGCCAAAAGCACCACTAGAGCCCTAGTTCCTGTGTTATACTAAACGCTAATCTTGAGTTTGCATTTTGAGGAATCTACCAGCTTCTCCAAACTCCCTGGATTCTCCTTCGGTGACTAGAAATGCAAAGATATAAAAATTGACCAAGAACTGGATCCCTGACTACATCGTTCCTAAGCATCTGAAAGCCTGTTAGGTGGACAACAGACAATGGGACAAGCTATTGTATCTGGCCACAGAATACACACATGTAACCATGACTTTTTCTTTATTTCTGTAAACCTGTCTTTATAAATTTTACTGCTCTATTATTCTTATTTGGTTGTTGTAAAAGCCCTGGCTTTCAGCTATGAAAATGAGATGTCTTTCAGCAACCAGCCTGACATAAGAAAACTTCGTGACAGAGTGTGGAGAGAATACCAAAACTCCTAGTATTTTATGCTACTATTTGCAGTGGGAACTTTCTTGTCTGCTTGCGGATCCAATAGTGGATCCTTCACTTTACCACACCATTAACCCCATGCCACTAATATAAACATAATACTGGAATAAGTGAAAAAGTGAAAAGAATCAAAAAGTTCAAGAAATGTTGCACAGAAGTAATTGGCAAGAACAGCCTTTTAGAAGCCCTTTTTATTATCTAGAGAGTTTAAGTCCTACAAGCACAGAAAAGGTAAAATGTGCCAAGCAGAAGAGGGAAAACAGAAGACTCCGTGTAACACCTTTATCATCATGGTAAGATGGTACTTGAGGCAGCATCACTTCACACACATTGCGTTCTTGCATTTGTTTTACACTTTCAGATAAGAACATTTGCAGAAAGATCCTCACTGCTGACATTCTACTTCTTTTTACAAAGTGAAAGAGAGAGGGAATGAGAGACAGCACAAGAGAAAGAAAAGGAGATTTAGTGCTAAAGTGCAATACAAACACTTGCTAGATGACTGAGTCTTTTACAGTTATCCACCTGCAACACTTAACCATGCCACGGATGCATAAGTGTAATGATGATAGCCTAGTCAGCTATTATAATATGATTTTGATCCATGGATCTCAAAGGTGGCTAAGCAGCATTACTCTGTCCTGGAGAATCAAACAAATCAACTAATACACACAAGGTTTTGGAGAAGGTCAGTGTGACATCTGATACAAGAATCCAGATTTGTCAGTCTCCTCTCACCATTTCTCGTACACGATGGGTTTAGAGAATGCAGCAGCCAAAATGCCCAATTTAGAGAGCAACAATATGACCGCAGCAGACTACATTTCTAAAATTTGGCATTGCAACTGTGCATTTCTATGAGATACAAACAAACCCAGATGAAACTAGCCTGCCCAGATCTCATACTTATATATTACCCCAAGAGGTATTTTCTGATTATAAGAAAGATCTAATTTTACCCTTGAAACACTTTCTGAAACAAAGGCTGACCACAGTCTTTCTAAACCCCAATTCCACGATTACGCTAAAACAAGCTACTAAACAATATCTAAATTTCTAAATACCACCACATAGAACATACTTCAACCCCTCTGCAATCTTCTGCCAAGCTTGTGCCACATCCTTGACCTTCAAGCAGCACATGGCCTAAGCAAAGCACCTCAGAAGTTCCACGCATTTCTGTACTGTACTGCACAAGTCAGCGAGGCACATCAGAACAGCATCAGCAGACTTGTCTTTCCACTAGTGCCCTGGAGAACACTGACAGAGAGCAGACTCGGACTATGCTTGTGCTGCTTCACAGTAGGACTCATACCTGCACTCCTGTGAACATAAGAAGACACAGGAGAAAAAATAGAGCAAGAATTTAAACACGTTTTAGGGTTTGATGTATTTGGTTTTGCATGTTCTGCCTTTTTCTATCTTTATGGTTGTAAAACTGGCAAAGTGACAATGCCTCATAACACTGGCCCTAGATTTTAGAGGATTTCCTCTTTTATATTTCTTTTCCAAATCCCACTGTATTTTATTCTCGGTTCTCATGTGTAGCATGAAACTACTCAAATTTTCTCAGCCTCAGCAAACTGAATTTCATCCTTTGACATCCTGTCATAAAGCTGAAAACAGTACAGGTTCAAAAGGGTAAAACAGAAGCACTGCATTAGATTTCAGACATTTATTTGCTTAAAATCCGATATACCAAATAACTCCTTCCATGCATATATTTTCCCTCCTTTTAGTATAAAAAGGATGAAAGAGCAATTATCTCCAGCTCTGTGCACTCTTGTTAAATATTTAAGAATCCTATTATAAATTACAACCCTACCATTTTCACTTGACCTCATCTTCATGTGATCTTATTAATACAGCAGCTGAGACTTCCATCATGCAGTCAAATATGCAGGTTATCACTGGCTGGTTCAAGTACCCCAATATTCTCCTGACCCTTTGCGAAGTCCAATCTCCAGCTTTCCGTAGCAGGGCAGTGGTGAGCTCCAGAGGGCTGTAAGGAGACAGCACAACCCCCGGGTTAACTAGAGTGAATCTTGAAGCCTCAGAAGCACGTATGGCCAGGCACTTTCCTTGCAAAGACAGGTGGGGAATGTAAATGCACTTCCCACAATGGAAGGAACTAGCAGCTGCTGCTGGACAAGAAAACTAAGGTTCTCCTTGCCTCATCCTTCCCATTTTATCATGTGTATCAACACTGACCAACCTGTGTGCTGATGTGCTTACCTGAGTAGAGGGTACTCATAGACCAGTTACACTAAATCAGTCCCAAGCCACTAGTTTTGCTCTGCCCTTAGAGGAAAGGTGAACACAGAACAAAACAGTCAGTACTCCTTGGTAAAGCCACCAACCCCAAACATGAGGCTGGGGAAGATGCTGCCCTCTCCAGCAAGACTGTGCTTTGGTGTGATGGCCACAGCACTGCTGGTGCAGTGAAGCAACATCTCTGTATGGTCCTTATCCCCACCTTCCCACTGTGAGACTGACTCTCTATCCAGATTCATACCTGTATTAGTAACCACATGAGTAGCTACTGAGGAGAAAGAGAGCGAGAATGCTGACCAAGCTACCAATGCCCTGTTTTGGCGAGTCTTGTACACCGTATCACAGGTAACACAAGACCCCCTCACCACTGCCCCCCACCATGGGAGACCTCAGACCATCTGACTGTGAGATGACGGGTGCCACTGGGGCAGGGAGAGGGCCGCTGGGCTAATGCTGTGACTTCTAATGATTTTCTTCTGATCATAAGCTCCAGCCAAATGGCACGTGCCCAGGTGCTGCCTCTCTGCTCTGTAACCTCACATGGCAGATGTGACTGGCCTGAGGATCACAGATGGAGCATGTCAGCTGCACACAGTAAAGCAGAGCAGTGCTGCAGGCCTGTGAGACACAGCCCTCAAGGAGGAGTCGCCCAACATCTGAATTAACTACAGCTCTCACTACCATACTTTACGGGTGGATGCATAGCCACGGCAAGCTATTATGGCTACAATGCACAACTAGCAGAGGATGCAGAACAT